>NC_141002.1:56202663-56802663 GCF_052327205.1 Somniosus microcephalus
AGAGAGAAAGAGGGGAGAGAGGCAGAGAGAGAGAGGATTAAGGGGGGCGAGAGGGAAGGGAGTAGAGAGAGGGGAGGAGGGCGAAAGAGAGAGATGATTGGAGGGAGAGAGAGAGAGAGAGAGGAGGGGGGAGAGCGTGAGGAGGGGAGAGGAGGTCAGGAACTTGGGGAGAAGAGGTCAGGAACCCGGGGGGTAAAGATCACAGAGGGCACAGTGGGGATGGGGGAAGGTGGTGATCCAGGTCTAAAGGCGGGGGGGGGGGCAGAGGATGAGAGTGTGAACGTGATCCAGATGGTAAGACAGATCATATTCTTCCAACCCCACCCTCTTTACACCCGCACCACATTCTCCCTCTCCTCCCACTAGACCTGGTTGACTTCTCAGAAAGCTGTCACTATTCACTTCATACCCAATAAACCTGTTAACAGTCCGTGGCCCACGCACAATGCCCCATCTATGGGTGGGGTAGGGGAAGGCCAGGAACTTATTGGGAGGAGGTCAGGAACCTGGGGGGGAGGAACTTGGGCAAGGAGAGGTCAGGAATCCAAGGGGGGAGGGGAGGGGAGGAGGAACTTGGGCGGTGGGGCAGGAACTTGTTTGGGGAGTGGGAGAAGGTCTTAACCTGCGAGAGTGCACCCTGTCTGTTCCAAGTGAGCTCTGTTCTGTCTGAATTAGGCAATCAGAATGGCTCGAATTACAGTTTGCAAAGTACAGGAAACTTTTTTAAAATCCGGCACCGACGTGGTGCCGGTTCATCAAAATTTCCGGATAACCGAACGCTATAGTAAAAGATACGGAGAGCTGACAGCTCCGTATAAAGCAACAAACCCTGTTGCTTAGCAACAAGTGCAGAACAATGGCCACAAGTTCCAAGCGTCTCTGTAGCTTAGCAACAGCTGCAGTCACACCCTTGCACAGCAACAGATGGAGGAAGGCAAGTACAATATGAAGTAAAACCTACTCCTGAATTTTGCCGGTTAACCGAGATTTCCGGTTATTTAGGTGCCGGTAAATCGAAAGTTTCCTGTAATTGATTTACATAGGCAGGGAGGATCTAGTTACACATTCCAGAGAAACTGCTGGGTGTCTTGTCCTCCAAGGGGACCAATCAGCAATATGGTCTTGTCATCCAAGGGGACCAATCAGAACTTTGGTGTTGCGAAATAGACATGTCCAGCCAAGATGGTGCAGTCTGAAGCCGGGTCCTCTCGGCCCAGAGCTGCTCGAGGTTGTCCTCCAAGGCCATCTGCAGTCTCCTCAATTGAAGGTCAGCAAACTTCCACCACCTGCAGCCACCGCGTAGGAGCACTAGGAATCATAGAATGGTTACAACACAGGAGGCCATTCGGCTTGTCGAAGCCCATGCCGGCTCTCTGCAAGAGCACTTCAGCTTGTCCCACGCCCCCGCCCTTTCTCCGTAGCCCTGCAGTTTTTTTTCCTTTCAGGTGCATACCCAATTCCCTTTTGAAAGCCACAATTGAATCTGCCTCCACCACTCTTTCAGGCAGTGAATTCCAGATCCTAACCACTCGCTGCGTAAAAATGTTTTTCCTGATGTTGCCTTTGGTTCTTCTGCCAATCACCTTAAATCTGTGTCCTCTGGTTCTCGACCCTTCTGCCCCTCGACCCTTCTGCCCATGGAAGCAGTTTCTCTCTATCTACTCTGTCTAGACCCCTCATGATTTTGAACACCTCTATCAAATCTCTTTTCAACCGTCTCTGCTTTAAGGAGAACAACCACAGCTTCTCCAGTCTATCCACGTAACTGATGTCCCTCATCCCTGGAATCATTCTCATAAATCTTTTCTGCACCCTCGCTAAGGCCTTCACATCCTTCCCAAAGTGTGGTGCCCAAAATTGGACACAATACTCCAGTTGAGGCCGAACCAGTGTTTTATAAAGGGTTATCATAACTTCCTTTATAAAGGTTCATTCTAAGGATAGGCAAAGGCACACAGAAGACAGGCACTGAAGGAATACAAAAGTGTGATTAGTTTATTTTTGTATGCATTATGTAATGATTTGAATTTATAAAATTGGATTAGAATGTGCATTTTGTGGTGGTTTTTAATTTAATGTGTTGTCAGAAATGGGACGAGGTGATTGTCAGTGATAGAGGAAAGGTAAGGACTGTTACACTGGTGAATGGGGAGTTGTGGTTCAGGTTACTGGTATTTCATCACGTAGAGCCCAGGCATAAAGGGGCAGTCTACGATGTAGCCTCCCTTCCTCTTTGTCTTCCTCCACTTCCTGTTGCACTTCCTTCTCTTCCACTTCCTCCTGCACCTCTTCATCATGCTCCTCAGCTTCTCGCCTGATAGGTGGTGGCAAGCACTGTCCCCTCATAATGGTGAGGTTGTGCAGCATGCAGCATACTACCACAAATCTTGATACCCGCTCAGCTGAGTACTGCAGGGTTCCTCAGTGTGGTCCAGGCAGCGGAAGCGTTGCTTGAGGACTCCGATGGTGCACTCTATAAAGTTCCTTGCGGCAGCATGGCTCTCATTGTAGGCCTGCTGTGCATATGTACGTGGGTTCTGGACTGGAGTTATGAGCCATGTCATGAGTGGATTACGCTTGTCGCCCAGTAGCCAGCCTTTGACTTGCCGTGGTGGGTCAAATACAGAGGACTGCTGCAGAATGAAGGAATCGTGACTGCTGCCAGGATAACAGGCATTCACCGACAAGATGCACGACCTATGGCCGTACACCAGCTGCACATTGAGGGAGTGGCATCCCTTTTGGTTCATGAAAATGGCCGAGTTCAGATGAGGCACATGTAAGGCAATGCGCGTGCAGTCAATGGCACCCTGCACCATGGGGAAGCCTGCAATCCATGCAAACCCTTGTGCTCGCTTCGCCTGCTTGTCTCTGGCAAGAGGAAATGATATGAAGCTGTCTCTCTTTGTATAGAGAGCCTCAGTGACGTCCTTTATGCAGCAATGCACTGCAAACTGCGAGATGTTGCTTATATTTCCAGCAACAGCCTGGAAGGAGCCAGTCACATTAAAGTTAAGAGTCACGGTCACTTTGCAGCCACAGGCAATGCGGTCCTTTCCCTACTTCAAGGTTGCAGTTGTAGCTGCAGTAGTTGGCAGATTTCAGTCACGACCTCTTTTGTGAAGCGAAGACATCTCATGCATTGGTCCTCGCTGAAGTTGAGGTAAGAGAATTGCTCCCTAAAGACCGTCAGCGGATATGGCCTCCACCTGAGTCCTTCTCCTCCTCCTCCTTCTCTAGCAGCTTGTCCTGCTCTGCGTGGCCTCTGTTCATTCTCACAGTCATGCTTACTTCCCAGAAGAAGCATTACCAGGCCAACCATATCTGGAGGCAACTTGTTTCAGCACAAGCTTTTAAATGCAAGAAAAGTACTTTAGCACCAACCAGTCCACTCCCTGTAGCCTATTCAAACTTTAGCCAAGTATAGGAAAGCTCCAAAAACATGTACAATTGCACCAGCAGCCAGAAGAAATAATCCAGCAACTAACCTGTAAGTAGTTCATGATCCCTTTAAATAGCGCTGGTGGGGGGATCCTTCATTCTGTTTAATGTCATGTTCAGCTGTGCGAGGTTAAGACAAGGTGTTGGCTTTAGTATGGAGTTCAAAAATAGCAGCGCTGGTGTCAAATCAGCATTGCGCACTGATTGACGTCATAATCTGCCTGCTCTGCATGGTGCCAGTGGTTATTAGGTGCGCGCTCCCTTTACCAAGATGGCGTCCCGCGCACTTCTCGGACCCCATTTTTGAGCATCAGGTGGCTGCATAGTGCCTAAAGGTTGGGCGCTACACAGCCCAATGTAGCCCCCATGAATTCTCAATTACACTTTCAAGGACTTCTCTCTTTAGTTCAGTTTCCTCGCTCACCATGAGATAAATCTCTTTGTAAAGCTGGTTGTTGGCAGTAACAGTCACATTTGAGATCCAATATAGATTAAAATAAGTAACTTTTGCTGATCTTTCCTTTTCCTTCATTTTGAAAGCAGTAATGATGACATAACTGTAATTAACGTGTTAATGAATGTGTTAATTTAACAATCTGTTGGAAGAATTTTACTAGCTGATAAGTTCCTGTTCAAATTTTGATCTAATCAACTCACATGCTCAATTGAGCATGAAACACCTTCAGTCAAACCAAGCAGTAAGAGTAGGCTGGGGTTATATGATCAACTTTTTTAAAGCATATCAAATATGGGCCTACAAATTCAATGGCGCCGTGACCATTTTTATGGCACCAAATGTTCGCCTAAGCCTCCAGTATCATTACGAGCAAGAAGTATGCTGCCTGACATATTGCTTTAGGCAAAATATAGGCGTCCAGGGCCCGTGCCTGAAACAGGCATTAGGTCTTTTGCATGTGCAAAAGAGGGGCAATCCTGCTTGTTTGAGGCTCCCTCTGCGATATTGGTTTGCCCTGAGGCAGCCAGTGCCGGTGCCAGCTACATTCAAGAAAACCAGGTCTACGTGCGGCCTAACAGGCAGTCCTTAAAAGGACCACTACAGGTCGCCTCCAGAAAGGTTAGTTTGTTAAAAATATTGACCTGAATATGGAGCCGGGGGGAGCGGGAGCGGGAGCACACCCATTCCCCAATCACAACCTCGCCACCCCACTGATTACCGCCACCAACCTCCCTGCTACTCTTAGCCAATACACAGTTAAATGTTAGTCATTTTCCTTGCTCCAGCTTGAATGACTTGAGAAGTTTATTTGCTTTTCAGAAGAAATTCCTCAGTTGACTTTACCTTTTGCTATTAACCTTTTACCTCCACTATTTTTTTTTTCCTTTCCAATTTTCTTCCTGTTAAGGCATTGACTCCTTGCTGGTACTTCCTCCACATGGTCACCGTTCATGCTCGACACTGGGGCCTAGAAATTCGGTGGGCTGCGCCACCAGTTAGCGCCCAAAGAGGGCACTTAGTGGGTTTAGCGCCTCTGGCCACGCCTCCCGTGAAATTTAGCGGGGTGCTAATGGCGGCGTTAGCCGGTAGCGCTGTGCTGCCACCAATGATGTCATTCGTGTGCGCAGCGCCCCGCTACCACCCCGATCGCCAAATTTGGTAGCGCCCCCCGCTGTAACGCCGGTTGCAATTTGCGACTGGTTCAGGGGGGCCTACCTGCGGCGGTAGAGGCGCTGAGGTGCAGGGCGGCCATTTTTTTTGCTGGTCGCCTGCCAGCACCTCTTCGCGCAGCCGTCCCCGGCCTCCTGAGCCCCCCCCACCCCCGCGTTGTGCCGGCTGTCTCTCAAGAGCCCGGCACTTCTCCTCGGTGCCGGGCTCTTTTGCTGGCACTCGCGATCTCAGATCGCGCTGCAGCAGGCCCCTCCCCTTTAAGAAGTAGCGCCGCGCTTCCGTTTGGGGCACTCAAACTGAATTTCCGTCGGGCGCTCGTGACTCCTTCTGGAGCGGTACTTCCGGCGCCCTGGCGAGACTGGTGCCCCGAATTTCTAGGCCCGTTTGTGGGCTATTCAGTAACGGGCATTACATGTGAGCCTGATCCTATCTTCACTTACATCTTCACACACGCATGTCTGGGAGGGATGTGTGGATAGCAATTATGAGCAAGAATCTTGGTCAATTTTCTGCAAAGCAGCCATTCTAGCACCTTAACTGAGAATCTTATGCGATCTTTCTGGTCTACATGGCTCAGCAACTCATTGAATAAACATGCTGAGCTACCAGAGTGGCTATCCCTTTCTGCATCTTGTGAACCATTATCTATTATTTAATGGATTTCACCAGTATTTTCCCTGATGTCTAGTATAATCATTCAATCATCCTTGTTGACCATTTTTGATTAGATGCGACTAACATATGCCCTTTATTTAGTCTTGTAGATATGAAAAATTACAACAAAACAACATTAAAAAAAAAGAACGAATCTGGTGGGATCTTTCTTCTCTGTTTCCTTTTACATTGACCTGTGAAAATGATGCTATGGCTTGTGTTTTACAGCAGGCTTCGTATTTATATTGCGTTAAAAATACCTTGAAGGCATAGTTGTGCTTTCCAGTTCCAACAGCTGAGCCCTGACCCTGGGGGAGTTTGCAATATCTCTTCCTGTTTAAAAAAGAACAGGTGGAAAGGTGGTTGAAGGGTTGGGATTTGAGTGGATAAATATTTGTGATAGCCATCATTCCTGAATGATCTTTTCTATAGTTAGCCTGTTATTAAACATTATTTGAAAGGTTCGGATTTAGATTGTGCTTATGTGTTAAAGAATAGACAAATTGTCAGTGATCAGAAATTACAATATTTTAAAAGTTAAAAGAATACATTGTGTTGGTAGCCATGCTGTTCAGTTAGTTGTTATATGTCCTTAAAATTCTTAGCTGGCAAATTGAGCAGTAAAGTGGCACCATTCAGATGAAAATGTAAATGTGGCAAATTGTCAAATATTTCATAAAGCTTTACTGTAATCCTGCCTATCTTTTTCTGTCCCTTACCAATGATGTACTATAAACTCTTCCATAGTGCTTGTGTCTATGTATGCTTAACTCTTAAAAAACACAGAACTCACAGTGCATTTTAATGTGACATGCTTATTTGAATGTTTTAACTAGGGATTCTTCATGAACAAGTTGAACAGATGTGAGGTGACATGAATGTAAGTGAGTGTTCTTAGCTTTGCTTTGTATTGGTCATGATGGGATGTGTTTATGAAAAACCGACTGAAAGGATATGGAGGCAGGTCATCAGTTAGCTTAGTTCAACAAGGCATGTCTTCTGCATTTGCACATTATTCCTGAGTGATGAATATATTTACATTGCCTTTTAATTAATGAAGTCTGATGTTTTCAGAGTACATTTAGAGCTGTGTATATAATTATTTCTGTAAAGGCACAAACATCTTTTGCAGCATCTTTTACTCAAAAAATCTTTTTGTACCACATAAGTTTATTCAAAAACCTGTCTTTTGCAGCGTTGCAATTGAATTGATTTTTAAATGTTACAAACCAATGCAAATTTGGGTAGCAGATATGTCTTATATGCTTCCATTAAAGCTGTGAAAAATCCAGCATAAAATGGTAAACTTGTTTAAAGTTTAATTTTCAAACATTAAATATGGCTTGTCACTTTTCCACACAGAGCAAGAGGCATCAGAAGAAAAGAAAATCCCCGCACTCAGTGAAGGGGTTTTACAGCAGTCTGGGGTACATTACAGGGTACTACCACCCTTGGCTGCAATTGGTGCAAGACACTGGGGAAAAAAATAACTTGGAAAAGATGACTATGTGTCCTGACAAACAACTTCCTTCCTACTAATATCCTTTTTCCACCATGCACGATGAGATCGGAACTGACAATCAAAACAAAACCTATGTATGATATCTGGCCTTGTTTAATTCAAAGGTGTGATTTCTAAGGCCCCATTTATTCTGACTCTACTGAGCAATGCTGGAGTCATAATTCTTCACTGAAGTAATAAAACTGAACATCTGTAGGTCATGGATGTGGGATAGAGTACACAGTGTAGCTTGAATATTGAGCATATGTGCTGCGCACAAAAATGTGACTTACTTTAAAGAAATCCAGGGCCCTTAAGCAAGTCTTCGTACGCGTATACAAGTTTATCCTATATAGGTACGGTTATGTCTCAGGATAGAATTAATTAGATATACATTTTAATTTCTACATTATGTTTTTGTGAAGCTTTGCCACACTATGTAAAATAAAGGCCTTTTCTGATCTATGTGAAATGAATTGTTTGCAGCATTTGATGTTAAATAGAGGAATTTTTGCAGAGACGAGCTGATGGAATTGTATTGCAATTGTTTTTCATTATATTTTCACCTGACAAATCTCAGGTTGTCTATTAGTGAAACCTACCTGTATTCCAGCTATCTTTCTAATGTGCATATCTTAACATACATCAGTACAAAATCTAGCTCATGTTTAGAGGAATAAAGCACATTTTCATGAAATAAAAGTATGCAATTCAACAAGGTTTACACTGCCAAATTTGACTATATTAAAAAAATTGGGATGTTGGCACACAGATCCCCAGTGACAAGTGATAGTAACATGCAAACAGTTCACACCATAGAGATATCCTGCTCCCAGATACTCACAAAAAATTGAATAAAGAAATTTAGTTTGCATTTTTTGAGTTCTCAGTCTTAGAACTTGTATTTATATAGCACGTTTGCGTGGTCTCTCAGAAACATTTGACAACATTTCACGTAAACATACATACAATGAATTGCAGTCATTGGGGGAGAAATTCGGTGGGCTGCGCCACCAGTTAGCGCCTAAAGAGGACACTCAGTGGCTTTAGCGCCACTGGCCACGCCTCCCGCGATATTTAGCTGGGGCGCTAATGGTGGCGTTAGCCTGTTGCGCTGCGCTGCCACCGATGACGTCATCGGTGTACGCAGTGCCCCGCTACCGCCCCAATCGCGATATTTGGCAGCGACCGCCTCTGTAGCGCCGCTCGCTAATCGCGCCCGGTTCACGGGGCCTACCTGTGGCGGCAGTGGCGCAAATTAAGGTGGAGGTGTGGGGCGGCCGTTTTTTTCGGCAGCCGCCTGCCAGCACCTCCGTCCCCGGCCTCCTGTTCTCCCCCCGCGGCATTGCCGGCTGTTTTCCGAGAGCCCGGCACTTCTCGGTGCCAGGCTCTTTTGCCGGCACTCGCGATTGCTCATCGCGCTGGTGCAGGCACCTCCCCCTTAAGAATGGGAGGAAGGCCTGCAGTACCGCAGCGCGCCGTGCCGCAGCGTGTGGCGCCACGGCACGTTGCGCTGTGATATTCAGTTTCAGCGCCCTAAGAGGGACGCGGAGCGCCTCGAGCCTCACCCCGTGTCCCTCTTGGGGCGCTCAAGCTGAATTTCCGGCGATCGCTGCTGCTCCGATCGCAGCACAAAATCTGGCGCCCAGGCGAGCTTGGCGCCCCGTTTGCGGCTCCACCCAATTTCTCCCCCATTATGTTTTATGTAGATGAGCACTGCAGCCATTTTTTGCACAACAATGTCTAATAAACAGGGATGAAATGAATGACTGGTTAATCTGTTTTTGGCTGAGGGAATAATGCAGGCCAGGTCAACAGCCTGCTCTTCTTCAATATTGCCTAAGGATCTTTAACATTCACCTCCCGGAACTGGTAGCCTCTGACAATGCAGCACTCCCTCAGTACTGCACTGTTATGTTAACCTAGATTGTATTCAAGTATTGGAGTGACTCAGGTGAGAATAATTCCAATTGAGCCAAACTGGTACTACAGGCACAGAGCAGGTTATTTCCTGTGGGGAGATAAAAATAGGCAGCAGTTATCCCAGGCCATTCTCATGTTTCTCGTAACAATTGGTTGCAGACCAGCATTGCCAGAGGCCTGAGAGCAGATTATCTGCTTATCCTGTCAAAGAAAAATGTACGGGTAGGTGAAAGGATACCCTAAATTCAGGAAAAAAAACTGTCAAGCAAACTAAATGGTTCTATATGATATTGGATTAAGCACATTATGGGGAAATTTGTTCCGTATACAATGACTATCCTCCGTCAGAAAAATTTACATCTAACTTGCTTCTCAAAATCATTTTTCAATGCTGGAGAGAGAAAGATGGAATACAAGGAAAGGTTTAATTTGCAAATTAGTAGCTTCTCTCACCATTTCCTTTCTAACACTTGAAGGAAAACAATACAAGTTTCTTCACTATATCCTTGCAATTCTTGGATTTGAACCCAGGATTTTTCTAAAACTTTCCCTCACCAAACTCTTTTTTGGCTTCCATTAATTTATAACAACTCATGTAAACTTACTATTAGTTCTGTGTCTGTCTGCATGGATCAATTGTCGAATTCATTTTTAATGCTCCATGAAGGTTTTTTCATCTGATGCCAGACAATTCATACCTTAGCAATGGGGCACTCAGTGTCACATAAGGGCTTAATACTCAAAGTGGAGCAATTGTTAAAGGGGATGGAAACTGAGAAAAATATAGCAAATAAAACTCATTAAACTACGTACAAAGGATTAATTTGATTGGGTGTTTTTGATGATGGTTTACCATACACATGTTGCTGTGAGAGAAATTACGAGGCTAGACTGCCTACTTGTACAGAGATAACTCTGGGTATCTCTGTCTACACTGAGAAATGTTTGGATTACACTCTAATGCCTTCAGCTGTGACCCTACTTTGCTAGAGGTCTCTGCCTGACAATCATCACTTTAAAACTAAGCTGTCTTCTTTGATGATACTTTTTTTTTTACTGTAAAATAAGTTTATAGATAGAGAGAAGCAGTACTTGGGGCAAAATGTTTGGGGCTGGAAAGAGTGTCACTTTTGAACTTCATAATCGTATTAATTCACTTGACTAAACATAGTGGCCCAGAAATTGGTGTCGGGGGCTTCCCGCAGGTGCTAGCCCCCGACCTACACTTACCTAGCGCGCCGACAGTTGAAGCCTGGCCCTGCGTGGATTTCCTGTCAGTGGCCCGGTTCAGCTCCCGGCGCGCTGTGCTTGCGTGATCCAGCGGTGTAGTTAGTTCGATGAGTCGGCTGGGATTACGTGAGCACTGGGCAACCAATCGGAGGTTGCAAAAGTTCATTCATGAGTTTGATAGTAAGAACTGTCAAACTCATGAAAACTCCGGGTGCCCAAAACAGTACTTAAACTTCAAATAAAAGTTTTTAAAAATCCCACTAATTAAATGAACTATTAATAACTGTAAAAAACTAATTTAAACAATTATTCAAATTTTTGAAAAAATAATTTTTTAACAAATTGGGTCTAAAAATACACTTACCTTACTGTAAAATCTTTAAAAATAATAAACCTGTGGAAAAAAATTTCTAACTTTAATTGATAGACCACTTACCTTTTAAAACTAAGTACTTACGTCTGCTTTTTTCTCACGTAAAAACTGGAGGCCTTATCGCACGGGCAACCCTGTAAAAAAAAAAGGAATTTCAGCGCGCACGCGCAGACTCCTGTGCGCACGCGTTCCACCTCTGAACTCCTTGGTTCAGAGGAAAGGAAATGTTGGTTTTCCGCGCATGCGCTGTGCATGCTGAAAACCAGCACTTCCAATGGGCCCACGCATGAGTACACGGTGCTTACTCACGCGTTGGGACCCGAATTACTGGGCCACTAGTGTTAATTATACTTGAATGTGACTTTCCTCTGTAGCATCATCCTGACACAGCTGTAGTTCTGTAGAACTGGCACTGAGAATTTGCAACATCAGAAAATTTAAGTTGATTAAAATATATAAGGCTCAAAGCTCATTGTGCTATATAATTGAAGCAAAAAGCAAATAAAGGAAGAAATGTAAGTCTGGAAGCACAGTACACAAAAATCTTATGCATCTGAGTCAGTTCAGGTTATGATTGTCAGATAACTGTTCAGATAATGTAAGCACCATATTGAGGGATGCAGTAGGGATGAGCACTGATCCAGCCCTTAAAACTAACTTCCATAAATTTGAGCCAAAACCACATTTTTCTTTTAAAAGCAAGCAGCTTAGAAATTCGACCGATAAGTGCCATTTTTAGGGCGGTAATCGGCCTCCTAAGCCTCCAATATGGTGAGCATATAGCGTACGCTCATTACAAGTCGGACTTGTGCTGCCCGCCATATTGGTATAGGCAAAAAAAAAGCGTTCAGGCCCCATGCCTGAAACAGGCATTAGACTCTTTGCATATTCAAATAAAGGGCCTAATGCCTGTTTGAAGCCCCCTCTGCAATACTGAGTTGCCCTGAACGCAGCTGATGTTGGGCCGACTGTATTCAGGAAAACCAGGTCTACATGCGGCTTAACAGGAGGTCTTTAAAGGGACCGCTGCAGGCCACAACCAACAAGGTAATTGTTTAAAATATACTTACCTCTATATGGAGCCAGGTGGAGCAGGTGCGTTCCTCTCAACCCCAAATTAAAACCACATGGGCCGCTGCCAGCCATCTCTTCCCACTCCTCCCCATTGCGATCTCAAGCCCCCTATCCGATCGATGCCACAACCCCCTTCCCCTATTCTGGCTTCTCCCCTCCTGATCCTGACCTCTGCCACCTCCCCTCCGATTCTGGTCTCTGCTCTCTCCGATCCCAGCCTCTGGCCAGCCTGATTGCCACCAACCACTACCCACCCTTCCTAATCACTACTACCCCATCCTTCCCTATCACCACTACCCTCCATCTCAGGGTATAAGGTGCCTCCAGCTTGCCGACAATGAGGCTCAAGGCTCAATATCACATGTGCCTCAGACCTAGCCTTTCAAGCATGGGGATCCATCCCTGCGCACCCATTTTTGGGCATGCTCAAATTTCTAGACCACTATGCAATTCCTTAAAATCTGAATTTAGTTCTCTTGCACTGGGTCTTGAAGAAATCTTGACATAGAAAAACTGTGATGTTTGAGTGTAGATTGTTTAATTAAGGCTTGGAGTCATTCTTATTCTGCCATCTGTCTGATTTTGAACTGAAAGGTGTTAACTCAGAAAGAAAATCACCAGTGTAAAAATAACACACATAGGACTGTAGTACAAATTGTATGGGGCAGGCGATCACCAGAGATATGCCTGTAGTGAATAGCGAAAGACTATTTCCTCTGGATGAGGAGTCATCAATTTAAAATTGTCACTGGCGGGGGGAGGGGGGAAGTCGAGATTATGAAAAGATTCTTTGCATAAAGAATTATTGGAGCATGGAATGCTTTACCACAGAGAATGGTTGAGACAGAGTCCATTGTATCCTCTAAGGGATAAATTGGAAAAATATTTGAAGCAGAAGATGATTAGTTTAAGATTGTTCTAGCATAGAACCGGCACAGAAACAATGGGCTGAAGGGTATCCTGTGCTGTAAATTTCTATAGTGCTATGGCAATTATAGGAGAAATAAATAAGTGTACAAAAGTATGTTTTGCAGAAATTGGTGAAGGGGAATTCCTGAACTTATTTTCTTGCAGTCTGGGGTATTCCCCTCCCAGAAAATTTAGATTTTTTTATATTTTGGTGCATTTTCCATTTTTTTGAAGTCTACTCTGTATGTTAACTTGAGCATTTAAGTGATAATATGGAAAGAGAAGCAAAACCTGGCACCAGAAAAGATGCAAAATGAAACAATAGGATGAATAAAGTGTACACATTCATTTCTCTCATATTTGTCTGAATGAGTATCAGTGTAGTGACAATTAAACACAGTTAAGTCCCAGTTGTTATCAGTACAGTGCAGTGTAACCAAAATACGTCCTGCCTTCAGGCACTGAAGTGCACAAATGAACTTATTAGAGCTAAATGCATATTTCACAAAATTGTTTTGTTCCTAGGTGTATATAGGGTAGACCTAAATAAAGATTAAAAATAGTATATTGAACATAATTACCGTGGTAACATCAGGTTTAAGAAAAGCTCATGTTCACACCCCAACGTAACGATCACACTCCACTCAAGTCAAAAGAACAGTAACTTGATTTAAAAAAATGCTCCTATTGCAGAATATGTGCAGTCAGCACACAATAAAGCATATTGTAAGTGATAAAACATCAAGAGTTATGAAATGTGGGATGAAACTTTGAGGCTTCATGACACTAGCGAAAGGCAAAAAACCTAGGGGTAAAAATTTGGTAGTGCCCCTTTCGCTACCTTTGCCGGGTAGCGCCCCAAAAAAGTTAGCACCCCCGTGGCCGATTTTCCCAGGTAACGCCCCGAGAGGGAGGTGGGACGCTATTGGAAGCACCCCGCGTCCCTCTTGGGGTGCTGCTACCCAAACCTGCGGCGCAACGTGCCGCAGCGCCATGCGCTGCAGCACGTCGTGCCATGGTACTGCAGGCCTTCCTCCCCTTCTTAAAGGGGAGGGGCCTGGTACAGCGCGTCCCAGCAACCAGCTGGGCCACCAGGAATCGGGAGTGCCGGCAAACGAGCCCGGCACTCAAGAGGAGTGCCAGGCTCACGGAGAGCAGCTGGCACCCCGTGGGGGGGCTTCACGGGGGCCGGGAACAGCAACGGAAGCAGGTGCTGGCAGGCGGCCAGCAACAAAAATGGCCGCCCGCCGCCGTCCCGGCCGCAGGTAGGCCCCCCTGAACCAGTTGGACATAGCGTCCGGCAGTAAGTCGGGGGGGCGCCACCCAATATTACAACCGGGGCACTGTGCATGGTGATGACGTCATCACTGGCGGCGCAGCGCTAACTGTTAGCGCCGCCGCTAACCTCCCGCTGAATTTCGCAGGAGGCGTTAGCGGCACCGCGCCCAGGCGCCAGTTAATTTGCACCCTGTTAGCGCCCTCTTAGGGGGCTAACGGAAGGCACAAATCAACTGAATTTAGCCCCCCTAAACTTTGCTAGTTTACTAACTTTGGCCACTACCTGGTGTATGCTGCTCTTTCACATTATTGTGAATATACATAATCAGGCAGGATTTCTTGATTCACTTAATTATCATTATACTTCTTTAGGGTTAAAACTGACAGTTATATTATTTATTCTTGTTCAAAATTGATTAGTTTTAGTCCTGTGTGATCTTTCTCCCTTTCTATTCTGAACCATGACTCCTTCTGTCACTCTATATGAAATGGTAGTGTGTACTCATGAAAAATTGAGCAGCAGGAACTCATTTGACAGCTTCACAGTGCATAGGAAGCCAAAACTTTGAATGGGGGTGGCACAGGGCTGGCTTTGCTTTGACTTTAGAACCTCCCTGAATGCAGAGAAAATACATGCTGCATGTAAGACCATGCTTCACAGCTCAGCCTAGGGCCTGCTTTTCACCCTGGCTGGATTTCCCTTCTCCTGCTGGACAGCTAGTGGACAGGTACAAAAAGTAATCAAAAAGACTAATGGTATGTTGGCCTTCATCTCAATGGGGCTTGTAAACCATTGCTCCTGGAAACATGTAATCACTGGGCACAAAGGACAGAAGAAAGCAGGTGGAGATCTGTAACACCAGGTCTCTACCACTTTACATAGTCTTGGGGCTTCCTGGCTAACCCCAAGTGGTGGAACAGGGCCTGTGCATGCAATAGGTGCAGGCTGACTACGGTAATTCCAATGAGGTGGATGGGTCCTTTCTGGAAATTTCCTGATATTGCAGCCCAAGGCACCCCAAGAAGCTGATGATGGGGTTTGTGCAGGCACCCTTCTTCAGATTGAATGTTGTGTATGTGTGGCTATCACACGAAGACAGGATTGAGTTGGCTGTGATGCCCTCCATAGTTTGATAGCCTGGCAGTGCTCACAGTCACACATGAATAATGGCCACTTGGATGGGATACTGGGAGGTGACCAGCACCCATGGAACCTTACTCTAGTGAAGAACTCAACAGGTATGTGAGAGAAGGGAAAAAATGGGCAGAAAAATTAAAATGTTTGTTTATTCCATAGAACCTTTCCTTGCTTTCTTCTAAGTTTTTACATAAGAACATAAGACGTAGGAGCAGGAGTAGGTCATTTGGCCCCTCGAGCCTGCTCCGCCATTCAATAAGATCATGGCTGATCTAATCTTGGCCTCAACTCCAGTTCCCTGCCCGCTCCCCATAACCCGAGACTCCCTTACCATTCAAAAATCTGTATCTTCAACTTAAATATATTCAATGATCGAGCCTCCACAGCTCTCTGGGGAAGAGAATTCCAAAGATTCACGACCCTCAAGAGAAGAAATTCCTCCTAATTTCCATTTTAAATGGGTGCCCCCTTATTCTGAAATTATGCCCCCTAGTTCTAGATTTCCCCACGAGGGGAAATATCCTCTCTGCATCTACCCTGTCAAGCCCCTTCAGAATCTTCTATGTTTCAATAAGATCCCCTCTCATTCTTCTAAACTCCAATGAGTATAGGCCCAACCTGCTCAACCTTTCTTCATAAGTCAACCCCCTCATCTTCGGAATCAACCTCGTGAACCTTCTCTGAACTACCTCCAATGCAAATATATCCTTCCTTAAATAAGGAGACCAAAACTGTACGCAGTACTCCAGGTGTGGTCTCATCAATGCCTTGTACAGTTGTAACAGGACTTTCCTACTTTTATACTCCATTCGCTTTGCAATAAAGACCAACATTCCATTTGCCTTCCTAATTGCTTGCTGTACCGGCATACTAACTTTGTGATTCATGTACAAGGACCCCCAGATCCCTCTGTAACTCAGCATTTTGTAATCTCTCCCCATTTAAATAATAATTTGCTTTTGCATTTTATTTCTGAATATAATCATTATTATAGGTAACAATAAATGCTTCAGTGAATAATTAATGTTTAATTGACTGCCAATGCCCAAATATAACATGCAAAAGTGATGTATGTCACTTCGATTCATTCAGATTTCTTTATTTTATATACAGTGTTCTGATTACAAAATATTCTCAAATTGAACTGCTAAAGTGTTTATTTGGGAAAAAAAGGCAATGTGCTGGAAATAGATTAAAGGTGTTAGTTTGCCTACATATTCCTGTTATTTCTATTTTCAGGTAACCAGTAGATGATGACTGTGATGAATGGAGCCAGTTTTCTCCATAGTGCCTTTAGTGACCCAGTAAGACCTCAGTTTTACTTCACCTACTTACAATATATTACTCTATGACAAAACGAGCAAGTTTATATAACTCATGGGTCCCATTATGTCTTAGATAATTAGAACTGTGCACAAATAAAAATGTGCTGTAACTGATAAGGTGAAGAAAATATGGATTGGCACACTTCTAAGCAAATGTTCAATTTAATCTTTAACTGACATGGAAACTAAGAAAACACTCAGGTTTGAGATAAAAATGTATATTTTATTATGTATAGTTAATCCTCAAATATACAACTTATATAAGCAAATCCATGGTTTGTCTGATTATGTAAATTATCAGCCAATTTGTTTCTTACAAAGAAAATAAAGACATAAGTTCTGTTTATGGTTATATGGCCTTTTCTCTCTGTCTCAACTTACTCCATATAGCAAAATTCATGTACCTATTTTTCTTTATTTATATTTATTCCCACTTTGTATCCATCTTGTACGATGCATCATTTCACCAGTTGAGAGGGCAGACATGCAAGTTCCTCCAAACCATCTGCCCATTATGTTTGCTAACCAATGGCTAAGAATTGCACAGCAGCACCCTTGAGTGACTTATCCTTGTACTTAACCTCCTTCCTTGGCCTCTAGAGGGTGAGGAACAATGTCCTGCTGATGACTCTGCCTCTGTTTTCTCCTCCCCACTAGCCTCTGTTCAGCACAGCAGAAGATCTGACACCTTAGCAGGATGTGGGACCACAAGCACAATCATATGTTCCAACACACCATTTACCACATATTCGACTTACAATGAGCTACATTACTAACCTATCATCACTGGATTAACAAGTAATTGTGCAAAGTATATACACAATTGCAATCCTTCAAACCATCAAGCAAATGAAAACTGCATATTCCGTTGGCCAGTGCACCATTTTCAACAATGATGAGATGCAGCCACAGCTGTTTCCCATCAACTAGGGCTGTGACCTGACCTTGCACCTGCTTAAATGCTTCATGCACCATTAGCTACAGTAGTTCCCCACTATCAGGCTTCTGGATGTGTTTATTAACAAAAAGCTGGCCTGCGATAGGCATATGCAGTTTACAGTGAACAAAGCCTAACAGATAGTGGATTCCTCAGAAGATTTAAGTTCCTACTGCAAGTTCAGAGAAGTGATAGTTTATAAAAGCTTTGTTTGACCCAACTGCAGTGTGGAAACTCTTTATGTAGAAATGTAGTGGTATTGTCATTTTGTCACCTTGACAGAATTCAAAGATATGCAAAAAGGCTCTAATACCTGATATGAAATTTCTATATAGACTCAGCATTCTTCATCCTACTCCATGGAGTTTAATGTGTCACAGCTTCCTGTCTGGTAGATTTGCTCTTAAAGCCATAGAAGTTTAAAGCACAGAAGGAGGCCATTCAGCCTATTATATCTGTGCTAGAGTTGGAAAATATTCAGCTGAGCAACAGGGGAAGACGACAACAATTACCCACGCAATCTGAAAGACTGAACATACACTACGACCTGAACCAGCAGCATTATTTTTAAGAAAATGTAAAACAGCGGGACCCCTTTTCAAAGGTGTACAAGACTGAAAATTATCCATGCCGCCATGATACCTCAAAAGCTCGAAGAGGGCAAACAGACACTTTAGTACCAACATAAAGGGAAATCCAGGTAATAATGATTTTAAACTCTGTGTTTTAAAGTTTCCTATATAGAACTTTAAAATTGAACCCTACATGCATTAGGATTCAGTCAAATTGATCCCCCTGGAATGAGTCTGATGCCTACCAATAGCAAGAGAGTAGTTGGTCTGCAATAGTTTGTAAAAAAAAATGTATTCATTCCATTGGAGCAAAGGCAGATAAATGGAGCTGAGGTACAGATTAGCCATAATCTAATTGAATGGTGGAACAGACTTCCAGTATGCCTTCATAAGATCTCACTCCAGTCTTTGACAGCGATAGAACATCAGATTAGACCTCATTTTATGCTTAATATATTAAGCAAATGTATTTTACCAAACTAGCAGACTAGAAACAACCATAAAAATAAGAGTGCAACAGAAAATGGGGCCAAAGCAAGGAGAAATGGTATATCTGAATGCACGCAGCATTCGTAACAAGATAGATGAGTTGATGGCACAAATAGATACAAATGGATATGATTTGATCGCCATTACAGAGACGTGGTTGCAAGGTGATCAGGGCTGGGAACTGAATATTCCAGGGTATTTGACAATTCGGAAGGACAGACAGAAAGGAAAGGGAGGTGGGGTGGCTTTGTTGGTAAAGGATGGGATCAGTGCAGTGGCGAGAAGTGATATTGGATCAGAAGATCAAGATGTAGAATTGGTTTGGGTGGAGATAAAAAATAATAAAGGGAAAAAGTCTTTGGTGGGTGTAGTCTACAGGCCCCTGAACAGTAGCAATACTGTTGAACAGAGTATAATTCAACAAATAATGGAGGCCTGTTAAAAAGGTACGGTAATAATCATGGGTGATTTTAATCTCCATATTGATTGGACAAATCAAATTGGCCATGGTAGTCTTGAGGAAGAGTTCACAGAGTGCATCCGGGATGGTTTCCTAGAACAGTATGTAATGGAACCAACCAGGGAGCAGGCTATCTTGGATCTGGTACTGTGTAATGAGACAGAATTAATAAATGATCTCATAGTAAAGGATCCTCTAGGAAAGAGTGATCATAGCATAGTTGAATTTCAAATTCAGTTGGAGAGTAAGAAAATTGTATCTCAAACCAGTGTCCTGATCTTAAACAAAGGCAATTAGAATGGCATGAGGGCAGAACTGGCTAAAGTGGACTGGAAAAATAAATTAAAGGGTAAGACAGTTGAAATGCAGTGCTGGACATTTAAGGAGATATTTCATAACTCTCAACAAAAATATATTCCAATGAGAAAGAAAGATTTTAAGAGAAGGGAGCACCATCTGTGGCTAACTGAGGAAGTAAAGGATGGTATCAAATTGAAAACGAAGGCATACAATGTTGCCAAGATTGGTGGGAGACCAGAAGATTGGGAAATTTTAAAAAACCTGCCAAGGATGACTAAAACAATAATAGAGAGAAGATGAATTATGAGAGAAAACTGGCAAGAAACATTATAGTAAGAGCTTCTACAGGTATATAAAAAGGAAGAGGGTAGCTAAAGTAAACATTGGTCCCTTAGAGGATGAGACTGGGGAATTAATAATGGAGAACGGGGAAATGGCAGAGACTCTGAACAAATATTTTGTATCTGTCTTCACGATAGAAGACACTAACAACATCACAAAATGGATAATCAAGGGTCCACAGGGAGGGGAGAACTAAAGACAATCACTATCACTAGGGAAATAGTACTTGGTAAAATAATGGGACTAAAAGACAAGTCCCCTGGACCAGATGGCCTGCATCCCAGGGTCTTAAAAGAAGTGGCTGCAGAGATAGTTGATGCATTGGTTGCAATATACCAAAATTCCCTGGATTCTGGAGAGGTCCCAGCGGATTGGAAAACCGCAAATGTAACACCCCTATTTAAGGAAGGAGGGAGACAGAAAACAGGAAACTATAGACCAGTTAGCCTAACATCCATCATTGGGAAAATGCTGGAGACCTTCATTAAGGAAGCAGTAGCAGGGCATTTGGAAAATCATAATGCAGTCAAACAGTCAGCATGGTTTTATGAAAGGGAAATCATGTTTAACAAATTTGCTGGAGTTCTTTGAGGATGTAACGAGCAGGCTGGACAAAGGTGAACCAGTAGATGTGGTGTATTTGGATTTCCAGAAGGCATTTGATAAGGTGCCACATAAAAGGTTACTGCATAAGATAAGAGCTCACAGAATTGGGGGTAATATATTAGCATGGATAGAGACGTGGCTAACTAACAGAAAGCAGAGAGTCGGGATAAATGGGTCATTTTCCGGTTGGCAACCGGTAACTAGTGGGGTGCCACAGGGATCAGTGCTGGGGCCTCAACTATTTACAATCTATATTAATAACTTGGATGAAGGGACCGAGTGTAATGTAGCCAAGTTTGCGGATGATACAAAGATGGGTGGGAAAGCAAGTTGTGCAGAGGACTCAAAGAATCTGCAAAGGGATATAGACAGGCTAAGTGAGTGGCCAAACATTTGGCAGATGGAGTATAATGTGGGAAAGTGCAAGGTTATACACTTTGGCAGGAAAAATAAAAAAGCAAATTATTATTTAAATGGAGAGAGATTACAAAATGCTACAGTTCAGAGGGACCTGGGGGTCCTTGTGCATGAAACACAAAAAGTTAGCATGCAGGTACAGCAAGTAATCAAAAAGGCAAATGGAATGTTGGCCTTTATTTCAAGGGGGTTGGAGTATAAAAACTGGGAAATCCTGCTACAACTGTACAGGGTATTGGTGAGACCACACCTTGAGTACTGCGTACAGTTCTGGTCTCCTTATTTAAGGAAGGATATACTTGCATTGGAGGCAGTTTAGAGACGATTCACTAGGTTAATTCCAGAGGTTGAGCAGGTTGGGCCTATACTCTTTGGAATTTAGAAGAATGAAAGGTGATCTTAATGAAACATATAAGATACTGAGGGGGCTCGACAGGGTAGATGCAGAGAGGAGGTTTCCCCTCATGGGGGAATCTAGAACTCGGGGGCACAGTTTTAGAATAAAGGATCGCCCTTTTAGAACTGAGATGAGGGGAATTTCTTCTCTCAGAGGGTCGTAAATCTGTGGAATTCTCTGCCCCAGAGAGCTGTGGAGGCTGGCTCATTAAATACATTTAAGGTGGAGATAGACACATTTTTGCAAGATAAGGGAGTGAAGGGTTATGGGGAGCGGGCGAGGAAGTGGCTTTGAGCCCAAGATCAGCCATGATCTTATTGAATGGCGGAGCAGGCTCGAGGGGCCAAGTGGTCTATTCCTGCTCCTATTTCTTATGTTCTATACAAAATAGTTATTTTTGTACAGTAGCTAACCTTCCACCAAACTATTTAAATGAGGAAAATGATAAAAAGATTGTAATTCTAAGACTGAAGCTAATATTTTAAAACGCACACGGGGCGATTTTCGACGGCTCATTCAGGCGCTAAAAAACCTCCGAGGTGACCAAGATGGGGTCTTAAGCTGAAACACTAGTTTAGCCCGTGTTTAGCACAAGATGCCATCTTGGTAATGGAGTTTTAGCTTGCGCTAGCAACTGCCGCCCGGAGAATTGTTAAGGAGCTGATTACCACTTAAATTGCCTACTTACACTCATTTGCTGCTGGAGGTTTAAATAGGACTTTTGATACACATCGGGAGACTTTCTGGGACGCTTTGTCAAGACTTCGCCAACACTCTATCAACATTTATTCTGGAAATTCTCAGAGAAATTCACCTAAAAAGAATGAGTGCTGCACTACTCTACCATATTGGGCACCTTATAGGCGTCACCAGGAGAAAGGGAGTGCTTGGTCATGGGCATTTTGCTAGGGGGTCCTCCTTGGTCTGTAGGAGAAATGGCAGGAGGACATGAGGCCAGGCAGAACAGCACCAGCTGTTGCAGGAGTGAGAGACAGGAGAGCAAGGCGGCGTCCTTCCCCACTGCAGGTACAGGACATCCCTCCTCCTCCACCAGGACCTCCAGTGTCGCGTCCAAGAATCTGTGCACCCTCTCACTCAGTCCCTGAGCCATACTAAAACCTGCCACTGTGTGCCAGCCACGCACGCACCCCACACCTTCAGTGGAAGTGGGTAAATGGAGCCCACTTATACTGCTCCATGAAAATTATGTCTAATCATGCTTGAGTGCTAAACCTGCCTTAGCACCTCCAGGCAAATTCAAATTATGGTAATCAGCAATTAGGACCAAAATTGCATGCTAAAACGAGGCTTTCAAATAATCGTGTCTTATTAGCACAGCACCCAATTAGCACCTCTTGTCACCAAAATAACCCACCCCCCCGGTGTTTTTCCATTCTGAAAGGAATGTGAAACTGATCAACACTGACTAGTTGCACCTCTGAAATTTCCAACTGCCAAATTTAAACAGCACATGGGGTAGAAATTGGACCTCGTTAGGACCATTTTGGGCAATGAGGCCCAATTTTGTGGACCAATGCCCTGTGCCCCAAGGAAACCTGATAAAAGTCCAGGCCTAGAAATTCGTGAACACTACAAAAGCTGCCTGTGCCACTGCCTAGGGTATTAACGGCTGCCAAAAATGGTAGTGCTGGCAGGACCAAAAAATTAGCGCTGGGGACTAATTAATGTTAGCCCAGCACTAAACTCATTGTGCAATGCCATCCTGGTGGCCTTTGTCCTAGGAGAAGACCCAAATATAGCGTAGCCGCAGCAAGAACGGCCTACTCTGAAAGTGAGGCTGTCATTTCAAAAAGCATTGTTGGTCTCTTAAAGGGAACTGCCTTCTGAAATGAAAAAAATAAAAATCATGTAAAAATAGGCAGTTTTTAGCCCTTACAGCTCAACTGCCTTCTAAAAAAAAAAATTAAAAAGTATTTCCAACTGGCAGTCTTCAGCTCTTAAAGCTGAATTCCCTTCCACACCTAAAAAAATGGGAAAAGTGTTTTAGCACTAACATAAATGGCTCAGCAAGCCAGGGAAAGGGCACCCAAGGTCTCGCACACAGCATTCCAGCTTTGTGCAGGAGGTTAACACTGTAAGAGAGGTCCTTTACCCACAGGGGCTAGGAGGCCCTGCAGAAAGAATGATGTGGGACCACATCACCGAGGCCGTCACTGCCAGCAGTGTCACCCCCACCACCTGGCACCAGTGCCCAAAGAAGCTTCATGGACTCAGACCAGTGAATACATCTTCAAAAGCTGTCTCCTACCAACTACACCACTAGACTCACGCACTTCTCAATGCTCGACTCCACCGCACCCCCCACCACCATCACTCACCTACCAACAATCTGTACCAAACACAAGTCAAATCTCCCATTCCTAGCTTCACCTCACCCCCTTGGAAGAGATGGTGCTGGCCATTCCTGGCATATGGCTGAGCCATTAGCCAGCGGCGGAGCTGAAAGGATATAAGACGCTGGTATCCTCATATGTTATCCTCCTTCTCGCATGCACCTCTTGCTTTCCCTCCCTCCCCTCACCACAACTCCACTCTTGTGCCCAAGAAATGCAACCTGCCCAGCCCATGGTTGGCCAAGAAGAGGGAGTGGAGAGTGAAGAAGAAGAAGAAGAAACACCATCGCTTGTTTTGACACTCCCAGCTACCAGCTCCTCAAGGTCCACCAGCAAGGCTTTTTGCAGTGTCCCCTACTGAAAGTCAGCAGCCTTCCACCAGCCATGCTGCAACCACTGGGGTAGCACTGTGTGACATCAGTAGGTTAGACAAAGATACACACAAGACAGTCACTAAGGGAATGCATTAGGGTGATGAGTTGATTTATTGATGTCATATTGGATGGATAGATGTATAAAGTTTGATTGGAAAGTTTGCTTTGTGGTGGCTTTTATTTCAGCATTGTGGCCAAGAGGACGCTGTGATGGTCAGTAACAGAAGGAAGTTAAGGTGTGGGACAAATGTTGAAAGGGGCTTGTGGTCACTGGTACTGTGGTTGGATAATTCCATCCCGGATATCCCGGCCAGAAAGGGACTGTCTAGGTTGCATCCTTCCTTCTGCTTCCTCCTCTTCTTTGTCTTCCCCTTCTGCGTCTTCCTCTTCCCTCTGTGAGCGGATGCTGTAAATCTGAAATAAAAGCATAAAATGCTGGAAATACTCAGCAGGTCAGGTACCATCTCGACCTGAGACGTGAACTCTGTTTCTCTCTCCACGGATGCTGCCTGATCTGCTGAGTGTTTCCTTCATTTTCTGTCTCCTCAGAGGCCTTCCTTTACCATCCATTGTCTTGTAATCGTTCAGCAGCACTCCCTGCACTGTTAAAAAAACGTTTTAACATGTATTGCACCAGGCCACTACATAAATAACATTTTAAAAATTCAGTCCAAAAGCTTAAATGCAAACTTACCTGAAAGATATGTGTGTTCCTTTAAGAGGTGCTGATAGCGTCTGTCAGTCTGCTGAATGCTTGCTTTTCAAAGCAAGCTTGGGACCCAGCGCTGAACTCAGCGCTAAGGTTGAAGTCCACAGAGGTGACATTAGATGTCACCCTCTCTTCATTTACATCTTGAGGGCCAGCATTGCTACCGCCAAGTCCAGCGCCAGAGAAGGGCAATAGATTGGTGGCTGACATTTTTCGCCAGGATCGCGGCGCAAACGGTTGGCAGTAAGTAGCCCAATTTCAGGGCCTCAATGCCTAAAACAGGTGTTAGCTTCTTTAAATATGTAAATGAGAAGCCTAATGCCTGCTTTAGGTCCCCTCACAGAAATTCAGTGATGATCCAATCGACCCAATTGTAATCCAACTTGGCTGAGATTAGATAACTCAGATGAAGTATCAAATCTGGAAGTTTCCTATTCTCTATGGCTGGAATTTTCCGGGGTGGTAGTGGGCGTGATTGGTGGCGGGTTGGGTGGGACAGTTGTTATTTTTGACAGTAGGTCATGAGCCCGCTGTCATCCTACCCCTACGCACCTTTCCCCCAGGTGTGTCTGTCGTCGTGGAACCGACCTGACCAGCAGCGGCAGACAACCTAATTGAAATCATTATCAGGTAGTTTACAGGCACTTAATAGCCTTTTTCCACTTACTTTTTAAATTTCCCTGCATGGCCATTGGATTCACACAGCTCGGGAATTACATCTGTCAACCTGAGGCGGGTGTTCCGTGGCCATTGCTCCAGCTGATTACTTGACAGCATCAAATGTACAGTAAAAGCTCCCACCTGACAGATGATCACTTTCCTCAGGCAAAAGCTGTTGCTCAGTCAATTTCCAGCACAGATTCTGCAGGCTGCAAGTGTTTCCAGCAAAGTCTCCATCCAGTGTCACCTCATTGGATGAACTCTCTCACCATTGACAGAATGCTTCTGATATCTGTACTTCACCTGTCATCTATTCCATCAACATGAGTACCATTTATACTGTCTCACCTTGGTCCTCAGAATTGGACCATGATGAGCCCCAACACCAGCAGCACCAACAACACCAACCTTCTCTGCAATCACCTGATGCTGCACTGGACAGAGGGCATCAGCACCCGAGCACATTGCTGCCAGAGATGGCCTCTTCATGGCCAGATTTACTTCACTTTACGTTGTACACCCTGGCTGCCACATGATGCGCCAGATTAGCACCACCTCACACCAACACCATAAAGCATCCCCACAATGACCAAGCCATTCCTTTCACACTCATCACCATTGCAAGGGGTACTGTTATGTCTCACCATTCATTGCAACTCACTAAGCCACTTCCAAAGGTGCACACAAATCTGTCCAAGACCGGAAAGTGTTGAAAATAAAGATTTTTATGTTTGACACCACATTAACAGAAACTTCACAAACATTGGATAAAACATCCAAGTGGCTACCCTTGTGTGTTGTTAGTTGGTATGATTGCACTAGGATGAGGGTGCGTGTGAGGGGGTGTGAGGGGGTATGAGGGTGAGTGTGAGGGGGTGTGAGGGTGAGTGTGAGGGATGGCTAGTGAGATGGGGATGTAGTAATGTTGATAGAGAGAGAGAGGGATGGGTGGAGGTGCAAGGTAAGTTGTTGAGTAAGGATGTGCAGGAGTAGGGTAAGGAAGACAGAGTGATGGGGATGCAATGAGAGGCACAGCAGGATGAGGTTGAGTGTGGCTTTGTACTAACGTTTCCTGATCTAATGAGATCATTGAAACATTTGCAGCACTGCACCCAGGTCCTCCTGAACACATCCCTGCTTGTGACCTCCTCTGCAATTTGCAACCAGGCTGTTTTAGGGAGGTCTCTTCCGCCCATCGGAAGGGAAGAGGACCTCTCTGCATGCTCTGTCTCCCTCCTTAAGCATAGGGAGGGAGTCATCGGAGAACCTGGGTGCAGCCCTCTGCCTCTGTGCAGTGATTGTCAGTGTTTGCAGCACTCCAATGTTGTAGTACACTGACAGCACTATGTTAGATTAAACTTCAAATGTAATGTGGCCATGGTCCCTTTAAAGCTCCCGGCTGAAAACGCGTCATGAATGACGTCACTTGCCCTGTTCCATCTAATTGGGCCGGGTAACGTGCTGGGCAGGCTTAATAGGCCTCATCAAGGTAAGTTAATTTTCAGCAGCGGGGTCGCGACCTCCCACGGACACCACCCGCACCGGACCCGCCAAGTTAGGCAAAATTCCGGCCTATGACTTGGTTCCACACTGGGTGGTGCATTTTACATAGAATTTATAGCACAGAAACAGGCCATTCGGCCCAACTGGTGTGTGCTAATGCTCCACACTAGCCTCTTCCCTCTCTACTTCATCCAACCCTATCAGCATATCCGTCTATTTCTTTCTCCCTCATGTACATATCTAGATTCCCCTTAAATGCAGCTATGCTATTCGCCTCAACTACTCCATGTGGTAGTAAGTTCCACATTCTAACCACTCTCTGGGTCCATTGAATCATCTAGGAACCTTTCCCTAGGCATTCATTTCAGGAAAGAAAATAAGAAGTAGATGTTCTCTAATTGCACTTGGGCATAAATGATCGCCTGGGCGCAGCGCATGTGGAAAATCAGGCAGGGAGGATCACACGGCCGCAATGGAGATCGCTCGATTTTCTGTCCATTTAAATGAAGGAACGGAAAATTGGGTGGGTTCTATTGCGGCCATGTGATCCTCCCTGCCTAATTCTCCTCTATATGCTGAACCCAAGTAATCCTCTATATCCAAGTGCAGTAAGAGAAAAATTTGCCCTTAATTCTCCCCCACAGTCTGTGACATGAAGCTTTAATCAGCAGCTGGAAGTCAATCAGTGAAAAGAGTAACTGATTGCTGAACAATGATCAATCTACAACACTATGCTTAATAACAGTTATCAAGATGGATAAATGTTTTGTGTCTTCTGTTCTGTGTTATGCATGTTCATTCTCATGTACACAACAAAATACTAAGCTATTACTGCACAATTTAACCACACAGTTCACACAGAAGTGACATATGCTTTTTTACAGTCACATCTTTATGACAGTGATTTGAGTCTGACTGCAATTATAGGTAACACCCAGGGGTGGACTGGCCATAAGGGAAATCGGGAGATATCCTGAGTGTCCCCGTTATTGCTGTATTATCGGTGTCCACCTTTTTCTGTCAGAATCCTGAAGAATCCTGCGTCCTTTCAGGGGAGCTTGTCCGCCCCTGGTGACACCTAAACTGCAGAGTGAAGTCATCACAGCTTGTTGATCCATCTTGTGGTTTTGTCGCTTGAGTTCAGTTCTTCCCTGATGGTATAACTAAATTTAGAGATTTGCTAGTTATGTGACACTTTGCCTCTCTCAAAAGCTAAAATTGCTGTTTTATCTACAGGTCATGCAGTCATTGCCTTCTTCTGGTTTTCAGGAAATCTTTTATGCAGAAGTGAGCTTTTATTAAATAGCAGATAAGGTAAATCAGAAAGTAGTGTTTAGCTAACATCAAGCATGAATTTAAAGCCTGAAGATTGTTGGAATTACATAGAATTTACAGCACAGAAACAGGCCATTTGGCCCAACCGGTCTTTGACGGTGTTTGTGCTCCACACGATCCTCCCATCCTACTTCTTCTCACCCTATCAGTGCATCCTTCTATTACTTATCTAGCTTCCCCTTAAATGCATCTATGCTATTCACCTCAACTACTCCAGGTAGTAGCATGTTCCAATTCTAATGACTCTCTGGGTAAAGAAGTTTCTCCTGAATTCCTTGTTGGAGTTATTAGTGACTATCTTATATTTATGGCCCCTAGTTTTGGACTCCCCACAAGTGGAAACATCTTCTCTACTTCTACTCTATCAAACCCTTTCGTAATTTTAAAGACCGCTATCAGGTCACCCCTCAGTCTTCTCTTTTCTAGAGAGAAGAGCCCGAGCCTGTTAAATCTTTCCTAATAGTTATAACCTCTCAGTTCTGGTATCATTCTTGTAAAATAGGAGGCAGGTCGAGCCAACAGTGTATATTTAAAATTTTAAAAAACATCCACTGCAATTTTGCTCTTGGAACATATCAGAAGCAAAACTGAGTTTAAAACCACAAATGTGCAGAAGTAATTAACAGCTGAAGAAATGTTAGCCTGCACCACTTTAAACATTCAGTTTGTGATGTGGGACCATGAATTTTCATTCATGATCTATCTACAAAGCTTTGCTGACCCATAAAATGGCACTAACAGGAAAGTAAATTACAGGAGATTATAATCCTTTAAGTGTTGTAGACCTGAAGTGACTACAGAATCAAAAGCTACTATGAGTGAAGTGAGTAAGTGAACTGGTGCTCTGGCAGTCAGAGGAAGTGAAACCCTTTTCTATTGGGAGGTCTCACGCCTTGTCTGCACACAATAGTGCTCTCAGCCCAAAGTTGGGATCTTCTCCCAATGTCAGGTTTTCAAAGTCAGGTTTATGGGCTGAATTTTTCCGGCACCGAGTGCGGGTTTGGAGGCGGATCTGCTGTCAAAATCGCAATGATTGACAACAGGTTGGGAGCCCGCTCTGAACCCGCCTCCACGTAAGTTTCCAAAGTGTCGGGTCTGCGATTTCAGAACAGACCTGACACCAAATGGCGGGGAAGGCATTTAAGATAGTTAAATGCTTGTTAAACACTTGTTAGCTACTATTTTGCCAGCCTATTTCTATTTTCCCACTTTTTTTTACAAGGTTCACGTCGTCCAGAGATCACGTCAGGTAAGTAGGCTGGGTTCTCTGTCTCTCCATTGCTGTGAATAGGTGACAGCTGCAAAAGTGGTATGAAAGCTACCATTTCACAGCTGGTCACTTTCCAATGTCAGAAGCTTGAGCCTTCAGGACTTGAAAGACATTTTTGAGCTTTATGCAGTGTGGAAGTGTTTGGGGTAACCTCTCTATCCACTGTCACCTCCTTGGAGTGAGCTCTCTCACCATTGACTGATCGCTTCTGTCATCTCAACTTCAGCTGCCATCCATTCCAGCGACATCGGTGCCCTTGAAAAATTCTCACCTTGACCCTCTGAATCCCTCCACGATCAGCCCCAACACCAACATCACCAGGCACACCAGCATCACCAACAACAACACCAACCTTCTCCGCAATCACCTGATGTTGCACAGGACATCAGCACCCAACCACATTGCTGTCTGGGATGGCATCATCATGGCCATATTTACTTCACTTGACACTGTACACCCTGGCTGCCACATGATGTGCCAGGTTGACACCACCCCACACCAACACCTAGAGCATCCCTACAACGTCCAAGCCATTCCTTTCACATTCTTCACATTTGTGGAGGGGGGGTCTCAACATTCACTGGAACTCACAAGGTGAGCACAGATCTGTCCAATAAGGCAAAGTGTTCAAAATAAAGATTAAGGTTTGACAAGCCATTAACAGAAAAGTTACATGAACATTGCAAAAGCACCCAAGTGCTTACCCTTGTGTGTTGTTAGTTTGTATGCTTGCAGTAAGTTGAGGGCGAGTGTGAGGGGTGGCTACTGAGATGGGGAAGTGATAATGTAGATAGAGAGGGATGGGTGGAGGTGCATGGTAAGTTAGTGTGAGTAAGGATGTGCAGGAGTAGGGTAGGGAGGGCAGAGTGATGGGGATGTGATGAGTGGCATAGGAGGATGAGGTTGAGTGTGGCTTTGCAGTAACGTTTTGTGATCTACTGACATCATTGAAAGGCTTGCGCCACAGCAGCCAGGTACTCCCGACAACATCCCTGCTTGTGCCCTCCTGTGCAATGTGCAATCAGGCTGCATTGATCTCCTGGGGAGGTCTCTTCCGCCCTTTGAAGGGAAGAGAACCTCCCTGCGTGCTGTGACTCCCTCCACAGTGTCATGCGAGAGCCTGGGTGCAACCATCTACCTTTGTGCATGGCTTGTCAGTGTTTGCAGCACCTCAATGCTGCAGAATACCGACAGAACAACTGTCAAAATGAATGTGGACAAGGCCCCTTTAAGGAAACCGGCTGATGACGCGTCATCAGATGATGTCATCAGACCCGCATCCGTTTAATTGGCTGGGAACCCTGCAGGGCGGGCTTAACAAACTCAATCTATGTAAAATCACTCGGAGAGAGCGGGCTGGAGTCAGGAGTGGGCTGGGACCACAACACCGACCCCAGCCGCAATGGACCCATCTTGGTTGGCAAAATTGCAACCTATGACTTTGCACCATGCACATGTAGTTTTCCCGTTGTTGTTGAATCCACTTGCAATACAAATGGTTGATTCAATACTGATAGGAACCTGCACATTTACTGAACCACTTCCAGTAGACCAATAGGCCACTTTAAAAATGTCTTGGGATCAATTGTTTCCATACGTATAATCTTCCCAGAACAAGGACATCTTTCAAAATAGGAAATAGCTCCATGCAATGACTAACAACAATTTGAATTTAGACATCACCTTTAACATAGAAAAAACATCCCAAGATGCTTCACAGAAGCGTAATGAGACCAAAATGGAGGCTGAGCCAGTGGAGGAGATATTAGGAGGAGTGACTAAAATTTTAGTCGAAGAGTTGAGTTTTAAAGACAGTCTTAAAGGAGGAGAGGGAGCAGCCAATGTAGGTCAGTGAGCATAGGGATGATAGGTAAATGAGATTTAGTGTGGGATAGTATAGGGGCTGCAGAGTTTTGGATGAGCTGAAGTTTACAGAGCATGGTGGATGTGAGGCTGGCCAAAAAAGCATTGGAACACTTGAAAGAGTAGGGGAGTTCTCCTCGATGTCCTGGCCAATATTTATCCCTCAATCAACATCACTAAAACAGATTATCTGCTCATTATCACATTGCTGTTTGTGGGAGCAGGCAATGTTATGGAGGTGGAAGCAGATGGTCTTTGTGTTGAAGAGGTTATGGGGCTGGAAGCTCAGTTCAGGATAAGTAGGATGTTGAGGCTGCAAACATTTTGGTTCAACCCGAGACAATGGCTGGGATGTGGGATGGAATTGATGGAGAGGGTATAGAGTTTGTGGCAGGGGCTAAAGATGATGGATTCGGTCGGTCTTCCTACTGTTTAACTGGAGGAAGTTTTGGTTCACGACGTTGGACAAGCAGTCTGACAACAGAATTAACGGAGCGGTCAAGAGCTGGAGCTATGTGTCATCAATGTACATGTGGAACCTGACCCCATGTCTTTGGAATGATGTCACAAAGAGGCAGCATGTAGATGAGGAAGAGAAGGGAGCCAAGAATACATCCTTATGGAACTCCAGAGGTAATGGTGCGGGGGTGGGAAGAGAAGCCATTGTTACAGAGGCTCTGGCTACGATTGGATGGCCAAGAGTGGAACTAAGCAAAGTAGTCCCACTGAGTAGGTAGTATTAGGATGCCAGGTGTAAAATTATTCCAATAAATCACCATATATTTCCTGAGGATACAGGGCCTCTTCTTCCTTCTGATCTGGTGGGAATGGTAGCATCGTGGTTGTGAGAGTTCAAATCCCACCATGGCAGCTGGGGAATTTAAATTCAGCTAATTAAATAAATCTTGAATATAAAAGTTAGCATCAGTAATGGTGACTATGAAACTACTGGATTGTCGTAAAAACCCATTTGGTTCACTAATGGCCTTTAGGGAAGGAAATCTGCCGTCCTTACCTGGTCTGGCCTCCATGTGACTCCAGACCCACAGCAATGTGGTTGACTCTTAACTGCCCTCTGAAATGGCATAGCAAGCCCCTCAGCTGTACCAAACTGCTACGACAAAGTCACTGTGGAGTACCTTCACCACAAGGACTGCAGCGGTTCAAGAAGGTGGCTCACCACCACCTTCTCAAAGGCAATTCGGGATGGGCAATAAATGCCGGCCTTGCCAGTGACACCCACACCTGTGATTGAAAAAAAATGATAACCTTGACCTTTGTGTAAGGGTTCAGGACATCTCACCTCCACAGCCCTTTGTCAAATTAATTTGTAGTCTCCTTGTACCAACGTGAGCAGGTATTCCCAACGGGCTCGCCTGCTGTGGATCTCAGAGATAAGAGTGGAAGACCGATCCTTTCTTTTTCACACAGTTGGGGTGAGTGATGTGAATGTACCCACAGAGCTGTCACCATGCATGTACTGTACTTTAATGTTCCTTTTTTATCCATTGTGGGAGTACCAATTTTTCTGAAAATGGTGTACACACATTGCATCTGTGGACAAATTGTGGAAATCCATAGTACGACTGGCATCCTCTTATATAGTGAAATCTTGGAATTGTGTGCCATCAACTGATCTTGACAATCTAATTGAACTCAAGCAAAATACAGCTTTAGCAGTACACAGAGTATTTTAATTGATTTCTATCTGACCAGCCAGCCTGTTCAATAATTGCAGTTATGTTCCACACCGCAGCACACTTCCTGAGCTGCCCCCACATTGTCCTTTTTCATTTGAATTCTACTGCCATATCTGCATGTGTGTCAGAACCTTGTCACAACACTCATTTATCATCTTAGTCGCCATGGGCAATAATTAACTTCCGTTCACAACCAGTGGCTGAAGGGGAGACAACAGCAGTAGCCAGACAGTCCTGGAAGGAAACGAGATCTACCACACTTCAGATAAAAATGCTCCAAAAGGACCGACTAAAGCTTTCACTGGTACCTAAAATTTAACAATGTGTGCCGAGTTTCTCGAATGAGCTCAGAGTCCTCACTATATTTCTTGCAGGCTTTCCCTTTCGAAGTCTTCAGCCAGTGTTTATTGCCATGCCAATGCATACTGCTGTGCTTTCGTTCAGCTCTGCAATTTAATTAGTGCTTGGATGTGGAAAATCTGCAAGCTAATACAGATATTGGATTTGAGATTAGCCGAGGAATGTCATAGCTGGTTATCTGAATGACGTCTTTTGCTAGATAAAAAACAAAGAACAGAATAGCAATGCAGTGACCAGCAATATCATTTTCCTTGGACAGTCAACACTGTGTGTAGAAAATGAAGCGGCAGCACAGTACTTTTAGTAACTGACCCCATTCAGAATTATCAGCTCTTTCCGTCAAACTTGTGCTCTCCAGAAAACAGTTGGCTGATCCAGATCATATGTATCACTGTGTTGTAACACACCCTGAATGAAGTCAAGGCTTTACTGGAAACTTATCTCTCTCAGTGCTGTGTAAATCTTATGTAAATAAATCATATACCGTTAAATTTCCACTCAGTTACCAAAAATGGAACTACAGCCTAGAAATTATTGTTGGCGATATTAGCTGATGATCACACAGCAAGTTCTTATGACACTCTGTTTATTTTAAATAGTTTAATACCTCTAGTAAAGTAGGGGTATAGGAATGTCTTACGAAGGTAGTAAGCATTCATTTGCTAATATCGACAACAGTAATATCTAGGCTTATCAAAACTTTCATTGCAGGGGCTGTTATTATGGCAGGAATAATCAATAATTTCTATGCATCTTGCCACCACTGTGTGCTTTGTTGAAACTAGCGAAAGTCTGAAATTCCTTATCGTATAAATTAATCACCGATAGTGCAGCATCTACCACAGATGCAATGACACTGAGACAGTGACAGCAGATGCATATACAGTCATTTTGCATGCACGGGTCAAATGTATAATCCTGTGCATATGCATCAAATCCTTGGTGTCATCACATTGGATCAAACCTCAATACGTGAATGAATTAGTCAAGTCAATGCACAATTTCCCCTTAAACCAGATTCTCTGTATAGTTACAGTCCTTTTGCTCTCAGAATGAGAGAGACTTGGGCCTAGAAATTCAGTATAGCCACTTTTGGGGCGGTAAAGTCGGGCGGGCGCTAAAGTTTGCGCCCACCGGAAAGTGGAGGCCACTTCGCCGACATTCAGTAGCTTTGGCCAAGGAGTTTGCTCGAGCGCTAAAACTGGCGTTGCACGCCTATCTTTAGGCGCTAAGCCGGCGGTGCAGACTGATACCGCCGAGTCCGGGCGCAGCGCAGGTGCAGTCATGTTTTGATTGACAGCAGACACCCTGGCGCCGGCCAGCTCTTAAAGGGGGAAGGGTCGACTTGGTCTGCTGCCACGCCCTGGATACTGCAGCCCTCCAGCTAGGCCTAAACACTGCTGCTGGAGAGAAATAGCGCCAGGAAGGATGCAGAGGGCCCGTGAGCGAGCGCAGCGCTTCTCTGCCCATGATTTAAAGGTGCTGGTTAGGGCTTTGGAGAAGAGAAGCCATATCTTGTTCCCGGACAGTGGCAAGAAGCCTCCCAAGAGGGTGTACAGGAGAGCCTGGAGGGAAATCGCCCAGAGGGTCACAGCCAACAGCGATGTCCCCAGGTGTAGTGTATGTACCCGTCTACCTTTAAGGGAACTATTGAATGTAACCGTTCACCTTTAAGAGAACTACTTTAGGTGTGGCACTATTTGTTTGGCTTCTGTATACGGTAATACTGATAGTGACCACACCAGTATATAAGTGTTGTGGCAGGATTGCTGGGGCAGATTCGCCCTGACCTTCGAATAGTAAAGACCTGTTTGTTTGTTACTCCTGAAGTCTGTGTCGTTATTAACTGTACAACCACAGACTTTACAGTGGCGACGAGTCCGATCGTACCCTGCGGCAAGACTACCAAAGCAACGAAGAGCGTCGAAGAGAGGCAACCGCCCTCGTCGTGCTGCTGAAAGAAAACACGAGGCTGCAGCAGGAGGAAGGAGGAAGACTTTAGCAATAAAAGCTTCCATCTGCAACAGGCACTGACTACCCTTCTACCACGGTGCGGAGTGAGCCGATCAGCTGAAAAAAAAAGGCGGCCACGGAGACTGTGAGTAGGGGAAGGTGTAGAGAATATCCAGAGGATAAGGGCTGTGCACTCGACCACGGTCGAGGGGGAACGGAGCCGGTCAGAAAGTCGGGTCCAACGGCGTCGTGAGACAGTCGGACCTCGATCAGAGGGAAAAGCCGGGCAGCGACCGCAGCCACGAAGCGCTGAGACTGGGAGTAGGCGCGGGAAGAGAAACCCTGCTGCAGCCGGGGAGGGAAACACCGGTCTGCGAGAGGGCTGGGAGGCGAACAGGAACCGTGCGGGTGGGAGAGAGAGACAGAGCCGAGCAAGGGGAGAGAGACTGCGCGAGAGCCAGTCCAGCGGCTGAGCTGTTCTCCACCAACGGGGTACCCAGAGCCGGTAGAACCGAACGTGCGGGAGAGGGAGAGACAGAGCCAAGCAAGGGGAGAGAGACTGTGCGAGAGCCAGTCCAGCGGCTGAACTGTTCTCCACCAACGGGGTACCCAGGGCCGGTAGAACCGAACGTGCGGGAGAGAGAGCGACAGAGCCGGGTACGGAGAGAGAGACTGCGCGAGAGCCAGTCCAGCGGCTGAACTGTCCTCCGTTAACGGGGTGTACCCAGCGCCGGTAGAGCCGTGCGGGCGGGAGGAAAAGACAGAGCCGAGTAAGGGGAGCTGTGCGAGAGCCAGCCCAGCGGCTGAACCTGTCCGCTGTGGGGAAAGCGTACCCCTTCCACCAGGAAGAAACGCGGGAAGCCGCCATTAGGCGGAGGAGACGACAGAAGCGGGAAACCGCCATTGAAGTGGGCGGGGAGAGAAAGGAAGAGCGGGAAACCGCCATTTTCGCGGGAAAACCGCCATCTTAACTGACATACCGCCATTGAAGTGGGCGGGGAGAGAAGGAAAGAGCGGGAAACCGCCGATTTCGCGGGAAAACCGCCATCTTAGAAATAAACAAATAAATAAGAATACTTAAAGAAATACTGGTGCTGCTCCCAAGGGAAGAAAGATGCCAAAGCGAGGGAATATTAACGACTTTAATTCTGAAATAGAAGACTGGGCCACGTACGTGGAACGCATAGAGATCTATTGCGAAGCCAACAAAATAGAGGAAGACGACAAGGCGATAACATTGCTAAACTCGATGGGGGCAAAAACATACGGGCTCTTGATGCATCTAATAGCACCAGATAAACCAGCGGATCAGACCTTCGAAGAGATTGTGGCTGTGCTGAAGGACCACTTGAACCCCACATCGTTGATGCTGGCTGAACGATTCAAATTCTACGCAAGAACGCAGAGGAAAGACGAAAGCAATGCGGAATACTTGGTCGAACTGCGTAGGCTAGCGAAATACTGCCAGTTCGGAGGGAATCTGACAGAAACACTGCGGGACAAGTTCGTATGCGGATTGTCCAAAGAAGGGACGCAGAAGCGACTACTGGAAGAGAACGACCTCACACTGGACAGGGCTGTCCTTATAGCTGCATCGCACGAAGCCGCAGCGAAAGGAACGGCGGAAATGCAACTAAAGGCGGCGGCACTCGGGGTGGACCAAATTACTTCAAGCACAACAAAATGCTACCGTTGTGGGAAGACAACGCATGACCAGAATCAATGCTGGTTTAAGAACCAAGAGTGTAGGAAATGTGGCAAACTGGGTCACATCGCGAAGGTATGCCGGTCAGGGAAGAAGACCAACAATCAAAGGAAGCCACCACAAGAAAAGTACAACAAGGCACACAAGGTGGCTGAGAAGGGTTCAGATGAACAGAATTCAGACTCAGACCCAAACAACCAGGAGCTGGGTAGTCTGAGAATCCACAATGTGGGTAAAGAAACGGATCTACAAACCATCTGGGTCATACTAAAAATAGCTGGAGTCCAAGTAAGGATGGAGCTGGACACTGGATCAGCTCTATCAGTCATCAACCGAAGGGACTACCACCGGCTATTCTCTCACATACCTTTAAGAAATACCAAGTTCGTATTACAGACATACACGGGGCATAACGTATACCCCATGGGGAAAATAAGAGTCAAGGTGAGAGATAGGGGTAAAGAACACCCAAGAATGAACTTGTACGTATTACCTGAAGGAGGACCACCACTTCTAGGACGGGAGTGGATTAAGAAAATAGATATGGAATGGCACTACCTAAAAGCCATAATGAGGGAGGACTCGGTGCAAGCTATCAGCTCAGATTCTGAAATGGATGACGATAAGACCAATTCAAATATGGAAGACAAGGCTAAAAGGGACTTGCCGACGATGGGGAAGGAAACGAAGACATGCAGAAGGACTTATGTTACCAAGAAGAATAAAGCTGCAGAGCAGAACTCCAGGTTGACAGAGAATTCTGAGCCTGTTCAAGCAAAGGATTCATCCACGACGGAAGAACACCGAGTTCGGACTCAAACTTATGTCAAAGTACGACAACAATTAGAACAGTTGAGTGACCGTCTCGTACAAGAGATGAAAAATATGGAAAAGTTCTGGGACACCGAATGGGAGAACCTGGAAAGACAACAGAGACAGCTAGCTCAAGCAGAGAGCGACCATAGAGCCATCCTGGCCAAATACCAATCACATTCCCCTGATGCTGTTCAGGAACTAGAATATTTACAGAACGAACCAAAGGAAGAGGAATCTTCAGGAAGCCAGGATTTTATCCCAGTTCATCTCTACGACTCGTTGCAAGCAGAGTGTAACAAGTTGAAAGAACAGTATGAACAGGCCCAGACTACAATCCTGGAAGGGGTTAACTCGGCAACCTCCGAAAAGCTAGTTTTAGTGAAAGCATCTGAACAGCTAAAGGTTGAACATGAGCGAGAATTACAAAGGCTGCAGGAAATGTTTGATGAGCTCCAGGCCAAGACAGACTCATCGGTAGAGATTCCATCCATCGATGAAAAATTAGAGGTGGAAGACATAGCAGAACATGAAATTCAAGATGTCCAAGAACTCATTAAATTATTGAAGGCAACCCAGGACAAATATGAGGCGGCAATGGCCGAGGTTCAACAACTTGAAGAACATATTCAACTAGGAATCCGGGCAGTGGAAGGAAAGGCAACTGGAAGGATCACAGAGACTGTAGGAATGGCCCCTGGACAGGAGTTAGAGAACATCAAGGCGCAACTTCTTCGAGCGCTTAAAACCAAAGTACCGGAGGAAAGGAAGGTGAAAACATTGGAGGGAAAGGTGGATGAAATGGAGAAGACTCTAATCCACAGTGTCCCCGTAGAAGAGTTAACGGCCAGCCAACTCTTACACACGCTGAGGGACAAGACTCCAAAACGGGAACACGAGTTTCAGGGTTCAAAGGGAAAGAATTCGGAGCTTCCAAAAGTCACGGAGATAGCTGAGGTGGCAACACAGCTTTTACAAGGATGCCAAAAGTACGCTGAATTGCGTCAAGGGGAACAGAAGGGGGTGGAAACAGATACTCCAGTAGAAGGATTAAATAGCCTGACAACGAAATCCCCGATGGAAGGGAAGGTATTGAACTCACAAATGAGGCCAGTAGTGAAGGAATGGCAGACATCCCCGGAAGAGCGGAATGAATATGAATGTTTGAAGAAGTCTTTTCAAGAAAGATGGTTAGGGAAGGAACCACCGTCGGCTAACGTCCAGATGGATAAGAAGGAAGTAGAAGGGCCTCTCACTGGCCTAACTCAGGACGACCCCGAATATTACCATGACCTGTTGAGTGACACTGAATATTACGAGGATCTGGTCTGCTCAGTTTGTGATGAAAACTCCCAAAGTGCTGAAATCTGGATGAAGCACTTAAGGTCTAAGGAACATAGAGAGTTGGTGGCGCTACAGCTGGCAGCCAAGAAAGGAGCTCCGAGAGTGTCAAAAAGGCAGAAAAGAAAAAGAAGAAGCAGAAGATAATAACTGTCTAAAATATTAGCACTTCTAATGCAATGGAAAGGAAGGATATTAACTCGGATGAAACGGAATCTGTATGGGTAGAAATGAGAAATAGCAAGGGGAGGAAAACGTTAGTGGGTGTGATATTTAGGCCTCCAAATAGTAATATGGAGGTGAGGGAAGGCATAAAAAGGGAAATTAGAGAAGCGTGCGATAAGAGCACAGCTGTCATCATGGGTGACTTTAATTTACATATTGATTGGACTACCCAAATTAGTAAAAATTCTGAGGAGGAGGAATTCCTGGAATGTTTTCGGGACGGTTATCTGGACCAATATGTCGAGGAGCCGACTCGAGATCAGGCCATTTTAGACTGGGTATTGTGCAATGAGAAGGGACTTATCAGCAATCTTCTTGTACGAGGCCCCTTGGGTCAGAGCGATCATAATATGATCGAGCTCTCAGTCGAGATGGAGAGTGAGGAAATTGAATCAGAGACTAAGGTCCAGAACTTAAATAAAGGGAATTACGAGGGTATGAGACGGGAATTGGGTAAGATTGATTGGGTGGTGTTTCTGGGGGGATTGACAGTGGATAGACAATGGCAAGCATTCAAAGATAGAATGGAAGAATTCCAGAACATGTTTATACCGGTTTGGCATAAAAATAAACCTAAAAAGGTGACTCAACCGTGGATAACGAGGGAAATTAGGGACAGCATAAAATCAAAAAAAAGGGCATATCAACTGGCAAAAAAAAGCACCAGACCGGAAGATTGGGGGCAGTACAGGATACAGCAAAAGAGGACAAAGGGATTAATCAGGAAGGGGAAAATAGAATACAAAAGTAAACTTGCAGCAAACATAAAGACAGACTGCAAAAGCTTTTATCGGTATATCAGGAGGAAAAGACTGGTAAAATCCCAAGTCGGTCCCTTGCAGTCCGATTCGGGAGAATATATAATGGAGAATAAGGAAATGGCAGACCAATTAAACTCATACTTTGGTTCTGTATTCACAAAGGAGGACACAAATAACCTCCCAGGAATATCGGCAAACATAGGGACTAATGAGAGGGAGGAGCTGACAGAAATTAGTATCTCTAGGGATATGGTGTTGGGTAAGTTGAGGGGACTGAAGGCCGACAAATCCCCGGGGCCTGATAAACTACATCCTAGGGTACTTAAGGAGGTGGCCCTGGAGATAGCAGATGCTCTAAGGATCATCTTCCGGAACTCCATTGACTCGGGAACAGTACCCGTGGATTGGAGGGTAGCTAATGTTACCCCAATATTTAAAAAGGGGGGTAGAGAGAAAGCAGGGAATTATAGACCAGTAAGCCTTACATCGGTTGTGGGCAAAATGCTAGAGTCCATTATTAAGGATAAAATAGCGGAGCACTTGACAAATGGGGAAAGGATCGGACAGAGTCAACATGGATTTACAAAGGGTAAATCGTGTTTGACTAATCTGCTGGAATTTTTTGAGGAAGTAACTGGTAAAATAGATGGGGGAGAGCCAGTGGATGTGGTGTACCTTGACTTCCAGAAAGCCTTCGATAAGGTTCCACACAAAAGATTATCGTGCAAAATTAAGGCTCATGGGATTGGGGGCAAAGTATTAACGTGGATAGAGAACTGGCTGGCGGATAGAAAACAGAGAGTTGGAATAAACGGCTCGTTTTCGGAGTGGCAGGCAGTGACCAGCGGGGTGCCGCAAGGATCTATCCTGGGACCCCAGCTGTTCACAATATATATAAATGATCTGGATCAGGGAATTGGATGCAATATTTCCAAATTCGCTGACGACACTAAACTAGGAGGAGGGGTGGGCTCTGATGAGGATGTCAGGAGGCTACAGTGCGATTTGGACAGGTTGGGGGAATGGGCGGATACACTATAATGTGGATAAATGCGAGGTTATCCACTTTGGGGGTAAAAACAGGAGGGTAGATTATTATCTAAATGGCAATAGATTGGGAGATGGGGAAGTGCAGAGGGACCTGGGTGTTCTTGTGCACCAGTCACTGAAGGAGAGCATGCAGGTGCAACAGGCGATTAAGAAGGCAAATGGTATGTTGGCCTTCATATCAAGGGGGTTCGAGTATAGGAATAGGGATACCTTACTACAGCTGTACAAGGTGCTGGTGAGACCGCATCTGGAGTATTGTGTACAGTTTTGGTCGCCCCATCTGCGGAAGGATGTTCTTGCCATGGAAAGAGTGCAACGGCGATTCACCAGGCTGATACCTGGAATGGCGGGAATGACCTACGAAGAGAGATTAAATAGTTTGGGCTTGTACTCACTGGAGTTTAGAAGATTGAGAGGGGATCTCATCGAAACATATAAAATTATGGCAGGCCTGGACAGGCTGAATTCAGAGAGAATGTTTCCAATGGCCGGGGAGCACAGAACCAGGGGCCACAGTCTAAAAATAGCGGGCAAATCATTTAAAACAGAGATGAGGAAGAATTTCTTCACTCAAAGAGTGGTGAGCCTGTGGAATTCCCTGCCACAGAGGGCTGTGAAGGCTAATTCAATAAATATTTTCAAGAGAGAATTGGATATATTTCTGAAGGCTAAGGGGATTAAGGGTTACGGAGAAAAGGTGGGGACGGGGTACTGAACTGGTAAGATCAGCTATGATCTCAGACGAAGATCAGCCATGATCTCATTGAATGGCGGAGCAGGCTCGAAGGGCCGAATGGCCTACTCCTGTTCCTATCTCTATGTTTCTATGTTTCTACCATCTCAGGCGGGACACTACGAAAGGAACTAAATTAGTTGAAAAACTGGGAAATATCAAGACAGCCAGTTGGTTGTAAAAGTCCGCACTGCTGGTTCAACAGGACGAAAGTTCAAGCTGTTACGTCAAGAAAAAGGCTATGGAGGAGTCACACTAGCCATGTGAACCGGCTACACCAAAGAGATGTTGTTTGGAACGAGTCAAGATCAGAGACTGAATCTATGAACTGTTTCCGCAGAGACTGAACCTGTGAACTGTTCCCACCAAGATTATATCTGTAAATTGTTTTATATGACATTGACTCCACCGAGATTATATCTGTAATTTGTTTTATAGGAAGTTGAAGATATGTATGTTTAACGGGGACTCTGTAAGTAATAAGCTAAAAAGGGAGGATTGTAGTGTATGTACCCGTCTACCTTTAAGGGAACTATTGAATGTAACCATTCACCTTTAAGAGAACTACTTTAGGTGTGGCACTATTTGTTTGGCTTCTGTATACGGTAATACCGATAGTGACCACACCAGTATATAAGTGTTGTGGCAGGATTGCTGGGGCAGATTCGCCCTGACCTTCGAATAGTAAAGACCTGTTTGTTTGTTACTCCTGAAGTCTGTGTCGTTATTAACTGTACAACCACAGACTTTACACCAGGACTGCTGACCAATGCCGGAAAAAGTTTAACGACCTCACTCGGGTTGTCAGGGTGAGTACCCTTTCCAGTGTCCTCCTCATCCTTGCATGTGCACCTCACATTATGGGCAAAGGGACCTCAAAGGCCTAATGGCCAGCCCTCATCCAGCAGCTATGGCACTGGCGTGAACATCAATTGCACTTTCTGCACTTTACACACTGGCCAAGCTATTCGACCATGGGAGGCAGTGCACACAACAACAGGACACCACACTGGCCAAGCTATTCGACCATGGGAGGCAGTGCACACAACAACAGGGCACCACACTGTACTTAGAGGCCGTCCTTTCTCTTGCAGGCCAAGCTGGCCCAGAATCTGAAGAGCCGGACTGACACCGGGGGAGGCCGTGCCCAGTTCCAGCAGCTCAGTGACCTGGAGGAGCGCGTGGGTCGACTCATGGGTGCCCGGGTGATTGGCCCCGTTGCAATTGGAGATGCCAACCCTGTGCTGGGCCCCAATGGTAAGGACATGACCGTTTGGACCTCTCTCGTTCCCCTTGCGCTTCAGATCTACATCCTTTGCCACTGTCCGACCAATGCGCAGAATGCCACCACTCATGCCTCCCTCGCTGACGCCCTGTCCTCACTCTAAAGCTACTCTTGTGCCTTCCTGCTTTCAGCTGGTGAGGAGGAGGTCCCTGAAGCTGCGAGTGTCAGTCCCTTGGAAGAGGAGGACGAGGAGGAGCAAGAGGAAGGCGGCACATCGGGGGAACCCTCATCCGCACCAGGGGATGGCAATGGAGGGGACACGTCTTCCCTGGAGGAGAGCCAGGGGGAGGTGTTGCAGGGGGGTGTAGCTCCTGTGCCCAGTGGCGTCCAGCCACGCGGGAAGGGTCGGGCAGCACGGCTGCCTTCTCCCCAGAGGGGGGAAGTGTTGCAGGGGAGTGTAGCTCCTGTGCCCAGTGGCGTGCAGCCACGCGGGAAGGGTCGGCCAGCTCGGCGGCCTTCTCCCCAGAGGGGGGACGTGTTGCAGGGGAGTGTAGTTGCTGGGCCCAGTGGCGTGCAGCCACGCGGGAAGGGTCGGCCAGCTCGGCGGCCTTCTCCCCAGAGGGAGAGTCCGGCCTCCAGTCCGGAGACGGTCCTCGCCCAGGAGGTGCGCCTCCTTGATCAAATGTCCGCAGACTCGGATCGTCGGCACACCGAGTTCATGGGGGTTGTGGCACGGTTGCCTGAGGCCATTGAGTCCCTGGCTCATAGTGTGTCCGATTTCGGGGCCTCACAGGCCAGGGGTTTTGAACAACTCGCGGCAGCACAGGCCAGGGGTCTCGAACAATTCGGGGCATCACAGGACGCGAGTCGGGCACAATTCGGGGCATCACAGGACGCGAGTCGGGCCGAATTCAGGGCATCACAGGACGCGAGTCGGGCACAATTCGGGGCATCACAGGACGCGAGTCGGGCCGAATTCAGGGCATCACAGGACGCGAGTCGGGCCGAATTCAGGGCAGCACAGGACGCGAGTCGGGACGACTTCAGGGCAGCACAGGCAGCGAGTGGAGAGTTGATCAGTGGTGCCGTGCAGTCACTGGCTGGTCTGATGCGGGCACAGACCAGGGCAGTACGGGCACTCACTTCTGCCACACTCGCTGTGTCACGGACGCATCGCCAGGGCACCCGCCGCGCTGCTGCAGCACAGCGGTCTGGCCTTCACCAGATTGCTGCGCTTGCTGCAGTGCCAGCCCGGCCGAGTGGCAGTGTCTCTGGCGACCAGCGAGCGCCTGGCATCAGCCAGCTTGCCCCCATTGCTGCAGCCGCCACTGCCACTCCCCCAGCAAAGCTGCAACGAGCTGCTGGGGAGACTGATGCTGCCCAGCTACAGCTGCAGCAGTCAGCAGCCGGCCCCTCGAGGGCCACAGCTCGTCTAGGCCGACCCCCAAGGGCATCTGCCGTCACGCAATGTGCCCCTCAGGAGCCTTCCCCCAGCCTTGCAACACCCACAGGGCCCAGGTTGAGGCGGAGCAGCAGGTCGGCCAGGGGCCGGAAAAGCCTGGACAAGGACTCGCCCTCTCGGCACACAAAGTAGAGTGTGTTGGCACTTACTCCTTTTAGGTGAAGTCCTCACAGAATTTCTGGAATAAATGTTGCTCGAGTGTTGGTGAAGTTGACAAAGTGTCCCAGAAAGTCTCCTGATGTGTGTCGCAGCTCCAGCAGCAATGAACATGGAATGGTGAGTATCCATTTACATTGCGCTTGAAATCAACATCAATGCCTTGTTTACTTCCAAACAGCTGGTTGCTGTTAGGAGAGGGCAATAGTTGGTCAGCACACCAAGGCAAAAAGAGCTACTGCTATTCTTACATCAACAGTACTTGCTTTATTGTTTGTAGAAACATTTAATTGTGCATTAGTATTGTCATTCCAATAAAATACTTTGTATACTGTTTGTACACAATTAGGTCATAGTATCTATTCTGCAAAGCTTTAAATTGGCTGTATTAAATATACAGATTTAAAAGTTAGTCTGCTTCAAGTTTTATTTTCTACCACGGCTTACATAAATGTTACATGATAACCCCAAGGCCTAGAAATTCAGTTGCGTTCGCCAGCCGTTAGCGCCATAAGAGGGGTAGATCTCGAGCGCTAGGCACTTAGCGCCCGGGCGCAGGACGATCTGCGCCTACGCCCAACTTCAGTACATTAAGGAGATTGTCTCCACAGTAGGTAGGCCTGGGATAGTCTGGTTGTGGGAGCTTGGGGAGGGTGGGCAACTGGCTGTCAGGAAGAGGCCCCATATCTCCTAGTATTTTCCTAGAATCATGCACAGTCTGTACATTACTTGCACTGACTGGTAGATGTCCCATTTGTTTTGTTGTGGGTTGGGTTGTTGCCAGGGGCTAGATCTGTGTGAGCTTGCAAGTGGTATACGAATGCTAGAGTTCCTTACCCTGCTGGTAGTAGGCTGAATCTGCATGGGCTTGGATTCGGGAGATGGTCAGGCATGTCATTGCTTTAGTGGCTTCCAGCACCTCTGTCCAGAAAGACTAGAGGGCAGGGCATGACCAGAGTATGTGCGGGAGAGTGCCTTTGTGGCCACACTTCCATAACTCATCTACTTGGGTTGGGTGGAACTTTCTAAGTTTGTGCAGGTGAGGTATGTGCGGTAGAGGATTTGAGTTCGCCCTCTCCCATTCTGATACATGTGGAGGTCATAAGGAATAATCTCAGAACTGCCTCCCAGTCTTCCCTAGAGAGTGATCCAAGGAGCCATGTAGGTTTTTTGTGCTGTCTGGTGGATCGAATTGAATAGGGGGCTGAAGTGGAGTCTGTGAGGCAGCTCTATGTTGTAGAGGGTCAGCTCTAATGGCATCAGTTTGTGTTGGATTTTATAGAGTACGGTGGAGTGCTAGATGCAGTGGTGGATTTGGAGGTAGTGGAAGTAGCCATGATGTGAAGTTTGTTGGCCAGCTAACGGAAGAACAAGATCTGGTCTCAGTGGAGCAGGTTGCCTAACCCAGTGATGCCCTTCTCATGCCACACCTGGAAAGCACTGCACAGAGATCTTCCAGTAAGTGATTGTTGCGCCACAGTGGGGAAGAGAGTCAACTGGCCAATATTGAAATGAGGATCCTGCGCCCATTTTCAGGAAATTCGTTATGACTAGTCAGAGCTAGTGCAGGAGTGCTCCCCCTGACTCCACAGCAATACTGTGAGCCGCATGTGGGCTGCACTCACCCCTCCCCCCATTCGCCCCCTCCCCTTTCCCAGGATCTACCTGAGGGCCACTGCCGGTGTTGCAGCTGACCCAAGCTAGTCTCGAGCAAACTCTAGACAACCAATTGGCATCTGTAGTTCACCGGAATTGTTCAGATGAGGCCCGAGGCCTAGTTTCAGACGAGACTTGGGCCTCTGGCTTCTGGTGCATGCTCTGAGTTGTCGACCATTTTGTGCCAAAAAATGGGCCTAATCAAATTTCTCCCCCTATAAATACATTCACGAGATAACAGGATACATTCCTGGAGTGAGAGGAGAATGAGGAATACAGGGAGCCGTAGGTTAATTTGTGCAAAAGAGATGGGCATGTTGGGCCTAATGACCTTTTCCTGTTCCTATAAATTATTATATGTTCCTAAAGAATTCAGAATCACAATCAAGTGTATTTGGTCATGTAAAAGAAATGAGAGAGGAAATTTACTCATGACTCAACCACTGGTGACTTTTGGGGCTTTTCACATCACACAAATGCCTATATCATGTCAGCAAAAATTCAGTATGCACCGTATCTTGCAGCCTTGTTCAAAAACAATACCAAAAAACTGATAAAAATGCTGTACTATTCTGAATAACATTCCCTGAGTTGGAAGGCCTCATTCAGAAAATACTACAAATAAATCTGCTAATGATAGTGTTTTACAGAATGTAAACACAGATAGCTCCAGTGTACAGGCTGTTGGCAGACAATCTTACTGTGAGCTGTGATGCGAAATAATGCTGACATATGTAGACAGCTTCAGATACAGGAAAGGATCTGTTAATGCAGTACATTTCACTCAACAACTACTGGAGGAGGCGTGACTGGAGAGGAAATCTGCAAGCAGAAAGGGCCAGAATATCAGTCAGAATAGCATGTTCAGTCCTAGTGTATGAGCCACTGAAAGATTACCAAGTGTCTGGTACCAGCTGATTCCAGCACCAGAAGTACAAAAAATAAATTATCTACGCACCTGTTTTGCTTCCTTTCACCCATTCATTATTGTGGCCTCCATAGCTACGGGGCTGTGTGTTCGGGGGGGGAGGAGTTACAGACAGGAAACCCAGAAGTATGGGTTTCCCGAATGACCTGCAGTTATACATTTTTTTCTCCAGGTTTCCTGCCCAACAGCCAGGCTGATTGACAGGCTGGCTGCTTGTCGGGCGGGAAAGCCCGCAGCAGAAGGACGCAGCGGAGGAGCAGGTAGGGGGAGATTGCAGTCGGAGGGTCTAGAGGGAGGGTGGGAGAGATTGTGGAGATGGTGCCCAAGGTGGGTCCAATCAGCTGGGGGGGGGGCGGCATCCAATTGCAGGGGGTAGTGGGAGCTTGTTGGCCAGGGAGGAAACACTCCTGCTCCTCTTCGTTCACAAGCAGTGCTGTAAAGGCACTCACCTTATGCATCCAACCCTTTTTGCCTCCTTTTACCTGCCGGGTTTCCGAGGCCCGGTTAAAAATAGAAACACTGTTAAAATGAATGCATGCAGTCTCCTTAAAAGGTTTCAACAACCAACCCACCTCCTGAGAGCTATTGGTCACCCTTGTCCCACCTCTGTTAAAACCGGTGGGCGGGTTCGAAGCGAGTTGGGATCCTGTTGCAGATTTTTAACTTTTTAACCTCCCACCCATCCCAAACCCACCCTTTTTTGGGGGTTAAAATTACCCCCTTTATTTAGGTTATGACATTACCTGTCTCTTCTTTCACAGAAACATAGCTTTCCATAAATTTGAGCTTTATTATGACAGGTGATTTTGATGTACCTTTAGAGAAATATAGAGTTTTTTTTTAAATTCACAACACTTCTTGAAAACTGTAGTGTATGTACCTTTAAGAGAGAACTACTTTTACAGCTCCTGTATACTGTAGTACCGGCAGTGACCACACCTGTATATAAGCCTTGAGCATGCCTCTGTACCCCAGTCTTGAGACTACCATACTCCAGTAAATACCTGTTGATTGTTAAGTTACAGCATCCGTGTGGTTATTGAAAAACATCATACTCTCAGAATCACGGATCTAACAGTGGCGACGAGTGTCGATTCGAATCTACCTGCAACTCTGCATTTCCCTTCGAGGATTCGCTCCGGGAGGGCAGTGGAAGAAAGTCGAGGCCAGAAACACGGGCGTCGACCATGAGCAACCGCCCAGTCGTCCGGCAGAGAGTGAACATCGCAGGGGAGGCTGTGGAGAGCCGGGCTTGGTTCCCCAGCCACGACGATCAGCAATAGACTGACGACAGGTACAGCGCAGACCCTTCCCGGACAGCGGCGGCTGGAGCCGACCGATGGCGGAGAGAAAGCCGAGCAGCGTCGACGGGGTAAGACAGAGGGTGAAGCGCACAGGGCACAGCCGGGGGTTGAAAACCGAGCGGCGTCAAGGAAAAACAAAACGGAGAGAGAGAGGGTAAAGCAACAGCCGGGTTCAGGACCGAGCGGCGGAAACGGGAAAGGCGCACAAAAAAAAAAGAACGCGCAGAGCACAGCCAGGGCTCAGGGGCTGAACAGTGTCCGTGGGGAGAAGAAGGGAGAGTGCGGGAGATGCCATTTTTAGAAGCTGCAGCGGAGAAGAAGGGCGAGCGCGGGAAGGAAGGAAAGCGCGGGAGACGTCATTTTGTGCCAGCGGAGAAGAAGGGGAAGCGCGGGAGACGCCATTTTTGACAGTTAAATCACACCCAGGGATGCCGAAGAGTGGCAGTATCTCTACGTTCGACAATGAAGTCGAAGATTGGGCGACATATGTGGAATGTATTGAGGTGTACTGCAGGGCGAATGAAGTGCCAGATGCTAGGAAAGCACTGGTTTTGTTAAATTCCATGGGTGCAAAAACTTATGGGTTACTGCGAAACCTAATAACCCCAGAGAAGCCTGTGAACAAGAATTTCGAAAGCATAGTAGACATCCTACAGGACCACTTAAACCCCACACCGCTGCTAATAGCAGAACGATTTAAGTTCCATAAAAGGAACCAACACAAAGACGAAAGCAATGCTGAGTACCTAACGGAACTGCGCAAGCTATCGAAACACTGCCAGTTTGGAGCGGGACTAGCAGATACGTTAAGGGACAAGTTTGTGTGTGGGCTGCAAAGTGAAGGAACCCAGAAACGGCTTCTATCAGAAAAGGATCTTACACTGGACAAGGCTTTCAGTATGGCAGTATCACATGAAGCAGCCGCAAGGGGCGCTGCAGAGATACAACGGAGACCGCAAGAATATGGCACCAATGAAATGTCCTATGGAACAGGGAAGTGCTATCGCTGCGGCAGAACAACTCATGACCAGAAAGATTGTTGGTTCAAGGACCAAGTGTGCAGACAGTGTGGAAAAGCAGGACACATAGCAAGAGTCTGCAGGTCTGGGAAGAAAATCAACAGTAAGAAATCTCCCAGGGCTGTCATCCTACTGAACTCCACAAATAAACTCTAAAGCCTGCACATCTGCCAATGCACTTTATTATGGTCATATTTATGTTAATATACTACAAGCCAAATGTATGTTGAATGTTTAAATGTCTTAATCCAAATGTACACTCTCGGGAGCCGCAAGCCTACATTTCGTTGTACTGCACTTGTGCACTAACAATGACAATAAAAGTTGATTTGATTTGATTTTTGATTTGATTTTGAGAAGTACAAAAAGGTACACCAGGTGATGGACAGTAGTTCAGACGAACAGAAAAGTGACACAGACTCCGGAAGCAAGGAGCTGGGTTGTCTGAAACTACATAAGGTAACCAAAATGGAGGATCACCAGACTATCTGGGTTACACTCAAGATAGACGGAGTCCAAGTGAAAATGGAATTGGACACAGGATCAGCCCTAACAGTCATAAACCAAAGGGACTACAAGCGGCTATTTTCACATATACCCTTGAAAGCTACTGAGATTGTCTTGAAGACGTACACGGGGCAAAAAGTCTACCCCAAAGGAAAAATAAGGGTGAAAGTGATATATAAAGGCTAGGAAATACCTAAAATGGATATATATGTATTGTCAGATGGAGGACCACCACTGCTAGGACGTGAATGGATCCGGAAGATACAATTAGATTGGCATTCCATACAGGCACTGAAGGTTGAGGCCAAAAAGGATGACTACGTCACACCTGGACGACTGTCAAAAATGCTAACTGACGCAAAAGAAGTGTTCCAGGAGGGACTCGGAACACTAAAAGGCATAACAGCAATGATTAAAATAGAGGAAAATGCAAGCCCAAAGTTTCTTAAGGCCAGACCAGTGCCTTATGCGATCAGACCAGCTGTCGAAGCAGAGCTGGAAGGGTTGGAACGTTCAGGAGTACTGTCCAAAGTAGACTGGAGCAAGTGGGCTACACCCATCGTTCCTGTAATGAAGAGGTCGTTGAGTAATACGTCTAGGGAACCAAAGAAGGTCTGCATCTGTGGGGATTTTAAGGTGACAGTGAACCCAGTCCTTCACACGGTACAATATCCACCTCCACGAATTGAGGATATTTTCGCCTCGCTATCTGGAGGTAAACGCTTCACCAAAATTGATCTAGCCCAGGCGTACTTGCAAATGGAGGTAGAAGAAGCCTCGAAACAATACCTTACGATTAACACTCATAAAGGTCTTTATCTATACAACCGGCTGGTGTTCGGGGTAGCATCGGCTCCGGCTATTTGGCAAAGGGCGATGGATCAAGTCCTGCAAGGGATTCCAGGGCCCCAGTGTTATTTGGACGACATCCTGGTCACGGGCGAAAATTACAGTGATCACCTCGCCAACTTGGAGAAGGTGCTCGCCAGATTAAAGGAATATGGGCTACGAGCTAATCGCCACAAGTGTGAGTTTTTCCAGAAGCAGATCTCGTATTGTGGCCACGTCATCGATGAGGAGGGGTTACATAAGTCCCCTGAAAAGATTGAGGCAGTAGTCAAGGCTCCAGCACTGGAAAATGTGTCACAACTGAGTTCGTTCCTCGGGCTGGTAAACTACTACCATAAGTTCTTACCAAATATGTCCACGGTATTACACCCACTGAACACCCTACTGCAAACAGGGGTACCATGGAAGTGGAATGATGAACGTAGACGAGCTTTCCAGAAGTGTAAAGAATTGATCACATCAAAAGAGGTGTTGGCCCATTTCAACCCAGCACTACCAATTCGTTTGGCATGTGATGCATCACCCTATGGTATTGGAGCGGTGCTGTCGCACAAATTCCCAGACGGGTTGCAGAGGCCAGTAGCCTTTGCGTCTCGGTCACTAACCTCAGCCGAGCGCAACTACGCCCACATTGACAGGGAGGCCCTCAGCCTAGCATGGGGAATAAAAAAATTCAACCACTATCTGCATGGGCAGAAGTTCACCTTGCTGACTGACCACCAACCACTTGTCTCCATCTTTAATCCTAAGAAGGGCATTCCAGTAATGATGGCACAACGGTTACAAAGATGGTCCCTGTTTCTAGGGGCGAATCAATATGAAATAGAATATAAAGGCACGAAACAGCATGGAAACGCTGATGGGCTATCGCGCCTGCCACTGCCTACTGTGGAGGAAGCACCAGCAGTGGACCCCACCGAGATATTTTATTCGTCAATAATTGAACGATTGCCAGTAACGAACGCGGATATAGAGAAGGAGACCCGCAATGATCCGACGCTGTCTCGGGTATATGATTTGACGGTGAGGGGATGGCCAACACATGGCGACTCACTGTTGCCAGCATTCTCATCCAGAAGAGAACAGCTGTCAGTATGCCAGGGGACAGTGATGTGTGGATCCAGAGTGGTGATTCCACCCAAGTTAAGGGAGAGAGTGCTAAATGAACTACATGAAGGTCATCTGGGGGGGAGTGAAAATGAAAAGCCTTGCTAGGGCTTATGTGTGGTGGCCGGGAATCGATCAACAAATCGAAGACCTAACCAAGAGCTGCTCAGGATGCCAGAAGGTCCAAAATGCACCACCACATGCCCCTCTACACCCATGGGAGTGGCCCTCCTCCATGGCAACGGGTGCATATTGATTTTGCTGGTCCATTCATGGACTCAATGTTCTTAATAGCAGTGGATGCTCATTCGAAGTGGCCTGAGGTGATAAAAATGTCCTCAACCACTACAGAGAAAACGATTGCAGTCCTATGGACCATATTTGCCAGAAACGGCTTGCCAGAGCAGATTTGCTCTGATAATGGACCACAGTTTGTGTCCGAAGAGTTTTGAAAATTTATGAGAAGGAATGGGGTAAGGCATTACACATCTGCCCCGTATCATCCAGCCACAAATGGATTGGCTGAGAGGTTCGTACAAACCTTTAAGAAGGCGATAAAGGCCATGTGCGACGATGAAATTCCACTACAGCATAAGGTGGACAATTTCTTATTAGCCTACCGAAACGCGACACATGTAGTTACCAACCAGACCCCGGCCATGATGTTCTTTAACCGAAGGTTGCGATCGCGTCTGGACTTGCTTAGACCAAATGTGCGAAGAAATGTTGAGGATAAACAATTCCAGCACATCAATGAGAAGCCGACAAGGAGCTTCAATGTAGGACAACCAGTCTTGGCCCGTGACTACCGAACAGAGAAATGGCAACCCGGAACGATATGCACACGGCAGGGGCCATTAATGTACACAGTGGATGTCGGGGAGAACATTGTGAGACGCCACGTTGATCAGATCTTAGCGTCACAGGAACGAGTCAACCCCATGTCTTGCGTACCTGGGGATGAACCTGACATACCAGTAGCATTGAGTGCTGCTAGAGTTTGGTAAGAGGGAGAAAAGTCATTTAAGTGTATTTTGTGAATTTTAGTGTGTTAAAAAGTTAATTATTTGAAGTGTGTTTAATTTTTAAGTGTATATTAAACTGTTGGGGAGTTTAACCCGGAAGTAGAATCTGGGTATAAAAGGGGCGGGACTAGGGCGGGACTAGTGCTTGTGCACGGAGTGCTGTGCATTGAGTGCTTCTACAGTTTGGTAAGAGGGAGAGTTCGGGCAAGTGGGAGGTGAGGGTGTGTTTTTTGTTCTGTTTTCCCCACTCCCAGGCTTAGACAGCACTGTGGAAGCGGAGCAACGAGACGAGACAACCAAACAGGCCCCACAGACAGTATTCAAGGAGGAGGTTGGTGATCAGCTGGTTGGTTGGTTTTCTTCCTTCTCTTTTACTCCTTTAAGTTGGTAATTCCTATTGAATAGTGGTGTAATAGTATCATCTACATCGGGGCAGAGGGCCTTCATAACTAATAATAATAAATTTAATTAATTACATAGATATGGGTGAACAGGTGATGTGTCACTGTTGCGAAATGTGGGAGCTGGTGGACCCCATTGAGGCTCACGGTGATTACATTTGCGATAAGTGTTTGCTGCTAGAGGAACTCAAGCTCCATGTTAAAGAGCTTGAGAACGAGCTTCAGACACTGTGACACATCAGGGAGGGGGAGAAGTTCCTGGACTCTATGTTTCAGGAGATGGTCACACCTATGAAGTTAATTACTGCAGATGTAGTCCGTGGTCAGGGCAGGATGGTGTGACTACGAGTGAGGAAGGTACAGGGATCCAGGATGTAGTGTTGAAGGAGATGCAGCCCTTGCTCTTGTCAAGCAGGATCGAGGTTCTTACTCCCTGTGAGGGTGGGAGCGGGGACTACAGGGAGGATGAGCAACCTGGCCACAGCACCGTGGTACAGGGGGCCATTCAAGTGGAGGGAGTAAAAAGAAATGTTGTAGTGGTAGGGGATAGTATCATTAGGGGGATAGATAGGGTTCTCTGCAGTCAAGAGCGGGAGTCCCGAAGGCTGTGTTGCCTGCCCGGTGCCAGGGTTAAGGACATCTCTTCTGGGCTGGAAAGAAACTTGGAGTGGGAGGGGGAGGATCCAGTTGTCGTGGTCCATGTTGGTACCAATGACGTAGATAGGACAAGGAAGACGGTTCTGTTAAAGGAGTATGAGCAGCTAGGGGTCAAATTAAAAAACAGAACCTCAAGGGTAATAATCTCTGGGTTATTACCTGAGCCACGAGCGAATTTGGCTAGGATAAATAAAATTAAAGAGTTAAATGCGTGGCTCAAAGACTGGTGTGGAAGAAATGGGTTTTGCTTCTTGGGACACTGGCACCAGTACTGGGACAGGAGGGAGCTGTTCCGTTGGGATGGACTCCACTTGGCCAGTGCTGGGACTAGAGTCCTGGTGAATCATATAACTAGGGCTGTAGAGAGGGCTTTAAACTAATTAGTGGGGGGGAGGTTTCTAGAGAGCAAATAATAGAAATGACAACAGAGAAGGTCATAGATTAGGTAGCAGTGGGGGAATTAAAAAACAGAATGTGTCAGGAAGGGACAGAAGGTATGGAGTAAAAAGTAAAGTACTAAAAAGGGAAAAAACAGGAACTAAGTGTTACAAAACATATTTGAAAGTTCTTTATCTGAATGCACGTAGCATTCGTAACAAAATGAATGAGTTAACGGCACAAATAATGACATATGGGTATGATCTTGTGGCCATTACAGAAACATGGCTGCAGGGTGACCATGACTGGGAATTAAACATACCAGGTTATTTAACAATCAGGAAGGACAGGCAGGAAGGGAGAGGAGGTGGGGTGGCTATGTTAATAAAGGAAGGAATCACTATTATACAGAGAAATGATATTGGGTCAAAGGAGCAGGATAGTGAAACAGTTTGGGTGGAGATAAGGAATAATAAGGGGAAAAAACACTAGTGGGTGTAGTCTATAGGCCTCCAAACAGTTGCAACTCTGTTGGACGGAGTGTGAATCAGGAAATAGTTGAGGCTTGTAATAAGGGAACAGCTATAATTATGGGGGATTTTAATGATCATATTAACTGGACAAATCAAATTGGGCAGAGCAGCCTTGAGGATGAGTTCATTGAGTGTATTAGGGATGGGTTTCTTGAGCAGTATGTAACTGAACCTACCAGGGGGCAAGCAACCTTAGATTTGGTCCTGTGTAATGAGACAGGATTAATTAAAAATGTCCTAGTAAAGGATCCCTTGGAATGAGTGACCATAACATGGTTGAATTCCATATTCAATTAGAGGGTGAGAAGGTTGCATCTCAAACAAGCGCGCTGAGCTTGAATAAAGGAGACTATGAAGGTATGAGAGCGGAATTGATTAGAGTGGACTGGGAAAATAGATTAAAGGGTAAGACGGTACATGATCAGTGGTGTACATTTAAGGAGTTATTTTACAACTTCCAAAAAAAATACATTCCACTGAGGAAAAAAGGGTGTGAAAGAAAAGATAGCCATCCGTGGCTAAGTAAAGTAATTAAGGATAGTATCCGACTAACAACAAGGGCATATAAGGTAGCCAAATCTAGTGGGAGGATGGAAGATTGGGAAGTCTTTAAAAGACAGCAAAAAATAACTAAAAGATTGATTAAGAAAGGGAAGATAGATTATGAAAGTAAATTAGCAAAAAATATAAAAACAGACAGCAAAAGTTTCTATAGTTATATAAAAAGAAAAAGGGTGGCTAAAGTAAATGTTGGTCCCTTAGAGGATGAAACCGGGAAATTAATGGTGGGAAATATGGAGATGGCAAAAACACTGAATGAATATTTTGTATCAGTCTTTACAGTAGAGGACACTAAGAATATCCCAATACTGGACAAACAGGGGGCTCTAGGGGGGGAGGAACTAAATACGATTAAAATCACTAAGGAAGTGGTACTTGGTAAAATAATGGGACTCAAGGCGGATAAATCCCCTGGACCTGATGGCTTGCATCCTAGGGTCTTGAGGGAAGTGGCGGTAGGGATTGTGGATGCATTGGTAATAATTTTCCAAAACTCCCTGGACTCAGCAAAGGTCCCGGCAGATTGGAAAACTGCTAATGTAACACCCTTATTTAAAAAGGGTAGTAGGCAGAAGGCTGGAAACTATAGACCTGTTAGCCTAACATCTGTGGTTGGTAAAATGTTAGAGTCCATTATTAAGGAGACAGTAACGGGACATTTGGATAAACATAATTTAATAGGACAAACTCAGCGTGGTTTCATGAAGGGGAAGTCATGTTTGACAAATTTGCTTGAGTTTTTTGAGGAAGTAACATACAGGGTGGATAAAGGGGAACCAGTGGACGTAGTGTATTTAGACTTCCAAAAGGCATTTGACAAGGTGCCACACAAGATTATTGCTCAAGATAAAAAATCACAGGATTGGGGGTAATATTCTGGCGTGGGTGGAGGATTGGCTCTCTAACAGAAAGCAGAGAGTTGGGATAAATGGTTCGTTCTCAGATTGGCAACCAGTAAATAGTGGTGTTCCGCAGGGGTCAGTGCTGGGTCCCCAACTCTTTACAATCTATATTAACGATTTGGAGGAGGGGACCGAGTGTAACATATCAAAGTTTGCAGATGATACAAAGATGGGACGGAAAGTAGTGAGTGAGGAGGACATAAAAAACCTGCAAAGGGACATAGACAGGCTAAGTAAGTGGGCAGAGATTTGGCAGATGGAATACAATACTGGAAAGTGTGAGGTTATGCACTTTGGCAGGAAAAATCGTAGATCAAGTTATTATCTTAATGGCAAGAAACTGGAAAGTACTGTCGTACAAAGGGATCTGGGGGTCCTGGTGCACGAAACTCAAAAAGTTAGTATGCAGGTGCAGCAAGTGATCAAGAAGGCCAATGGAATGTTGGCTTTTATTGCTAGGGGGATGGAATATAAAAACAGGGAGGTATTGCTGCAGTTGTACAAGGTATTGGTGAGACCGCACCTGGAATACTGCATACAGTTTTGGTGTCCATACTTAAGAAAAGACATACTTGCTCTCGATTCAGTACAAAGAAGGTTCACTCTGTTAATCCCAGGGATGAGGGGGTGGTCATATGAGGAGAGGTTGAGTAGATTGGGACTCTACTCATTGGAGTTCAGAAGAATGAGAGGCGATCTTATTGAAACATATAAGATTGTGAAGGGGCTTGATCGGGTGGATGCGGTGAGGATGTTTCCAATGATGGGTGAAACTAGAACTAGGGGGCATAATCTTAGAATAAGGGGCTGCTCTTTCAAAACTGAGATGAGGAGAAACTTCTTCACTCAGAGGGTGGGAGGTTTGTGGAATTTGCTGCCCCAGAAAGCTGTGGAAGCTACATCATTAAATAAATTTAAAACAGAAATAGATAGTTTCCTAGAAGTAAAGGGAATTAAGGGTTACGGGGAACGGGCAGGAAATTGGACATGAGTCTAGGTTCAGAATGGTCATGGCCCTGTGGGTAGTGGAGTGGGCCCAGGGGCCGTGTAGCCTGGTTCTGCTCCTACTGTGTTCTAATTCTGTGTTAGATTTCAGGAGATGGTTTTATTCCTGTTCCTGGCTGGGGTGGAGATCGCCTTTACAGAAGGTAAGTACTGTAGAAAATATAGGGACAGAGTGATCTCCTGGAAGAATTTTGATCGCCTAGATGGGTCGGAGAGGAATTTCCCAGATTTTTTTCTCCCAAATTGGCCATTGGGTCTTTTATCTGGTTTTTCGCCTCTCCCGGGAGATCACATGGGTTCGGGTGGATGGAGAGTGATAGAAGATTTGAGGTTAGGATCAGATCAGCCATGATCTTATTGAATGGTGGAGCAGGCTCGAGGGGCCGATTGGCCTACTCCTGCTCCTATTTCTTATGTTCTTATGTTCTTATGTAGCATCTACCTCCGAACCAGTAGCAGTGGAACCCGATGAACTAACCGATGAAAAGGGGCCAGAATTGCCTCCGCACCAAGAACAAGAACCTCAGGAAAGGCGCTATCCAGAAAGGATCAGGAAGCCGCCCCAAGACTGAATCTATAAATGGACTATTGTTGTTTAATGTACCTGTTAAAGTGTTAATTGTTATTTGAATATTATGGGTAGTACTAATCTTAAATGGGAGGAATTGTAGTGTATGTACCTTTAAGAGAGAACTACTTTTACAGCTCCTGTATACTGTAGTACCGGCAGTGACCACACCTGTATATAAGCCTTGAGCATGCCTCTGTACCCCAGTCTTGAGACTACCCTACTCCAGTAAATACCTGTTGATTGTTAAGTTACAGCATCCGTGTGGTTATTGAAAAGCATCATACTCTCAGAATCACGGATCTAACAAAAACCTATATCCTGCCTTAGTCTTCAAAAGATAAATCTGAATTTCTGTAATTTTGTTAACAGGATGGTTCACCAGTGCTACTTCCATACCAGTTGGTAATAAAAACTTATTACACAGATTTTGTTTACCCCTATCTGCCTGTGCACATTTAGTAAAAGAAAAAAATATACTTTTCAGTTCAACCACCAGCGCAACAGTGTCCATGTAAACTCTATGATAGTGATGGAATTCCCAAGTGATAGCACACTTTTGGGGCTGGTTTTACACTCATTTTACTGTTTTACTCATAAACTTGGGAGTCAATTGAGTGTGAGGGCCTCTGCTTGTACAGTCAGATGTGGGGGTACTGGCGTATGAGATCTGTGTACCATTCTAGTCTCTCTCTGTTGCTTCTCCTCTTCTTCCAAGAAGCACAGAGGGGAATCCCCAATGGCAAACCCACTACCCTGCCTGAAAAGAGGAGTGAGTAAATAGCAGCCGGTTAGATCTGTGTGTTAATGAAGACACGGAATGCAGGAGTTGATTGAACAAGTGTTTACTGAACAAAGTCTGGAGGTGAACTAACTACATAAGACGCTACACAGGCTTATATACCCGAGTGGTCACTACTGGTACTACAGTATACAGGGGCTTCAAAAACATAGTTCCTCTTAAAGGTACATACACTACAATTCCTCCCCTTTTAGATAAATAGTACATAACATTTTAAGTAATCATTAAATAACATTGTTACAAGAACAATAATCTACACATTTGCTGAAGTTAATCAATTACAAATTCAGTCTCTCTGGAGGCTTCCTGACTCGGTCCGGATAACGCCTCGGTGGTGTAGTAGGTTTCGGTGGTGTAGTAGGTTCTTTTGGCAAGGTCGATTCGGCTTCAATGCCAGTGTCGGGTTCATCTGGTTCCAGTATCACCGGATCGGAGGTAGATACTATGGGTATCTCTGCTTCATCACTAGGCATATAGAGTTGTGGTGTAGGTTGTCCTTTTTCGGATGACTCTATGATCTGGTCAGCATGGCGCCTTATTATGCTTTCTCCAATGTCCACGGTATACATCAGCGGTCCTAGTCGTGTGCAAATTGTTCCAGGCTGCCATTTCTCGGTACGGTAGTCCCGGGCCAAAACTGTTTGACCTATCTGGAAGGTTCTAGTTGGCCTTTCATTCATGCTTTGAAATTGTCGGTTCTCTACGTCCCTTCTGACGTTTGGCTTGACCAAATCCAGCCGGCATCTTAGTCTTCTATTGAAAAACATCATGGCGGGGGTTTGGTTTGTAACCACATGTGTTGCATTCCTGTACGCAAACAAGAGGTTATCTACCTTGTGTTGTAGATTTATGTCTTCATTACCCATGGCCTTTATGGCCTTCTTGAAGGTCTGGACAAACCTTTCAGCTAATCCATTGATGGCGGGATGGTATGGGGCGGACGTGTAGTGCTTAACCCCATTGTTTTTTAAGAACTTCCTGAATTCTTCGGATACAAATTGCGGTCCATTATCAGAACAGATCTGTTCAGGCAGCCCATTCCTGGCGAATATGGTCCTTAATACTGTGATGGTTTTTTCCGTGGTGGTGGAGGACATCTTTATTACCTCCGGCCACTTGGAGTGTGCATCCACTGCGATTAAGAACATTGATTCCATAAATGGACCAGCAAAGTCGATATGTACCCTTTGCCATGGAGATGAGGGCCACTCCCATGGATGTAGAGGGGCTTGTGGTGGGGCGTTTTGGACCTTCCGGCATCCTAGACAGCTCTTGGTCATTTCTTCGATGTCTCCATCGATACCTGGCCATCACACAAACGCTCTGGCTAAGTTCTTCATTTTCACTCCACCCAGATGCCCCTTGTGAAGCTCCTTTAGCACTTTATCCTTGAGTTTGGGTGGAATCACCACTCTGGATCCACACATCAAGGTTCCTCGGCACACTGACAGCTGTTCTCTTCTTTGTGAGAATGCTGGCAACAGTGGTTCGCCATGTGCTGGCCATCCCTTCACTGTTAAATCGTAGACTCGTGAGAGAGTCGGGTCATTTCTCGTTTCCTTTTCAATGGTAGAATTTGTCACCGGTAGACATTCCACTATGGTCGAGTGGAACATCTCCACTGGGTCCACTGTAGGCGCCTCTTCACCTCCCACACCAGGCTGAGTGCCTCCCTGTTGATCTGGGCATAGTTACGCTCAGCTGAGTTCAATGAGCGTGACGCAAAGGCTATCGGCCGCTCCGAGTCATCAGGGAATCTATGCGATAATACCGCTCCCACGCCTAAGGGGATGCATCGCACGCCAGTCTGATTGGCAGTGATGGGTTGTAATGAGCCAACACTTCCCTGGACGTGATCAAGCCTTTGCATTTATGGAAGGCACGTTTACAGTCTTTGCTCCATTTCCAAACTACTCCCGATTGTAGCAGTGCGTTAAGAGGGTGCAGAACCGTCGACAAGTTTGGTAAAAATTTATGATAGTAATTTATTAATCCCAGGAACGACCTTAATTGTGAGACATTTTCAGGTGCTGGGGCCTTTACGACCGCTTCAATTTTTTCAGGTGACTTATGCAACCCTTCTTCGTTAATGACATGGCCACAATATGATATTTGTTTCTGGAAAAATTCGCACTTGGAGCGATTTGCTCGTAGGCCCCGTTCTCTCAGCCTCGTGAGCACCTGCTCCAAGTTGGCAAGGTGCTCGTTGTCGTTTTCTCCTGTTACAAGGATGTCGTCTAGGTAGCATTGAGTTCCCGGAATCCCTTGCAGGACTTGCTCCATAGCTCTTTGCCAGATAGCCGGAGCTGATGCCACTCCAAAAACCAGTCGATTGTACTGGTACAGGCCTTTGTGTGTGTTTATCGTGAGATACTTTTTAGAGGCCTCCTCAACCTCCATCTGTAGATATGCCTGTGCTAAGTCAATTTTGGTGAAACATTTCCCTCCGGATAGTGAGGCAAAAATATCTTCTATCCTCGGAAGAGGATACTGTACCGTGTGAAGAACCGGGTTTACAGTCACCTTGAAGTCCCCACAGATGCGAATTTTTCTCTGTTCTTCAGATTTATCATTATTCAACGTTTTCTTCATGACCGGGACGATGGGTGTTGCCCACTCGCTCCAATCTACCTTGGATAACACGCCTGCTTTTTCCAAATTCTCCAGCTCTGCCTCGACGGCTGGACGAATTGCCGCATCTTCCACTTTTATTGAGGCGGTGGTGCCTTTCAGGGTTCCTAGTTCCTGTTGAAACACTTCTTTGGCGTTAGCCAAGATTTCTTTTAATCGTCCAGGTATGACGTCATCATCATTTTTTTTCTTACTGGTCACCGTCAGTGCCTGAATGGAGTGCCAGTCTAAACGTATCTTTCTGATCCATTCACGTCCCAACAACGGTGGACCGCCATCTTGCAGAACGTATAAATACAACTTCTGTATTTCCTTGCCGTTGTATACAACAGGCACCCTTATTTTCCCTCTGGGGTATACTTTCTGCCCCGTATATGTCTTCAAGATAATGGATGTGTCTTTCAAAGGAAATAGCCGCTCGTAATCCCGTCGACTCATGACGGTCAGAGCTGATCCTGTATCTAGCTCCATTTTGACTGGGGACCCCGCTATCGTGAGGGTAACCCAAATGGTCTGGTAATCTTCTTTGGCAATTACATTATGTAATTTGAGACAGCTTAGTCTCTTGTTTCCGGAGTCGCTATCGCTCTTCTGGTCTTCGGAGCTACTGTCCGTCATCATTTGTACCTTTCTGTACTTTTCCTTATTGACCTTTTTACTGTCAGCGGATTTTTTTCCAGATCTGCATACACGTGCAATGTGTCCCATCTTTCTACATTGCCTGCATGCTTTGTCCTTGAACCAGCAGTCCTTCTGGTCATGGGTGGATCTGCTGCAGCGATAACATCTCTCGAAACCCCGTGTCATTTCATGGGTGCCGAAGTCCTGTGGCTTTTGCTGTATCTCGGCAGCTCCTCTTGCTGCTGCTTCGTATGATACAGCCACACTGAAAGCCTTGTCCAGTGTCAAATCTTTCTCAGAAAGTAATCTTTTCTGTGTTCCTTCGCTTAGGAGACCGCAGACGAATTTGTCTCGTAGAGAATCTGCCAGTCCTGCCCCGAATTGGCAGTGCTTTGACAGCTTTCGTAATTCGGTGAGGTAATCAGTGTTACTTTCATTCTTGTGCTGATTCCTCCTGAAGAATTTGGAGTCATTCCGCTATCAGCAGTGGTGTTGGGTTTAAGTGCTCCTGTAAGGTATCAACAATCTCCTTAAAATTCTTGTCCATCGGTTTGGCTGGAGTGATCAAGTTTCGTAACAGCCCGTATGTCCTTGCGCCCATCAGATTTAGAAGTACCGATGCCTTTTTATCATCTGCTACTTCATTCGCCTTGCAATATACCTCCACTCTTTCCACATATGTGGTCCAATCTTCTATATCACTATCGAAAGCAGTAATATTGCCAGTCTTCGGCATCTTGAAAATCTAAAATGGTGCTTCCCGCGCTTTTCCTCCGTCCCCGATGGATCAAAATGGTGCTTCCGTGCTTTTCTTTCTTCCACCCCGAGTTAAGTTGGCGCCTCCCGTGCTTTCCCGCCGCTGCCAACGCTGTTCTCCGCGGTTCCCGTTGCGACCTGCAGCTTTTCGCGGTATTTCTATTTTTAAAAAATATATATCTCTTCAATAGTTTCTCCGTTACTTGGAGAACCGTTCCCGTCATGGAGCGGACCCTCTGGGACTTTCCCCTCCCTCTGCTCGGTCCGAACGCCGACCTGCTTTGCAGCACCGGCTGCGCCCTGAGTGCTCCACCCACTCTCTCTCTTTGCTTCTGCTTCCTGACTCGCTGTCCGGCCCCGTTGCAGAGCCACCCGATCGAGCTCTAGCCCGCCGCAGCCCAGGAAGGATCAGTGCACTACCTGCCACCAGCCCGTTTAGCTGGTGAAACCACAGTTTTTTTTTCTTGCTTCTGGCTTCGACCTTCGTCTGAGGAATCGATCCCCTTGAGGTGCTGCCGAATTGCAGGTAAGTTCGTTTCTAACTCGTCGCCACTGTTAGATCCGTGTGTTAATGAAGACACGGAATGCAGGAATTGATTTAACAAGTGTTTACTGAACAAAGTCTGGAGGTGAACTAACTACACAAGACGCTACACAGGCTTATATACCCGAGTGGTCACTACTGGTACTACAGTATACAGGGGCTTCAAAAACATAGTTCCTCTTAAAGGTACATACACTACACAGCCCATCATTAATAGCACATTGGCAGATGACAAAGTAGATGGCAACATCAAAAACACAGCAGAAAGAACAAAGTAATAAGGTTGCTGGAGCACCAGGAAATGGTACAAGCTTGTTTCTTTAAAATTACTTCCGCCTTCAGGGTAGTACCTAACACTCTGGATGGCAGTTTTATTAAGACACAGCATACATGGGACAGTAATAATGGGAATTGGGATGAATAACATCATTAAGTCCTTACTGCCTCAGTTACACTTGGCTGCTGAAAAATGGGTGGTGGTTCTGCCATCAATGCAAAATCAAGTGAGTGCTAGTGTGGGCCAGGATTCAATGTAACAGATCCCTATCCAATTTCCTGACCCAAAATAGGATAGAAAACTGTGGGAAATCCAGGCTAGTGTCTCATCCAACTTACCTTGAGAAAATTCACTCATGAATATTAAAATCTCTGGAGAATACTGACCCAATGAGGATATTTAATTTTGACTGAGGAAACCTTTTCCCAATGGAGGATGCCTTCATCTTACAGAAGACACCTTGATGTGACAAAACCTCCGTTGCACTATAAATTGTTAAGAACTTGCCTCAACAGAAAGATTAACTCCTTTTTCTCATTTGGGCAGCAAATGCTTTGCTAATTTTAAGTTTTATTTCACAGACTCGCTCATTATCACAACTCCAAGTGGAGTATTACGCTTCATATCACCACATAAACCAATTTCCTTATCCCTCCCCAGGAAGAACTAACAGAGCCAAGATTACAGCCCACACAACTGATTACAGCCTACACTACCACTGTTGTCAATAAAGACAGCAATGGAAAAATTCAGTCCAAACTAAAAACAAATCATTAAAAACTATAGGCACGATCAAGTAGCAAAAATGGTCTCTCTTGTATTCTACTGAGGAATTAAGGACTACAGATCAATAGAAGTCCACATAGAAGATAGGAGCAGGAGTAGGCCATTCAGCCCCTCGAGCCTGCTCTGCCATTTAATGAGATCATGGCTGATCATCCAAATTCAGTACCCTGTCCCTGCTTTCTCCCCATATCCCTTGATCCCTTTAGCCTTAAGAAATATATCTAACTCCTTCTTGAATATATTTAATGAATTGGCCTCAACTGCCTTCTGTGGTAGAGAATTCCACAGGTTCATCACTCTCTGGGTGAAGAAATTCCTCTTCATCTCGGTCCTAAATGGCTTACCCCTTATCCTTAGACTGTGACCCCTGGTTCTGGACTCCCCCGCCATCGGGAACATCCTTCCTACATCTAGTCTGTCTAGTCCTGTTAGAATTTCATAGGTTTCAATAAGATCCCCTCTCATTCTTCTAAACTCCAGCGAATATAAGCTTAATCGACCCAATCGCTCTTCATACGTCATTCCTGCCATCCCAGGTCTCAGTCTGGTGAATCTTTGCTACACTCCCTCCATGGCAAGAACATCCTTCCTCAGATAAGGTGACCAAAACTGCACACAATACTCAAGGTGTGGTCTCACCAAGGCCCTGTACAACTGCAGCAAGACATCCTTGCTCCTGTACTCGAATCCTCTCGCTATGAAGGCCAACATACCATTTGCCTTCTTAACCGCCTGCTGCACTTGCATGCTTACCTTCAGCGACTGGTGCACAAGGACACCCAGGTCTCGTTGCACTTCCCCTTTTCCCAATCTATTGCTGTTCAGATAATAATCTGCCTTCCTGTTTTTGCCACCAAAGTGGATAACCTCGCATTTATCCATATTATACTGCATCTGTCATGCATCTGCCCAATCACCCAACCTGTCCAAATCATACTGGAGTTTCTCTGCATCCTCCTCACAGCACACATGCCCACCCAGCTTTGTGTCATCTGCAAACTTGGAGATATTACATCTAGTTCCCTCGTCTAGATCATTTATATATATCGTGAATAGCTGGGGTCCTAGCACCGATCCCTGTGGTACCCCACTAGTCACTGCCCGCTATTCGGAAAATGACCCGTTTATTCCAACTCTTTGCTTCCTGTCTGCCAACCAGTTCTCTATCCAAGTCAGTACCTTACCCCCAATCCCATGTGCTTTAACTTTGCACGCTAATCTCTTATGCGGGACCTTATCGAAAGCCTTCTGAAAGTCCAAATACACCACATCCACTAGTTCTCCCTTATCTATTCTACCAGTTACATCCTCATTCAATTCCAGTAGATTAGTCAAGCATGATTTACGTTTTGTAAATCCATGTTGACTTTGTCCGATCCTGTCACTGTTTTCCAAGTGCTCTGCTATTACATCTTTTATAGTGGACTCCAGCATTTTCCCCACTACCGATGTCAGGCTTACCGGTCTATAATTCCCCGTTTTCTCTCTACCACCTTTTTTAAATAGTGGGGTTACATTAGCTACCCTCCAATCCATGGGTACTGTTCCAGAGTCTATAGAACATATCCCATTGCCTTCAGCCCACATGCACAAATCAATTCCCCGGTACAGTACGGGATGACATCCATTATTGCTCAAGTCTAAATAACACAAGATGAGTGACTGTTATTAAATACATTGTCATTATCTCCTTCAACAATATATTCAAAACATGTTTCAACACAATCGCAATTGTAATTTAAAAAAATATTTCTTTAAACCAAATAAATTGTATTGCCTTTTCTTTCTCCCAAACTTTACATTTCTGCCATTCTATACAAAAAAACCATGCTACATTGGTCTTGGCGAAGAGGACATACAGGCAATTTGCTCGCAGGACTTCATCAACAGTAGTCTTGAGCTAGACCCTAGGAAGTGTGAAACAGTAACCTGGGAATATGACACACCAATATTCACTTTTCTCTTTTGGGGAAAATCGTAGCCTCTGTTGCACACTCCTATCTCCCCTAATACCACAGCTAACTTTTATATGGAATCATAGGGGTGAATCCAAGTCCTTCCCTTCTGTGGCACCAATCATGATTTCAATTTGCTGAATATACATGGGAAGCATTGTTTGCAACAAATTCCTGCAAGTTATAGCAAAAAGAACTTCAGTGCTGTATGGCAGAAATGAGAGGCTGAAAGAAGGACAGTGAGTGCAGGAGTGAAAAAACAGGGTCAAAATCAGTAACACCATTCTTCCTCTAAAAACCTAAATTTTGGTAAGCCAGTTTATATAAAATGAACAACCTGAAATTTTGATAGGCCCTGAAATTCTACAGAGGTTCTAGCAATCTCATGCCATAACTTCAATGGGTGACCAGCAGAACTCCATAGGAAACAAGGGAGACCTAGTTAAGCTGGGCCTGCTGTTTCTAGTAGTTTCCTGGTTGTCTTATAAAGGGTGGAACTTCCATCCACACCTTACAAGGTAAATAATAGACTGGGGGACAGAGCCAGGGGCGGGGACTCATTTGGCCAGAGTTCCCACTCCTGATGCCTGCTACAAATCCGGTGCAGTAATAGGAGGCAGTGTGTTGAGCAAAATAAAGTGTATTGGCCTCCACAATGTTGCATATGGGTCCCACCAGTGACCTGGACCCACAAAAAGGAAAATTAAAATTTAAAATTGGCACATCCTTTTTTGGGGGTATAAATCACAGAGTCTCTTCTGGCCTTTATCTCTGCCAACATTTTCTCCATTGCAGCTTCTGAGAATCTTGGGGCCTTAGTCATTACAGACCCCCCTCCCCCACAAATGGTGTATCTCCTTCTGCCATCACTTTTCAATGTTTAAGTACAGCTCCAGTTCCAGCTCTCTCTCGCGCTCTCTTCTCCCCTTCACAGTCACCTGCTGTGCTTGCGACCATTCATCTGCAGCAGCCTGCCAAAATTCCCCTCCTTCTCTGTGGCAGAGACCCAGTCATGCCTAGGATTCTCGCTGTAATCCCTCGCTGGATTGTAATTGAAATATTTTCACTGCCTACCTGTTCTGAGCAATTGAGTGTTAGAATCTGTTAGATTTGATGTTTCCAGCATGTGGATCTGTCTGAGCCAAATGTTCTCAAGGAGGATTCGGCACTCTAATGAATAAATGACATTCTTTATTGTTAATCTTTACCAGGGCAAGACTAATAATTTTTATAACACATCTGAAACTAATTACTGGGGACTGAACTGTGAAATGGTTTAAAAATGGTTCTCATATTATTGAATAAAAACAAATTGCAGTCAAAATTATTTTCAACCTCAAAAAATGTCAGCAATGGAATTCGCCTAAAGGTGCTGCCACGAGGATACCCTAAATCCTTTAATGCTAATTGTTAGAGTGCTAAATTTCTGGTAATTCCAACATACTGACTGGTAACCTGCCCGACTAAATATGAAACTGTAGGGACAATTTTAACCCCTCTGCCCGATGGTACATTAGGTAAAATCAAAGCAGTCCACTTTTCTTTTCCTGACCCACATCTATCTTAAAGCCGAGCAACAGTTATCACAGCCGTGCGGAGTGAGGTGGCAGTGGCGCTGAGTGCAACCTCTCTCACCTCTTGGACAGCAGACTAATACCAGAGAAAGTTTAATGATCTGATCAGGGCAGCCTAGGCAAGAGAACTGTGGCCTTCCTCTTTTCACTTCAACATCATGGGACCCCCCCGCCCCCGCTACACTGATCACCCTCATCTTTAAAATGGAATGGCAAGTATTCATTTACAGTGCACAGTGGTTCAATGGCTCTTCAACTCTTCCATCATTTGGAACTGCCCTCAAAAGTCCTTCATGAATGTGTCTCCTTATAACTCCACCCTCTCATGTTACATGGTCCCTCCAGTGCTTGTCCTCCCTGTTAAACCATCTGCCCGCCACCAGCTGGAAGACGTATTTCAAAAGCTCATCTAATGCGATTAATATAGTTCCAGGAAAAATAGGCATGCAATGCTTTGGAAAGGCAGCATCCTGGCGAGGCACCCCAGATTTAAAGGAGCTTACTGAATTCGAGGAGCAGGGACTTAAGATTCTGGGGAGGCAAGCCGTTTTGGCAGTCGGCAATGGTAAGTTGGCATTTGCAGGAGTAGGTTCAAGGGGAGGAGATGGTTCTGAGAAATCCATTGAAAGCTGCTTAAGAAAAATGGCAGAAAATCAGCACTCTTCCAATAAAGATCAAACATGGCCTTCATAGTAGACCATGAAAGTGAGGGGTTACCCATAGTTGCCCTAATATGAGCATAATTTCCCAGCGCAATAAATCTTTGGCCCTTTTGGGAAGAAGCTTTTAACTCACAAATTTCACATAAAGAACAAAGAGTTGCATATTTCAGCAGAATAATGCACAATCACACAGTTTGGCTGACAATTTTCATGTTTACTTTTTACAAAAAGTCACATTAGACTACTTCTACTTCTTAGTACTGTGTCTACCCTAGGTGCCCATCAACATTCCCTTTAAGTTGCGTGGCTACGCAGCACTCTGCAGGCCCCATGCAGCCGGTCAGCTGGCTTTTAAATAGAAAAACCGCGCATGCGCAGAATTTTGAATAGCCCGCGCAGCCCATTAAAGGGGCCGCACGGGCCAAAAAAAATTAGTGGGAACATTGGTACCTACATAGAAACATAGAAACATAGAAGATAGGAGCAGGAGTAGGCCATTCGGCCCCTCGAGCCTGCTCCGCCATTCAATGCGATCATGGCTGATCATCCACATTCAGTACCCTGTCCCTGCTTTCTCCCCATATCCCTTGATCCCTTTAGCCTTAAGAAATATATCCAACTCCTTCTTGAATATATTTAATGAATTGGCCTCTACTGCCTTCTGTGGTAGAGAATTCCACAGGTTCACCACTCTCTGGGTGAAGAAATTCCTCCTCATTTCTGTCCTAAATGGCTTACCCCTTATCCATAGACTGCGACCCCTGGTTCTGGACTCCCCGACCATCGGGAACATCCTTCCTGCATCTAGTCTGTCCAGTCCTGTCAGAATTTTATAAGTTTCAATGAGATCCCCTCTCATTCTTCTAAACTCCAGCGAGTATAAGCCCAATCGACCCAATTTCTCCTCATACGTCATTTCTGCTATCCCAGGTATCAGCCTGGTGAATCTTCGCTGAACTCCCTCCATGGCAAGAACATCCTTCCTCAGATAAGGTGACCAAAACTGCACACAATACTTAAGATGTGGTCTCACCAAGGCCCTGTACAACTGCAGCAAGTCATCCTTGTTCCTGTACTCAAACACTCTTGCTACGAAGGCCAATATACCATTTGCCTTCTTAACCGCCTACTGCACCTGCATGCTTACCTTCAGCGACTGGTGCACAAGGACACCCAGGTCTCGTTGCACTTCCCCTTCTCCCAATCTATTGCCATTCAGATAATAATCTGCCTTCCTGTTTTTGACACCAAAGTGGATAACCTCGCATTTATCCACGTTATATTGCATCTGCCATGCTCCTGCCCAATCACCCAACCTGTCCAAATCATCCTGGAGTTTCTCGGCATCCTCCTCACAGCACACATGCCCACCCCGCTTTGTGTCGTCTGCAAACTTGGAGATATTAGATCTAGTTCCCTTGTCTAGATCATTAATATATATTGTGAATAGCTGGGGTCCAAGGACTGATCCCTGCGGTATCCCACTAGTCACTGCCTGCCACTCGGAAAAAGACCCGTTTATTCCAACTCTTTGCTTTCTGTCTGCCAACCAGTTCTCTATCCAAGTCAATACCTTGCCCCCAATCCCATGTGCCTTAATTTTGCCGCTAATCTCTTATGCGGGACCTTATCGAAAGCCTTTTGAAAGTCCAAATACACCACATCCACTGGTTCTCCCTTATCTATTTTACCAGTTACATCCTCAAAAAATTCCAGTAGATTAGTCAAGCACGATTTACCTTTTGTAAATCCATGTTGACTTTGTCTGATCCTGTTACGGTTTTCCAAGTGCTCTGCTATTACATCTTTTATAATGGACTCCAGCATTTTCCCCACTACCGATGTCAGGCTTACCGGTCTGTAATTCCCCGTTTTCTCTCTACCACCTTTTTTGAATAGTGGGGTAACATTAGCTACCCTCCAATCCATGGGTACTGTTCCAGATTCCATCGAATGTTGGAAGATGATCAGCAATGCATCTACTATTTCTAGGGCCACTTCCTTAAGTACCCTAGGATGTAGATTATCAGGCCCTGGGGATTTATCGGCCTTCAATCCCGTCAATATCCCTAACACCATTTCCCTACAAATACTGATTTCTTTCAGTTCCTCCCTTTCATCAGACCCTATGTTCCCTGACATCTCTGGGAGGTTATTTGTGTCCTCCTTTGTGAAGACAGCACCAAAATATGTATTTAATTGGTCTGCCATTTCTTTGTTCCCTATTATAAATTCCCCTGATTCTGACTGCAAGGGACCTACGCTTGACTTCACCAATCTTTTTCTCTTCACATATCTATAAAAGCTTTTACAGTCAGTTTTTATGTTCCCTGCAAGCTTACCCTCATATTCTATTTTCCCCTCCTTAATTAATCCCTTTGTCCTCCTTTGTTGAATCCTAAACTGCTCCCAATCCTCAGGTTTACTGCTTTTTCTGGCCAATTTATATGTCCTCTCCTTGGATCTTATGCTATCCCTAATTTCCCTTGTTAGCCACGGTTGAGTCACCTTCTTACTAATGCTGTGCTCTGAACCTCTTACTTCAATGTGGTGCTCCTTCAGTGATAGAAAGATGAGAGGAGGGTGGTTGGGACATTTATGCAAGAACTTTAGAAGACTGATGTGACACTTACCTCAGTGAAGATGCTTTCTCTGTTTCTGGCTGCACTGCTGTTGTACTTGCAAGTGTTGCCAGGCCCTGGCAAAAAGCTCCCTTATGTTATGGCATCAGATGGGACTAGAGTAAGGTCTCTATCCTGAGAGACAGCAATATCTGTGGCCATTTCTTGCATGAGCTCAGTTGGGTTAATGAGTGGCTTGAGAAAAGACTGAATAGCCCAGTTAAGTCCTGAAATCCATCAGCTATTGTGGCATTCAGGTTGTCATGAAGGAATCTCTGGAAGCAGTCACACCTGCTACTGTGGAAGCCATTTTGCCCTCAGTACTTCCTCCTGATGCCTTGTTGCCACAGGCATCTTCAGCGTGTTCTGCATGGGCTGACAAATGGCCTGCATAGTGTTGCGGGTACGAGTCCAACTTATTCACTACCTCCACCACGTGTGAGGAAACCATCTCCACTGCCTGCGCCTTCACATAAGATCCCTGATCATTTGTCTGTTGAAAACAGGGTAAGAGATTCGGGTCCGTAGACTCCTCAGCCGAGGCCAGATGTTTCTCGCCCCTCCGAGAAGGTACTCTTGGCTTCTTCTCTTTGTTCCTCCTGCTTACTGGTACTCAGGGTGTCACCTTGTAATGTGACCCTCTCTCTCTATTTACATCTTCCTGAGTAGGTGTATCTGGGTTGGTGCTGGAATAAGTAAGGTACCATGATGGAGACGGTGATCCTGGAGCAGAAGTTGTTGCTGGGAAGCTACAGGCTGCTCATCAGATCAGTCATTTTGAATTAGTGCATCATTAAGGTAGGTTACAAAGAGAATACTTCTGGGAGAGTTGACTCACACTTGTGACTTGGAAGAAGTGAGTGGGCAATGATAGGAGACTTTACAATTAAGGGGAAGGTCTGAAGACAGCAACAACTCACTGTACTGTAGGCAATCCACACCATTACCAACCTGCTCCTGGCAGATCTCCTGCAACTTAACCATCTCTCACTGCCTCCCCAGTATTTCTGCTAAGGAGTTGAAGAACATCCTCCTTATCGGTGCATAAGGGCCTCATGGTTGCCATTCCTTCTCCCATGGCACTTTTTTGCCACTGACTGTGGCTGTTTTTTTCCTTTGCAAGGGGAAAACAGATTGAAAAAGGCAACTGACTCACTCAACATTTAATTTCACCCGTGTCTGCAGATATTCCATGGTTAGAATGCTTTCAGGTGCAGGCTAGGCATCAATCATTTAATTTTGAAACTCTAACACTACCATCCTTGGTCTCAGGAAGTATAATAAAGCATAATGGAATGATGGAATGAGGGGTGCTTGTGTGTGAGTTGGATGGTACTATTGGAATATTCAGCAATCTATTAATTTACACTGTAAGGGCAAGATGGGTATGAAGGTGTGTCATGCTTCTTGCAATCTGTTGGGTTGTGGATTGTTTCTTATGACTTGACTAACCTAGGCAAACTTCTTGATCACTGAAATGTTTCCAGCACTGTGTTGCCATTCATGGGGTGGTTAAAGTGGCACTGACTGCCTGCACCGCATCTTGAAGATGTGAAAGGCACGATATCAAAGCAAGTTATTTCCCTTTCTTTCTTATACTGTCTGTTTCAATGACCTCTGGTAACATATTTCCCAAGTTCCCTTTGGGTGAAAACATCGGCCGGGATTTTGCTCACCTCGGCGGGTCTGGGGCGGGCGGTGTCGGGTTGCGGCCCTACTGCTGGCTCCATCCCGCTGCCTAAAATGAGTTTACATTGATGGGGCTTGTTAAACCCACCTAGTATGTTTCCCGGTCCAATTAGAGGAAGCAGGTCTGGTGACATAATTCATGACGCATCATCAGCCGGTTTCCTTAAAGGGACCATGGCTACCTTACATTTGATGTTTGTGCTGTTAGCGTTCTACAGCATTGAAGTGCTGCAAACACTGACAATGATTGCACAGAGGTGCAGGGCTGCACCCAGGTTCTCCCATGACTCCCTCCATATACTTATGGAGGGAGTCACAGCACGCAGGGAGGTCCTGTTCCCTTCCCATGGGTGGAAGAGACCTCCCCAGGAGACCCAACACAGCCTGGTTGCACATTGTAGAGGCGGTCACAAGCAGGGATGTCATCATGAGGATCTGGGTGCAGTGGCACAAATCTTTCAATGATCTCATTAGATCACAAAACATTAGTACAAAGCCATACTCACCTTCATCCTGCTGTGCTTCTCATCACATCCCCATCACTCTGCCTTCCCTACCCTATTCCTGCACATCCTTACTCATACCAACTTACCTTGCACCTCCACCCATCCCTCTCTCTATTTACACTATCACATCCCCATCTCACTAGCCACCCCTCACACTCACCCTCATTCTAGTGCAATCATACCAACTAACAACACACAAGGATAGCCACTTGGGTGTTTTATCCGATGGGTGTTTTATCCGATGTTCATGTAAAGTTTCTGTTAATGTGCTGTCAAATATTGAAACCTTTATTTTCAACACTTTCCGTTCTTGGACAGATTTGTGTGCACCTTTGGAAGTGGCTTAGTGAGTTGCAGTGAATAATGAGACATAACGGTCCCCCCACAATGGTGGTGAGTATGAAAGGAATGGCTTGGTCATTATAGGGATGCTTTATGGTGCTGGTGTGGGATTGTGCCAACCTGGCACATCATGTGGCAGCCAAGGTGTACAGTGCCAAGTGAAGTAAATCTGGCCATGGTGTGGCCATCCCTGGCCTCCTGGGCAGCAATGTGCTCGGGTGCTAATGCCCTCTGTCCTGTGCAGCATCAGGTGATTGTGGAGAAGGTTGGTGGTGTTGTTGGTGCTGCTGGTGTGCCTGGTGCTGCTGGTGTTGGGGCAGATCGTGGTCAGATTCTGAGGGCCAAGGTGAGACAATATAAAGGGCACCCATGTTGATGGAATAGATGGCAGGTGAAGTAGAGATAACAGAAGATGGTGAGAGAGCTCTTCTAATGAGGTGAGAGTGGATGGAGAGTGAAAATTGGAAAGCCTGCAGAATCTGTGCTGGAAATGGACTGAGAAACAGCTTGTGGCTGAGGAAAGTGATGATCTGTCAGGTGGGAGCTTTTAATTCACATTTGAAGCTGTCAAGTGATCAGCTGGGACAATGGCCACTGAACTCCCGCCTCAGGTTGACAGATGTGGTCCCCGAACAGTGTGGTTCCCGTGGGCATGAAGTTAAAGTTAAAAATGCTGGTTAAGAGTCTATTAAGTACATTATAATGACTTTAGTTGGGTCACCCGCCGCTGCCTGTCAGGTCTGCTCAGCACTGACAGACCCGGCATTGGCTGTAGTGTGCAACCCCCTTGGGAGAGGCGATTTGTCAATTGAGATATGTTAATCGCTCAATTAGAGCGATATTGACATGGGTTTTACAGTTTAACTTTGAGTCCAATGGTTTCCCGGGCTTCCTGGAACTTGCCAGTGAAAGCAAGGCGAGAACATAATGGCAATTGAGGGGGCTGAAGCCATATCAGGAAATTTATGCCAATAAGTACTCAGTACTCACAGCTGCTTTCTTACCTGCTTGTATAAAAGGGCTTAATCACAGTACTTGTGCTGAGAGGTTACTTTACACACTTTGGAGGTTACTTTACAGACTTTGGAGGTGTCATCTAAACTTTGTAGGTTTGGAGGTCTGATCAGCACTTTGAAGCTCTGATCTATCAGATCAACATAGATCCTGCTTACGCTGTATTACTTTGGACCTCATATGAGGCGCAAGATGACCAGCAGTAGCAGGAGCACCAGCAGCATTTCCAGCAGCCGCAGGAACAGCAGCAGGAACAGCAGCGCTAGCAGCAACATCAGCATCAGCAACAGTAACAGCCTGCTGCTCACAGACCTGCAGCTCCACAGAGAGTGGGGATCAGCAGAGAGGTGCAGCTCACAGGAGGCCGTACCTGGCACACAGGGTCTACAGGCAGAGGATAAGCTTCCTCGACATGTCGGAACGCTAGTGTCTCAGGAGGTACAGGGTGTCGTGTCAGGTGGTGGCAGACATTTGCAGCCTGCTGGAACAAGACCTGCTACCAGCTGGACCCGGTGGCCACGCTTTACCAGTGGCTGTCAGTCAACACTGCCCTCAACTTTTTTGCCTCTAAATCCTTCCAGGGCTTTGTCAGAGACATTTGCAGGATCTCGCAGTCAGCAGCACACAAATGCATAAGACAGGTGATTGATGGCTTCTTTGCCAGGGTCGGCAATTATGTCAACTTATCCTGTAATGACGCCAGTCAGAATGAGCAGGTGCTTGGGTTTGCAGCTCTGGCTGGCTTCCCACAGGTGCAGGACATCATTGACTGCACACATGCGGCAATTAAGGCACCTATAGTTCACCCAGGAGTGTTCATCAGCTGCAAGGGCTTCCACTCCATTAATGTGCAGCTGGTGTGCAACCACAAAAAGATCTTTATGCAGGTGTGCGCAAGATTCCCAGGCAGCTGCCATGATGTTTTCATCCTGTGGCAGTCCACCCTCCCTGATCTATCTCTTCAAACCTTGAAGCAGAGTTACCGGCTGGCTTCTCGGAGACAAGGGATACCCACTTATAACGTGGCTGATGACACCACTCAGAAACCCGAGGAATCAGGCCCAGGAGCGATACAATGAAAGCCATATGACCACCAGATGTGTCATCAAACAAGCCATCGGCATGCTGAAGATATGCTTCAGGTGCCTGGACAGATCTGGAGGTGCCCTTCAGTGTGCACCAATCAGGGTCTCCAGAATGGTCGTGGTATGCTGCGCTCTGCACAACATTGTGCAGCAATGAGGTTTGGACCTGCAGGGGGAACAAGGCACAGAGCACAAAGCCTTTTCAGACGATTCTGAGGAGGAGGAAGAGGCAGAAGGTGATGTGGGCAATGCACCACCAGCGGCACACATTACTGCCCGGGATGCCCTCATTATTGCAAGGTTCAGTTAGGTTCCACCAGTTCACCCATCTAACATCCACATGCAAAAGCCACCTTTGCACCACGCCGCACCCCCCCGCCCCGCACCACTGTCCCCCACCCAATGCCACTAACACAAAGCAGTCCTACAAACAACCAAGCCTCCCTTTCACAGCCCCCCCCATTGCTTGGCATCAATTCATGTCTTTCCATTCATCATCACACAACTGCAAAGGCCACTTGCAACCAAGAATGGGCAAGAAGGGAAAGTGGCGCAAAAGAATAATATTTATGTGGTTCAAATATAAAACAGAAACTTAACATTCTAACAACGTGTAACACACCCATGTGCATACCCTTGTGCAACTACAAATCTTTACTCTTCCTTTTTCTAGCACTTCTACATGGTGCAACCTGTGTGGCTTCACCAGAGGTACAGGCAGGCTGTTCAAATCCCCGCTCTGACTGCTGAGATGTTCTTGGCCATCGTCCTCTGGGTTTTGGAGCTGCGAGGGCCCCGCCAAAGACTGCTCCATCTCCAGACTCGGACATCGGGAGACGAGGCAACATGTGGGGTACTGACTGAGGGGAGGGGCAATGGGTGAGAAGCACTTTGAGCTGAGTCCCCACTTCCATGTCCCCTTTCACCATCATCCCTCTCATGGCCCAACCACACTTCCCTGCTAGCATTGAGCTGGAGAGCACTTTGCTGCAGATCAGTGGGGCAATGAATGACCAAGGCTAGTGTATCATTCATCCTATTTAAGGTGGCATTTGTAGTGTACAAGCCATTGGTGAAGTCTTGCATGCACTTGTGTGATTGCTGCGTTTGATGCTCCATGCAGTTGGCCACTTTTTCTATGGAGAAGACATCATCGCAAAGGCCTGCAACATCATACCACTCATGCTTGAGATGGTGTCCTCCAATCTCTCTGCAATCATGCGCAGTGCGGCTGGAACGCCTGCCAGTACATTCACACGTTCTCTGCTGCTGCTCAATAAGTATCCTATTGATTGACGGCCCCGGAGGTACAGCATCTGCGTCCAGCTGAGCAGAGCTTGGAACCTCCTGCGCCCTCCAATGCGGACTCTGCATTGTTGCCCCTGACTCCACCATCTGCTCTTGGGCTCTTGTGAAGTGTGAGTCACCATGTGAAATCTAAACTATCTTTCTAAGTTCTCCCACTAAAGAACGAATATCTGAGCTGGTGCATGGTCTGCATACGTCCTGAGTGAACTCCTCTGAGGAGTCATCGTCGTCGTCATTGGCGACTTGGACCACCTCCTGCTGGATGTGTGAAGGCCCTGTGGGAGATAAAAGACATGACTGAATTCTGTGAAGGTAAGAATGCTTGAAGTTATCATTATGCACATGATCATATTTCAGTGGCAATCAACATGACTGAATGCTGTATGCCATGCGGCTGGCTGATAATTAATTCTGTCACCAGGTAGCTGGCAGGATCCCATCTCCCTATCTCCAACGGCCAGGCACGCTGAGACTCCGCTGATCTCCTGCATCTCCTCCTCTGCAGATGTCAATTGAGAGATGGCTGGTGGGTCACCTCCAGTTCTCTGACTCGCCCCGATGTTCTGTGCTCTCTTCTCCTGCAAGGAGGGAAAGAAGAAACCCATGGGTGAGAGTAATGGCATATGTTCACCTGATGGATGGCGAGCATTTGTTAAGGGTGACTATAAGGGAGAGGCATGACATCGCATAAGGATAAGGAGTGTGAATGTGAGTGGTGGATGGATAGATAGGGATGTGAGTAATGCATAGACAGAGAGGGATGGGTAAGTTGACATGAGGAGTGGTGTGCTGGAGTAGGCTTGAGAAGGTAGAGTGAGGGGATTAGGGTGATATGCACATCAGGATGTAGGTGAATGTGTCACTGTACTCACCTTACCTGCCCTGCTTGGGTCATTAAACCACTTTCTGCATTGAATCCAGGAGCGTGGCACACCCCTCCTGCTGCTGACCTCCCGGGCAACCTCCAACCACACCTTCTTTGTGTCACCTGCATGCTTCTTCCTCCCATCACTAGGGTAGACTATCTCCCTCTGGGCCCTTACTGCTTCCAACATCACGTCCAGGGCGGTGTCGTTGAAGTGGGGTGCAGTCTTTGCCCATCTTGACTCCATACCAAGAGGTCTGTGGCTCTCCATGGCAACTCCAAACTCCTTCAAATTGGATGTTTCGAGTGTCTCTTTAAATACTGGAGTTGAAATCGCATCATGCGCGTCATCACGCCCGCTGCTACTAATTGGACGCGAAACCCAGAAGTAAAATGATAATGAGGTGGCTCAGTTAAAAAGCCACTGACAGATGTGCTGCACTTACTTCCAGGTTTCCCCCCACCCCACTCCCAGCGCGTCAGCACTTTAAAATCCTGCCCTATGTTTCAAATAGTTCCCACATTTTAAAAAATGCATTGTTCCAGCAATGAAACCTCAGATCCTCAGCTGGGCACACGCATAGTTAACCAGTGTTGAACATTCTTCAAGATATTGCTTCAATTGCTATTACAACTGCAAAGAGCATCAAACAGAATTATCTAATTTTACAATGCTTAACTTGAAAGGACCAAATCTCATGAGTAAACATAGCAGTACACACTACAATTTGACCCCATGTGCCAGATGTACAGATACCATGTGATCCATTTCTGTGTTTTTGCTGCTTCTATATTATATATATATAATATATATGCGAAGAAAGCACAAATCCTACTATAAACAAATCAAACCAATCAGAGGTCATCTGAGTAAGAATGGCAGCCATGTGTTCTTCTCCTATGTTGCTTTTGAAAATGAGATCCTTCTCAGTCTCTTTTAGAGTAGAATGATTAAATGCAGTGTCTCATTATTTAGATTTACCTAGTTCTGTTCAGGACTATGTAGTGTTCAATAAGGAGACCCAGGCGCATGTAGAATGCTTTGCTCACCACAGAATTAAGATAGAAAACTTCATTGTGTTTCTAATCTGCAGCACAGAAGGTTAACTTTCCTTTAATCTTTGATTGAAATAACACTTCACCATTTATATTAGAGACTGGATTGCAAACCAGCTGCAAGGGACCAACACTGAAACCTATTTCAGATTTTGACCACTTCAGGTTTAACAAATCCAGATAAGGAGAGGAACATGGTGTGAACCTACTAAGCATTCTTGCAATGGCACAGTAGAGGGGAGAGGAACATGTCTATACCTCTACCCAGTTGGGAGACTCACAAACTGGGCTGTGAGCATAGGACTGAAGTTTCAATTTCAGCTTTGTAAGTGGCCAGATTTTTGGACTTTGACAAACACAGGAGATTCTCTCCTTATCAAATGCACAAGTCTATTACAAACCTGTGACAAATAGAAAGAGGCAAGAAGTTCTAGCACCAACAAGCTTTGATAATAATTTCTTACCAAATACTGCAAATTACCAGGATTTCTTCAAATATATATCTACGTATGCTAGCTTCTATTTATACAAGTAAGAACATGTTTAAAGTGCAATATAATTTATGATTGTTAATTGTCTCACTCGAAGGCTGAGCCAGGTTGATTTAATATGAATGATTTCCTGTATAGTGTGCCATATATTATTACTAATTAAATATACATATCTTTGTCCGTATTATGATATAGTATGTAAGAACTAAGAACATAAGAACTAGGAGCAGGAGTAGGCCATTCGGCCCCTCGAGTCTGCTCCGCCATTCAGTAAGATCATGGCTGACCTTCTACCTCATCTCCACTTTCCTGCACTATCCCCATATCCCTTGATTCCCTTAATATCCAAAAATCTATTGATCTCTGTCTTGAATATACCCAATGACTGAGCCTCCACAGCCTTCTGGGGTAGAGAATTCCAATGATTCACCACTCTCTGAGTGAAGAAATTTCTTCTCATCTCAGTCCTAAATGGCCGACCCCTTATTCTGAGACTGTGACCCTTGGTTCTAGACTCCCCAGCCAGGGGAAATATCCTCCCTGCATCTACCCTGTCAAGCCCTGTAAGAATTTTGTATGTTTCAATGAGATCACCTCTCATTCTTCTAAACTCCAGAGAATATAGACCTAGCCTACTTATTCTCTCCTCATAGGACAATCCCCCCCATCCCAGGAATCGGTCTAGTGAACCTTCGTTACACTCCCTCTATGGCAAGTATATCCTTCCTTAGGTAAGGAGACCAAAACTGTACATAATACTCCAGGTGTGGTCTCACCAGGGCCCTATATAACTGCAGTGAGACATCTTTACTCTTATACTCAAATCCTCTTGTAATAAAGACCAACATACCATTTGCTTTCTTAATTGCTTGCTATACCTGCATGTTAACTTTCAGTGATTTGTGTACAAGGACACCCAGGTCCCTGTGAACATCAACATTTCCCAATCTCTCACCATTTAAAAAATACTCTGCTTTTCTATTTTTCCTACCAAAGTGGATAACTTTACATTTCTCCACATTATATTCTATTTGCCGTGTTCGTGCCCACTCACCTAGCCTGTCTATATCCCCTTGAAGCCTCCTTGCATCCTCTTCACAACTTACATTCCCACTTAGCTTTGTATCATCAGCAAACTTGGATATACTGTATTACATTTGGTCCCCTCATCCAAATCATTGATATAGATTGTGAATAGGTGAGGCCCAAACACTGATCCTTGTGGTACCCTATTAGTTACAGCCTGCCAACCCGAAAATGACCCGTTTATTCCTACTCTCTTTTCTATCCGTTAACCAATCCTCAATCCATGCTAGTACATTACGCTCAATCCCATGAGCCCAAATTTCATTTAATATCCTCTTGTGTGGCACCTTATTGAATGCCTTCTGAAAATCCAAATACACCACATCCACTAATTCCCTCTTATCTATTCTGCTAGTTACAACCTCAAAAAACAGATTCGTCAAACATGATTTCCCTTTCATAAATCCGTGTTGACCCTGCCCAAACCTATTATTATTTTCCAAGTGCCCTGTTACCACGTTGCTAATAATAGATTCTAGCATTTGCCCTACTGCTGACGTCAGAGTAACTGGTCTGTAGTTCCCCGTTTTCTCTCTCCCTCCTTTCTTAAATAGTGGGGTTACGTTTGCTACCTTCAAATCCACGGGAACCGTTCTAGAATCAATGGAATTTTGGAAGATGACAACCAATGCATCCACTATCTCTATAGCCACCTCTTTCAAAACCCTAGGATGTAGGCCATCAGGTCCAGGGGATTTATTGGCTTATATTCCCATTAATTTCTCCAGTACTATTTTTTTACTAATACTAATTTCTCTCATTCTTGCTAGACCCTTGGTTCTTCACTATTTCTGGGAAGTTTTTTGTGTCTTCTTCTGTGAAGGCAGACACAAAGGCTGGAATTTTGCCAGTCCTCAGAGTGCGGGATTGGAAGCAGGACTGCTATCAAAATCGCAAAGATTGACAGCGGGTAGGAGACCCGCTGTCAACCCGCCTCCAATCAATCTTCCCAAGTATCGGGTCCCCGATTTGCGAATGGACCTGACACCTAGCGGCGGGAAGAGGATTATAGCCACTTACCTGGCTGTTAACAGGTATTTGATACTTGTTAACAGGCTCTTCTTCAATTTTGCCACTTCTGCCTCGGGTTCCCCGATGTCCGGGCACCACGCCAGGTAAGTGTGGCGTGTTGTGAGTCTGCTGTAATGTTTATGCATTGATGACAGCTGCAGAAGTGGTGTGAAGGATCCAATGGTGCACTGGTGAGTTTCAGAGGTAAGAAAATGTTGGGCAAATCATTTTTAATGCACTTATTCTGTAGGTAACAAGTTTTGAATTAGCTGTCTAGTCCCATTGGGAGAACCTCTCTCACCAGTAACAGATCGGTTCTGTAACCTCACCTGCAGCTGCCATCTGTTTTAGCCTAAGGAGGGAGTCACTGGAGAGCCTGAGTGCAAGAGCTCAACTGTGAACAGTCATTGTCAGTGTTTGCAGCACCTCAATGCTATCAAACACTGAGAAATGAGCTGTCAAAGAAAAATTGAGCATGGTCCCTTTAAGAAAACTGGCAGATGACGCGTCATCAAATGATGTCATCTGACTGGCTTCCTCTTAATTGGCCGGCAAGCCCGCAGGGCGGGCTTAACAAGGTCAATCAGCGTAAAATCATGTCCGTGGGCCGGATGTAGTTGGGGGCGGGACTGGAACCCGGAAACCAGCTGACCCGCTCCTAAGCCGCATCCATTTGCAAAATTGAGGCCAAAGTATTTGTTTAATTTCTCTGCCATTTCCTTATTCCCCATTATAATTATGCACAGCCCTGAAACTTTTATTGGGGTTTGTGCCTTTCAGTCCTCTATTTACAATCAGTGCAAACAGTTGAAGACCACCTTAACCATCCACTCCCTCCACTACCGGCGCACAGTGGCTGCAGTGTGCATTATATATAGGATGCACTGCAGCAACTCACCAAGGCTTCTTTGACAGCACCTCCCAAACCCATAAACTCCATCACCTAGAAGGACAACGGCAGTAGGTAAGTGGGAACACCATCACATCTAGGTTCAACTCCAAGTCGCTCACCATCCTGACTTGGACATATATTGCTGCTCCTTCATCGTCGCTGGGTCAAAATCCTGGAACTCCCTAACTAACAGCAATGTAGGAGTACCTTCATCACATGGAATGCAGTGGTTCAAGCAGAAGACTCACCACCACCTTCTAAGGGCAACTGGACAATAAATGCTGGCTATCCCGAGAATGAATAAAATAGTTATTTTATCAAAAATATCTAAGTGATTGATGCCACTCAGTCACTAGCCAACACTACATCTCCCTTCATAACAGGATAGCTATTACTAATTAATCCCAACCTCCTGTTATAGTGAAACTGTTTCCACTAACCAATGCTGCACCTACCATTAGATTGAGATTGCTTGTCACTAACCAATGCTGAACCTCTCACTAAATTAGGAGGCACAGTAAATTGTGTAGATGGGAGCAGGAAGTTACAAAGAAACAGAAACCGATTAAATGAGTGGGCAAAACTGAAGCAGATGGAGTTCAATGTGGGGAAGTGTGAGGTCATCCACTTTGGATCCAAGAAAGAAAAATCGGAATATTTTTTTAATGGCGAGAGACTAGGAACTGTGGAGGAGGAAAGAGATTTAGGTGCCCAGGTACACAAATCACTAAAAGCTTGTGCACATGTACAAAAAGTAATCAAAACAGCCAATGGAATGTTGGCCTTTCGCTCAAGGGGCAGGAATACAAAGAAGAGGAAGTGATGCTTCAGTTGTAGAGAGCTCTGGTTAGACCCCATCTGGAGTACTGCATTCAGTTCTGGGCACTGCACCTCAGGAAGGATGTATTGGTCTTGGAGGGGGTACAGCGCAGTTTCACCAGAACGATAGCAGGGCTTAAAGTGTTAATTTACAAGGACAGGTTGCATAAACTTACCTTGTATTCGTTTGAGTTTAGAAAGTTAAAGTGTGATTTAATTGAGGTGTTTAAAATGAGAAAAGGTTTCAATAGGGTAGATAGAGAGAAGCGGTTTCCTCTGGTGGGGGGAAGCAAAAGTAAGGGTCACAATGTTAAAATTAGAGCGAAGTCATTCAGCAGTGAAATTGGGAAGCACTTTTTCAGACAAAGGGTAGAAATCTGGAATTCTCTCCCCCAAAATGCTGTGGATGCTGGGTCAATTGAAATTTTCAAGCCTAGCCTGAGATCAACAGATTTTTGTTAGGTAAGGGTATCAAGGGATATGGATCAAAGGCAGGTAAGTGGAGTTGAGGTATAGATCAGCCATGATCTAATTGAATGGCATTGTCAGCTCCTACTTCTGTTCCTATGCTCCTATAATGCTGCACCTCCTATTACTGTGGCTTTGCTAATCATTAACCAACTCGGTATCTCTGTTACAGTGAGATTGGAAGGCTTTTACATTTATGCAGAGAAAATTTACACTGTGCACTCTGTAGCAAAATCATAAATGCTTTCTTTATCAACGCAAAGGATTACAGGCATGCTTTAGTGAAAGTTTTTAAAAACAGTTTACTGGAGTTATTCTTTGAGCTAACTGTCTTAGGTGTGTAAATTCGCCCTTTCTATTTTCAGTTGTCAATGTTTAAAGGGCCTGTGCTCCTGTATTGGTAGTTACCAGGCAAATTCAGTTTCTGGAACAACCAGGAAGAACATGTTACAAAAATACAACTTAAATGCCACCACACTGTCTGCCAGGAAGGTAATATTTTTAGATTAACTTTTTTAATAAAGTGATTGCGAACTATTTATTTTTATCTAGTCTCCACATGTTTTTTTGCTAAGGCCAGTTCCACAAAAAAGTCGAACCAAACACTGCGACAACAAAGGTGGATAGTGGATGCATTCCATCGGAACTCATTGCCAGGTCTTCCTGCAGGAAATAGCTCTATAAGGAAGAACTAATTAAAATATGAACTTCAGACAATTCCACTACAAAAATAAAAATAAACCACAGGAAACCTGTGGGGCTGGGTGGGTAGGTTAGGTACATTACAATCAAAATACATAATTACAAGAAATGTACTGAAATATTATATGATTAAACAAACCCAAGTTAAAAATACTGATACTAAAACTAAAGGGTCGCACAGATCCACAATTTGAAATATTATTTACCTACATTGTACAAAGCTTGAGGAACAGGCAAATACTTTGTTCTTCCCTCTCCAAAGTCTCATTCTAATGTACTTACACTATACAATATATACTTGTGCTCTGCTTATTTTGGTGAATTTACAATATTTGGTTAAGATACAATTAAAAAAATTATTTATAGAAAGAAAGTATGCTGCCTTTCAGGCCCTCAGGATGTCCCAAAGCGCTTTACAGTCAATGATGTACTTTTGAAGTGTAGTCGCTGTTGTATTGTATTGTATTGTACATTTTATTTTCTTCATTTTTTTTTGCATCATTAAAGATGATTCTTTCTCGTCCTTACTTTCCATGGGATCGATGCTGCACCAGGGAGGATTTTCCCATTATCGAGTCTCCAGTGGTTACGTGGTCATTTACCATGGTCTGGCCTGGCTGACTGGCTCTGGCTCCAATGTTCAAGCTAACATCAAAGCAGCACATAAATAACTCCTTGTGGCTCCAATGTAAGCATTGACTCTCCTCAGTTACACAAAAACAGTCATCCCAAATAACACCTTTGGCTAGAATTTCTATTTAACAGCTTCAACTGCAATAAAACACTGAAATAATTAAACCTTTTATAAATAGAGTACAAGAGTAAAGAAGTAATAATTAATTTAGTTTCTCACCAGGTGGGTTAAGTTAAAATTACTGCCATTATTTCAGTTCCCTCACACAGTCAAGCCATTAGCCTGTTACTTTGCTAATGTCATTACCACTCATATTTTTTTTAAATGTGATAAACAGACAAAAATAAAGGCATGTTAAAGTTAATCCAAATTCTTTGCAACTTATTTTATTTAAAAATGTTTTGTTTTTTTGCTCAACTTGATGTCTGAAACACACAGCCCCTGATATTTACAGAGAGGCGGGGAGCGTGGGGGTGAAGCTGAAAATGGGCAAAGAAACCAGCAATGCCGGGGAGCAGAGGTCCTGTCGAACTTAACGGCAGGATCTTACTAACATTTTTTAGCACTTTTTCCCGCCTGGCAACGACCAAATGCACAGCCTGGCCGGCGGCCAGGAGGGAACACCAGCTGCAGGAGGCCACAGCCGGGGACCCTTGGGGACCGATAATCAGAAGTGGGGGGAGGGCGGGAGAGAGGCCTTGATCGGGAAGGTGGAGAGAGGCTACAATCGGGAGGGGGGCGGGAGAGGCTGTGATAGGGAGGGGGAGAGAGGCTGCGATAGGGAGGGGGGGAGAGAGGCTGCAATAGGGAGGGGGGAGAGAGGCTGCGATCGGGAGGGGGGAGAGAGGCTGCCATCAGGAGAGGGGAGAGAGGCTGTGATCAGGAGGGGGGAGAGAACCGCGATTGGGAAGGAGGAGAGAGGCCTCGATTGAGAGGGGGGAGAGAACCGCGATTGGGAAGGAGGAGAGAGGCCTCGATTGAGAGGGGGGAGAGAGCCGCGATTGGGAGGGGGGAAGAGAGCCGCAATCGGGAAGGAGGAGAGAGGCCTCGATTGAGAGGGGGGGAGAGAGCCGTGATCAGGAGGGGGGAAGAGAGCCGTGATCGGGAACGAGGAGAGAGGCCTCGATTGAGAGGGGGGAGAGAGCCGCGATCGGGAGGGGGGAAGACAGCCGCGATCGGGAAGGAGGAGAGAGGCCTCGATTGAGAGGGGGTGAGAGAGCCGTGATCAGGAGGGGGGAAGAGAGCCGCGATCGGGAACGAGGAGAGAGGCCTCGATTGAGAGGGGGGAGAGAGGCTGTGATCAGGAGGGGGGAAGAGAGCCGTGATCAGGAACGAGGAGAGAGGCCTCGATTGAGAAGGGGGAGAGAGGCTGTGATCAGGAGGGGGGAAGAGAGCCATGATCGGGAAGGAGGAGAGAGGCCTCGATTGAGAGGGGGTGAGAGAGCCGTGATCAGGAGGGGGGAAGAGAGCCGCGATCGGGAACGAGGAGAGAGGCCTCGATTGAGAGGGGGTGAGAGAGCCGTGATCAGGAGGGGGGAAGAGAGCCGCGATCGGGAACGAGGAGAGAGGCCTCGATTGAGAGGGGGTGAGAGAGCCGTGATCAGGAGGGGGGAAGAGAGCCGCGATCGGGAACGAGGAGAGAGGCCTCGATTGAGAGGGGGGAGAGAGGCTGTTATCAGGAGGGGGGAAGAGAGCCGTGATCAGGAACGAGGAGAGAGGCCTCGATTGAGAAGGGGGAGAGAGGCTGTGATCAGGAGGGGGGAAGAGAGCCGCGATCAGGAACGAGGAGAGGGGCCTCGATTGAGAGAGGGGAGAGAGCCGTGATCAGGAGGGGGGAAGAGAGCCGCGATCGGGAACGAGGAGAGAGGCCTCGATTGAGAGGGGGGGGAGAGAGCCGTGATCAGGAGGGGGGAAGAGAGCCGCGATCGGGAACGAGGAGAGAGGCCTCGATTGAGAGGGGGGAGAGAGGCTGTTATCAGGAGGGGGGAAGAGAGCCGCGATCGGGAATGAGGAGAGAGGCCTCGATTGAGAGAGGGGAGAGAGGCTGTGATCAGGAGGGGGGAAGAGAGCCGTGATCGGGAATGAGAAGAGAGGCCTCGATTGAGAGGGGGGAGAGAGGCCGTGATCAAGAGTGGGGAGAGAGGATACGATCAAGAGGGGATTTTAAATCGGGCTCCTAATTGCACTGTGGGAGCCCAATTTAAATATGTGATGGGACACTCGGACGGCCTGATATCCGCTGTTGTAAAAAAGGTGTCCGACACGTGCGCAGCGTGTTGGGGATGAGTTCCTCGTATTTAACTCTTTAACTCCCCACCCCCCAACCCTTTCCTGCCTGTCTTGTGGGGGGTTAATATCAAGGCCACAAAAACAGCACCATGTTTGAGACTCTCCAAACTGTTACGGTGCGGGTCCAGCCAAGGAAATTTGTTCTCATAGCGATTTTTATACCCACTGCAAAGAGATAAATTAATAAATACCACAGCGAATTAAATAAATCACGGCATGTAATATGGGGGTGCAGCACTTTACTGTCCATTTGCTCAGTGTGTGGCTTTTTATAACAAAGGCTAATATATAAAACTTTAGTTTAATCTTTTCTCATTTGCATTATTCTTTCTTTACCAAATATCTCTGCACCATTGCTTAGTGTATTTAAACCGAACCTATTAGTGAAACATTCACAGCCAATCACAACCAAGCTCATAGACTACAGCCAAGCATGAAAAATATCAAGGGGAAACTCAACTAGCTTTCTGTTACAAACCACGGAAGGATATTCCTGATATGTCCAGTGTACCTAGTCAAAACATCTTTGTTTTTGTAACTCTCATAGGGATGGACTGGCTAAATCTGCTTCAGTTAGCACTTGATTGGTATTCCTGTTAATTATAAATTAAATGCTTGCTATTACTTCTTATTTTTCAAAACAAATAAAAAAAAATTTTACCTCCCTACTATCTTGGTTAGTAAAAACAATGGGGTTGATTTTCAGTGTGCTGTGAGGCGTGCGGGGGCTAAAATCCCGAATTTGGGGGTCCCGACACCATCCCGCCCAAAACCCGCCTCCATGTAAGTTTCAAAGGAGGCGGGTACCCGCCCCGCACTGGGACCCGCCGACCCGAGGCAGGAAGGGATTAGTGCCAATTAACTGCCTGTTAACAGGCAGTTTTTAGCCTAATCCCTATTTTGAAGATTGTCGTGTGGGATTCCCGACGGCTCCAAACCACGCCAGGTTAGAGGAGTCGGGCCGTCGGGTTGAAGGACTTGGAGGGGTCGAGATGTTGGTGTTCAGGTGAGTGATGGGTGCATGAGTGCAAAGGTAAGTGTGTTTGGTGTGTCTAAAGTGTGTAAAGAAGTTTAAATTACCTGTACTTACCTTTACAGCCTTCCTTCCTCTAGGCTTCGGGAGTCCATCATTCAGCCGGCACAGAAAGCAGAATGGCTGCGATCTGTTAAAAGTGACAGCCTTCAGCTTTCAGTGCTGGTGAGATTTCTAACTGAGTCTGCATAGAAGGACTCAGGTTAGAAGTAAGACTGTCAGTGTTTCACAGCTTCAAACAGCTGTGAAACACTAATATTTCATCTGTCAACACGTCTTGACAGATGGAATTTCAGTCTGTGATGTCACCTGTTGCTGGGCGGGCTCAACAAGGTCAATCAAGTTAAAATCGCGTGGATTGGCCGCATCTCGATGGAGGCGGGACTACAACCCGAAAGTTGTAGTCCCGCCTCCTTCCCGACTTCTGAATGAAAATCCAGCCCAATATGTCGCTGAACCATATATAACAGAAGGCCACAGGTCAAATTGTCAGTTTATGATTTTTGCTATTCTTACTTCAGTTCTGTCACTTCTGTTGTTTTATGCTCTGTGAATGACTATCATTTTATGTCCTGCACCTTAAAGTGCCTCACTGATGGGTGCTAAGTAGTTCATCATGGTCCAGAAAAATTGTGCAATTGCAGAGAACAGCAAGATCACACATTTGCAGTAGCCTCAAAAACACTGCAAAAACTGAAACCCTAAGAGATCTGAGAGGAAGCAAAACACAGACTGAGGCTGCCAAGAGAGGGGAGGCCCATTACGGGGTAAGGGCTCCTGAAGAAATATGACAGCAGAAGGCAAGAAGCAACAGGGCCAGGTCAGGGAATCAACATTTCCATGCAGGAGTCTCTAACCTATCCATTTTCCAATTGGATGTAAATCCATCAAAAGTGAGGGGGTCTAACAATCGAACCACCCAACATGTAGTGCTCTGACCCTGCATGTGTTTCTGAGGTCAGCCTAATTGTAATATTGAGGGTGATTCCAGTCATTAAAGTCAGTAAGCTTGTCTGGAAAAAAAAACATTTGGAAGGAATATTGGAGGCCAGAGAGTTGTCTGTTTCTTGGATGGCGCCAATGATGTTCTCCTGGAGAGAGCAAGACAGAGAAAGGGGTTCCTCTATAGCAAATTTCAACAGGCCTCCAAGAAGATCAACCCTGGGGGAATGGGAGAAGGTGGCCTCCAGTATGAATGTCATCTCCTGCACACCTGAAAAAGTTGAATGAACTTACCAGGTTAGCCAATGTTTCAGGTGCTGGCTCCTGACCCCACTAAATTCAGCACTGACATGACTGATTTCTGCCCCACTAACTAGCCTGTAACCTTCATGTTAGGCCCAAAATGGTGGTATTGATTGGAAAATCTTCCCGTTTCAGAGGTTTTGCTTTAGGTTTATGCTGGTCATCAAGAGAATCAATTCCTTTTCTGGCTGATGGGACAGAGGGGCTCCCAAATTAACATATTTGCTCTGAAATCATGTTGCTCACCATTTAACAGTTTGTTGTGATTGAGATGTAACATCTTCAGTGATTTTTAAGAGCTATGTCATGCTTGGCAGCATGGAAACCAATTTATAGTTTAATACATTTTAGTGAATAGATGTTACATTTTCTGCTTTCTACTCAGTTGAATAACACAGTTGACAAGGACAGTTGAAATTTGAGTTGAAGAAACAACTAGCTTCTCAAATAGGGCTTTGAGAAGGGGATTCCATGCCATTGGGTCTGAGTAATCTTTTCAAGAGTTGCTTGACTTCTTGTGCCAGTTCTTGATTCAGTTAGCTAGGACATGCCTTAGAATTATACAGTTTGAAACTATTTGTAACTTTTAGGAGTTGATGCTCCTTTGTATTGGGACTGAGTATGGGACAGGTTTCTATGGAGTTGAGGTAGAAGATCAGCCATGATTTATGGATGGCAGAGCAGGTTCGAAAGGCCGAATGGCCTACTCCTGCTCCTATTTCTTATGTTCTTATGTACTTATGGAGTGGATTTTCCCAAAGGGTGGAATCTGGGAGGCTGGCCTCATTTACATTGGGCTGGAGGGCTACGACCATAAACCGAGCGCCCGAGGGTATAATATCAGTTGTCCCAGCGGTCTCTGGGCAAGAGGAAGGTAAATTCCTGGGGGTCTCAGTTATATGGGGGTGGGGGAGGGGGTGGAGTGGGGGAGCCCGAATGGCAGTGGCCCAGGCTGGGTTTATGGAGCCTAGAGGAGGATTCCTGCTCCTCCCAGCCCCACAAAAATGTAGCGGAACTCATCCTCGGGATCCTCTTCGGCCAAACCACCTCAGCGACAGTGGCAATTCAGTGGTAGGTCATTGCCCACCATTTTTGGGGCACTGTTTCTGCTGAGCAGGAGACCTGAAAATTGACCCTTATGCCATTTTAATTGCCTGATCATCTCCACCTACATCACACCCACAAATCAATTCTGCTTTGTGGTTATTGCTGCTCTGCATATTTTCTTTGGCCAGGGCTATAAATCAATGCTAATGTTTAATGGTTTGGGTGGGATGTGGCCCACTGCAGCATAGGTCTGATCTATTTAGGCTGAGCTCAGGTTAAGCCTGTTTTTTTTAATGATTGGTAAATCTGATGTTAATTTGATGTAGTAACTTCCTCTTCAATATAATTGGGCTTGTCATGTTGCCAAATCTTGGGCGTATTATTCCTTTCAACATACCAGCAAAAGGCCATTTGTTTTTTAAGAAATATTCATTCTCGGAATTTGGGTGTCATTGGCAAGGCCGGCATTTATTGCCCAACCTTAGTTTGCATGAGAAGGTGGTGGCCGCCTTCTTCTGGTGTGGTTTGATACAACTGAGTGGCTTGCTAGGCCACTTCAGAGGGCAGTTAATAGTCAACCATGTTGGTGTGGGACTGGATTCACATATAGGCCAGACTGTGTATGAATGGCAGGCTTCCTTCCCGAAAAGACATAAGTGAACCAGTTTGGTTTTTACGACAATCTATCAGCTTCATGGTCACATGGTCAATGGTTTGTGAACCCGGAGATGCTTTACTGTCCTGAAGCAAACTTCTATATATTATTATGTTCATAATATGTATTAAAATATGACATTACTTATATATACATTTTATGCAAAACAGGGGTGGTGAGTTCAATGGCAACTTTCCAGACACAAAGAAGATAGAGACGCAATACATTGATAACCAAATCCCAAAATTCATACCGCAGTGAAATTGCAGCAGGCATCTCAAACTGCAGTAATACAAACATTATATATATTTTGATTTGCAGGTGTAAACACACCAGGCAACTAATGAGTTCATGCAATATTTAGAAACACTGCTTTTTCCCTTACTGTTAGCAGTAGGTTTAGCAATCTAAGTGGAAATGAGCCATTTGATCTTTGCAAATAAACATGCTTTAAAGTACTTGGGCAGTAAAGGAAGGAAATGGCGATGACAATGCAGAATGAATTATTGAGAACGAAATGTGTGTGTTACAGTGAAGGATTTTAATGGCCAGTGAGAAACCGTTTCAATGAGGCCATGGCAATTTTAACCATTGGGCCTCTTAACATGCCACTGGAACAGGTGAGAAGTGGGCGTAAAGTGCTGCTAGCTTCTGGAAAATCGGGTGGCCAAGGAAATCTTGCACCTAAATTCAAACTAGAACACAATTAAAAAAGACTTATCTGTTGATGAAAGGCTTACATGATGAGAAAAAAGGGATTGTATACTTTTCAATATACCGACTCCCACAACTACCTCAATTATACTTCTTCCCACCCCACTTCCTGTAAGGTCTCCATTCCCTTCTCCCAGTTTCTCCATCTTTGTTGCATTTTCTCTGACATTGCCACCATCCACATCCAACGTCCTCCTTTTTCCTCAGCCGACAATTCCCCACCACCATGGTAAACAGGGCCCTTGACCAAGCCTGTCCCATTTCCCACACTTCTGTCCTCATCCCCCCTTCGCCCTCCCAGAACCATTATAGGTTCCCCTTGTCCTCACCTTTCATCCTACCAACTGCACATTCAATAGATCATCCTCCTTCACTTCTACCACCTCCAACAAGATCCCACCGCCAAATATATCTTTCCCTCCCCTCCCCTTTCAGCATTCCAAAATGATTGTTTGCTCGGTAACACAATGGCCGCGATTTTCACCGGGTAGACAGGTTGGGGGCGGGGTGGATGGCGTCCGAGGCAGGCGGGAAACCCGGGAGGCTGTGTTTACTGCAGGTCCCGCTGATTTTACTGGCAGGGCCTAATTTGAATCTCAGGCCTCGGATTCCCACCCAGGCGAGTAGGCCTCAGTCGCCGGTCCAGGGTCCTGGATCACCGGAGGGGGGAGCTAGATCGGCAGTCCAGGGGTCGGCGTCACTGGAGAGGGGGTCTGGGATCCAGGATTGCCGGAGGGGGTTCAGCGATCGGGGGGAGGGGGTTCAGCGATCGGTGGGAAGGTTGGCCAGGGATAGGGAGGGGCAGAGGATCGTGGCTGGCCTCATCATCATTGGTTGGGGGGGAGTGGGGGGGGGGAGACCTGGGGCTGGGGGGGAGGCCTGGGGGTCAGGAGGCCTGGGGTTTGGGAGGCCTGGGCTGTGGAGGGGGGGGGGGAGGCCTGGGGGGTGATGATCATAGACCTTGTGGGGGGGTCTCTGATCATGGAGGTTAGGTATGGTCAGGACCCTGGATCCAGGAGGTTGGTATGAAACCACTTACCTCCTGGATGCAGCAGTTCCTGCCATGGTTTAACTGCCGGGTTTCAAAACGTCGATGAAACCCATCCCCAGACAATTAAATTTAAAATAGAGGCTTCCAGCCTCATTACAATATTTAAATTGAGGTACCGCCCCCTGGGAGCGGGTTGGCTGCCCGTTCCCCATCCCGCCCCCATCCTGCCTCCAGGGAAACCGAAAGTGGGTGGGTTGGAAGCGGGATCAGGTCAGGAATCCCACTTTTAACAATTTAACTGCCCCCATGCTCCAAACCCACCCATTTTTTTCAGGGGAAAATCCCGGCCTCTGGTCCACTCCTCCATCACCCCTATCGCTTGTTCTCCTTTTCCTGGCACCATTTTCTATTATCTTTTATCTATATATTTTATTTTTCTCTAATTTCTCTTATCATGCCTCCTTTTGTCCTACACTATTATAATTTCTGTCATTTAATCATCTCCTGTTCTCCACCTAATCACTACATGATCATTCTTTTTCTTTTCTTGTTATGTTGCTTTTTTTCCGCACTTCATTAAGAACACAAAGACATAAGAAATAGGAGCAGGAGTAGGCCATATAGCCCCTTGAGCCTGCTCTGACATTCAATAATTGTTAAGTCTGTGTGTTATAATGAGAATTATTACACAGACCACAAGAGTAAATTTTAACAGGTCTACTAGTCGAAGGTCAGGGCGGAACTGCCCAATAAATCATTACACAGCACTTATATACCGGTGTGGTCACCACCGGTATTACAGTATACAGCAGCCAAGATAAAGTAGTGCAACCCTTAAAATGGTTCTCTTAAAGGTGGAACGGTTACATACACTACAATCCTCCCTTTTTAGGTTAACAGTATATATTCCCCATTAAACATAACATCATAACATATATACACAACTTCATGTAAAAACAGTTCACAGATTCAGTCTCTCTGGAGGCTTCCTGACTCGGTCCGGATAACGCCTCGGTGGTGTAGTAGTTTTCGGTGGTGTAGTAGGTTCTTTTGGCAAGGTCGATTCGGCTTGAATGCCAGTGTCGGGTTCATCTGGTTCCAGTATCACCGGATCGGAGGTAGATACTATGGGTATCTCTGCTTCATCATTAGGCGTATAGAGTTGTGGTGTAGGTTGTCCCTTTTCGGATGACGCTATGATCTGGTCAGCATGGCGCCTTATTATGCTTTCACCAATGTCCACGGTATACATCAGCGGTCCTAGTCGTGTGCAAATAGTTCCAGGCTGCCATTTCTCGGTACGGTAGTCCCGGGCCAAAACTTGTTGACCTATCTGGAAGGTTCTAGTTGGCCTTTCATTCATGCCTTGAAATTGCCGGTTCTCTACGTCCCTTCTGATGTTTGGCTTGATCAAATCCAGCCGGCATCTTAGTCTTCCATTGAAAAACATCATGGCGGGAGTTTGGTTTGTGACCGCATGTGTTGCATTCCTGTACGCCAACAAGAAGTTATCTACCTTATGTTGTAGATTTATGTCTTCATTACCCATGGCCCTTATGGCCTTCTTGAAGCTCTGGACAAACCTTTCAGCTAATCCATTGGTGGCGGGATGGTATGGGGTGGACGTGTAGTGCTTAACCCCATTGTTTTTTAAGAACTTCCTGAATTCTTCGGACACAAATTGCGGTCCATTATCAGAACAGATCTGTTCCGGCAGCCCATTCCTGGCAAATATGGTCCTTAATACTGTGATGGTTTTTTCCGTGGTGGTGGAGGACATCTTTATTACCTCCGGCCACTTGGAGTGTGCATCCACCGCGATTAAGAACATTGAGTCCATAAATGGACCAGCAAAGTCGATATGTACCCTTTGCCATGGAGATGAGGGCCACTCCCATGGATGCAGAGGAGCTTGTGGTGGGGCGTTTTGGACCTTCTGGCATCCTAGACAGCTCTTGGTCATTTCTTCGATGTCTCCATCGATACCTGGCCACCACACAAACGCTCTGGCTAGGTTCTTCATTTTCACTCCACCCAGATGCCCCTCGTGAAGCTCCTTTAGCACTTTATGCTGGAATTTGGGTGGAATCACCACTCTGGATCCACACATCAAAGTTCCTCGGCACACTGACAGCTGTTCTCTTCTTTGCGAAAATGCTGGCAACAGTGGCTCGCCATGTGCTGGCCATCCCTTCACCGTTAAATCATAGACTCGTGAGAGAGTCGGGTCATTTCTTGTTTCCTTTTCGATCGTAGAATTTGTTACTGGTAGACATTCCACTATGGTTGAGTGGAACATCTCCACTGGGTCCACTGTAGGCGCCTCTTCTACCGTTGGCAACGGTAGGCGCGATAAACCGTCAGCATTCCCATGCTGTTTTGATCCTTTGTATTCTATGTCATATTGGTGTGCCCCTAGGAAAAGGGACCACCTCTGTAGCCTTTGCGCTGTCATAATGGAAACGCCCTTTTTAGGGTTGAATATGGATACCAACGGCTGGTGGTCTGTCAGCAGTGTAAACTTCTGGTCCTGCAGGTAATGATTAAACTTCTTTACTCCCCACACCAGGCTGAGAGCCTCCCTATCTATCTGAGCATAGTTGCGCTCAGCGGAGGTCAATGATCTAGATGCAAATGCGACTGGCCTTTCCGAGCCATTTGGCAACTTGTGTGAGAGTACTGCTCCAATACCATAAGGAGAAGCATCACAAGCTAAACGAATAGGTAGCGCTGGGTTGAAGTGAGCCAACACTTCCTCTGAGGTGATCAATGTCTTGCTTTTGCGAAAGGCCTTCTTACAGTCCTCGCTCCACTTCCATGGTACTTCTTTCTGCAAAAGAGCATTCAGCGGGTGCAGCACCGTGGATAGATTTGGCAGAAACTTATGGTAATAGTTAATCAACCTTAGGAACGATATCAACTGGGATACATTTTCCGGAGCGGGAGCCTTCACAACAGCTTCAATCTTGTCAGGTGACTTGTGCAGCCCCTCCTGGTCAATGACATGACCACAGTACGAGATCCGTTTCTGAAAGAACTCACATTTCTGGCGATTAACTCGAAGGCCATATTCTTTCAACCTGGTGAGCACCAATTTCAAATTTGCAAGGTGTTCCTCATCGTCATCTCCTGTAATCAGGATATCGTCCAAGTAACATTGAGTGCTTGGAATTCCCTGTAATACCTGCTCCATGGCCCTCTGCCAAATTGCTGGAGCCGAAGCCACTCCAAAAACCAGTCTATTATATCGATACAAGCCTCTGTGCGTGTTGATTGTGAGATACTGGCGCGACTCTTCCTCAACTTCCATCTGTAAGTACGCTTGCGCCAGGTCTATCTTGGTGAAGCGTTTCCCGCCAGACAATGAAGCAAATATATCCTCAATCCGCGGAAGCGGATATTGCACCGTGTGAAGCACCGGATTAACTGTGATCTTGAAGACTCCACAGATGCGGACCTTCCCCGGTTCCCCTGGCTTGTTACTCGATGAACGCTTCATGACAGGAACAATGGGCGTGGCCCACTCACTCCAGTCCACCTTAGACAGTACTCCTGAACGTTCCAGCCCTTCCAGCTCAGCTTCCACAGCAGGTCGTATCGCATAAGGTACCGGTCTGGCCTTGAAAAATTTTGGGTTTGCATGTTCTGCAATCTTGATTTTTGCCTTAATTCCTCTCAGTGTTCCCAGTCCCTGTTGGAACACCTCTTTAGCCTCATCCAATATTCTGGACAATCGTTCAGGTTTGACATCTTTTTTTCCGGAATCTACCGTTATTGCGTTTAGGGAGTGCCAGTCCATATTTATTTTCCTGATCCACTCCCGTCCCAGAAGTGGTGGACCTCCCTCAGGTAGTACATATAAGTCCATTCCTTGGTGTTCTTTGCCCTTGTGTATCACCTTGACTTTTATCTTTCCGATGGGGTATAATTTTTGCCCCGTGTATGTCTGCAATACTATCTCCGTATCCCGTAGGGGAATATGTTTGAATAACTTTTTGTAATCTTGCTTATTCATGACCGTCAACGCCGATCCGGTGTCCAATTCCATCTTCACTTGGACTCCTGCTATCTGCAGTGTGACCCAGATAGTTTGTTGGTCAGCTTCCTTACTCACGTTGTGAATTCTCAGACTACCCAGTTCCTTGCTGTTGGAGTCTGAATCCGAATTCTGTTCATCCGAACTCTTCTCAGCCACCTTATGTACCTTTCTGCACTTTTCCTGCGGTGACTTTTTGTTGCTGGTCTTCTTTCCTGACCGGCATACTTTAGCTATGTGACCAAGCTTGCCACATTTTCTACATTCCTGGTTTTTAAACCAGCATTGGTTCTGATCGTGTGTTGTCTTTCCACAATGATAACATTTCGTTGTACCCAAAGCCATTTGATCTATGCTGAGTACCGCTGCCTTCAGCTGCATTTCCGCAGTGCCTCTCGCTGCGGCTTCGTGCGATGCTGCAATAGTGACAGCCTTATCAAGTGTAAGATCATTCTCTTCAAGTAGCCGCTTTTGTGTTCCTTCTTTCGACAACCCACACACGAATTTGTCTCTCAGTGCCTCTGTCAGGCTTTCCCCAAACTGACAGTATTTCACTAACTTACGCAGTTCAATTAAATACTCCGCGTTGCTTTCCTCTTTCAGTTGCGTTCTCGCATAAAATTTAAATCGTTCCGCTAACATCAGCGGTGTGGGGTTCAAATGATTCTTCAGGACAGCAACAATTTTAGCGAAAGTCTGATCCGCCGGTTTAGCTGGTGATAGAAGATGCTTCAATAGCCCGTATGTCTTCGCACCCATTGAGTTTAGTAAGGTTAGTGCTTTATCTTCATCTGATATTTTATTTGCCTTACAATATATCTCTATGCGTTCTACATACGTGGCCCAATCTTCAACATCGGGATCGAAATCATTGATGTTACCATGCTTAGGCATCCTCGCAATCTTCTTGAGAAACAAAAATAAATTTTTCTTTTCTTTTTTTTTCAAAATGGCGTTTCCCGCGCTTGTCTTCTTCCCCCGCCTCCGAAAATGGCGGCTTCCCGCGTTTGCCTTTCTCCCCCGCTGGCTGTAATGGCGATTGCCGTATTGCTGCGTTCGCCCTCCCCCAGCGGTTTTCAAATCATGCCTCCCAGCCCCTCTTGCAGTCCGGTCCTTTCCCCTGGCTGCGGCTGAGTTCTCCGCGGTTTTTAAAATTTAAAAAAAAAATTTTTTCCCCGCGCCTTACGCTGACCTGGTCGCTGCGCCTCGCGGCCTCGGTAGCTGCCCGGCCTTTTTCACCGGTCGCGGTCGAGCTCTCTCTCGACGCTGTTGCATCTCCCAGCCTGCTTGCAGCCCGGTCTTTCGCACCGGTTGCGTTTGCATTCACCGCGGCTTCCGTGCCTTACGCTGCCCCAGTCTCAGCGCCTCTGGCCCCGACTTCTGTCCGGCTCTTTTCCCCGGCCGTGGTCGAGTTTACCGCCCTTATATCCTCCGTTTTTTTTAAATTTTCTCCCCTACTCACAGTCAACGTGGCCGACTTGCTGCTTGTCGCTGATCGGCTTACCCACCACCGTGATAGAAGGGATGATCACTGCCTGTTGCTGATGGAAGGCTTCGTGTCAGAATTCTTCCTTTGCTCTGCAGACCCGAGTCTTTTCTCAGCAGAATGATGAGGGCGGATGCCTCCTCTCGACGCCCGTTAAACTGCCTTGGATGTATCTTTGCTGCAGGGTAAGATCGTACTCGTCGCCACTGTTAAGTCTGTGTGTTATAATGAGAATTATTACACAGACCACGAGTAAATTTTAACAGGTCTTTACTAGTCGAAGGTCAGGGCGGAACTGCCCAATAAATCATTACACAGCACTTATATACCGGTGTGGTCACCACCGGTATTACAGTATACAGCAGCCAAGATAAAGTAGTGCAACCCTTAAAATAGTTCTCTTAAAGGTGGAACGGTTACATACACTACAATAATGGCTGACCTTCTACATCAACTCCACTTTTTCACCCTATCCCTTGATTCCCTTAATGCCCAAAAATCTATCTCCTCAATGTGATGAAATAACTGTGTTCTGATATTTGTACTTGTACTTGTAATGTCTGGAATGTTCCACCGGGGGAACCACTAATGCTCCTCCCTGGCCCCGCCCCTCTGGTATGTTCTACCAAGGGCTCAGTCGATGATGAACTCTGTTAACTCTGCCATGATTCTTACTTAATAAAAGGCTTCAGTCTTAAGCTTTAACTTCACGGATTCGGGCAGTTATTTGGCACATCACTTATCTCAGTCCGAAATGGCCGACCCCTTATCCTGAGACTGTGACCCTTGGTTCTAGACTGACCAGCCAGGGGAAACAGCCCCTCAGCATTTGCCCTGTCAAGTCCTCTAAGAATTTTATATGTTTCAGTGAGATCACTTCTCATTCATCTAAACTCCAGAGAATATAGGCCCTTTCTACACAATCGCTCCTCATAGGATAGTCCTCTCATCCCAGGAATCAATCTAGTGAACCTTTGTTGCATCCCCTCTAAGGCAAGTACAGTATATCCTTTCTGAGGTAAGGAGACCAAAACTGTACACAGTGCTCCAGGTGTGGTCTCAACAAAGCCCGATATAATTGCAAATCTCCCCGGCTCTGTTCCTCCTCATAAGTTGCTCATCTGCAACATCTTCCAGTTCTGACAAAGGATTATAAAACCTGACATGTCAACTTTTTTCTTTTCTCCACAGGTACTGTCTGATCTGCTGAATGTTTCCAGCAGTTTCTGTTTTTATTTCAGATTTGCAGCATCTGCAGTATTTTGCTTTGTATTTTCTTGATAAACACTTCTTTGTAAATCATGATTCAATTATTCAAAAATACTCATATGTCTTTTACAGTTCAATTTCTATACACATCTCTGTTATGGTAAAGAAAACTTCTGCTTTATTTCACTTAATTTCAAAGCTTTCTTCGGCATCCCAAGCTCCATTTTACACAAACTCCAAATAATCCAAGACGCTACTGCCTGTATCCTGTCCCACGTTAAGTCATGCAGAGATATCACCCATCTTTGCTAAAACTGGCAAAAGCTGATCGACATCTGCATTAGAGCTGACAACTCAAGAAACAGCCATGAATATGACATGTGAGTTTCTTTACAAGGCAAATGATAGCCGTGAATGTGGAGCCAGGAGCAGGAGACCCGGTGTTGCAGTGGAGGCTGATACAGTGAGAGTAGAGGCGTACCGACCTCTACAAAGGTGTATGTGGGCTTCACTAGTGAGGTCCAGGCCAGGCAAGTGGACTGGACCCCCGAAGAGGTAAAATGTAAAAAAAAAATTCATAGATCAACTCTGTTGCTCAGTGGCCAACGGGACTATAGTTGGTGGTCTGTGCAATCCCCCTTCTGCCATAGGTGGGCGAGTGCCAGAGTTTCTGGCAGGTGGGTGCCAGAGATAGAACCTGAAGTGGCACTTACACCTGCCCAACCCATACAACTGAGGTGCCCTCCTACTAACCCAGAGAACTTCGGTGGGCTCAGTACTGGAACATGACCCGAATAATTTCAAGATCTTTATTTGGTACATTTTGGAAGGTACAATGATCATGAACATTGTATATTTTCATTTAAAAGGAAAGGACATTTGTTCAGTTTTATTGAAAATTACTTTCTATTTACCATTTGAAAATGAATTATGTATCTTTATAATTTATAACTTAAAATTTAATTCTTCCAATAGCAGTAAACAATCAATTACTGGGAGAAATTGGCCTAGAAATTCGATAAGACCCGAAAATGGGCGGTGGCACCGTGGGGCGAGATTTGCTTGTGCCCGTAAAAAAGTTGCAGGCAAAACGTTATTTTGGTGCTGCCTGCTGATTTGAATGATTTCAGTGTACAGCCAAGTGATGAATACGCGGCTTCAGGCTGCGCGCTCAGCAGGAGGCCCAATGTTGCGTCCCTGCAGCGAGGCTGCCTTTTCTTAAAGTAAGGCTGTAATTTTAGTCTTGAGCCCTTATAGGGGAACTGCCTTCTGAAAAATAAAATCATTCAAAAAAATAGGCAGTCTCTAGCTTTTAATGCTCTACTGCCTTCTGAAAAAAAAACATTAAAAATCATTCCAAACTAGGCAGTCTTCAGTTCTTAAAGCGGAACAGCCTTCTGCACTTAAAAATGGTAAAAGTGCTTCACCACTAACATAAATGGCTCAACAGGCCTGGGAAAGGGCACCCAGGGTCTCGCACACAGCACTCCAGCTTTGTGCAGGTGGTCAACATTGGAAGAGAGGTCCTCTACCCACAGGGGCTAGGAGGTCCTGCAGAAAGGATGTGGGACCAGATTGCCGAGCCCTTCACTGCCAACAGTGTCGCTCACACGACCTGGCTCCAGTGCCCAAAGTAGTTTCATGACCTCAGATCAGTGGTCAAGATCAGTGAATGCATCTTCAAAAGACGTCTCCTACCAACTGCACCACTAGCCTCACACACTTCTCAATGCACGACCCCACCGCCCCCATCATTTACCTACCAACAATCTCTATCAAACACGAGGCACACCTCACATTCCTAGCTTCACCTCCTCCCCTTGGAGGAGATGGCGCTGGCCATTCTTGGCAGGGGCATGGCTGAAAGAATACAAGATGTTGGTATCCTCATACGTTATACTCCTTCTCACATCCCACTTCCCCGTCATCCCACAATCTCTTCTGATTTACAAGCACCTCTTGCTTTTCTCCCCCTCCCCTCACCAAAACTCCACCTTTGTGCCTTCCTCATTTCACACACCCAAGAAATGCAGCCTGCCCAACCAGTGGTTGACCAAGAAGAGGGAGAGGAGAGTGAAGAAGTAGAAACAGCATTGCTCGATTTGACACTCCCAACCACCAACTCCTCGAGATTGTCCTGCACGGCCATCTGCAGTGCTCCCCACTGAAAGTCAGCAGCCTTCCACCAGCCATGCTGCAGTCACTGAGGTAGCACTGCATGACATCACTAGGATAGGCAAAGGCACACACAAGACAGTCATTAAGGGTATGCACAAGGGTGATTAGTTGCATTTTTGATGTAATATTGAATGCATATATGGATAAAGTTGGATTGGAAAGTTTGCTTTGTGGTGGCTTTTATTTCAGAATTGTGGCCAAGAGGACGTTGTGATGGTCAGTAATAGAGGGAAGGTAAAGTGTGGGACTAATGTTGAAAGGGGAATTAGGATTGTGGTCACTGGTACTGCAGGCGAATGTTTGATTCCGGATACCTCGGCCAGAAAGGGGCTGTCTGGGTTACAGGTTGCACCCTTCCTTCCATTTCCTACACTTCTGCGTCTTCCTCTTCCCTCTGCAAGCAGCTTGTCCCCATTGCTGCATCTCCATGTGCCACCCAGGATTGTGAGCAAGTGGTCTTCTCAAAGGTCTTCCTTTAACATCCAAAGCCTTGCAAGTGTCCAGCAGTACTCCCTGCACACTTTACCAATTTTTTTAATGCATTGCACCAAGCCACTACTATAAAATATTTTAAAAACTCCAAAAGCTGAAATCAAAATTTACCTATGTGTCCCTTTAAGACATGCTGAGTGTCTCTACAGTACTGCTGCACGCACATTCTTCCGTGCGTGGTTAGGAGAGGACGTTATGGCAAGCGGTGATGTCCAAAGTCGCAGTTGTGCGTCAAGTCAGGTGTTGCATGCTGATTGATGTTACAATCTGCAATGGTAGCTCTATCGACCTCTCCAAAATGGCGGCTGCCGTGTCCCGTGCCGGAAGTGGGTGGAAGCGAGGCGGCTGCCATTGTTTCAAGAAAAACAGTGTTAACGGTCGACGCTAAGGTAGGGAATTTTTCGGCCAAATGTTTTAGTTTTGCCGTGTACAAAAGGTAGGTGGGATGTTGAGTAACATACCTCGTGACCATTGTTATCTCCTGGAACCTGTTTTTGATTGCCTTCGGGGATCGGAGAGAAATTTCTCAGAATTATTTTGTCTCTGAATTGTATGGGTTTTTTCACGTGGCTTTTTGCCTTTCTTGGGAGATTACATGATTGGTGGTGGGCGAGGAGAATTGTGGGGTTGGGTGTCATGTTGCCTAGTTGCAACATGGCTGAATGGGACAGACTTGATGGATCAGCTGGTCTTTTCCTGACTGTCTTTTTCTGACTGTCTTTTTTTATATGTTTGTAATTTTCTTTAAAAAACATCCTAATAGAAAACAAAGGATTTGAACCCTTTCTGGTTGTTGATTGGATAATTCAGGTCAGGCTGTCGGCAGAAAATTTAAAATTGTGTGCACGCCTTTCAAATAAACTGGTGCTGAATTTCTGTGGTCTGGAGACACGCTTCCTTCAAAACATTCTGAATGTTTACATTAAAAAAGGTGCATTATGGTCAATTTTAAGCGATTTTTTAACTTTACAATTGATAAATGTTTAATCTAACAAAAATTTAAAAACAAAGTGACATTTAGCTTAAAGGTAAAAGAGGTATTAGGAAAGGTTAGAAAACTTGGTGAAGGGCATGTGTTCTCAGGTAGGTCTTAAAGGAGGAGAGAGAAGTGGAGAGGGGGTGGTGTTTAGGGAATTCCAGAAATGGAGATTAGGCAACTGAAGGCACAGCCACAAGGGCAGGGATTTAAACAATAGGTTGACAGTTTTAATTATGATTAACTAAAGTTAATGGAATGCATTTCCTAATAATTGCTAAACCGATATTTCATTTCATTACTGGCAATTGTTTGCCATTATCTTAAAATTGTATCTGAAAATATGGCTGGCAGTAATATTGCTTAAAGTACACTTAACAGCCAAAGGGCAATTTTATGCTCAACGGTCACTGGGCAGGAATACTATTGACACTTTGATATTGAAACTTTTACTTGAGTGAGTGATAGCATACCTTGAAAGCCACATTATTTTTCAGCTCAAATTGTACTGGCAGCCCGCCTACTTTATTTTAATTAATAAGTTGCTTGAATTAGGAGTCTTCTTCGTGGCCAAGTGGTCAGGCCTTGAGTGCGATGTCCAATCTACGCACCAAAATACACTCAAAGCAAATTTTACCACAAACTGTCATTTCTCTACAGGAGCTAACAGATATGCTGTGTATTTCCAGTATTTTCTGTTGTTTTAGATTTGCAATTTTTTCTTTGTTTTGTGGAAGTCGGATTGTTAGTAGAAAATAATTATAAAATCTTTGAAGACACATAAATGGTGTTCAGTCTCTCACTTTCTTCAGCGCCTCCCTTTCGTAACCACCCGCTCAGTTCTTGACCCAGGTTTTACAGTTTTCCTTTGTGTTGCCTGACTAGAGACATAGGGGGCTATATTGGGCGGTGTAGCGCCCGCTTTTTAGGCACTACATTAAGCCTCGAAAATGGGGTCTGAGGTGCACGCGCACACTTCCGAAAGGAAGGGGTTTGCACGTGCGCATCCAGAGACCGCTGGCAGCATGTCGATCATGACGTGAATAAGTGTGCAATGCTGATTTGACACCAGCGCTGCCATTTTCCAACACCCTATCGTAACTTCGCACAACAGAACTTGACATTAAACAGAACGAAGAACCCTCCCCACCAACGCTATTTAGAGGGATCACAAACTACTTACAGGTTAGTTGCTGGATTATTTCTTCTGGCTGCTGGTGCAATTGTACATGTTTTTGGAGCTTTCCTATACTTGGCTAAAGTTTGAATAGTCTACAGGGAGTGGACTGGCTGGTGCTGAAGTACATTTCTGGTCATTTAAAAGCTTGTGCTGAAACAAGTTGCTTCAAGATGTGGGTGGCCTGGTAGGGCTTCCTCTGGGAATTGAGCATGACTGGAAGAATGAAAAGTGCATAAGGAAGGAGTAGGGCTCTCAGCCGAGGGTCTTTAGGGAGCAATTCTCTTACCTCAAACACAGCGAAGACCAATGTATCAGATGTCTTCACTTCATAAAAGAGGTTGTGATGGAAATCTGTCAACTGCTGCAGCCTCAAATGCAATCTTAAAGCAGGGCAAGGACAGCTCTGCCTTTGGCTGTCAAATTGACCTTGGCTCTCAACTCTTGTGCATCTGGCACCTTCCAGGCTGCTACTGGAGGTATAAGCAACATCTCAGAGTTTGCAGTAAGGGAGGTCACTGAGGCTCTCGAAACACAGAGAAAAACTTCCATCTCATTCCCTCTTGCCAGAAATAAGCAGCCGGAGCGAGCATGAGCACGAGGGTTTGCACATTTCCCCATAGTGCAGGGCGCAATTGATTAAACGTACATTGCCTTGCATGTGCCTCATCTGAACTTGACAAGGGTTATGCACCCATGACATGGCTGATGACGCCGGTCCGGAACATGTGCACAGCAGGCCTACAATGTGCACTGCTGCCACAATGAATATTATAAAAGCACACCATCGGCATCCTCAAGCAACACTTCCGCTGCCTGGATCGCACTGAAGGAGCCCTGCAATACTCAGATGAGTTGGTATCAAGATTTGTGGTAGTATGCTGCGTACTGCATAGCCCGCCATTATGAGGGAACAGCCCTTGCCACCACCGATCAGGCGAGAAGCTGAGGAACAGGAGCATAATGAAGAGGAGGAGGAGGAGGAGGAAGTGGAGGAACTGGAGGAGCAGGAAGTGCAATAGGAAGTGGAGGAACAGGAAGAGAAAGGGAGGCTAGAATGTAGACAGTTGCTTTCTGCTTGGGCTCTACATGATCAAATAATTTATGAGTGATACCAATAACCTGAATCACACCTCCCCATTTTCCAACACTCCTTATCTTTCCTCTTTCCGACAACACAAAAATAAAAACCACCAGAAGATGCACATTCCAATCCAATTTTTAAATTCAATCATTAGTTTATTTTTCTATGCATTATGTAATCACCCTTGTGCATTCCCTTAGTGCCTGTCTTTGATGTGCCTTTGCCTATCCTAGTGCTCCTACGATGTGCTTCCCCAGTGGCTGTAGCATGGCTGGTGGAAGGCTGCTGACCACCAATTGAGGAGACTGCAGATGGCCTTGGAGGGTGACCTCGAGCAGCTCTGGGCCTAGAGGACCCGGCTTCAGACTGCACCATCTCGGCCTAGGCTGTAGCAGTCTGGGCTGGCTGGCTGACAGGCAACAGCAAGGGCACTGGTGGAGTGGCAGAGGTGTGAGCAGGAATGCTGTCATACTGATCGAGGACAGCAGGTTCATGTTCCATGGAGCCACTGCCACTCTCCCGGGGAGGTACCTCTGCAATCTTACTGATCTGTTGGAGAACAGATTGATTGACTGCTGTGACGCCTTGGAAGGCCCTTTGAACAGTGGTATGCAGAGCCACGATTGTAGAGTATGTACTTTGCAGAAGGAACTATATTCTGCAACCCCTGTATACTGCAGTACCAGTAGTGACCACCCCTGTATATAAGCCTGTGTAGTAACTTTGCATAGTTAGTTCCAGTTTGTCTCCACTCAGTAAAGACCTGTCATAACCAACTCCTGCAGTCCGTGTCTCAATTACACACGGACATAATACTGGCGACGAGCAGATCCGAACTTACCTACAGTCTTCACCACCACATGGGGCTCCATCCCTGAAGCGAAGTTGTCAGAGGTCGAGGCCAGAAGGAAGAAAGAAAAAAAATAAATAAATAAAACAATCAGAAGAAACGGGCGTCGACCGTGGGCAACCGCCTCTGATTCATCGGGGAAGAAGGCAAAGCGCGGGAGGCGCCATCTTAGATTTCCAAGATGCCGAAGACTGGCAATATCACTGCCTTCAATAATGCAATAGAAGACTGGACCACGTATGTGGAAAGAGTCGAAGTATATTGCAAGGCAAATGAAGTAGCCGATGAGAAAAAGGCATCGGTACTACTAAACTTAATGGGCGCAAGAACGTACAGCCTATTGCGGAACCTGATTACTCCAGCCAAACCGATGGCGAAGAGTTTTAATGAAATTGTTGATATCCTACAGGAACACCTAAATCCTACACCGCTGCTGATAGCAGAAAGATTTAAATTCCACAGGAGAAATCAGCATAAAGATGAGAGCAATGCTGATTACCTTACGGAACTACGCAAGCTATCAAAGCACTGCCAGTTCGGAGCAGGACTGGCAGATACCCTACGGGACAAATTTGTCTGTGGACTCCTGAGTGAAGGAACCCAGAAGAGGTTACTCTCAGAGAAAGAGCTGACGCTAGATAAGGCTTTCAGCGTGGCAGTATCGTACAAAGAAGCAGCAAGGGGAGCTGTGGAAATACAGCAAAAGCCACAGGAATACGGCACCCACGAAATGACATAGGGATTTGAAAAATGTTATCGCTGCGGCAGAACAACCCATGACCAGAAGGACTGCTGGTCCAAGGACAAAATATGCAGGCAATGCGGAAAGATGGGACACATTGCACGAGTTTGCAGGTCTGGGAAGAAGACTAACGACAACAAAAAGGCTACTAAGGAACAGTACAGGAAAGTACAAAAGATGACGGACAGTAGTTCCGAAGACCAGATGAGCGATAGTGAATCCGGGAACAAGAGACTAAGCTGTCTCAAACTTCACAACGTAATCGCAAAAGAGGATCACCGAACCATTTGGGTCACCCTCACAATAGCAGGTTCCCAAGTCAAAATGGAATTGGATACAGGATCAGCCCTGACCGTCATGAATCGACGAGACTACGAGCGGCTATTCTCACACATACCCTTGAGAGAGACATCCATTGTCTTGAAGTCGTATACGGGGCAAAAAGTATACTCCAGAGGGAAAATAAGGGTGCCTGTCGAATACAACGGCAAGGAAATACAGAAATTGTATCTGTACATACTGCAAGATGGTGGACCACCGTTATTGGGACGTGAATGGATCAGAAAGATAAGTTTAGACTGGCACTCCATTCAGGCACTGACGGTGGCTGGTAAAAAGGATGACGACGTCACACCTGGATGATTGTCAAAAATCTTAGCTAACACCAAAGAGGTATTTCAACAAGAACTGGGAACTCTTAAAGGCGTAACCGCCTCGATAAAAATAGAAGAGAATGCAATTCCCAAGTTTTTCAAAGCAAGACCGGTACCATATGCAATTCGCCCAGCCGTCGAGGCAGAGCTGGAGAATCTGGAGAATGCAGGCGTGTTATCTAAGGTAGACTGGAGCGAGTGGGCGACATCCATCGTTCCTGTCATGAAGAAAACGTTAAACAATAAGTCTGAGGAGCCAAGGAAGGTTCGCATCTGTGGGGACTTCAAGGTGACGGTGAACCCAGTCCTTCACGCAGTACAATATCCTCTCCCGAGGATAGAAGATATTTTCGCCTCACTATCTGGAGGGAAGCGTTTTACAAAAATTGACCTAGCACAAGCATATTTGCAGATGGAGGTTGAAGAATCCTCTAGGAAGTATCTCACGATAAACACTCACAAAGGTCTTTACCAGTATAATCGACTGGTTTTCGGAGTAGCATCAGCTCCGGCGATATGGCAAAGAGCGATGGAACAAGTCCTGCAAGGGATTCCGGGGACTCAGTGCTACTTGGACGACATCCTAGTGACAGGTGAAGATGACAGTGAACACCTTGCCAACCTAAAGCAGGTGCTCACTAGACTAAGAGAACATGGGCTACGAGCCAATCGCCCCAAGTGCGAGTTTTTTAAGAAACAGATATCGTATTGTGGCCACGTGATTGATGAAGAGGGGTTACATAAGTCCCCTGACAAAATTGAAGCGGTAGTTAAGGCTCCAGCGCCTGAAAATGTGTCGCAACTGAGGTCATTCCTCGGATTGGTGAATTACTACCATAAGTTTTTGCCGAATTTGTCCACAATCCTGCACCCACTGAACGCCCTACTACAAACTGGAGTAGCATGGAAATGGAGCGATGAATGTAAGCGGGCCTTTCAGAAGAGTAAAGACCTAATCACTTCAAGAGAAGTATTGGCTCACTACAACCCATCACTACCGATAAGACTGGCATGTGATGCGTTTCCCTACGGCATTGGAGCGGTACTGTCACATAAATTCCTTGATGGTTCAGAGAGGCCGATAGCTTTTGCGTCACACTCGTTAACTTCAGCCGAGCGTAACTATGCCCAGATTGACAGAGAGGCCCTCAGCCTGGTGTGGGGGGTGAAGAGGTTCAATCACTACCTGCACGGTCAGAAATTTACTCTACTAACTGATCATCAACCTCTTGTCTCCATTTTCAACCCTCAAAAGGGCATCCCGATAATGACAGCACAACGGCTACAGAGGTGGTCCCTTTTCCTAGGGGCACACCAATATGACATCGAGTACAAAGGAACTAAACAGCATGGGAATGCTGATGGATTGTCGCGCCTACCGTTGCTGACGGTGGAAGAAGCACCTGCAGTGGATCCAGTGGAGATATTTCACTCGACCATAGTCGAATGTCTACCTGTGACAAATGCAAACATAGAAAAGGAAACACAAAATGACCCGACACTCTCCTGGGTCTATGATTTAACGGTGAAGGGATGGCCAGCACATGGCGAACCACTGTTGCCAGCATTCTCGCCGAGAAGAGAACAGCTGTCAGTGTGCAGAGGAACCTTGATGTGTGGATCCAGAGTAGTAATTCCACCCAAATTGAAGGATAGAGTGCTCAATGAGCTTCATGAGGGTCATCTGGGAGGGGTAAAAATGAAGAACTTAGCCAGAGCGTTTGTGTGGTGGCCGGGAATCAATAGAGAAATCGAAGAGATGACCAAGAGCTGTACAGGATGCCAGAAGGTCCAAAACGCCCCACCACAAGCCCCTCTACATCCATGGGAGTGGCCCTCATCTCCATGGCAAAGGGTGCACATTGATTTTGCTGGTCCATTTATGGACTCGATGTTTTTAATTGTGGTGGATGCACATTCAAAGTGGCCAGAGGTAATAAAAATGTCCTCAACCACCACAGAAAACACTATCACAGTCTTACGAACCATATTCGCCAGAAATGGGCTGCCTGAACAGATTTGCTCCGACAATGGACCACAGTTTGTGTCTGAAGAGTTCCGGAGGTTCTTAAAGAACAATGGTGTTAAGCATTACACATCTGCCCCATATCATCCAGCCACCAATGGATTGGCTGAGGGGTTCGTTCAAACATTCAAGAAGGCTATCAAGGCAATGTGTAATGAAGACATACCCCTACAACACAAGGTGGATAACTTCTTGTTTGCCTACCGGAATGCGACACATGCGGTTACCAACCAAACTCCAGCCATGATGTTCTTCAATCGACGACTACGATGCCGCTTGGATTTGGTTAAGCCAAACATCAGAAGAGATGTGGAGAACAGGCAGTTTCAGAATATGAATGAAAGGCCAACCAGGAGTTTTAAGATAGGTCAACCAGTTTTGGCCCGGGACTACCGCACAGAGAAATGGCAGCCAGGAACGATCTGTACACGGCAAGGACCTCTAATGTATACCGTGGACGTTGGAGAGAGCATTGTAAGACGCCATGCTGACCAGATTCTAGAGTCACTGGAAAACGTCAATTCCACACCACGATCCGATACACCTGGTGATGAAACCAAAGTACCAATTGCATCTACCTCAGAATCGGGAATATTGGAAGCAGACGAACCCAACAACGACGTTGATTCCGAATCAACTCTGCCAGAAGAACCTGACACCCCAAAGAGGTGTTATCCAGACAGAATCAGGAAGCCTCCTCAAAGACTGAACTTATAATTGCTTAACTTCAGCTAATGTATATGACAACTGTAATTGTAAATATGTTATTTAATTATTAATCGAATGTTATGTACTGTTTAGCTAAAAGGGGAGGAATTGTAGTGTATGTACTTTGCGGAAGGAACTATATTCTGCAGCCCCTGTATACTGCAGTACCAGTAGTGACCACCCCGTATATAAGCCTGTGTAGTAACTTTGCATAGTTAGTTCCAGTTTGTCTCCACTCAGTAAAGACCTGTCATAACCAACTCCTGCAGTCCATGTCTCAATTACACACGGACATAATAACGATGACAAATGTCTGAGCTTGCAAGGCAGCAGTCTGAGCTTCCACTACAATAATCAGGCCTTTGATGGAAGCTGTTCATGCTACAATGCAAGCTGCGACATTGGCCATCAGACGCTGCATCATGGCTGGCTCTACAGGTGTGCTGATGAAGGTGACCACCCATTCCATGTTGGAAAGGATGGGCTCCAAGCTCTGTGCAAAGCCCTGTGTCAAGTTGGTGCAGGACTCTTCCATTCTCCTTGACATTGTGCGCTGGTTTTTGGCAGGCTTTCCAGTGCACCAAGCATTTGGGTGTGTACACCCATCAGCCTTAGAGTCATAGGCCTAGAAATTCGGTTGGTTGCGCCAGCGATTAGCACCTAAAGAGGCCAAAAAGTGGGGCGTTAGCCAATTTTCGCCCGTGCGCAGTGAACCCAGCGCCTCTTGCTATATTGAGTGGGTTTTAGCGCTGGCGTTAAATCTTAGCGGCCGCTCGCGGGCGCAGGCAGATCATGACGTCATTTCAGTGTGCAACGCCTTTTTGGCGCCCCGGACCGGAAATTGAGTGGCGCCCGCCTCAGTTCCACCTGGCGCTAATAGTGACAGCTTGATGGAACATTCCCAAGTCCTTCTCAGGCTAGGGGGGCGCTATTTAAAGGGCACTGCACTTGTATAAAAGCGGCAGCCATTTTGGGTGGGCATCTTGCTGGTTGTTGGAGAGAGTTGCTGACCTTCAGTGGGAGAGCGTACTCTTCATTGAGCCAGCGGTTCCTTTGGACCTTCAGCCCTGTCCACAACAGTTTGCTGGTGAGATATTACTGCGTCTTACTTCTCTCACATTGTAATGGGAGCTGCTTTGGAGGGGAACGTCCTGCTGGCTGAACATATGGCAAGGGCACAGAGGCGGAGGGAGAGAGGGCCGGGAATGGCCGGAAGGAGGAGGGCCAATGGACGTCGCCAAATGCGACCGTATGCTGCCAGGGTTTTCAGGCAGCAGGTGTCATACATTGCCACGTCGGAGGAGCAGTGTATGCGAAGGCTCCGATTTGCAAAGGATGTGGTGACTGAGCTGTGCCACCTGCTTGCTGAAGATCTGCAGCCGCGGCTACAGTGCAGGACCTCTCTGTCGGTGGCCGTCAAAGTCACTGTTGCCCTAAACTTTTTCGCCAGCGGCTCGTTTCAGGCAGCAACTGGGGACATTGCAAATATTTCTCAATTTGCGGTGCATTGCTGTATCCGGCAAGTTACAGCTGCCCTTTATAGAAGGAAGTGGGAATTAATCACCTTCCCTTTGACCCTGGAGAAACAGGGGGAGCGCGCTGTGATGAAATATATGCCTTCATCAGCCCATGTGTTTTACCTGCTTGTATTGTGTGAACCGCCCCCTTTTGTTCCTATTGTGTGTATTGGCTACGCCCCTGTCTTTTGCCATATAAAGGTCTCAAGAGCTGTATGAGTCATTCCTACCAGACGAACCCGATATGGGAAGACCTGCAATGCTGCAATGTTCTTAGTGATTAAAAGCCTTCAGTTGAATCCTTGTCTTTGAGTTATTGATGGCATATCAATTTTAGTCACTAAAACACCAAGATGGATCGACTCCTGAAACCAGAGCGCTTGGATCTGGACCCCCATGCCTCAGACGCAGCCACACAGTTCGGACACTGGTTCCAATGCTTCGAATTTTTCATTGCAAACTCATCCATCGCCATAGCAGCCGCAACCGCTACCGGAGACATGAAACTGGGAATCCTGCGAAACTGGGTGAGCCATCGGGTCTCCCCTCTCATCCAAGATGCCACCAGCTACGGGGATGCCTGCACCATTCTGAAGGCCCACTACGTGCGGCCAATAAACGAGGTGTACGCCAGGCATCTTCTGACTACTTGCACGCAGCGGCATGGTGAGTCACTAGAGGACTTTATACTAAGCCTAAAAGTACTGGGCAGAGACTGTAACTGTAAGGCCGTGTCTGCCATCGTGTACACGGAGGAGCTGATTCGAGACTCCCTTATTGCGGGCCTCAGTTCAAATGACATTCGGCAGAAACTGTTTGAAAAGGAGGGACTGGACTGAAAACAGGCTATAGATATAGCGCGATCGCTGGATATGGCCCAGAAGAACTCTGAACCCTGTTCCCCAGGCCACGCGGCCCACTCCGCCTCGTGCGCGCCGTGGGGGCCGCCATCTTGGAAGCCATCTTCACCTCCCAGGTCTCAGGCCAGCCCAGCACCATCGGAGCCCCAGCCTCCACCCAGGAGCCCCACTACTGCCGCAATGCATCGGGGCCCGAAATGCTACTTCTGCGGCCAGGACAAACACTTCAGGCATCTGTGCCCAGCGAAGGGCACCACCTGTTTTAAATGCGGGAAGAAAGGACATTTCAGCAAAGTCTGCAGAGGGAACCCCGCCTCCAACTCCACCACCGCCGCGTGCGCGCCGTGGGAGCGGCCATCTTGGAAGCCATCTTGTCCACCCTCATGGAGTCCACCATCTTGCCCCAACTACACGGACCTCCAGGACCCACTGGTGGCCTCGATCACAGTGGATCAATCCAAGCTGCATCCGTTGTCTAAATCGATGATGGACATAGAGGTAAACGGGAACAAGGTTAAATGCTTGATTGACTGCGGGAGCACCGAAAGCTTTATTCATCCTAGCCTGGTAAAACGACTTTCACTAACGATAGTCCCCACACAGGGCAAAATCGCCATGGCCGATAAGACTCATACCTCAAAAATTACAGGTTTCTGCGTAGTTATGTTGTCGGTAAAAGGCAATGATTACAGAGATTTTAAACTATTGATAATGCCAGATCTCTGTGTGAGCGTGATCTTGGGTCTGGACTTCCAGTGCCACCACCAAAGTATCATGCTCACCTACGGTGGGTCCCAGCCGCCCCTCACAGTGTGCGGTCTGGCTACCCTGAAGGTCAAGCCGCCCTCTCTGTTCGCCAACCTCGCACCCAACTGTCGACCCATAGCGACCAAGAGTAGGCGGTACAGCTGGGAGGATAGACGGTTCATTGCGTCGGAAGTAGAAAGACTCAAGCGGGAGGGTATCATCGAATGCAGTACCAGCCCGTGGCGTGCCCAGGTAGTAGTAGTTAAGGGTAGCGAAAAGAAGTGGATGGTGATAGATTATAGCCAGACGGTTAATCTATACACCCAGCTAGACGCCTACCCTCTGCCCCGCATAGCGGATATGGTTAACCAAATCGTGCAATACCGGGTGTTTTCCACCATCGACCTAAAATCGGCATACCACCAGCTCCCCATTAGGCCGGAGGACCGTCCATACACCGCCTTCAAGGCGAACGGACGTCTCTACCACTTCCTCAGAGTCCCCTTTGGGGTAACGAACGGGGTCTCGGTCTTCCAGCGGGAGATGGACCGCATAGTCGATGAGAACCAGTTAACAGCCACCTACCCATACCTAGACAACGTCACCATCTGCGGCCACGACCAGCAAGACCACGACTCGAACCTCGCGAGATTTCTGAAAACCGCCCTCAGACTCAATCTCACCTACAACGAGGATAAGTGTGTCTTTAGCACCACGCGCCTCTGTATCCTGGGCTGCGTGGTGGAAAACGGGGAAATCGGTCCGGACCCCGACCGATTGCGCCCCCTACGGGAGCTACCCCTACCAAACACTCCCAAGGCCCTGAAAAGGTGCCTGGGGTTCTTCTCCTATTACGCCCAATGGGTCCCCAATTATTCCGACAAGGCCCGTCCCCTCCTGAAATCAACGTCCTTCCCGCTCACGGCCGAGGCCCACGCCGCCTTCAACAGCATTAAACATGACATTGAGAAGGCCGCGCTGCGGGCAGTGGACGAAAACATCCCTTTCCAGGTCAAAAGCGATGCGTTCGACTTTGCTTTAGCAGCCATCCTCAACCAGGATGGGCGGCCCGTAGCCTTTTTCTCAAGAACCCTCCAAGGGCCCGAGATCAGGCACTCCTCGGTAGAGAAGGAGGCCCAGGCCATAGTGGAGGCAGTGCGGCACTGGAGGCACTACCTAGCCGGAAAACGCTTCACCCTGCTTACCGACCAGCGGTCGGTAGCCTTCATGTTTAACAACAAACAGAGGGGGAAGATCAAGAACGACAAAATTCTCAGGTGGCGGATCGAACTCTCCACGTTTGAGTACGACATAATATATAGGCCGGGGGCCCTCAACGAATCCCCCGATGCCCTATCATGAGGGATGTGTGCCAGCATCCAGGGGGACAGGCTACAGGGCCTCCACAATGGCCTCTGCTACCCGGGGGTCACCCGGCTATTCCACTTTATAAAATCCCGTAACCTGCCCTATTCCATCGAGGAGGTCCGGTCTATGACCAGGGACTGCCGCACCTGTGCGGAATGCAAGCCCCGTTTTTTCAGGCCCGACCGAGCCCACCTGATCAAGGCTACACGGCCATTCGAGCGCCTGAGCTTAGATTTCAAGGGACCACTCCCCTCCACCGACCGCAATGTGTACTTTCTCAACATTGTGGACGAGTACTCCCGCTTCCCATTTGCCTACCCCTGCCCAGATATGACCAGTGCCATGGTCATCAAGTGCCTCGGCAACCTGTTTTGCACGTTCGGCATGCCTAACTACATCCACACTGACAGGGGGGCATCGTTCATGAGCGATGAACTGCGCCAATACCTGCTGTCGAAGGGGATAGCCACGAGTCGGACCACTAGTTATAACCCCCGGGGTAATGGGCAAGTGGAGAGGGAGAACGCGACAGTGTGGAAGGCGGTCACCTTAGCACTAAGGTCTAAAGGCCTCCCCACCTCCCGCTGGCAGGAGGTCCTCCCAGACATACTCCACTCGATAAGGTTGCTACTGTGTACTGCTACTAACGCCACTCCTCACGAGAAGATGTTTGTTTTTCCCCGCAAATCAAACTCAGGAGTATCCCTACCCTCGTGGCTCTCCTCCCCAGGGACAGTCCTGTTACGGAAGCATGTGAGGGGCCACAAAATGGATCCCCTCGTGGAGGCAGTACACCTACTCCACGCAAACCCACAGTACGCGTACGTCAAGCACGCCGACGGGCGTGAAGACACCGTGTCCATAAAGGACCTCGCCTCGGCAGGAAGCGACGACGATGACCCATCACCACCACCCCCAGAAGAACCTCCACCATCCCCAGAGGTATCCTCACCGCCCCCAGAAGTACCTGCAACACCCCCCAGCACATGGGTATGCCCAGGAGGGCACCACGGACTCCCGGTCGGAACCCGAGGTACTGTTGCGATGTTCAGGAAGGACTATCACACCCCCGGACAGACTAAATCTGTAGAAGGGGTGAATGTGATGAAATATATGCCTTCATCAGCCCATGTGTTTTACCTGCTTGTATTGTGTGAACCGCCCCCCTTTGTTCCTATTGTGTGTATTGGCTACGCCCCTGTCTTTTGCCATATAAAGGTCTCAAGAGCTGTATGAGTCATTCCTACCAGACGAACCCGATGTGGGAAGACCTGCAATGCTGCAATGTTCTTAGTGATTAAAAGCCTTCAGTTGAATCCTTGTCTTTGAGTTATTGATGGCATATCACGCGCACAGGGCTTCGTGGCTATAGCGGACTTCCCCATGGTGCAGGGCGCCATTGATTGCACACACGTGGCTTTGCGGGCGCCATTACAGAATCCCGAAGAGTTCCGCAACCGCAAGGGGTTCCACTCCCTCAATGTGCAGCTGGTCTGTGACCACCGGCAGATGATCCTCGCGGTCAACGCCCAATTCCTTGGCAGCAGCCACGACGCGTTCATCTTGTGGCAGACCTCATTGGCTGACCTGTTCGAGGCCCCGACTCACCCACGAGGCTGGCTTCTTGGCGACAAGGGCTATCCTCTCTGCCCATGGTTCATGACCCCACTCCGTTTGCCCAGCACACCGGCAGAAGAGCATTATAACACCAGCCATCAGGCGACCAGGAACATTGTGGAGCACACAATCGGTGTGTTCAAGCAGCGGTTCCGTTGTCTCGACCATTCAGGGGGCGCCCTGCAGTACTCGCCGGAGCAAGTGTCGCGCATCGTTGTGGTCTGCAGCATGCTCCACAACCTGGCCATCCGACGCACCCAGCCAATGCCAGCCGACCTTGAAGGTCCAGCAGAGCAGGCGGATGAGGAGGAGGAGGAGGAGGAGGAGGAGGAAGACGGGAGGGGTCCAGAAACTGGAAGGGCTGTCTGTCAGAGGCTCATAAGGACTCAGTTCTAGGCCCCTCTGACGGAATGCTGGGTGTAATTGGATCAGTGCCCTCCGGTTCGCCCAAAGCCTTTGAAGGCCACCATGCTTGTAAATAGTCTAGAGTTCCAGTGTAAATAAAGCATTTTCTTTATTTTCCAAAAAGTGCTTCCTTCCACCATGACAAAGCAATGGCAACAGAAAGCATAACTAACGAACTAACACATAACTGTCTGGCAAACCCGCGACACTACCCAAAACATTACTAACATTCACAGCAGGTGTAGACGGCCTTGAATTCTACAAATGAGACGTCTCAACAGCTCCCTCTACTCTTTACCCCTTGATGGAGATCTACTTCTCTTACGAGATCGGCCCCTTCCCTCCCTGAAGCTCCTCCGTAATTGTACCCCAGTGGCTGTGGCAAGGCTGGGGGACGCCTGCTGAGTGTCCGAAAGGGCAGAAGCCCCTGAGGGACGGCCTGGACGACCTCTGGGCTTGGAGGGCCCGGATGATGACTGGTCCAACTGTGAATGGTTGGAAGCAGTCTGTCCTGCAGGTGGTGGCAGCTGCAGTGGAGACATGCCAGCGGTGGCATCAGGAACGCTTACATCCTGAGAGCGAACACCTGCTCCGTGGTCGGCCGACACACTGGCACTCTGACGGGGCAGGACCGCAGCATGCGCCACAATCGGCTGGTCCAAAGATTGATGGCCTGCTGTGGTGCTGCAAGGCCCCCGGGTAATCCTGCCTGATCTAGCTAGGGTGGCAGCAGTCAGTGTTCGCGTGGCCTCAATCTGCGTGTGCAGGAGGCCAGCAAGTGACTGCGTGGCAGCATTGAGCACTTGCGTGGCAGGTGCCAGTGCTTCGGAGAAGCCCTGGACAGTCCTTTCCACAGCTTCGGACAAGGCCAGGACAGCCCTTTCCACTGCTTCGGACAAGGCCGGGACAGTCCTTTCCACTGCTTCGGTTCCAGGGCTGGCCCGAAGCCCTGGACAGTCCTTTCCATTGCTGCCCCAAAGTCCTGCACACTCTTTGCCAGTGTGTCAATGGAGGCAGGCATCCTCCCCGCTGCAGCCATCAGCTCAGTGTGCCTGAGCCGAGCCTGGGCGCTCATTTCCGAAAGGCTACGCACCTCCTCTGCACTCTGTGCAGCAGTCATCGTGGCCTGCCTCGCCCTCCGGGGAGACGGCCCCCGAGCTTCCCTACCCCCTTCGCGTTGCTGCAGCCCGCTGGTTCCTGCAACTGGTTCCTCATCAGAGACCCCCCCCGTCCCCTCCAGGGAACTACTATCCCCAGTCTCCAGATGGGCTGGCTCCCCTGAGGCTGGCACGGATGTTCCGGGTTCCTCCTGCTCGTCGCCTCCAGAGGCAGTGGCACTGGCAGCTTGAGGGCCCGGCTCCCGAGCTGGTGATGCAGCATCTGAAAGCAGGGAGGTTGAAGAGTGGCTTTAGCGAAAGGACAGGGTGGCAGCAAAGGATGCAAGATTGCTGCAATGCTATGACATGGGTCCAGAGTGAAAAAGCATGCTGGTGGGGGGAACAATTGAAAGGAGACAGCTCAAAAAGGTGAGGACCTTACCATCGCTGTGCACAATGGGGTCGGCAGCTCCAGTGGTGACAGGACCAATCATACGGCCTCCAACAATCTGGTGGACTCTCTCTTCGAGATCCATGAGAGTCTGGAGATGAGGACGTCCTCCTCTGGTGCAAAGCTGCTCCTTGCGGTTCCTCGCCAGCTTGGCCTGCAGGAGAAAGAATGGGAAGTAATGAAACATGATGCCCTGAGTTGTCATCTCATGCCCCCCATGGTGGAATAGCCCTTACATGATGACCTGAGTTTAATGTGCATGTGTGTTCCCAGAAAGGGCCATGGGTGCTTGCTGACAGATGGCCAATGGGGCATCGCGCACCCTCTGGCCATAAAGTCAGGTGCAGATGGAGGGATGAAGAAGTTTGGCGAAACACCACTCACCCGCACGACCCGAGTGAGGTCGCTAAATTTCTTCCTGCACTGCACAGGGCTCCTGGTCACCATGCTGCTGGAGTTGACCTTTTGAGAAACTTCCCTCCAAGCTCTTTGGTATTCCTTCTGATTAGGCCTCCTGCCATTGTTGTGGTACAGCACATCTCACCGGTGCTCCACTGCGCCTACCAATTCATCCAGTGCCCCATTGGTGAAGCGCTCCGCTCTCTGCCTCACCCTCTCCATCTTCTCAAAGTTTGTAACGCCACAGAATGGCCAGCTCCAATTTTGAGGCCTACAAGGCGCAGAGTGTGGCTGCTGATCCTTACTGACCCACCCCTTTAAGAGCTGGCCGGCGCCTGAGAATCTCGTGGTCAGCGGTAATTGACAGCACCTGCGCTGCGCCCGCCCGCCCCAATATTGAGTAGCGCCGCAAGGTTAGCGCCTTAGGAGTCCCGTGTAATGCCTGATTTCGCGCCTCAATCAGCTTTAGGGACGCTGCAACCCAATATTGCGCGAGGTTGCGATAAGTTGCGTCTGGCTATAAAATTTGCGCAGCGCCAATTCTAACGCCCCAAGCGGGGCTATACCCAATTTCTCGGCCATAGAGTCATAGAATTATACAGCACAGAAAGAGGCCCTTCGGCCCATCGCGTCCACGCCGGCCATCAAGCCCTGTCTAATCTAATCCCATTTTCCAGCATTTGGTCCGTAGCCTTGTATGCTATGGCATTTCAAGTGCTCATCCAAATGCTTCTTGAATGTTGTGAGGGTTCCTGCCTCTACCACCCTTTCAGGCAGTGAGTTCCAGATTCCAACCACCCTCTGGGTGAAAAAGTTTTTCCTCAAATCCCCTCTAAACCTCCTGCCCCTTACCTTGAATCTATGCCCCCTTATTATTGACCCCTCTACTAAGGGGAAAAGTTCCTTTCTATCTACCCTATCTATGCCCCATATAATTTTGTACACCTCAATCAGGTCCCCCCTCAGCCTTCTCTGCTCCAATGAAAACAACCCCAGCCTGTCCAGTCGTTCTTCATAGCTGAAGCGCTCCAGCCCAGGTAACATCCTGGTAAATCTCCTCTGCACCCTCTCCAAAGCAATCACATCCTTCCTATAGTGTGGCGACCAGAACTGCACACAGTACTCCAGCTGTGGCCTTACCAGCATTTTGTACAGCTCCATCATAACCTCCCTGCTCTTACATTCTATGCCTCGGCTAATGAAGGCAAGTATCCCATATGCCTTTTTAACCACCTTATCCACCTGTTCTGCTGCCTTCAGCGATCTACGTACATGCACACCAAGGTCCCTCTGATCCTCTGTCTTTCCTAGGGTCTTACCATTCATTGTGTATTTCCTTGCCTTGTTAGTCCGTCCAAAATGCACCACCTCACACTTTTCAGGGTTAAATTCCATTTGCCACTGTTCCGCCCATCTGACCAACCCATCTATATCGTCCTGTAGCCTGAGGCTTCCCTCCTCGCTATTTACCACCCCACCAATTTTCGTGTCATCTGCGAACTTACTGATCATACCTTTGACATTCACATCCAAATCATTAATGTAGACCACAAACAGCAAGGGACCCAGCACCGATCCCTGCGGTACCCCACTGGACACAGGCTTCCAGTCACAAAAACAACCTTCCACCATCACCCTCTGCCTTCTGCCACTAAGCCAGTTTTGGATCCAATGTGCTAAGGCACCCTGGATCCCATGAGCTCTTACCTTCCTGACCAGTCTCCTATGCGGGACTTTATCAAAAGCCTTACTGAAATCCATGTAAACCACATCCACTGCACTACCCTCATCCACACACCTAGTCACCCCCTCAAAAAATTCAATCAAATTGGTCAGACACGATCTTCCCTTGACAAAGCCATGCTGGCTATCCCTAATTAATCCTTGCCTCTCCAAGTGGAGACTAATCAAAATCAATCAAATCAAATCAACTTTTATTGTCATTGTTAGTGCACAAGTGCAGTACAACGAAATGTAGGCTTGCGGCTCCCGAGAGTGTACATTTAGATTAAGACATTTAAACATTCAACATACATTTGGCTTGTAATACATTAACATAAACATAACCATAATAAAGTGCATTGGCAGATGTGCAGGCTTTAGAGTTTATTTGTGGAGTTCAGTAGGATGACAGCCCTGGGAAAGAAGCTGTTCCTAAATCTGGTCGTACAGGTGCGAATGCATCTGTAGCGTCTCCCAGATGGCAGGAGGGTGAACAGACTGTGGCTGGGGTGGGTAGGGTCTTTGATGATGGACTGTGACCTCCGTAAACAGCGTTTCTGGTATATGTGCTCTATGGTCGGTAGCTGGGTGCCGGTAATGCGTTGGGCAGTTTTGACTACCCGCTGCAGGGCTTTCCGGTCATAGTAGCTACAGCTGCCATACCATACTGTGATACAGTTTGTCAGGATGCTCTCTATTGCGCAGCGGTAAAAGTTAGAGAGGATCAGGGGTGACAGGTTACATCCCTTCAGCCTCCTTAGGAAATATAGGCGCTGCTGGGCCTTCTTCACCAGCGAGGAGGTATTGAGGGACCAGGAGAGGTCTTCCGTGATGTGGACTCCAAGGAACTTAAAGCTGTCCACCCTTTCCACCACAGCCCCATTGATGTGGATGGGGGTGTGACTTCCGCCTTTAGACTTCCTGAAGTCCACAATGATTTCTTTGGTTTTCTTGATGTTAAGGGCCAGGTTGTTATCGGCGCACCACTTCACGAGATGCTGGACCTCCTCCCTGTAGGCTGACTCATCGTTGTTGGTGATCTGGCCTACTACCGTGGTATCATCCGCAAACTTGATGATGGTGTTGGAACCATGAACAGCCACACAGTCGTGGGTGAAGAGGGAGTAGAGGAGGGGGCTCAGCACACATCCTTGTGGGGCCCCCGTGTTCAGGGTCGGGGGGGGGGAGGTGTGGTTACCTAATTTGACAGACTGGGGTCTGTTTGTTAGGAAGTCCAGGGTCCAGTTGCAGAGGGAAGTGTTCAGGCCAAGAGTTTGGAGTTTGGTGGCCAGCTTGTTGGGGACGATAGTGTTGAATGCTGAGCTGTAGTCTATGAACAGCATTCTGTCCCTCAGAATTTTTTCCAATAATTTCCCTACCACTGATGTTAGGCTCACTGGCCTGTAATTCCCTGGTTTATCCCTACTACCCTTCTTGAATAATGGTACTATGTTAGCTGTTCTCCAGTCCTCTGGCACATCCCCTGTGGCCAGAGAGGTTCTGAAAATTTGTGTCAGAGCCCCTGCAATCTCCTCCTTTGCCTCACATAGTAGCCTGGGATACATCTCGTCCGGGCCTGGGGATTTATCCACTTTTAAGCCTGCTAAAACCGCTAGTACCTCCTCCCTCTCGATGCTAATATGTTCAAGTATATCACAGTCCCCTGCCCGATTTCTATGTCCACATCGTCCTTCTCCATAGTGAAGACAGATGCAAAAAATTCATTTAAAACCCCACCTACATCTTCTGGCTCTACACACAGTTTTCCACTTTGGTCCCTAATGGGCCCTACTCTTTCCCTAGTTATCCTCTTGCCCTTAATATACTTATAAAACTCCTTAGGATTTTCCTTTATATTGCTCGCCAGTGTTATTTCATGGCCCCTCCTCGCTCTCCTAATTTCTTTTTTAAGTATCCCCCTGCACTTTTTATACTCCTCTAGGGCTTCCTCTGTCTTTAGTCCTTTGTATCTGCCAAAAGCCCCCCTTTTTTTCCGAATCCATTCTCGTATATCCCTTGACATCCAGGGTTCCCTGGGCTTGTTGGTCCCACCCTTGACCTTTACGGGAACATGTTGCCATTGTACTCTCTCAATTTCCTTTCTGAAAGACTCCCATTGCTCCGATGTGGATTTTCCTTCAAGTAGCTGATCCCAGTCCACATTGGCCAGATCCTGCCTTATCATATTAAAATCGGCCTTCCCCCAATTTAGAACCTTTATTTCCGGTCCATCCTTGTCCTTTTCCATGACTACCTTAAATCTCACCGAATTATGGTCACTGTCACCAAAGTGCTCACCTACTAACACATCTACCACTTGCCCGGCCACATTCCCTAGAATTAGGTCCAGTACCATCCCCTCTCTTGTAGGACTTTCTACATGCTGGCTCAAAAAGCTCTCCTGGATGCACTTTAAAATTCTGCACCCTCTAAGCCTTTCACACTCTGACTATCCCAGTTAATATTGGGGAAGTTGAAATCCCCCACTATTATTACCCTATTATTTGCACACTTCTCTGAGATTTGCCTACATATCTGTTCCTCTATCTCCCCGTGATTGTTTGGGGGCCTATAGTACACTCCCAGCAAAGTGCTTGCCCCCTTTTTGTTTTTAAGTTCAACCCATATGGCCACATTAGAGGAACCTGTTAATATATCATCCCTCCTTACAGCAGTAATTGACTCCTTAATTAATATTGCAACACCCCCTCCTCTTTTACCCCCCCCCCCCGTCTCGCCTGAAGATTCTATACCCCGGAATATTGAGCTGCCAGTCTTGCCCTCCCTCAACCATGTCTCCGTGATAGCAACAATATCATACTCCCATGTGTTCATCAACAACTTCAGTTCATCCACCTTATTCGCAAGACTCCTTGCATTAAAATAAATGCCATTCAGCCTTGCCCTACTCCCTTGTGCCGCTACTTATTTGCTCTGCCTTCCAGTCTGACTTGTTTTTTCCTCTATATTTGGCTGTACATCACCCCCTATTATAGCTCCACTCTGTATCCCATCCCCCTGCCAAGTTAGCTTAAACCCCCCCGAACAGTGCTAGCAAACCTCCCTGCAAGGATATCTGTCCCGTTCTGGTTCAGGTGCAACCCGTCCGACTTGTACAAGTCCCACCTTCCCCAGAAGCAGACCCAGTGATCCAGGAAACTAAAGCCCTCCCTCCTGCACCAACTCTTTAGCCACGCATTCATCTGCTCTATCCTCCTATTCCTATACTCACTAGCACGTGACACCGGGAGTAATCCAGAGATTACAACCTTTGAGGTCCTGCTCTTTAATCTGCTACCTAGCTCCCTAAATTCTTGCTGCAGGACCTCATCCCTCTTCCTACCCATATCGTTGGTCCCAATGTGAACCACGACCTCTGACTGTTCACCCTCCCCCTTCAGAATGCCCTGCAGCCGTTCAGTGACATCCTTGACCCTGGCACCAGGGAGGCAACAAACCATCCTGGAGTCACGTCTATGGCCACAGAAACGCCTATCTGTTCCCCTTACGATAGAATCCCTTACCACTATTGCTCTCCCACTCTTTTTCCTTCCTTCCTGAGCAGCAGAAGCACCCCTGGTGCCAGGAAGTTGGCTGCTGCTGCCTTCCTCTGGTAAGTCATCCCCCTCAACAGTATCCAAATCGGTATACTTGTTTGAGAGGGGGATGGCCACAGGGGTCCCCTGCACTACCTGCCTGCCTCTACTGCTCTGCCTGATGGTCACCCATTTCCCTTCTGCCTGTGCTACCCTTACCTGCGGTGTGACCAACTCACTAAACGTGTTATCCACAACCTTCTCAGCATCGCGAATGCTCCAAAACTCATCCATCTGCAGCTCCAGCACCGCAATGCGGTCTACTAGTAGCTGCAGCTGGATACATTTCTGGCACACATGGTCGTCAGGGACACAGGCAGCATCCCTGAATTCCCACATAGAGCAAGAGGAGCATAACACGGGGCTGGGCTGTCCTGACATGACTTACCCTTTAATTAATTTAAATTAAATCAATACCACCAATTAAATGATATACTCAAGGGCGCTTGCCTGCCAGCAGTCCCCGCTACACCACAGAGACCCTAGAAACTATAAACCTGTAGCCCAGCCCATCGAAATCCTAATCTGACTCCTCTGCAGCAGAACTAATGTCCTCTGACGAGCTGGCACCTGGGATATCCTTTCCCTCTGCCCTGGCTCCTGCGCACTTGTGCCTGGTGTCTCACCACATGTAGATCCCTCCTCTTATCCTAGCCTCTAAAATACGTGCAGTGTCAATCTCCGAGCTGGTGGCTGTGAGTGTAAGATCGAGTGACAGTGTCCCTTCATCTTCACTGTCTTCTTCCTCTTCCTCCTCTGACTGGGAAGTTTCCAGTTCTTGGGTACCTGAAGTGAAAAAAGGGACAAGGTTTTGGTTGTGGTGAGGGGAGAGGAGAAATTAAGAAGTGCATGCTTACACCATCTGCACCTTGTGAGTCAGAAGAGATTGCGGGATGCGGAAGAATTGGGATGAGAAAAGGAGGATTAGGAATGCAAATACCCTCATCATCGATCCCTCCAGCCCTGACAGTGGCCATGGCCTCAGAGATACATCTTCCCAGGATGGCCAGCACTGTCTCCTCCATGGAGGTTAAAACATGTAGGTGCGCTTGTTCTCCTCCAGTTCTTTCCTGCTGCCTCATGTTATGCGCCACCTTCTCCTTCAAGAAAGAGCAAAATGTGTCAGTGAGTTTCCTGCAATATGTTTGGGTGTTGTGACTATTATGGTTGAATAGCTGGCAGTGTGTGCGAGCTGTGAGTGCGAGGGTGAGGTAAAACATATGAATTTTAGGGTTGAGTACTGATTGATAGAGGTTGTTAGTAGGTGGGTAATGGGGGTGTAGTGAATTGAGCAGCGGATGAGTCTAGTGGTGTAGTTGGTAGGATGTGCCATTTGAAGATTAACTCACTAACCTCGACAACTCGTGTTAGATCATTAAACTTCTTCCTGCACTGCACCCATGTTCTTGGAGCAACACTCCTGGCATTGACATCCGCCGCTACTTATTTCTTCTGTCTCCTGAGCATATGTCTGTAAGGCCTCCTGCACCCTTGTAGATACAGGATTTCTCTCCTTCTTTCCACTTCTTGCACCAAGACCTCCAGTGCGCTTTCGGAAAACCTTGGTGCTTGTTCTCTCGTATGTTCAGCCATTCTTCTAAAGTATCACAGCCCAGATTCACTTTTCAAAAAACTCCTTTCACTTCTTGCAGCCACAATGCACCTTCCCTTTAAGAGGTATAGGCTGCCTTTAAGTAGCGCTAGTCACTTGCGATATCGGGCCGCCTGCTGATGCGTGCAGCCAATGAACAGCGCGGGGAGCACTGGCTGCACGCAACAATCATTTAAAACAGCAGGCGGCACAGATTTAACGTGTTGCCTGCAATGCAATAAACGGCTGTGGGTTAATCACATACTGAGATCCCCACACCCGTTTTCGGGGTTAGCCAATTAAACCCCCATAATTTACAAAAATCTTTAAAATACAGAGTGAAAGTTTGCTGCCGCCTGACTCTTCTGACTTCCCAAGGAGAGGTTTCAATTTTATTAAGTCAGTTTATGCTGAGCTGTTGTTGGCAAACAAAGTGCCTGTTTTACATCAGAAATATCTTTGCAGCACTTAATAACCTACAGTGTGCAGCCAGCCTGCCTCCTCCAGAGTGTAATTTAGGAGTTTTGTATAGTAACTGACAGAGATATGTCTGGAGAGGCAGAGCACTAATTGTCTGGATGGAGACAGCCAGTCTTGACAGACAGTCGTGCTCTCAACTGGATAATTTAAAGACACACCTCAAACCTGCCTCGATCCTGCCCAACCCCCACTTCAGCACAAAGCCTTAAGCAATCTAATCCCCAATCAAATCAGTTTCAAACTAGCCTCCTAACTCTGTTTAGGATCCTGAGAAACTTGAAATTGGGAGGATTCAGCTCTTTCTCCTTTGCTCAGACTATAGGCCTGCTTTACTAATGCACCTTTCAGGCCATATTAAGAACCCATTTGTTTGCTTTCCACTTGTGTAAGCAATAGCAACACTCCCCTTTTCAGCAGGGTCATTACACTTAGCTGAGATCCCTTGCTAAGAAACTCAATCTCAGAGCCTGAGCTAGTTGTCCTCATGCTTCCAGTTATTTGCTTTGCTTAAAAAAAGCCCCTGGCAGGTTTCATCTCCCTATGAAACACATCCAGTTCTGTTCCATTGTCTTTCTTTCACACGCACATCACTTTGAGTGAAAGAAAAAAGAAAGACTTGCATTTCTATAGCGCCTTTCACGACCACCGGACATCTTAAAGCGCTTTACAGCCAATAAAGTACTTTTGGAGTGTAGTCACTGTTGTAATGTAGGAAATGTGGCAGCCAATTTGCGCACAGCAAGCTCCCACAAAGAGCACTGTGATAATGACCAGATAATCTGTTTTTATTATGTTGATTGAGGGATAAATATTGGCCAGGACATCAGGGACAACTCCCCTGCTCTTCTTTGAAATAGTGCCATGGGATCGTTTACATCCACCTGAGAGGGCAGATGGGGCCTCAGTTAAATGTCTCATCCAAAAGATGGCACCTCTGATAGGGCAGCATTCCCTCAGCACTGCCCTGGAGCGTCAGCCTAGATTTTTGTGCTCAAGTCCCTGGAGTGGGACTCTGAACCCACAACCTACTGACTCAGAAGCGAGAGTGCTACCCACTGAGCCACAGCTAACACCAGAGTGACCAGAAGCCGTGGCACTGCTTCATTATAAAGTATTTGGAAAACTTTGTTTGCTTTGATGACTAAGAAGTGTCAAAAAGTGTTGCATCGCTTTTAACACTGCACACAAGTAGTGATGATTTTTAAGAACAAAATTCATGTCATTACACTGTGGCCGCGATTTTTCCGTTCGAGACGGTTTGGGTGCGGGACAGCTGCCTTCCGGGTTCCAGTCCCGCCCCAACGATATCAGATGCACAAATGTGATTTTGCACCAATTGGCCTTGTTAAGCCTGCATTGTGGGATTGCTGGCCAATTAAGAGGAAGCCGGTGTCAGATGACGTCAGTTAATGACACGTCATCTGCCAGTTTTCTTAAAGGGGCCACGCACATTCTTTTTTGACAGCTGATTTCTCAGTGTTTGACAGCATTGAGGTGCTGCAAACACTGACAATCACTGTATAAAGGTGAGCTCTTGCACCCAGGCTCTCCAGTGACTCCCTCCTTAGGCTAGAACAGATGGCAACTGCAAGTGAGGTTACAGAAATGATCTGTCACTGGTAAGAGAGTTCTCCCAATGAGGTGGGACTACACATACAAATCAAAACTTGTTACCTACAGAAAAGTGTAAATGCATTAAAAATGCATTTCCCAACATTATCTTACCTCTAAAACTCACCAGTGCACCATTGGATCCTTCACACCACTTCTGCAGCTGTCATCAATGCAGAAACATTACAGTAGACCCACAGCACACCACACTTACCTGGCGTGGTGTCCGGACATCGGGAAGCCCACAGTAGAACTGTCAAAATTGCAAAAAGTCTCTTAACTGCCTGTTAACAAGCAGTTAAATGGCTATAATCCTCTTCCCGCCGCTAGGTGTCGGGTCCATATGCAAACCGGGGACCCAACACTTGGGAAGATTGATTGGAGGCAGGTTGACAGCGTGTTTCTGACCTGCTGTCAATCTTTGCGATTTTGCCGGATGTCCCGCCTCCATACCTGCCCCCTGAGCACCAGCAAAATTCTGGCCTATGTATTTGTTCAACAACAACACCAACTTGCATTTATATAGCGCCGTTAACGTAGTAAAACGTCCCAAAGCGCTTCACAGGAGTATTATGAGACAAAAAAAAAGGTCCAGTATTATAAAACCAAAAAATGGCAAACCCTATTTCATGAAGATGGTGCCCCTTTGCAGCAGTTTCTTACTTCAGGCAAAACAAACAAAAAAAAATTCATCAAAAGCAGATTCAGTGAAGATAAGCTGGAGACATCAAATGCATTCTTATTTTTGTATTTTTGCAATAAACACTATGGCAACAAATAGCCCTTTGTGTTGTGTTCATTCCGTTTCTTACTTGCTATATACAAGAACCAAAGCAAAATATAAACAAATGGACTTAAGAACAGAGGATATTTGTGGCAAAGAGCTAGTCTTCCGTAAGTGGCATTAAATGGCTGATAGTGAGTGACAAGGTACTCTAGATTCTTTATCAGTAATATGGGTGAAGGTGTCAGATGTGCCCTTGTTAAGCAGTGTCTTGTGCTTTACCTTCTGCCTGGCTTGCTGACAAAATCCTCTGTTAAGCAAGATTGACATATCCAGAGAATAAAATAAAATAGGGAGATCCTCTTCATATCAACTAATGTAGTGAAAACATTGGCCCTTGCAAGTTCATAGCTGCAAATGCATACAATGTGTGTGACAGACCCTGACAGATGTGTTGTCAGGAATTATATTGGAACAGGGCATAGATTCAGAAAAATCAAAACCTGGCTTGGCTCAAACTGACATTTAAATGATTCTCAGAGGTCAGTTTTCCAATTGATTAATGTTTTTTTTTTATATTTCGTGCTTCAAATCCTGCTTCTTACTGACTTTGCACATGCATGATTCGCTTATCAAACTTGCACTACTGTGCTTTGTCACTTTTATTGTTATATAAAATCAGCAAAATAAAAGCAATGACTCTCACCCCCTTCTTGTGAGAATACCACAAAGTTAATTGGTGAACTGAAAACACCACTGCTTCTCTGAATAGAAACTGGCAGCAATACTTTGGAGGCCCAACAGATCACACTGTGGGGTGGTACAACGCAGCTTAGCCTTCACCATCTCCACCCCACATTTCTGACCTCAGCTCTGTCACTGAGAGAGGTGCCAAGCAGGGGTCAGGTACCTTCGCACATGGAGTGAAAGAAAGAGGTGGATGGGGGCAGAAAGAGAGAGCGAGAGAGGGAGAGAGAAAGAATCTGCTGGGGGAGCTTAATCAGCTCTTTGCCATCTAGGAACATACAATCTATTCAGCCACTGGTTGGGAATGATGCATGGTGCAGAAATACTCAGAAGAGAACAAAGGGAAGACAAAGGGCACACAGAAAAATGTCAAGAAGTGTAACAAAAAGGCAAAAAGAAAAGCATTATGGAGACAAGAATTTTTGATTTGTAGGCCAGCAATTCATGCTTAAAGTTAACAGTAGTAATTTTGAAAGATCAAAGATGGCATGTAAATTCAAGTTTGCTATGATTTATACGTTTTCTGTGATCTTCAGAAACATCATCTTCATAGTAAAACTTTTACAAACAGATTATATCTTTGAAATACCACAAAGACACTTTATTGTCATAATATTGGTAAACTTTCATGGTTTTTTTCTGTACTGAGGTAGCACCACTGTTATGGTAAAATATTTAGCTGCTCTAAAATTTTGCCATGGTTGTATTTTCTCCTCAATTCCCTACACATAACATAGATACTATCTTTAGATACTTACTTGATTTAGCTGTTAAATCCAATCATACAGACTTTTCCCCTTTTAGCATTTCCTTTCACAGCTACAGCACTCCCCTTACTTTAACTTCAGAAGTCCTAATGGCCTGCCTTTCATATAAATTGCATGGGATATGGAAGCTTTTCTCTCCCCTGCGGCACAAGAGGTTTCTGTTTCTTCTCTTTTGTTTGGATGTCCAATTGTTGCTATAATGGCCCAGATTTTGCAGTCAGTGGCTAAGTGTCTTGCAGCTGCCCACAGACTTTTCGTGCACTTTAGAGCAGCAAATTATGGTATTTAGAGATCATATCCCGCACGGCGACTTCTAGAGGGGATTTGTGGTGTTTGTGAGCAGGCCAAGCAACAGCGTGGCTCTTCAACCAATCAGATTGAAGGATCCTCACTGACACATGCAGAGTCTAAACCAGGAAGTATAAATTAGAATATTTACTTTAATGTAAAATTATGTATAGAAAGTGAAATAAAGAGAGGGGAAAAAGGTGGGATTAACAGAGAGAGATAAAAGAGACAAAGAAAAAGTTAAAAAAATTATTTTAATTTGGCTGGAGTCATGCCTAGCATGTTTCAGCCGCAGGATATTGCTCCAGAAGTTCCTCAAGGCAGTGTCCTAGGCCCTCCTCAGGGCAGCATCCTAGGCCCAATTATCTTCAGCTGCTTCATCAATGACCTTCCTTCCATCATGAGGTCAGAAGTGGGGCAGCTTGCTGATGATTCCACAGTGTTCAGCTCCATTAGCAATTCCTCAGATAATTAAGAAGTCCATGCTGGTATGCAGCAAGACCTGGACAACATCCAGACTTGGGGCTGATAAGTGGCAAGTAACATTTACACCACACAAATACCAGGCAATGACAATCTCTAACAAGAGAGAGTCTAACAGGGCTAGACAGACTGGATGCAGGGAGGATGTTTCCCCTGGCTGGGGGGTCTAGAATGAGGGGTAAGACATTAGGACTGGGATGAGGAGAAATTTCTTCATTCAGAGGGTGGTGAACCTGTGTACTTCTCTACCACAGAAGGCTGTGGAGGCCAAGTCACTGAATATATTTAAGAAAGAGATAGATTTCTAGACACAAAAGGTATCAAGGGGTATGGGGAGAGAATGGGAATATGGTATTGAGATAGAGGATCAGCCATGATCATATTGAATGGCGGAGCAGACTCGAAGGGCTGAATGGCCTACTCCTGCTCCTATGTTTCTAACCACATCCCCTTGACATTCAATGACATTACCATCGCCGGATCCCACACCATCAACATCCTGGGGGTCGCCATTGACAAAAAACTCAATTGGGCCAGCCACATAAATGCAGGTCAGAGGCTGGGTATTCTGTGGCGAGTGACTCGCCTCTTGACTCACCAAAGCCTCTCCACCACCTACAAGGTACAAGTCAGTTGTGTGAAGGAATACTCTCCACTTGCCTGGGTGGGTGGAGCTGCAAAAGCACTCAAGAAACTCAACACCATCCAGGATCCACTTGATTGGCACCCTATGCACCACCTTAAACATCCACTCCCTCCACCACTGGTGTACTGTGGCTGTAGTGTGTACTTTCTATGGAATAGGCTTTGCAAGACTTCTTCAACAGTATCTCCCAAATCCATGACTTCCACCACCTAGAAGAACAAGGGCAGCATCACCTCCAAGATCCCCTCCAAGTCACACACCATATCGACTTGGACATATATCACTGTTCCTTCATTATCGCTGGGCCAAAATTCTAGGACTCCCTACCTAACTGTGCTGTGGGAGTACCTTCACCACATGGACTGCAGCGATTCAAGAAGGAGGCTCACCACCATCTTCTCAAGGGCAACTAGGAATGGGCAATAAATGCTGGCCTTGCTAGTGACGCCCCTATCTCGAGAATGAATTAAAAAACATCATAAAATATATGTAACCCTCATTATGTTCAGTGTAACAGGTGCATTTAATGAGTTTAGTAAATCTAGGCTTGAACTTTCTCCAGCCCAGCAAAAAATTAAAGTTGGGTTACAATGAAGGGCACATTTTAATGAAGTGCTGGAATCTCCAGATCATGTTAATTATTCAGCTGAACAAATAGTTTCAATCAGTTTTTTTTAAGGGAATGCCCTTTATCACCATCTGAATTGGAATCTTCCAGGGAGCCATAAATAATTACTGGCTACAACCGCAGTCAGAAATAAATTGAGTATGTCAACATACAAGGTTACTGGGGAGTCACGAGCAATGCAGGTTACACCCAAAGCCATGACACAACTGAGTACTTCAACATTAATGGTTACCAAAGATCCATGAGCAATGCAGGTTACACCCGAGCCACAATATTTAACTGAGCACATCAATGAGTAGGGCTACCGGTGAGCTATGAATGATACAGGCTGCGGCACACGCTATAATGCATAACTAAGCACTCCAACTGGCAAGGTTACCAAGGAGCAATGAATGATACAGGTTACACCCAAAGCCATAATTTAACTGAGTTATTGTACTACAAAAATTTGCACTTTGTAGTTGAAAGACCACAACAGCTATGGATGCCAGTAATTACAAAGAGGCGGAACGTCAAACCTGTTAGACAACATCTGATGTCATTGTGGTTTGCACAGAGATCTTGAGTTAGGTACACCATATAGTAAAGAAACTGATGGATTGGCGCAGCGGTGAATCTTATGACTTCTAGATCCTTATTTTCAAAATACTTTTTAAAATCTGTGCAACTGTTTAAAATTCAGTGGGTATTTATAGCATACAGAAGTTGTAAAATTACACTGTGAATGGAAAATGAGAAAACCTAACATTGCTTTCAGATGCTAGGAAAGCTCATATTGAAAAAAGGTTAACAAAACCATATCACCTTTACTAACAGGTGGAATAAAGTGACACAATATTTGTGGTAAGGCATTATGCAATACCTAAAGGTTCCAATGAAGTGACACATGCTGACCTCTCAGAGTCCTTTGCAAGACAAAGGAAAAAAAACAAACAAAAAAATTAAGATGACTGTTGAAACTATGATAGGTGCACATTTAACAATGAAAAGTTAAATTGTTGGCCGTATATAGTTGTTTAACTTGAAAAACTAACATCCGTGCTTGGCCCTTGCTGGTTCTCTGGTGAATTTTCAATCTGAACTGTGCAAACAGTGCTCTGTTAATATTCCCAATGGGAGCTGTACACTAGGAAATACATGTTTAGATTGAAAATAAAACACACAAGCTGTGCTCCCTAATAGTTTATACTGGAATTCGTCCTTATATGAATTCTATTTTTAGCAAGCTGTTGCTTATCAAGGTTGGAGATGGCAGTGCTGGGAAATGGAACATTTAAAACATTTTTGGCACCCAATGCCAATACTCCCAGGTTACATGTAATATTGGCTGGATACACAGTAAAGCTCTCTTTACTCAGCCCTGACAATGTACCTTAACCCCAACCTCAAAAGAGCACTACCTACTCCATCAGTGCTAATCTTTCCACTTCCCACACCAGGCATCATTATTGCTTCTCTGAGAGATATCTACGGGATAAATTTCAGTTGGGAGAGAGGAAGGAAATGTTGGGTGGGGCAGTGGGCTAGTACATTGCCTCTTCCTTTCTAGGGTACAGGGTTGAATCCAGTCCAGATTGAAAGGAGGAAGGTTAGTTTGGGCAGCCTCAACCCCATTCCCAGTGGGTGAGGGTGCACATGGCATGGCTGTCCAAATTATCAGATGGGAGGCAGTGAGAGACCCAAGGCCTTTCCTGCATTCTCCTTCATGTCCAGTTACAAACTGTCATTGGCAAAGGCCTGACAGCAGGTTATGTGGCCACCTTGTTCTCCAGGAATGCACAACATAAACTGAAGTGAAAGGAGAATAAATTCAAAATGGGTATAAAATGAATGTATAAACAATAAGAAGTATTAAATACCTGACCTAATGAAAATTGTAATTTGATAGTTGATTACAAATACATCAATGTTAGGGCAAGGAATAGTGGGAAGAGCAAAGATTGGGATGATTATAAAAAGCAACAAAAAGACCAAAAAATTAGTAAGGAAAACAATAATTGAGTATGAAGAAACATGCAGTTCGTTGCAAGGGTAATAGTAAAGATTTTTTGAAGTACATCAAGAAAAAGAATGGTAAAGGAGGAGGTGGGCGCATTAAAAACAGATTTAGCTATGATAATAGTAAAGATAAGGATGTGGCAAAAGTTCAAAATGAATAGTTTGCTACAGTCTTCACAGTGGAGAAGGATGGTGCAATATCAGGAAAGACTAAAGATTAGGCAAGGGGAGGAGTTTAGAGACTAATTGAAACAGAGAAGTTGTAACACCATGAAATAGTGGGATTGAAACTAAACAACTCTCCAGGTCAATATGGTATCCACTTGAAGAATTAATATAGGTGAGGAAATAGGTGTGTATTCATTATAATTTTCCAAAGGTCACTGGATTAAGAGATAGTACGAGCAGAATAAAAAGTAGGAAATGTCACACTTTTATTTAAAAGAAGACGGGATAAACCAAGTTAGTACAAGCCAGTGAATTTAATGTCAATAAAGGGAAAATTCCTCGAATCCATCACCAGGGACAGATTACTCAATCACTTGTAAAAGTATATGCTGATTAGGGAGAATCAGCATGGCTTTGTGAAATTAGGGAAGAGTTTTTGCTTTAGTTGTAATGCCATCAATGTGGGGAGGGATGATTACTGCCTGTGTATCTGACCCACCATTGATCCCAGCAAATTTCCTAGGGTCAACCTGATGTAAAATATTTTGCTAAGGTTCTGCAAAAAAGATTGCTTGTTGAAACTGAGGTCCAGTTAATTGAAGATAGTTCTTTGGTATGGATAGGAAACTATTTGGGAGGCAGAGAGCTGGGATACTAGGGACTTTCTCAGATCAAGAAACAAGGCAGGATTGCTGGCCACAAATTAATTGAGATTTCCCGTCCATATTGGGAATTTCGATGCAGAGGCCAGTAGGCAGTGCAGGATTTTCTCTGTATCAAAATTAATTCTTGAAATTACCCCCATAATTTCTAGTTATGTTTGGGTGTGAATACAATTTAAAGGCAATGCAACTGTTGCAAGCCATTATCGCCTGTCAACCAAGGTTTTGCTTGCTGGCCTGCTTCAAAAGAAATATCACAGCATACATATCCCTGTTCTTGCTACAACTATTTAATGTTACTCAAGACACAGTGAGAGCAATTTTTGTCTCGTTACTGCCAAGTTTGTGCTCAAAAGCAGAAACAAAATCGAGCGGTGGATAGTCACGCTGACTTACTACTGCATTGCTGTCTATTCCAATTTTCAGGCAGAACTTCATCCTAGTGGCCTGAATTCTGCCTGAAACAGGCTGGAGCCTCATGCAGAAATGCAAATAAGGGTCAAATGATGCCATTTAGACTTCAACACCAGTTTTCTGTCCGCCCAGCTGGCTACTGCCAGGTTCTGCTCCCGCCCACCAACCTTAGACAATACAATTCGGAAGGTAACCATTTGGAGCAAAAGTTAAAGGGAATCGCAGCTGCTGTTAGACAAAGCTGAATGGAGCTTTTGGCAGTTGCTTGTGGGTTTTCCACCTTAATGGATCTGAAATCCTATGTAGTTGCAGCTGTAGCTTCTGCAGTCATGATGCTTGCTGCTCCACAATGTTGCTTCCTTCTGTTCCTGATTTCTCTAGTTGCTGTAGGTCCTTAACAAGTAGCCTGACTTTCTGCCTACAAATTGGTGAGCTGCCTCTGGGCAGTATGTTTTGCGCTTGCAGCTCGACAACCTCATTATAATGAGAGCCAACCATTAAAATCAATTGGGTCCCATGCTGACTCCTCCTGGTGACTGTTACACATGCCCCGTCCACCACACGCACATGTGGTGCACATATTTTACTTTTAGCATAACTAATTCAAATATAGCAGCCACAATTATGAAGATTTCAGTACGTTAAAAACAATAGTAGTCCCAACACAAAGCCCTGCGGCACTACACTCAGTACTTCCCACAACATAACTCCATTTATAGTCAGTAGGTGGAAAATCTAAGCCTACATTAGAAACCTCTAAAGTGTAGCCAATGAAAAAATTAATTAATTCACACTAGTGCGATAGGGGGAGCTCTTCTAAGACAGTTGTTAAGGCATCTTTCTGGGGCAGAGACCTGAACCTGGAGTTTCCACTCAGTTGCACTGGGTTTTTGGGGAAATTCGCCCGAAATCAAGAGATCGCGGAATTTTAAGCGCAAATTACGTTCAGTGCAACTCAAGTTTCTGCGATCTTTTGTGCTAGTTTAAAGAACGTTGCGCTACAAGCAGGCCCTGCCCACAAAACTGGCAACGCTCCTAGGATGAATTAATCACCATTGGGAGTTTTCCCAAATTGTGCTCATTTGCAGGCCTTTGAGGAGGCTTTAAAAATTAAACTGGTTCTTTTGGGCGCAATGACACTAATAGGAACGTTTTACAAGCTTTTGAATATATATATTTTTTAATTTACTAAGAAACTGACTACTGTACCCCAATATAAGTAAGAAATGGTTCTGCATATTTTTTTAATTCATTTAAAATCCGGTTACTCACAGGTGGTGGATTAACACTGTGATTAAAAATGCAAACTTAAAAAAAAAATTCTTTTAAAAATGCTGCCCGATTGCACTGGTTCATGGCAGATTTTGAGTTTGGCGATTATGCAAATGCATTTGAGCGGAAAATTGAGAAAAAACCCAATTTGTGTGCCCGTTTCGCTGTGCCCACAGTGGGTTTCCGGCAGGAAGCAGCACTCACATGTTACATTCCCGCTCACCAGCCGTAGAATAAGACATGGCTTATTTTAACAGCCAGGCCTCATTAAATCCAGCCGGTTGACCTCACAACCATGCCTGGCAGGAAGTCGATGGGAAATGATGGATAATCATGCAGCCCAGAGGCTGTCTGCCAACAACAGGTAAGTGGATGGATAGGCAGCTGGGTCATCCCACGATCGGGTGGGGGAGGGAATTTTGCAGCATGGAGGCCTAAGCTTTCCATGCGAGACCTGAAGGAGTAGTCCTGCTTCTCCTGGCCCCACAAAGAAAGTTAAAAAAAAAGTTCAAACTTTCCTTTTGGGCCTCTTCACCGTTGGGTTGGCCTGGCAGGAAACTCACTGTCGCTTCTAGATCAGGCCACCTAGTAAAGATTGTAGTTGGATCCCAATGACGTCATAGGAACCTGAAATGCATATGCTAAAAAGGACCTTGCTGTCTTTGGTCAGGCATCTTTGCTGTCTGCTCAGTAGAGCAGGTGAACGTTGGAACCTGCCAGCTCCCAGTGTCTTCAGGGTGGGTTAGTAACAGGTGATTCTAACTGCCTTTCCACCCAGTTTCCACCAGGTGGCAAGGGTTAAAATCTTCCCCAGTGTTTCAAGAGCAGTACTCTGCATGCAGCACCTGTGTACCTGCGCTTGGAGCATTTGATTCTGACACTGGGTGAAAAAAATAATCTGACCTCTGTTGCATAAATAAGCACAAAAAGTTACCCCAGAACAAAATTTATTCAATGTATCTTTCATTCACTCTTTATTTAGATCAAATATACAGGAATTTCTAGTTGAGGTGCTTGATTATAACTGAACTTGAACTGGCTGCTTCCTCCATTTCATCAAACTAACTGAAAAATGCTCCTAATTTAGTGAAGGTATGTTGTCTCAGACCAGTTTTCACAGTAAAAGGGTTCTGTTGTATGTAAGATAATGGCTATTTAGAGACGGAATTAGAGATTAGGCACTATTTCGAAGAACAGCATGGGGGTTATCCCCAGTGTCCTAGCCAATATTTATCAACATTACTAAAACATAAGAAATAGGAGCAGGAGTAGTCCATTCGGCCCCTCGAGCCTGCTCCACCATTCAATAAGATCATGGCTGATCTGATCTTGGCCTTAACTCCACTTTTCTGCCTGCTCCCCATAACCCTTGACTCCCCTGTAGTTCGAAAATCTGTCTATCTCCACCTTGAATATATTTAATGACCCAGCCTCCACAGCTCTCTGGGGTAGAGAATTCCACAGATTCACGACCCTCTGAGAGAAGAAATTCCTCCTCATCTCCGTCTTAAATGGGCGACCCCTAATTCTGAAACTATGCCCCCTAGTTCTAGATTTCCCCACGAGGGGAAGCATCCTCTCAGCATCTACCCTGTCAAGCCCCCTCAGAATCTTATATGTTTCAATAAGATCACCTCTCATTCTTCCAAACTCCAAAGAATATCGGCCCAAACTGCTAAACCTTTCCTCATAAGACAACCCCTTCATCCCAGGAATCAACCTAGTGAACTTTCTCTGAACTGGCTCCAATGCAAGTATATCCCTCTTTAAATAAGGAGACCAAAACTGTACGCAGTACTCTAGGTGTGGCCTTACCAATACCCTGTACAGTTGTAGCAAGACTTCCCTGCTTTTATAATCCATCCCCCTTGCAATAAAGGCCAACATTCCATTTGCCTTCCTAATTACTTGCTGTACCTGCATGCTAACCTTTTGTGTTTCATGTACGAGGACACCCAGATCCCTCTGTACCACAGCATTCTGTAGTCTCTCTCCATTTAAATAATTTTTTTTTCTATTCTTCCTACCAAAGTGGATAACCTCACATCTTCCCACATTATACTCCATCTGCCAAATTTTTGCCCACTCACTTAACCTATCTATACCCCTTTGGAGGCTCTTTGGCTGCGATTTTGCCGGCGCTCAGAGTGCGGGTTCGGAGGTGGGTCCGCTGTCAAAATCAAAATCATTGACAGCGGGTTGGGAACCTGCAATTTCAGAACAGACCCGACACCAAGCGGCGGAGGAGGCATTTAAAATATTTAAATGCTTGTTAAACGCTTGTTAACTACTATTTTTCCAACCTATTTCTATTTTCCCACTTTTTTAATGGGGTTCACATTGTTCGGAGATCACGTCAGGTAAGTAGGTTGGGTTCTCTATGTCTCCCCATTTCTGTGACTAGGTGACAGCTGCAAAAGTGGCATGAAAGCTACCATTTCTCAACTGTTCACTTTCCAATGTCAGAAGCTTGAGCCTTCAGGACTTGGAAGACACTTTTGAGCTTTATGCAGTTTGGGAGTGTTTGGAGTAAACTCTCAATCCACTGTCATCTCCTTGGAGCAAGCTCTCTCACCATTGACAGATCGCTTCTGTCATCTCAACTTCAGCTGCCATCTATTCCAGCTACATCAGTGCCCTTGAAAAAACCTCACCTTGATCCTCTGAATCCCTCCACGATCAGCCCCAACACCAACATCACCAGGTACACCAACAACAATACCAACCTTCTCCACAATCACCTGATGCTACACAGGCCATCAGCACCCGACAACATTGCTGCCCGGGAGGTCAGCGATGGCATCACCATGGCCAGATTTACTTCACTTGACGCTGTACACCCTGGCTGCCACATGATGCGCCAGGTTGACACCACCGCACACCAGCACCATAAAGCATCCCTGCAATGTCCAAGCCACTCCTTTCACACTTATCACAATTGGGGGGGCGGTGGAAGTTACATCTCAACAGTCACTGGACCTCACTAAGACACTTCCAAAGGTGAGCACAGACCTGTCCAATAAGGTAAAGTGTTGAAAATATAGATTTCAATGTTCACATGAACACTGGCTATGTCGATCCTGTCCTCCAACAAGATATTCCTATTTTGAAAGATGTCCTTTTTCTGGGAAGATTATATGTATGGAAACAATTGATCCCAAGACATTTTTAAAGTGGCCTATTGGTCTACTGGAAGTGGTTCAGTAAATGTGCAGGTTCCTATCGGTATTGAATCAACCATTTGTATTGTGAGTGGATTCAACAACAAATGGAAACTACACAGATGCGAGGTCCCCACACGCCACCAACGTCGCCCGTCCCGGACCCGCCGAGGTTGGAAAAACCCAACCCTTTATGTCCTCCTCACAACCTGCTTTCCCACCTATCTTTGTATTGTCAGCAAATTTGGCTACAGTACACTCAGTCCCTTCATCCAACTCATTAATATAGATTGTAAATAGTTGAGGCTCCAGCACTGATCCCTGTGGCACCCCACTAGTTGCAGTTTGCCAACCTGAAAATGACCCATTTATCCCGACTCTCTGTTTTCTGTTAGATAGCCAATCCTCTATCCATGCTAATATATTACCCCCAACCCCGTGAGCTCTTATCTTGTGCAGTAACCTTTAATGTGGCACCTTATCAAATGAACTTTGGAAATCCAAATACACTATCTCTGCTGGTTCCCCTTTATCCACCCTAGTCATTACATCCTCAAAGAACTCTAATAAATTTGTCAAACACGATTTCCCTTTCATAAAACCATGTTGACTCTGCTTGATTGTATCATGATTTTCTAAATGTCCTGCTATTACTTCCTTAATAATGGATTCCAGCATTTTCCCAATGACAGATGGTCTATAGTTTCCTGTTTTCTGTCCCCCTCCTTTCTTGAATAGGGGCGTTACATTTGTGGTTTTCCAATCTGCTGGGACCTTGCCATTATCTATGGAATTTTGGAAGATTACAACCAATGCATCCACTATCTCTGCAGTCACTTCTTTTAAGCCCCTAGGATGCAGGCCATCAGGTTCAGGGGACTTGTCAGCCTTTAGTTCCATTAGTTTGCCTAGTACTTTTTCTCTAGTGATAGTGATTGTTTTACGTTCCTCCCTCCCTTTTGCTCCTTGATTTTCCACTATTATTGGGCTGCTTTTAGTGTCTTCTACCGTGAAGACAGATACAAAATATTTGTTCAAAGTCTCTGCCATTTCCCTGTTTTCCATTATTAATTTCCCAGTCTCATCCTCTAAGGGACCAACATTTACTTTGGCTGCTCGCCTCCTTTTTATATACTTGTAGAAGCTCTTACTGTCAGTTTTTATATTTCTTGCTAGTTTACTCTCATAATCTATTTTCTCCCTTTTATTTTTTTCTAGTCATCCTTTGCAAGTTTCTAAAAATTTCCCAATCTTCTGGCCTACCACTAATCTTTGCAACATTGTATGCCTTATCTTTCAATTTGATACCCTCCTTAATTTCTTAGTTAGCCACGGATGGTTCATCCTTCTCATAGAGTCTTTCTTTCTCACTGGAATATATCTTTGTTGAGAGTTATGAAATATCTTCTGAAAAGTCTGCCACTGCTTATCTACCGTCTTACCTTTTAATCTATTTTTCCAGTCCACTTTAGCCAACTCTGTCTTCGTACCTTTGTAATTGACTTTATTTAAATTTAAACAGATTATCTGGTCATTATCACATTGCTGTTTGTGGGAGCAAATTGGCAGCTGTGTTTCCTACATTACAACAGTGACTACACTTCAAAAAGTACTTCATTGGTTGTAAAACACTTTGGGACGTCCAGTGGTCGCAAAAGGTGCTATATAAATGCAAGTCCTTCTTTTCCTTCTTTCTATATGAATACGATAGGTATATGATCCAGAGTTCAGGCTACTCCTCTACAAACAGCTCCAAACCCATTGGGAGATCCCTAACATGTCTGTAAACCATCCTATCCCCATCTCTTACTTTATTTACTATACGCAAGGTGTTTTCCCTCATCGTTTCAATTCCTGGGAAATAGTTGAGGTCACATAAGAGTTAGTTGAAGACCTGGGTGAGGAAACTATTGGAATGCATGATGCTAGAGGAGCATTGTTACAGTTAAGTAACATAGAAGGAAGTGCAATTTACACGAATTTTCAGATGGTGCAGGGGGATCTAGGTGCATTACATGTAAGAAATTGAACAAGTTATGAATAGAGAAAGAAAACTTAAATTGAGTCTACAGAAGAGAAACAGGCTATTTGGCCCAACTCGTCTATGCCGGTGTTTATGCTCCACACGAGCCTCCCCCCACCCCTCTTCATTTAATCCTATCAGCATATCCTTCTAAGGAAGATAAACCTTGCATGTGAATGAATCCACATTAGCATAGTAAAAATTAAACTGCAATTCCAAAGCAAATGAGATGCACAGGTTACTAAAGAGATGAAGAGGACTACCTGAAACTTTAAACAAGACGTGAAAATATTGAGGCTGCTTGTTAATGAGGTTTGATGTATTAATCAAAGAACGTGAATCTTGAAATAATTCTTATAATAATTAGACTAGATTATGATTTTCAGAAATGGGTGGAATGATATAGAAACGAATGTTTCTATTATAAATTCAATGGTATTAAGTGTATTGTATTATAAAATGGTGTGGTAATAATAGACTGTCGATGCTGCTGTATCTTCACCTTTAGTTTCTTCATAAACAGTCAATTGACTTTTATGCAAGGGAGAAAAATCTTGTAAACATTCCACAAAGAGGCGGCATGCAGAGAAACAGCTGGTACAAACCATATGTTTCAATTTCACGGTACATTGGATTAGACATGTATGGTTGTGTCTTGCATAGGAACACCTTTAATGAAGGGAAACCATTTGTTAAATGATTTCTACATAGATGTCATCTCCCAATAAAAGGATATATTTATTTCTGGCATTTAAAAACATCTTGCCTTTGCTTCTTTTGGTTTAATGATTCTGTTTTCAAATCCTCACAGTGCTTCTGAAAACATTTATTTTGACAAGTATATGGTAGAAACTTTGTCAGTACTTTCCTTTGTGCCAAAAAGGAAGTTTGGTACCATGAATTATTTATATAAGAGCAGTTTTCCTTCACTTCATTTCACCATCAGATTTTATGTGTAAGTATGCTAAGACTTAACAAATATTGGAAGATCATCTGTATGCCACAGGCCTGTGAGAAGCATTTTAAAAGTGGTAGGGCCATGACACAGAGCTTTTCACTGGAAATTTGGCTGTTCCTCTTTCTCAAATTTCCAGTAGCTCTTTTTCTCTCACTTTACTTTTTGCCTTTTTTAAAATTCGTTTATGGGATGTGGTCTATCATGTTTTCCCTATTCTCTTTATGTAATATTCCACTGTTCTGGGATCATTTTTCAGTTTTATTGCATTATAATTCTTTCCAGAATTTAATTTGTTTTAGTTATGTTTTTCCTATTTTCTGTGCTTTTCAATTTTTATCTGAATCTGTTTTTTAATTTGAAACTTTGTCTTAATGTGGCTTCTATTTTGTTAGTCTGGCAGGACATGCCAGCACATGTGGGGAGCATACTCTGTAGTACAGAGCATCACATTCAGGAGATAGGGCTGATTAGTTTCCAGCAAACAAGAGGCAAGACCGTAACTATATCTGCTTTAGTGGTTCCTAAAGGTCTGGCTCACTGGCTGCACCCTGTTATGTTTGTTACCTCAAATCTTAAAGATCTATCAACTGACAAACCTTCATCAAACTGTGGTTTGTTGAAAAGATTTTTGAATAGATACTGAGCATGTTTTTACTTGCACTGTTTGTGTTTGCGCTAATGTTGATGCGAAGCACAATCGCAAGTGCCGTGAGACTGACTTTGCATCATGAATTGCAGACTAACATTATCAAATCAATATTTAAAATGTCATCTGAATCTATTACCACCAGATGTTTGAGCTGCTGCCAATGACTTTTAAAGTTACAAAATTACAGCTTGTACAGCTTTTTGAACTGAAATTTGGTTGTAGTGTTAGGGGTGAATGAGTTAAAATGACACCCATTACAACCCCCAACATAGATATCGCCACATAACAAAAAAGAAAAATTGCAGGCAAATAGGCCAATGATAATTTAGTTCCCATATTGTATCAAGTGGGCCGTAAATTGGCAAGTGCATATTTATGAGGTGCATTGGTGCCTCAGACAATTAGATGTGTTTCACTAGATGGTGAATTCCTGACCTTAATTGTGCCATTCAGAGAGGTGCAGAATAAGAGCTTCCGCTCAACAACAACTTGCTCTCAGAGACCAATGGAAACCACCAGGTGACTCACCGCTTTCACACACCTCTGGGGGGTCTGCAAATAACAGGAAATAGCAGACCAAATACAGAAAGAAAGATTTAGATCAAGTGGGACATTAAGCTGACAAATGCAGATGTCATTCAATGTGGAAATCTGCAAGGCGATGAGAATGAAAAAAATAAATAATGAGCATGTAAGATGAATGGCAATTTGAAGAGCCTTCCCAAACCAGCGCAATCTCGCAATTTCGACCTAGGGGTGTGGCCAATTCTGTGGGTGGGACCTAATCCAGGCGAATTGAATCTTGACCAGCATAAAAGATCGCATAAGTGGTTTTGGGTGCAACTCACGTACATTTAAAATTCCCCAATCTTTTGCGCTGGTTTGGTTGCTTCAGCCCAGATTGCGCTGGTATTACTAATGTAATCAAGTAGAAATGTTACCCCGTGTGTTTTCCTGCAGTTTCTTTGTTACTCCATGCATTTATCTCAGCTAACCCACTGCCCCACGTGCCGAGTATGTCTGTTTCAGATCCCCTTTCTGTTCCTTCCAATATATAGACAGGAGCTCTAAAGGGCTAGAAATTCGTTATAGCCAAAGAATGGGCGGTGTCAGTAAAAAAGTTGGAGAATTAGCGCCAGGCACAAATGCTTTGGACTGCATGCAAAATTCATGCTCACTGCTCAATAAAATGATTGGAGTCCTAAATCAAGTATTAAAACCCAAGCTGACCCAAGGTCCTTTACAGTCAGAGATGGGAGAATTTATAATGGGGAATGAGGAAATGGCAGAGAAATTAAATAAATACTTTGTTTCTGTCTTCATGGAGGAAGACACAAAAAACCTCCCAGAAATATGAGAAAACCAAGGGTGTGGCGAGAATGAGGAACTTAAAGAAATTATTATTAGTAAAAAAAAATACTAGCAAAATTAATGGGATTAAAAGTCGCTAAATCCCAAGGACCGGATTACCTACATCCTAGGGTTTTGAAAGAGGTGGCCATTGGGATAGTGGTCGCATTGGTTGTCATCTTCCAAAATTCTATAGATTCTGGAAAGGTTCCTGCAGATTGGAGGATAGCAAATGTAACACCGCTATTTAAGAAAGGAGGGAGAGAGAAAACGGGGAACTACAGACCTGTTAGCCTCACATCAGTAGTTGGGAAAATGCTGGAATCTATTATAAAGGATGCAATAACTGGGCACTTAGAAACGAATATTAAGATTGGGCAGAGTCAACATGGATTTATGAAAGGGAAATCCTGTTTAACAAACCTATTGGAGTTCTTTGAGGATGTAACTAGTGGAGTAGACAGAGGGGAACCAGTAGATGTGGTGTATTTGGATTTTCAGAAGGCCTTCAATAAGGTCCCACACAAGCGGTTGGTGAATAAAATTAGGGCACAAAGAATTGGGGGTAATATACTAGCATGGATTGAGAATTGGTTAACAGACAGAAAACAAAGAATAGGGATAAACAAGTCTTTTTCAGGATGGCAGACTGTGACTAGTGGCGTACCGCAAGGATTGGTGCTTCGGCCCCAGCTATTCACAATCTATATCAATGATTTGGATGAGGGGACTAAATGTAACATTTCCAAATTTGCTGATGATACAAAGCTAGGTGTCAGTGTCGGTTGTGAAGAGAATGTGAAGAGGCTTCAAGGGGATCTTGACAAGCTCAGTGAGTGGGCTAGAACATGGCAGATGGAATATAATGTGGATAAATGTGAAGTTATCCACTTTGGTAGAAAAAACAGAAAAGCAGAGTATTTCCTAAATGGTGAAAGATTGGGGAATGCAGATGCTCAAAGGGACCTGGGTGTCCTTGTACATGAGTCACTGAAAGTGAATGTGCATGTGCAGCAAGCCATTAGGAAGGCAAATGGTATGCTGGCCTTCATTACAAGAGGATTTGAGTACAGGAGTAAAGAAGTCTTACTCCAATTATATAGGGCCTTGGTGAGACCACACCTGGAGAACTGTGTACAATTTTGGTCTCTTTACCTAAGGAAGGATATACTTGCCATAAAGGTTCACAAGATTGATTCCTGGAGTGGCGGGACTGTCGTACGAGAAGAGATTGAGTAAACTAGGCCTGTATTCTCTTGAATTCAGAAGAATGAGAGGGGATCTCATTGAAGCATACAAAATTATTACAGGGCTTGATAGGGTGGATGCTAGGGGAATGTTTCCCTTGGCTGGGGAGTCTAGAGCCAGGGGCCACAGCCTCAGGATAAAGGGTAGGCCATTCAGGACTGAGATGAGAAGAAATTTCTTCACACAGAGGGTGGTGAATCTTTGGAATTCACTACCCCAGAGGGCTGTGGAGGCTCAGTCATTGGGTATATTCAAAACAGAAGTCGATAGATTTCTGACTAGTAAGGGCATCAAAGGATATGGCGATAGGGCCGGTGAATGGAGTTGAGGCAGAAGATCAGCCATGATCTCATTGAATGGTGGAGCAGGCTCGAAGGGCCAAATGGCCTACTCCTGCTCCTATTTCTTATGTTCTTATGCTCATTGGCGTTACCCTCAAAGGGTGGACTAATATCAGGTGCAGCCTAATCATAACTCATTATTGCCACAGGCTTTTTTCACTACTTAAAGGGGAGGTTCATTGATGCCGCAGCACCTCATTCTCAGCATTGCTGGCTGTGCAGCTGCCTCAGCAAGCAGAAGCAGAACAAGGAGAAGGAGCCGGAGGACTGAACCAGGTGTGCTCATGGCAGATTCACATCCCAGGGAGAGAGCCCGCAGATTCTCTGATGAAGCATTGGAGGCATTGGTTTTTGCTGTGGAGAGATGGAGGGCGGTGCTCTACCCGGCATGTGGCAGGAGGCCATCTCCACAAGTCTTCTGCACCATGTGGAGGGAGGTAGCACAGCATGTCTCAGGCAGTACTGTGGTCCCCAGGACCCACACACAGTATAGGAAGAAATTTAACTACCTCACTCAGGTGGTCAGGTTGAGTGAATGCTTCAACAAATGCTACATACCACCATCTGAACCACAGTCGTCACACACTGCCCAAAGCACCACACCCCCACCAACCATCTGTACCTACCAACACTCACACCCACATCTCACACCTTGCACACAATGACAGCTATTCAACTATGGCAGGCACATCACCCAAAAACACTGCTCTACACTCACTCACACACTCCTTTCTCTTGCAGGCCAAAGTGGCTCACAACGGGTGGGAGCAGGAGTGCACAGGCGGGGGACAAGCCAACACCCAACCATTGTCTGTGCTGGAGAATTGAGTGCTGCAAATCATTGGGCGCCAGGTGGCAGGCGCCGTGGCCACTGGTGGCAATGAACCCCTTGGGGACAACAACGGTACAGAAACATAGAAGATAGGAGCAGGAGTAGGCCATTCGGCCCATCGAGCCTGCTCCGCCATTCAATGAGATCATGGCTGATCATCCAAATTCAGTACCCGGTCCCTGCTTTCTCCCCATACCCCTTGATCCCTTTAGCCTTAAGAAATATATCCAACTCCTTCTTGAATATATTTAATGAACTGGCCTCCACCGCCCTCTGTGGCAGAGAATTCCACAGGTTTACCACTCTCTGGGTGAAGAAATTCCTCCTCATCTCAGTCCTAAATGGCTTACCCCTTATCCTTAGACTGTGACCCCTGGTTCTGGACTCCCCGGCCATCAGGAACATCCTTCCTGCATCTAGTCTGTCCAGGCCTGACAGAATTTTATAGGTTTCGATGAGATCCCCTCTCAATCTTCTAAACTCCAGTGAGTATAAGCCCAATCGATACAATCTCTCCTCATACGTCATTCCTGCCATCCCAGGTATCAGTCTGGTGAATCTTTGCTGCACTCCTTCCATGGCAAGAACATCCTTCCTCAGATAAGGCAACCAAAACTGCACACAATACACAAGGTGCGGTCTCACCAAGGCCCTGTACAACTGCAGCAAGACACCCTTGTTCCTTTACTCGAACCCTCTTGCTACGAAGGCCAACATACCATTTGCCTTCTTAACCGCCTGCTGCACCTGCATGCTTACCTTCAGCGACTGGTGCACAAGAACACCCAGGTCTCTTTGCACTTCCCCTTCTCCTAATCTATTGCCATTCAAATAATAATCTGCCTTCCTGTTTTTGCCACCAAAGTGGATAACCTCACATTTATCCACATTATAGTGCATTTGCCATGTTTCTGCCGAATCACCCAACCTGTCCAAATCGTACTGGAGTTTCACGACATCCTCCTCACAGCTTACCCTCCCACCCAGCTTTGTGTCGTCTGCAAATTTGGAGATATTACATCCAATTCCCTCGTCCAGCTCATTAATATATATTGTGAACAGCTGGGGTCCTAGGACCGATCCTTGCGGTACCCCACTAGTCACTGCCTGCCACTCGGAAAACGACCCGTGTATTCCAACTCTTTGCTTTCTATCTGCCAACCAGTTCTCTATCCAAGTCAATACCTTGCCCCCAATCCCATGTGCCTTAATTTTGCACGCTACTCTCTTATGCGGGACCTTATCGAAAGCCTTCTGAAAGTCCAAATACACCACATCCACTGGTTCTCCCTTATCTATTTTACCAGTTACATCCTCAAAAAATTCCAGTAGATTAGTCAAGCACGATTTACCTTTTGTAAATCCATGTTGACTTTGTCCGATCCTGTCACTGCTTTCCAAGTGCTCTGCTATTGCATCTTTTATAATGGACTCTAGCATTTTCCCCACTACCGATGTCAGGCTTACCGGTCTATAATTCCCCGCTTTTTCTCTGCCACCTTTTTGAATAGTGGGGTAACATTAGCTACCCTCCAATCCATGGGTACTGTTCCAGAGTCTATCGAGTTCTGGAAGATGACCAGCAATGCATCTACTATCTCCAGGGCCACTTCCTTAAGTACCCTAGGATGTAGATTATCAGGCCCTGGGGATTTATCGGCCTTCAGTCGCATCAATTTTCCTAACACCATTTCCCTACAAATACTGATTTCTTTCAGTTCCTCCCTCTCATTAGTCCCTATGTTCCCCGACATTTCGGGGAGGTTATTTGTGTCCTCCTTTGTGAAGACAGAACCAAAATATGTATTTAATTGGTCTGCCATTTCTTTGTTCCCCATTATAAATTCCCCTGATTCTGACTGTAAGGGACCTATGCTTGACTTCACCAATCTTTTTCTCTTCACAGATCTATAAAAGCTTTTAGAGTCAGTTTTTATGTTCCCTGTAAGCTTACTTTCATAATCTATATTCCCCCTCTTAATTAATCCCTTTGTCCTCCTTTGCTGAATCCTAAACTGCTCCTAATCCTCAGGTTTGCTGCTTTTTTTGGCCAATTTATATGTCCTCTCTTTGGATCTTATGTTATCCCTAATTTCCCTTGTTAACCACGGTTGAGTCACCTTTTTTGATTTATTTTTATGCCAAACTGGGGGAAACAAATTCTGTAGTTCATCCATGCGATCTTTGAATGTTTGCCATTGCCTATCCACCGTCAACCCTTTGAGTGACATTACCCAATCAATCCTACCCAACTCGTGTCTCATACCAACATAGTTCCCTTTATTTAAATTCAGGACCCTAGTCTCTGAGTCAACTACTTCACTCTCCATCTTAATGAAGAATTCTATCATATTATGATTACTCCGACCCAAGGGGCCTCGCACAACAAGATTGCTAATTAATCGTTTCTCATTGCATAATACCCAGTCTAAGATGGCCTGATCCCCAGTTGGTTCCTCAACATATTGGTCCAGGAAACCATCCCGTATACACTCTAGGAATTCCTCCTCCACAGTATTGTTTGTAATTTGGTTAGCCCAATCTATATGTAGATTAAAGTCACCCATGATGACTGCTGTGCCCTTATTGCATGCTTCTCTAATTTCCCTTTTAATGCCATTCCCAACCTCTGCATTACTGTTTGGGGGTCTATACACCACTCCCACTAACGTTTTCTGCCCTTTGGTATTTCTCAGTTCTACCCATACAGATTCCACATAATCAGAGCTAATATCTTTCCTTACAATTGTGTTAATCCCCTCTTTACCCAGCAATGCTACCCCACCTCCTTTTCCTTTTTGCCTATCTTTCCTTAATATTGAATTCCCCTGGATCTTGAGTTCCCAGCCTTGGTTCCCCTGGAGCCATGTTTCCGTAATCCCAATCATATCATATTCATTTACCTCTATTTGCACTGCTAATTCACCAACTTATTACGAATGCTCCTTGCATTAAGACACAAAGCCTTCAGGCTTGTTTTTTTAACGCTCTTAGACCTTTTAGAATTATTATTTACTGTAGCCATGTTTGTTTTAAACCCTTGATTTCTCTGACTGCCACCTTTGTTTTTCTCCTTCCTGTCTTTTGCTTCTATCCTTGTTTCCCTTTCCTTTGTCTTCCTGCTCAGGTTCTCAACCCCCTGCCATTTTAGTTTAAACCCTCCCCCACAGCACTAGCAAACACTCCCCCAAGGACATCGGTCCTGGTCCTGCCCAGGTGCAGACCGTCCAGTTTGTACTGGTCCCACCTCCCCCAGAACCGGTTCCAATGTCCTAGAAATTTGAATCCCTCCCCCTTGCACCATTCCTCTAGCCACGTATTCATTTGAAGTATCCTTCTATTTCTACTCTGACTAGCACGTGGCACTGGTAGCAATCCTGAGATTACTACCTTTGAGGTCCTATTTTTTAATTTACCTCCTAACTCCCTATATTCAGCTTTTAGGACCTCATCCCATTCTTTACCTATATCGTTGGTACCTATATGCACCACGACAACTGGCTGTTCACCCTCCCTTTCCAAAATTTTCTGCAGCATCTCCGAGACATCCTTAACCCTTGCACCAGGGAGGCAACACACCATCCTGGAGTCTCGTTTGCTGCCGCAGAAACGCCTATCTATTCCCCTTACAATAGAATCCCCTATCACTATAGCTCTACCCCTCTTTTTCCTCCCGTCATGTGCAGCAGAACCACCCCTGGTGCCAGGAGGTTGGCTGCTGCTGCCTTCCCCTGTTAAGCCATCCCCCCAACAGTATCCAAAATGGTATAACTGTTCGAGAGGGGGATGACCCCAGGGGATTCCTGCACTACCTGCCTGCGCCTAATATTCTGCCTGATGGTCACCCATTCCCTTTCTGCCTGTGCAACCTTTACCCGCGGTGTGACCACCTCCCTAAACGTGCTATCCACGACTTCCTCAGCCTCGCGAATGCTCTAATATCTATCCATCCGCTGCTCCAGTGCCGCAATGCGGTCTGTCAGTAGCTTCAGCTGGACACACTTCCCGCACACATGGTCATCAGGGACACAGGAAGTGTCCCTGATTTCCCACATAGCGCAGGAGGAGCAAACTACGGGGCTGAGCTGTCCTGACATGACTTACCCTTTACTTCCTTTAAATTAAGTTAAATTTTTGGTTACCAGCAGCCCCCGCTACACCTCAGAGCTTAGAAACTATAAACCACAGAGTTTAAGTTTGGAAAAAAAGGAGAAAGAGAGAAATACTCACCAACCAATCACTTACCTGCTTTCTGGTGACGTCACACTTTGATTACTTTTTACCTCTCTCTCCCGCTGCTGAATTGGTAAGCCTCGCTGCTGCCGTTGCTTTTATACTCGCCTCGCTCGCTCCTCACTCCATACACAGGTCCGCCGCTGTGGTTGGGCCTCGCTCGCTGCTGCTGGTTTTATACTCACCTCGCTCCTCACTCCACACCCAGGTCCGCCGCTGTGGTCGGGCCTCGCTCGCTGCTGCCAGTTTTATACTCACCTCGCTCCTCACTCCACACCCAGGTCCGCCGCTGTGGTCGGGCCTCGCTCGCTGCTGCTGGTTTTATACTCGCCTCGCTCCTCACTCCACACCCAGGTCCGCCGCTGTGGTCGGGCCTCGCTCGCTGCTGCCGGTTTTATACTCGCCTTGCTCCTCACTCCACACCCAGGTCCGCCGCTGTGGTCCATGTATGTACATCCCTACTCCTTCTCACATCCCACTTCCCCCTCACCCCACAAGCGTTTTGCACTTTCCAGCTAATCATGCTGTTAGCATGCATTTCCCCTCACCTTAACCCGACTCTTGCGCCTTTATGCTTTCAGATAATCAGCAAGCACCTGAACAGCCTGTCCCTGAGGGCACTGTAGAGAGCGAGGTGAGAGAAGAGCAGGAGGAAGAACACACCACGTCACTGCATCTCTCACCTGCAGGCACCAGCTCAGGTACTGGCACTACGCGTTCTTTAAAGGCTAGTATAGTAGCGGGACCTGCACAGGGTGATACACCGGGAATGAGCGGGCTGCAGCAAAGCCGGGAGGAAAGGGTAGCTCGGGGGCCAAATCCCCAGAGGGTGAGTTCTGCTGCATAGGACTCGGATGAGGACCTCGATGGGGAGGCCTTTAGAAGGGTGATGGGCATGCACACGGAGATGATAGGTGCAATGCCAAGGGTGCCCGAGAGCCTATTGGCAATGGTAAGGAGCATTGGCGGAGTCATAGAGTCATAGAGTTTTACAGCACAGAAAGAGGCCCTTCGGCCCATCGTGTCTGCGCCGCCCATCCATCCCTGTCCTGTCTAATCCCATTTTCCAGCATTTGGTCCATAGCCTTGTATGCAATGGCATTTCAAGTGCTCATCCAAATGCTTCTTGAATGTTGTGAGGGTTCCTGCCTCTACCACCCTTTCAGGCAGTGAGTTCCAGATTCCAACCACCCTCTGGGTGAAAAAGTTCCTCCTCAAATCCCCTCTAAATCTCCTGCCCCTTACCCTGAATCTATGCCCCCTTGTTATTGACCCCCCTACTAAGGGGAAAAGTTCCTCTTTATCTACCCTATCTATGCCCCTCATCATTTTGTACACCTCAATCAGGTCCCCCCTCAGCCTTCTTTGCTCCAAGGAAAACAACCCCAGCCTGTTTAGTCTTTCTTCATAGCTGAGGCGCTCCATCCCAGGTAACATCCTGGTGAATCTTCTCTGCACCCTCTCCAAAGCAATCACATCCTTCCTATAGTGAGGCGACCAGAACTGCACACAGTACTCCAGCTGTGGCCTCACCAGCGTTTTGTACAGCTCCATCATAACCTCCCTGCTCTTATATTCTATGCCTCGGCTAATGAAGGCAAGTATCCCATATGCCTTTTTAACCACCTTATCTACCTGTTCCGCTGCCTTCAGAGATCTATGTACATGTACACCAAGGTCCCTCTGACCCTCTGTACTTCCTAGGGTCCTACCACTCATTGTGTATTCCCTTGCCTTATTTGTCCGTCCAAAATGCATCACCTCGCACTTTTCAGGGTTAAATTCCATTTGCCACTTTTCCGCCCATCTGACCAACCCGTTTATATCGTCCTGTAGCCTGAGGCTTTCCTCCTCGCAATTTACCACCCCACCAATTTTCGTGTCATCTGCGAACTTACTGATCATACCTTTTACATTCTCATCCAAATCATTTATGTAGATCACAAACAACAAGGGACCCAGCACCAATCCCTGAGGTACCTCACTGGACACAGGCTTCCAGTCACAAAAGCATCCTTCGACCATCACCCTCTGCCTCCTGCCACTCAGCCAGTTTAGGATCCAACGCGCCAAGGCACCCTGGATCCCATGGGCTCTTACCTTCTTGACCAGTCTCCTATGCGGGACTTTGTCAAAAGCTTTACTGAAGTCCATGTAAACCACATCCACAGCATTTCCCTCATCCACCCCCCTAGTCACCCCCTCGAAAAATTCAATCAGATTTGTCAGACATGATTTACCCTTGACAAAGCTATGCTGACTATCCCCGATTAATCCTTGCCTCTCCAAGTGGAGACTAATTTTGTCCCTCAGAATTTTTTCCAATAATTTCCCTACCACAGATGTTAGGCTCACTGGCCTGTAATTCCCTGGTTTATCCCTGCTACCCTTCTTGTATAATGGTACTACATTAGCTGTTCTCCAGTCCTCTGGTACATCCCCTGTGGCCAGAGAGGTTCTGAAAATTTGTGTCAGAGCCCCTGCAATCTCCTCCTTTGCCTCCCACAGCAGCCTGGGATACATCTCATCCGGGCCTGGGGATTTATCCACTTTTTGGCCTGCTAAAACCGCTAGCACCTCCTCCCTCTCGATGCTAATATGTTCAAGTATGTCACAGTCCCCTTGCCCGATTTCTATGTCTGCATCGTCTCTCTCCATAGTGAACACAGATGCAAAAAATTAATTTAAAACCCCGCCTACATCATCTGGCTCTACACACAGATTGCCACTTTGGTCCCTAATGGGCCCTACCCTTTCCCTGGTTATCCTCTTGCCCTTAATATACTTATAAAACATCTTAGGATTTTCCTTTATTTTGCTCGCCAGTGTTATTTCATGGCCCCTCCTCGCCCTCCTAATTTCTTTTTTAAGTATGCCCCTGCACTTTTTATACTCCTCTGGGGCTTCTTCCGTCTTTAGTCTTTTGTAACTGCCAAAAGCCCCCCTTTTATTTCTAATGCATTTTTGTATATCCCTTGTCATCCAAGGTTCCCTTTGCTTGTTGGTCCCACCCTTGACCTTTACAGGAACATGTTGGCGTTGTACTCTCTCTATTTCCCTTCTGAAAGTCTCCCACTGTCTTGATGTGGATTTTCCTATAAGTAGCTGCTCCCAGTCCACTTTGGCCAGATCCTGCCTTATCATATTAAAATCGGCCTTCCCCCAATTTAGAACCCTTATTTCCGGGCCGTCTTTGTCTTTTTCCATGACCACCTTAAATCTCACCGAATTATGGTCACTGTCGCCAAAATGCTCTCCTACTGACACTTCCACCACTTGTCCGCCTCCAACATTGCACAAGGCTCTACACACACCATTGAGCCCCTTCATTTCCAGTCTGCAAAGAATGGTAGACTCCCAGAGAGACTGTGGTGACCCAGACCTGATGCCGCGTGTGATGGGTGATCTGGCAACTTCCATTGCAGCACAGGCAGAAGCGACGCAACGTCTTATTGCTGTAATGCAGTCTATGCTTGGTGGCATCCAATTTCAGACTGCTCTCATGCAGTCTCAGCTTGATTCCACACAAGTTCTGACTGGGTCTACTACCGTCAACCGGTGCTTTCACGGTGTCGCAGCAGGCCAGCAATCTGTGCTCCAACAGATTGCTAGGGATGCTGATGTGCTGCACTGGGGGAGTGGCAGTGGGTCAGTGGAGCAGGAAGCTGCTGTCCTCTCTCAGGATTACAGCATTCCTGCTCCCACCACTGCCACTCTGCCATTGCCCTTGTCGCTGCCTGTCATCCAGCCAGCCCAGCCTGCTGCCGCCCATGCTGAGGTGGTGTAGTATACAGCCGGGCCTTCCAGGTCCCGAGCTGGTCGAGGGCGTCCTGCAAGGCCATCTGAAGTCTTCCGCACAGACACTCAGCAGCCTTCTACCAGCCCTGCTGCAACCACTGGCCCAACACTTTGTAGGAGCACTAGTGTAGGCAAAGGTACAGTAACGAGAGGCACTAAGGGATTGCACAAGGGTGAATAGTTAATATTTTTGGTGTAAATATGTGTTCACTGAGTATTGATAAATTTGTTACTTCACTTACCATTCTTTTGTGGTGTCTGTCATTTTAGCTTTGCGGTGTGATATGGCCTGAGAGAGGGATGGAATGATGGGGATGTGGTGAGCAAAGGGGATCTGTGGTTTAAGTCATCCTGGTGTGAGGCTGGAGGTCTGTTTGGAGGAGGTGGCAGAGTTTTGTGACCATCTACTGGCGCTAATGGGAGGCGCTAAGGGGATGAATTTTCCCCCCAGTATCTTTCCCATTTCTGTTAAAAGTCAATGCTTAGGAATTTAGGAAGGAACTCATCAATTGCTCCTTAATGAGCCCTTAACAAGGAACCCCCACTCCCAACACCCGCCTCCCCCAATGCAGGATCAGTGCAGTAAGATGAATTAGCCCAGGAGCAATTTTAGGAGCAAGCACAAAATATACTGACAGCTCTGTTGATGCAAATTCATCAAATTACTCTTATCTTAATCCATATTTAGCACATATTCTACCTATAATACAATTGATCCCCAGTCGGTCTTTTGCTGACAAACAAGCTAACATTTAACACGTTTTGGAGAGGTAAAAAAACCGCATAGCTGTATCTTTTTTTAAGGTGTACACAATGTAGTTTATTTTCAGAATGTTATCCTATCCAACATAAAATGTTTCTGGATTGCCATAAAGTAGATAATATTTGCAACACTGTAGATAAAAGAAAACCCATGTTGGTTGGTAAATGGATTATTAATCAATATCAATGCAAACATTTTACTAATGATAGCACAATGAATGAACTAAGAATCAGAGGTTATGCCAGTGTAGGTGTAATATAGATTAGGTGTTCTGAAATATTAGAAAACCATTTTGTAACAGTGCATAGGTAATAGGAGCATAACCAGCAGGATTAGAATGTAATGGCCTGGAATTTCCTGAAATGACAATGTACGCCATTAATTGCACCATTTCATGCATTCATCTTCCTGTTGCAAACTTACTCCAAAATTTCCTGTAAAAGTAATTTGAATATGCCACAGCGAGCAGAATGGCAAATTAGTGACCTCGGAAGCAGCGCAGCCAATGGCTTACCCCATCTGCATCAATTAACTCATTACGCAGATCAGTATTGGCATCACCATAGAGTTCTGAATTATAAATCTTTTCACTGTGCTGAACTTGATCACTTGCAAAAAATTGTCTGAGTTATGGACACACTAAGCTTTCAGGAACATATTAAGTTACAGTTATTTATTTACGTTTTACCATTCATTTAGAAGATGCTAGTAGTAATTTAAGTTACCTAAAAAGCTTCAGATTAAACAATCCTGGGGGGGGGGGGGGCTTATAATCTACCCCATTCTACTGAACAGAAATTAGCAGAGTAATCTTGCCAAGCATATAATGGTATGGTGGGACGGTAAAAGACCCAGTGTTACCCAAGCTTGAAATATTTAGGGGAGAAACTATAACGTGCCACATCTGTAATAGCCCTGTGTGTGATTAAACTACAGGACTGGAGCATGCAAGAGGAGCACAAATGCTGCTGGGCTTCACTGCCTTCTTGATTTAGCACATGCAGACAGAAGAGGGGTGGAGCTTGCCCTGTGAGACCTATCTAATCAAGTACCAGTAAGAGGTGCAGCTAAACCAGATCATTTATAAAAATCTTACTCCACCGTTAACAGAGGGGAAAAAGACAGGAGAGAAAGATTACTTTTACAGGTGAAAATGTTGGCTGATCCAAAATCCACTTGCATATTAACAATCTCTGCTTTCTTTGGCAGATGGTAACATTCCACCAAAACAGCAGTCAAGTAGCACCTCACCCATTTATTACCTGATTACATTAAGTAATTTCACATGTGTAAAATTGAGTACAGCAGCATTTAACCCGACAGTAAATAATAAGGAATAAATTAATTCAATTGAGACTTGACTGCTAGGATTTTACCATTTCTCTTAGATTCCAATTTTGTACAGATCCCTGGATCGCTTGGATCAACTGACATTTTCAGTCTGTTTTTTAAGTGGTCACTAATCATCACAGAAGGGAGTTTGCAAAAATGTCTGAACTGAATGGCCAGAATTTTAATTTGGGCGGGTAGGGAGCGGGGGGTGCTGCAATGTGGTTGGGAAACCCCAGAAGAACGGGTTTCCCTCAGGCCCTGCCGAATTTAATGGCAGGGCCTGATTAGCATTTTGAATCTCCGTTTTCTGGCCGCAGCCAGCCAGATGGAAAGGCACTTACCTCCTGGATCCAGCAGTCCTTGCCTCCCTTTAGCTGGCGGGTTTCCCGAGGCCTGGGAAACCTGCCCGCCCACAGTTAAATTTAAAATAGTGGATCACCATGCACGCAGCTTTATTATAATATTTAAAGTGCCAACCCACCTCCTGGGAATGAGTTGGTTGCTCACCCCTCGTCCCGCCTCCGTTGAAACTGGAGGTGGGTGGGTTGGAGGCGTGTTGGTGTCGGGATTCAGATTTTTAACTCTTTAACCTCCCACCCGACCCCAACCCACCCGTTTTTATGGGGTTAAAATTTCCCTCTAATGTGGATTAGATCATTTATATTACAGATTGTGTCTTTGCAGTGAACAAAAAATATCAAATATATTCTTTAAAAATTAACAAAAACCATACCAGATGCCACATCTGCTGCGGGGCAAACAATCCCACCAACCAAAACAGTGGCACAGAAATTTGGTTGCGCAGCACCTGTTTTTCAGGTGAGGAACGGGCGCTGAAGTGTCCAATATGGTGTGTGCTGTGCGCACTCAGTCTGCGCTGCATGCAGTATTGGTTAGGCACCCTGTAGTCATCTAGAGCACCCACCCTAAAACAGGGGTCATGCCCACTGCCTATGCAAATCGGGGGCCTAATGTCTATTCAGGCTTCTTTGCCAGATTGGACTGCAACCGAGCCCAGATTATGCCGTGTATACTGTGGTCAGTTCTTGCATGCGCACAGCAGCCAAACCAGAGGTCCTTAAAGGGGCTGCTGGAGGCTGTCACCAAAAGGGTATACTTACCTAAATGTGGAGCCAGGAGCTGCAGTAGCGATCTTCCTGGCTTCACATTAAAACTGCGGCCTGTTGCTGACTCGAACTCGCCCCCTCCTGATTGCCTCTCCTCCCCTCCTGGATTTACCTGTTGCCCTTTTTTGGCTGATTTCCCAGCCAGCTGATTTCACTCCCTCCCCCCATTGACCCGAGAGCTGCCTCTGGGGAAACAACTGGCGCCACAGCTCACTGGTGATATACAAATTCAGGTGCGATCCAATTTCTAGGGCTGAGACTGCAAAACATGGGCCTGGATTTTAGCTTTGAGGCGCGTTCCGTCTGGGGGGAGTTGCTGTTCGGAGGTCGGGAAACCTGGAAGTACGGGTTCTGTAAGAGGGAGAACATAAGAACATAAGAAATAGGAGCAGAGCAGGCCGTACGGCCCCTCAAGTTTGCTTCACCATTTAATAAGATCATGGCTGAACTTTTACATCAACTCCATTTTCCCGCCCTATCCCCATATTCCTTGATTCCCTTAGTGTCCAAAAATCTATCGATTTCAGCCTTGAATATACTCAACGACTAAGTAGTCACAGCCCTCTAGCGTAGAGAATTCCAAAGATTCACAACCCTCCGAGTGAAGAAATTTCTCCTCATCTCATGACCCCTTATCCTGAGACTATGACCCCTAGTTCTAGACTCTCCAGCCAGGGGATACAGCCTCTCAGCATCTACCCTGTCAAGCCCTCTATGAATCTTATATGTTTCAATAAGATCACCTCTCATTCTTCTAAACTCCAGAGAATATAAACCCGTTCTACTCAATCTCTCCTCATAAGACAGCTCTCTTATCCCAGGAATCAAACTAGTGAACCTTCGTTGTACCCCATCTCTAAGGCAAGTATATCCTTCCTTAAGTAAGGTGACCAAAACTGTACACTGTACTCCAGGTGTGGTCTCACCAAAGCCCTATATAATTGCAGCAAGACTTCCTTACTCTCATACCGCAACTCCCTTGTAATAAACGCTAACATACCATTTGCCTTCCTAATTGCTTGCTGTACCTGCATGTTAACTTTCTGTGATTCGTGTACAAGGACACTTAAATCCCTCTGAATCCGAACATTTTCTAGTCTCTCACCTTTTAAAAATCATCTGCTTTACAATTTTTCCCCCGAGTCGATAATTTCCCACATTATACTCCATCTGCCACCTTCTTTCCCAATCACTTAACCAGTCTATATCCCTTTGCAGCCTCTTTACGTCCTACTCACAGCTTACTTTTGCACCGAGCTTTGTATCGCCGCAAACTTGGAGATATTACACTCAGTCCCCTCATCTTAACTCATTGATATTAGATTATAAATAGCTGAAGATGAAGCACTGATCCTTGTGGCACTCCACTAGTTACAACCTGCCATCCCGTAATGACCCGTTTATTCCTACTCTCTGTTTTCCATGTTAACCAATCCTCAATCCACACTGATATATTACTCCCAATCGCATGAGCCCTAATCTTGTGTAACAACCTATTGTGTGGCACCTTATCGAATGCCTTCTGAAAATCCAAATATACTACATCCACTGGTTCCCCCATATCAACCCTGCCAGTTACATGGTGAAAAAAACTCCAATAGGTTTGCCAAACACGGTTTTCCTTTCATAAAACCGTGTTGATTCTGCCCAATCATATTGTGATTTTCCAAATGCCATGTTACCACATCCTTAATAATAGATTCTAGCATTTTCCCTACTACTGGAGGCTATAAGCTCTTCTGAGGCAACCATCAAACATCCCAAGATTTATCAAATGTAAACATTTCTGTGGCACATTTCTCTGAGGATGGGGGAGGAATCTTACTTCATGATCAAGTGACAGTTGATACAAACCATTTAACTTCATGGTTGATGTATCTGAGAGTTAGTACTCCTGGAAATCAACAATGTAGACATGTTGGCTGAGCTGTCTTTCTTGAACTTGATATTTTCCCTTCCTCCCCTACAAGGGCATCATACTTCCAGAAAGCATCCTTCATTAGGATCAAGAGGACTAGGGGTAGATTGTTTGTGGGATCATGCTGTGCGCAAATTGACCGCCGTTTTTCCTACAGGTGGCTTACAACGAGAGCCATGCTGCCACCAGAAACATCATCGAACAGATTATCGGCATGCTCAAGCAATGCTGCCACTGCCTAGACCATTCAGGAGGAGATCTGCAGTACAACCCTGACCATGTATCAAGATTTGTGGCCATCTGCTGCATGGTGCATAACTTTGCAATAATGAGGGCTCGCCTATTTAATGATAATGTGGGCCTCTGACTAATTTTACTTCCTAATTTTACCCGCGCAATTAGGCATGTGCTGTCACTGCAGCACTGAGCCTGGGTCAGAAAGCAGTCCCAGATGAATTTCTACTGCACTGTCTGCCGGGTTTCCTTGTATTCAACTCCAAACTATTACACAGTGAAACCTGCAGTAATGTTGTGAAAACAGAACCATTGGCCCCGATATTTACTGGGGAGGGGTTTCAGAGCTGGGGGGGAGCAATTATGGTTGGGAAACCTGGACGTCGGTGTTTCCCTGAACGCTGTGTAGTGTGTGATTTTTTTTTTTTTACAAACAGATCCCTGCCCGGCAGCCAGCCTGATTGACCAGCTTGGCTGACTGTTGGTTGCGCAACACTCCAGAAAAGGCCGTGGGGAAAAAATTTGGTTGATTTGCCGAAGAGGGCGCTAATGGGGCGCAAAGCAACTAGCGCCTGGGCGCGGAGCCGTTAACACCTCCCGCGAAATTCAGCGGGAGGTTAGCGGCGGTGGTAACCGCTGTGCGCAGCGCCCCGACTGCAATCTTCAGTAGTGCCCCCGACTTACCGCCAGATGCTATGTCCGACAAGGTCAAGGGGGCCTACCTGCAGCTGGGGCAGCGCAAATTAAAGAGGAGGTGCCGGGCGGCCATTCTTGTTGCTGGCCGTCTGCCAGCACCTGCCCCCATTGCTGTCCCCGGCCTCCTGTGCAGCCCCCCCACAGGGTGCCGGCTACACTCCGTGAGCCCGGCACTTCTCTTGAGTGTCGGGCTCTTTTGCCGGCACTCCGATCCCTGGTGGCCCAGCTGGGCCCCGGGTCGCACTGCGCTAGGCCCCTCCCCTATAATGAGAGGCAGGCCTGCAGTACCGCGGTGTGACGTGCTGCAACACCATAGCGCCGTGATATTCACTTGCAACGCCCCCAAGAGGGAGGCGGGGTGCTTCCAGTAGCGCCCCGCCTCTGTCTTGGGGGGCTACCAGTGAATTTCGGGCGCAGGGGTGCTAACTTTTTCGGGGCGCTAAAAATAGCGCCCCAGCGAAGTTAGCGCCCCGAAGGGGGCGCGACCCAATTTTGCCCCCCCGTAGGTTTAGTGGTTGTTAGCGGGTAGATACCGCAGGGTGGGGGATTGTGGTGGGTACAGTGTGATTGGGAGGGTCGGGGATGATTGCGGGAGATCGATGATCAGGGGTGGTCAGAGATCGAGGGCAGAGAGGAGGGATCGGGGGAAAGTCGGAGATTGGGGGGATCGGGGAGAGATTGGAGGGGGGTTGGAGATGAGTGGATCAATGATCAAAGGATGGGGTTGATGATCGCGCGGGGGGGGGTTGATGATCGTGCGGTCGGTGACGGGGGGTGTTGCGGAGAGATCGTGGAGGTGGGGGGGGTTTAGGTTTACAGGGTAGCTTGTTGGGCTTGGAGAAAACACTCCTGCTCCTCCTGGTACACAAGCAGTGCTCTAAAGGCACTTACCTGATTGATTCGGCCCTTCTCGTCATCTTTTACCTGTTGGATTTCCTGAGGCCCGGGAGACATGGTCAACATGGGTTAAAAATAGAAATCCTGTTAAAATGGAGGCACGCAACCTCCTTAAAAGGTTTCAACAACCAATCCAGCTCCCGATGGCAGATTGATCGCCTACCACTTGTCCCACCTCTGTTAAAAGTGGGTGGATTTGAGGTGGGTTGTGTTCCTGTCTCAGATTTTTAACATTTTAACTTCCCACCCAAAACAAACCCACCCATTTTTGGGGGTTAAAACTACTCCATTCAGTCTGAATGTCATCACGCATCAACACTATGGAGTGCACAAGCAGTTGATGCCCACACTGCAGCAGCTGCTGGCATAATCCCATCTAAACCCGTTCACGATGCAACAGAATAAAATGAAGTGCCCTGATTTTCAGTAAGACAGCTTCTTCTTTTCAGCTGGCATATATATATATAAAATTCTCCTGTCATGTCATATGAAAACAGATAGCAGAACTTAACAGCCATGATGCTGGTAGGAATCACCAGTAACAGAGGATTCAGAATTTAACAGCAAATCTTAAATGTGGAAGGTCACTAGAGGAATATAATGAAAACCATTATATATTGCAAGGTATAAAAGAAACCTGGGATTGCACTGAATTGTGTTAACAGGACTCCAAGACAACTGCTATTCTCTGCAGTTTTCATGCAGAAATACAATTGTAGGTCTCAAAAGATTGCAGTTTTCAAAAATATCGCACTACAATAGAATTCAGAGGGACAGCAATGACCAAATGAAAACTGTATATATGGGAGATTGGACTTTCCAAGTGTATAATGGAACACGAATGGCTTGTTTAGACAGGAGTCCCAGTAAGTGCTTATGTATTTTCTATCTACTTTAGTCTGTGTTTAAGCTGGAAAGAGAAGCTGGTGAAAGTATGTTATACAGGGCAAAATATTTTGGCAAAAGAGCAAAAATTAACAAATAAATTACAACTTGTGCAATCTATCCTTCATTGTGCTGCACAATTTATGAAATGTTTGTTTGAATTAATGGGAACAGCAAACTTGAGTTCACAAAAAATATGTATTATATATTTCAGATCCAGTTGATGTAGTTGGACAGAGAAACTCAACTTACAATGAGAATGCTAGAATATCTCAAAACAATTGCAATTAACTAAATAATACTCCTGTTTCTGTGAAATAATTTAAAGTGCTAAACTTCCAGGCCCCAAAAATCCATGGGCCGATGATTCCAACATTAGTGCCAGGCTCTGCCCTCTTGGAACCTCCTCTGCTGACCCCACTAGGAGGAGATTCTATCACTTCTGGCAGGTTGCCTGCATCACTATGGGCACAACGGGTGCCTGCCAGGGTGGAAGGGGGAGGGAGCTGCCTGTTAGATCTGCAGCAGTCCTAGCCTTAGCCTCAGCAACCAGCTGCAGTTAGTGAAAGGGGGAGAGGCTGACACATTTCTGTGAGGGGAGGCCAGAATCTCACTTCATGGGTCCAGGACAAGACCCAGGTCTAGGCCACCAGGTGGGCCACAGATCAGTCACTAAGCAGTCATGTATGCCTACTTTCTCTGGGCATCCCCGGTGTATCCAGGTCCCAGCCTAATTCCCAGGCCTGGTGGACTTATACAGGGAGTGTGCTAGAAAGGCCTGTGGATTTTCATGACCATAAGTTTAGCCCAAAAGAGCAGTGAAAAATAACTCTTTCCATCCCAGTTTGTAAGTCACTTCATCTGTCTGTGGACTGACAGTATCTCTCAGGGTGTTCCACCCTGACAGGTACCTGTTGTGTCCATAGTGATGCAGGCAACCTGCCAGAATCTCCTCCTAGTGGGGTCAGCAGAGCAGGTTGCTAGTGGGCAGATCCTGGCACTTATGTTGGAATCATAGGCCCGTGTTTTCAAATCCCTCCATGGCCTCGCTCTTCCCTATCTCTGTAATCTCCTCCGGCCCTACAACCCTCTGAGATATTTTCGCTCCTCTAATTCTGGCCTCTTGAGCATCCCCGATTTTAATCGCTCAACTATTGGTGGCCGTGCCTTCTACTGCCAAGGCCCTAAGCTCCGGAATTCCCTCACTAAACCTCTCCGCCTCTCTACTTTTCTTTCCTCCTTTAAGATGCTCCTTAAAAGCTACTTATTTGACCAAGCTTTTGGTCAGCTGCCTTAATTTTGTTTTATAACGCTCCTATGAAGTGCCTTGGGACGTTTTATTACATTAAGGGTGCTATATAAATACAAGTTGTTGTTGTTGCATTTGCCAATAACTGTAGTTCAGGGTCCACGCAGGAAAAACCCAGTTTACATCACTTGACTCCTGTTTGGCTGGATCTTTAACCATCTTGTCCAGAAGAGAGAGTCCTGCACCTACCTAGGTACACAAATGCACAGAGTTCTGTTCCAAGAGTTAGAAATGTAAGGCTTTAGAGGGTGGGGAGTGGAGAATTGGGGCTGGTTAGGTTTGAAAAGTGCCCTGGAGGTTCACTGGACCCCTTGACTATTTTGTAAACCAGGTGTAACACTGTACTGGATTCACACTCCATGTTGTGTCAAACCAAAATGGTGTGAAATTACCTTCTGTGCATTTACACTACAAATTTAGCATTGGTGTGGAGCCAGTATTTGTTTTGCACCAATATTAAACTTGCAGTGTAAATGCATCCTTAGTTACTCGTTGTAAAATTGTTCATTCAAGTTCAGCTACAGGAGTTTGCTAGTTTCAGGACTGCAATTCTGTTTACAATGCTTACAGTCAGTGTCAGATCAGATCCTAGCTTGAAGTAGCACTACCTCCTTTGGATTAGATATTCTTGAAATTAATGTCAAGAATGAGAGTGGAGCAATTTTATATTGAGCTGATTGTTTACTGTAGTTGATTTTGAACTTTCTCTTATTGAGTAGCCAGCCCTGATATAGCTGATAGTAAGTTTTTGTGTTAAACAAGATTTCACAATAAAAGAATTCCACTATCATACAGTAAATACTTGTATAATACAAAGATCATTGATTTTGTAGAATATGAATGATGCAATTAAAAATTGTTAACATTTGGCAACAATAACCATATCCCATTCTATCCGGGTAGTATTTTACAATTGTATAAACTGATGATTGAATAATAGTTCAAATGGATTAGAATAATTTAATTTCCTTGGATTTTTCTGCTTAATGTGTGGTAAAGCTTATTTCTTTAAATAAGAATCATTGGCCGGTGGTGGGAGTAGGATTGCGTAGCTTTCATAAGAACATAAGAAGTAAGAGCAGGAGTAGGCCATACGGCCCCTCGAGCCTGCTCCGCCATTCAATAAGATCATGGCTGATCATTGACCTCAACTCCACTTTCCCACCCGATCTCCATATCCCTTGATTCCCCTAGAGTCCAAAAATCTATCTATCTCAGCCTTGAATATACTCAAAGACTCAGCATTCACAGCCCTCCGGGCAAAGAATTCCAAAGATTCACAACCCTCTGAGTGAAGAAAGTCCTCCTCATTTCAGTCTTAAATGGCCGACCCCTTATCTTGAGACTATGCCTCCTAGTTCTAGGCACTTCAATCTGAAGTACTCGGCTTAGAAGCATTGCAGCATGAAAACATTGACTCTAACCCTAATCTTAGCCAGTACTGAAATGTTTAACAGTGTCAGAGTGCCACAAGCAGGAAGGATGCCAATTCTGACTCAACATAACAAAAGCCACCCGATGACGATACTGAGTGAGGCTATTTTGGCCAGGAGACCTGACAAGATGGTTTTCCAGCAAGTTGCTTTCACAATATTTGGATCCTTTTAGATAGGTGAAGTTGTAATATTTTATTTCAAAAAAACCTCTTTATGACATTGAAAGTATTTACCTCTCAATGGGGTTTGTTCTCCTTTAATAATTAAGGTCTATCAGCAGTAGTAAAATCTTACAGTCAAGTATCAAAATACAGTTAGACCTTGGCTAACACATTCTATTATTATAAAGCTCCCAATATAACAAAAATATTTACTCATATCCCTGTTAAAACTCCATTATGGTCAGAGGAGCTCAGACAACCTCCCTACCTCATAAAAAGAACTATTTTGTCAGTTCCTGGGGGTTTACAATAACAAGCTCTGCCGTATAGCGGCTGTCTGTAATTACTATTTTGTACTGAGTTTGATGGGTTATAAAACATGTCTCCAAACCACTCTCAGTGAAGACCTGGCACCACAAATTGGAAGCTGCTAGTTTATGATGACCGATGGTATACACACTGTACTGGTGCCATTTCAATCATCATCACATGCAACATGTGGTTTTGGTTTCAATTTATGAAATGGAGTAGGATTTGTGTACATTATATTTCACCACAGTGACAGACTGAGTGTTTCATTTGGTGTTGTTCAAATTCAGTAAAAGTTGCTGCAGCCAAGACTAGCTTCTTTCAGTTTATCTCAAAGTAAAACATCTCAGGAAAAATATAACAGTTCAGTTAAATAAAATTTGTGCTTAAACTCCTTTATTATAAGTTCTGTTATCACAGACCTCTCTTTGTGAGAAAATCTTTCCTTAGCCCCAAACAGAAGAGTTTAGGCCTTGGTCAGATGGTGTTCCTACCTTGTTGGTCTATGTGACTTTGTAGTGATTAGATTTGACAGTACTGCATAAAGATTAATTGGATTTAAGATTTTATGATATATGTTCCGCTGGTTATTACATATCTGGGGGGCTCTTTATTAACCTCTTTACTCCCCTCCGGTCTTGCAAGTAGTGACTCATATTGGGCAACAGTTCATGGGTGGCAGCAGCTCTCGGTACCTCATTCAAGTGGTTGTTCTTCATTTCAGCCTAGACAGTAAGGGCTGGATTTTCCCAGCGGAGGTGGGTTCGCGTCGGGTTCGTTGTTTGGCGGGTTCTGGTCCCGCTGCCGGTTTCAGCTGCACTGAGATAACGGTTTTCATTTAAATGGGCTTATTAAGCCCGCCATGCGCATTACCCGGTCCATTCAGTGGGTTCAGGTCTGCTGCTCGCCTCTGCTGACGTCTTCGATTCAGCTGCATTTAAGGGGCCCATGCAGCCTTTGGGTTTTAGTAACTTTCTGATGCTCCTGAGTGCTATTCTTTGCGAGATGACTGCTCTGAGAACAAAGGCTTCTCCCTGCTTTGATGATGTCTCCCTCCATGCCCTTGTGGAGGGAGTAAGAGGGCGCTAGGAGGTTCTGTTCCCCTCCAATGGATGGAAGAAGCCTCCTCAGCACTCAAAGGCAGCCTGGCTGCAAATTACTGAGGAAGTTAGTGCCAGTCTTTGTGTGCACGCACCTGGGTGCAGTGCAGGAAAAGGTTCAATGATGTATTACGCTCAGCAAAAGTGAGTATAACATCACACTTGCCTTCAATCTGCTTCCCATCTCTTCTCATCACCAGCACTCTGCATTGTCAACCTACTCCTGCACATCCCAACTTACCCTTACATCCCTTGCACCCTTAACCATCCCTCTCTCTATGTACAGAATCACTTCACCATTCTACTATGCACCCCTCACACTCGCTCTCACTGTTATACAATGACAACAACTAACAACGCACAGGGAGGGCCCTTGGTACTAGCACCTCACTCCACCTTTGTCTCGCTCTAAGCATCTATGCTATGGATTCTCTACACTCTACACAGGGGGTTTCGGAAGGATAGGCAGAAAGGAATAGGAGGTGGGGTAGCTCTGTTAGTGAAGGATGAGATCAGTACAATAGTGAGAAATGATCTTGGCTCAGAAGTTCCAGATGTAGAATCAATTTGGGTGGAGGTAAGAAACAGTAAGGGAAAGAAGGCACTGGTGGGAGTAATCTATAGGCCCCCTGACAGTGGCTACACTATAGGACAGAGTATAAATCAAGAAATAATGGGGGCTTGTAAGAAAGGTACTGCAATAATCGTGGGTGATTTTAATCTTCATATAGATTGGACAAATCAAATTGGCAAAAGCAGCCTTGAGGATGAGTTCATAGAGTGTATTTGGGACAGTTTCTTGGAACAATACGTTGTGGAACTGACCAGGGAACAGGCTATTTTAGATCTGGTAATGTGTAATGAAACAGGGTTAATTAATGACCTCATAGTAAAGAATCCTCTAGGGAAGAGTGATCATAACATGATCGAATTCCACATTCAGTTTGAAGGTGAGAAACTTTGTCTGAAACTAGAGTATTAAACTTAAAAAAGTTAATTACAAAGGTATGAGGAGCGAATTGGCTAAAGTGGACTGGGAAAATAGATTAGAAGGTAAGACGGTAGAAAAGCAGTGGCAGACATTTAAGGAGATATTTCATGACTCTCAACAAAGATATATTTCAGTGAGAAAGAAAGACTCTATGAGAAGGATGAACCATCCGTGGCTAACCAAGGAAGTTAAGGATGGTATCAAATTGAAAGAAAAGGCATACAATGTTGCAAAGATTAGTGGTGGACCAGAGATTGGGAACATTTTAGAAACCAGCAAAAGATGACTACAAAAATAATAAAGAGGGAGAAAATAACTTATGAGAGTAAACTAGCAAGAAATATAAAAACTGACAGAAAGATCTTCTAACAGTATATAAAAAGGAAGAGAGTAGCTAAAGTAAATATTGGTCCCTTAGAGGACGAGACTGGGGAAATAATAATGGGAAACAAGGAAATAGCAGAGGCATTGAACAAGTATTTTGTATCTGTCTTCCCAGTAGAGGACACTAAAAACATCCCAGTATAAGTAGAAAATCAAGGGGCAAAAGGGAGGGAGGAACTTAAAACATATCACTATCACTAGAGAAAAAGTGCCAGGCAAACTTATGGGTCTAAAGGCTGACAAGTCCCTTGGACCCAATGGCCTGCATCCTAGGGTCTTAAAAGAAATGGCTGTAGGGATAGTGGATGCATTGGTTGTAATCTTCCAAAATTCCCCAGACTCTGGAAAAGTCCCAGTGGATTGGAAAACCCTTATTCAAAAAAGGAGGGTGCCAGAAAGCAGGAAACTATCGGCCAGGTAGCCTAACATCTGTCATTGGCAAAATGCTCAAATCCATTATTAAGGAAGTAGTAGCAGGGCATTTAGAAAATCATAATACAATCAAGCAGAGTCAACATGGTTTTATGAAAGGGAAATCATGTTTGACAAGGAGGTAATGAACAGGGTGGATAAAGGGGAACCAGTAGATGTAGTGTATTTGGATTTCCAAAAGGCATTCGACAAGGTGCCACGTAAAAGGTTGCTGCATAAGATAAAAGCTCATGCTGTTGGGAGTAATATATTAGATTGAATAGAGGTTTGGCTAACACAGAAAAAAGAGAGTCGGGATAAATTGGGTCATTTTCAGGATGGTAATCTGTAATTAGTGGGGTGCCACAGGGATCAGTGCTGGGGCGCCACAGGGATCAGTGCTGGGGCCTCAACTATTTACAATCTATACTAATGACTTGGATGAAGGGACCAAGTTTATTGTAGACAAATTTGCGGATGATACAAAGATAGGTGGGAAAGCAAGTTGTGAGCAGGACATAAAGACTGCGATTTTATTAATGGAGGCGGGTTGAGTGCCAGTCAGGTGGTTTTCAGCTTCCGGTACCGCCCCCAGCTGCATCCGCTTCACAGACCTGGTTTTCCCTTGATTGACCTTGTTAAGCTCGCCCTGTGGGCTTGCTGGCCAATTAACAGGAAGCGGGTCAGATGACATCATTTGATGATGCGTCATCTGCCAGTTTCCTTAAAGGGACCACGCACAATTTTATTTTGACAGTTGATTTCTCAGTGTTTGACAGCATTGAGGTGCTGAAAACACTGATAATCACTGCATAAAGGTGAACTCTTGCACACAGGCTCTCCAATGACTCCCTCCATAGGCTGGAATAGATGGCAGCTGCAGATGAGATGACAGAAGCGATCTGTCACTGGTGAGAGAGGTTCTCCCAATGAGGTGGCACTGGACATGGATTTAAAAAGTTGTAAGCTAAAGAAATCTGTAAATGTATTAAAAATGCACTACGCAACATTTTCTTTCCTCTGAGACTCACCATGTGCAACATTGGATCCTTCACACCACTTCTGCAGCTGTCATCAATCCAAAAACATTACAGCAGACTCACAACACACCACACTTGGTGTCCGGACATTGGGAAACCCGAGCCAGAAGCGGCAAAATTCAAAAATAGGCTTACAACTACGGGCAAGTACCTGTTAATAGGCAGGTAATTGCCTTTAATCCGCTTCCCGCTGCTAGGTGTTGGGTCCATTCGCAAATCGGGGTCCCAACACTTGGAAAGCCTGTTTGGAGGCGGGTTTCACAGATCACAGAGAATCACAGAAATCACAGAAACCCCACAGTGCAGATAGAGGCCATTTCGGCCCATCGAGCCTGCACCGACACATATCCCACCCGATCCCCGTAACCCCTACACCAACACATATCCCACCCTATCCCCGTAACCCCACGTATTTAATCCCCCTAACACTAAGGGTCAATTTTATCATAGCCAATCAACCTAACCCGCACATCAAGCAAAATGATTTTAACCTATGACCCGCCTCCAAACCCGCCCTCTGAGTGCCGGCAAAATCATTGCCAAAGAGTCTGCAAAGGGATATAGACAGGTTAAGTGAGTGGGCAAGAATTTGGCCGATGGAGTATAATGTGGGGAAATGTGAAGTTATCCACTTTGGTAGGAAGAATAGAAAAGAAAAATATTATTTAAATGGAGAAAGACTACAGAATGCGGCGGTACAGAGAGATTTGGGTGTCCTCGTACATGAAACACAAAAAGTTAGCATGCAGGTACAGCAACTAATTAGGAAGGCAAATGGAATGTTGGCCTTTATTTCAAGGGGGATGGAGTATAAAAGAGGGAAGTCTTGCTACAACTGTACAGGGCACTGGTGAGATAAAACATGGAGTACTGCGTACAGTTTTGGTCCCCTTACTTAAGGAAGGATATACTTGCATTGGAGGCAGTTCAGAGAAGGTTCACGAGGTTGATTCCGGGGATGGAAGGCTTGTCTTATGAGGAAAAGTTGAGCAGGTTGGGCCTATACTCATTGGAGTTTAGAAGAATGAGAGGGGATCTTATTGAAACATATAAGTTCCTGAGGGGGTTGGACTGGATAGATGCTGAGAGGATGTTTCCCCTCGTGGGGGAATCTAGAATGAGGGGGCATAGTCTCAGAATAAGGGGTCGCTCATTTAAGACGGAGATGAGGAGGAATTTCTTCTCTGAGGGTCGTGAATCTTTGGAATTCTTTACCCCAGGGAGCTGTGGAAGCTGAATCATTGAATATATTCAAGGCTGAGATAGACAGATTTTTGAGCAACAGGGGGGTCGAGGGTTATGGGGAGCGGGCAGGAAAGTGGAGTTGAGGCCAAAATCGGATCAGCCATGATCTCATTAAATGGCGGAGCAAGCTCAAGGGGCCGAATGGTCTGCTTCTGCTCCTATTTCTTATGTTCTTATGCACTCACTCCAACATTCTCGCTCAAACTCCACTTGTGCCCCTCATTGCAGGAAAAGAGAGCCACAATAAGGGAGAGGGGTGGACAGGAGGAGGCCCACCTTCCATGGCGCATTTAACCAACGCTGAGGAGGCTGCTATCGAGATCATTGGAGGTGCAGAGGAGCTGGAAGTGGTGGACGGAGAGACAGGCACAGTAGAGCAAGCTGGTGACAGAATAGATTTGCAACCCTCTCAGTTAGATTTCATGAGTGACTGATATGGCATTTGATGTTCATACAGATTGAGCTCTGATCATCTGCACAATGGGATGTGTCTGCTACCTTCTTCTTCTTCTTCTTAGGCAGTCCCTCGGAACCGAGGATGACTTGCTTCCACATTAAAAATAAGTTCTCAGGTGACTGATGAGTCCAATGCGGGACCTGCAGTCTCTGTCACAGGTGGGGCAGACGGTGGTTGAAGGGGCGGGTGGGTGGGGTGCTTGGGTTGACGTGCGCTCCTTGCGCTTGACTTCCGCTTGCTCCCGGCGAAGAGACTCGAGGTGTTCGGTGCCTTCTCGGATGCTTCTTCTCCACTTTATGCGGTCTTGGGCCAGGGATGCCCAGGTGTCAGTGGGGATGTTGCACTTTTTCAAGGAGGCTTTGGGGGTGTCCTTGAAGCATTTCCTCTGCCCACCTGGAGCTCTCTTGCTGTGCAGGAGCTCCGAGTAGAGCGCTTATTTTGGGAGTCTCGTATCGGGCATGCGGACGATGTGACCCGTCTATCGGAGCTGATCGAGCGTGGTCAAAGCTTCGATGCTGGGGATGTTGGCCTGAGCGAGAACACTGACGTTGGTGCGCCTATCCTGCCAATGAATTTGCAGGATCTTGCGGAGGCAGCGTTGGTGGAACCTCTCCAGTGCTTTGAGGTGCCTGCTGTACATGGTCCATATCTCTGAGGCACACATGAGGGCAGGTATCACTGCTGCTCTGTAGACCATGAGCTTGGTGCCGGGTTTGAGGTCCTGGTCTTCAAACACTCTCTTCCTCAGGCGACCGAAGGCTGCACTGGCACACAGAAGGCAGTGTTGGACTTCGTCATCGATGTCTGCCCTTGTTGACAGTAGGTTCCCGAGGTATGGAAAGTGGTCCACATTGTCCAAGGCCTTGTCGTGGATTTTGATATTCGGGGGCAGTACTGTGTGGCGGGGGCAGGTTGGTAGAGGATCTTTGTCTTACGGATGTTTAGTGTAAGGCCCATGCCCTCGTATGCTTCTGTGAAGGTGCTGACGATAGTAAATATCACATGTCTAACTCATGCCTTTACTCCACCACAGGACCATCGAGAGCCCCCCTCCTCACTGTCCAGGAGGAAGAGCCAGACGACTCCTCAGAGGAAGTTGCAGCCTTTGAGGGAGGAGCGTCAGCAAAAATGAGCGCACCCAGCACCAGCGCAGAGACACACACCTCGGTGGGTCCTTTGCGAGATAGAGTAGCGTTGTCACCTGGTGTATCGCAGCTCACAAGAGAGCATCAGCAGATGGTGGAGACAGGGACAGCAGTGGAGAGTCCTCGTCGGAAGCCGCAGGGCACTCCTAGCTCTGCTCAGTTGCATGTAGACACTGTGCCTCTGGGGCCATCCAGAAAGAGAGCGGTGTTGGAGCTTCAGGAACAAGTGCAGGAGGCTCTGACAGGGTTTGCAAACATGGTAACTGCGAGTGTGCAGAGAATGGAGGAGTCCATGTCAAACATGAGCAATGCCGTGGTACACGCAATGGCGAATGTAGGTGCAGCCAGGGAAAGGATGGCAACCTCCATGGAGGTCATAAATAGCCAGACACAGCAGAACATGGTAACACTTCTAAATAGATGGGCATGTATAGAGGATAGATGGGCATCTATTGAGGAGAGAAACCAGAGGTTCATGGACGTCCTTATTATGAGGAATGTCAGCACAGAAATGGGTCCTCATGGCCCCACTGATGGGCAGCAAGATGCTCTCCAGCTACTTGCTAGCAGTGAAGTGCGGGTGACCCATGAGAGGGATGTTGGTGGTCGACAACAAGGAAGTGTGGGCTCCTCTCCAAGCGCTCATACTCCTATGCCACTGCGGAGTCTTCGGTCAGAGCCCCAGATTCCTCACCCAACTGAGATAGCCGTCTCAGCCCCTGCACAGCCGCAGGAGGAGCAGAATCTTGCGGAGCCCCCAGGCTCCCAAACCCAGAGGACGCCTGCCAAAGGCGTCTAAGCAGACGCAGCAGAGAAGTGAGCAAGCTGCCTCTACATCTGCTGAAGCCACAGGGGAAGCACCACGTAGAAGCACACCTATGAGAAAGTTAACACACAAATAGTCACAAGGGTAGTCACATGGGTGTTTTGATACAATACAAAGTTACGCTTGTCTTCGTATTTCAATTGTATTAAATAAATGCAATGTCAAAGATTCAAAGAGTTGGCCTATGTGTGCTCAGAAATGGAAGTTACACAGTGAGGGGTCAGGGCACCTTTCGTCTGCAGTGATGGTGGAGAGAGTGATAGGAATGCACAGTTTATTGTACAGATGCTGTATGGTGTATAATGAAGGTTATGCAAACACTCATATCCATTGTGCCAGCCACATGTGTTTGCTGCGTAAAGTTACGCGAATCTGGCATGGATTACTGTATCCCTTTCCTCACGGCCAGCAATCTGCTCGCATGCTGGTGGCACTTGCACAGCCACCTCCTCAAGGTCTTCCTCATCTGCCATCTCATTTGGCTCCTCCTCTGAGGAGGAGGAGGAGGCTGTGTGCTGTGCCACTTGTTCCTCAGGCAGCGGTAAGCCATGTTGCTGTGTGATGTTCTGCAGGGCACAGCAGACCACGATGATTCTGGACACCCTGGCTGGTGCGTACTGTAGGGCTCCACCTGATCTGTCCAGGCATCTGAATTGCATTTTGAGCAAGTCTGTGTTTTGCTCTATGATGCTTCTGGTGGAAAGGTGGCTCTCATTGTAGTGCTCCTCAGCTTCGTTTGATGGCCTCCTCATCGGTGTCATGAGCCTCATCTTCAGGGGATAGCCCTTGTCTCCAAGGAGCCATCCAGAAAGTTGGGTTGGCAGATTGAACAGCTGAGGCACAGTGGACTGCCGCAGGATGAACGAGTCATGGCAACTGCCAGGGAACTTGGCGCAAACATGCATAATGTTCTTCCTGTGGTTACACACCAGCTGGATGTTAAGGGAGTGGAAGCCATTGTGATTCACAAATACAGCTGGGTTGTGATGGGGTGCCCTAATGGCCACATGGGTGCAGTCTATGACTCCTGCAACCCTTGGGAAGCCTGCCATATTTGCAAAGCTAACCGCGCGCGTGGTAACACTTGCTTCATCCATTGAGAAGTGGATGTAATTGTGCGACTTGGCAAACAGGGCATCGGTAACCTGGGTGATGCAACTGTGTGCGGCCGACTGGGAAATGCCGCTGATGTCTGCTGCTGATCCCTGGAAGGACCCTGAAGCAAAGGCCCCGATTTTCTGCCAGCCGTCGGGCGGGTTTTCATGCGGGCGGGGGCCGAAAATCGCCGAACTAGGGGGTCGCGACCGCCCCCGCCCCGTCCGACTTTCGGACCGCTGTTTCTCCGCGACCCGAATCAGTCCCGCCCGCCGCTGGCGGGACTGGCCGTCGGGACCCTGATCACCAATTATTGGTATGTTTAATGCCATTTTAGGGTGCCCATGCGATTTTCAGGGGTTCTCCACGCTAAACACACCTGCGGGGAACCCCGCTGATGAAACCTGGTGTGAAGCTTGCTGGCTTGCTTGCTCTCAGCTGCAGGTCATTCAGGAAAGCTGCGATTTAAAGGGACAGCATTTGTATGTTGAAGGACCTTGTTGTTGCAGGCTTGGGGCTACTTTTTCAAGGCTTAGGCACAGCTGTGGAAGGTTGGAGCCTCACACACTTCTCCAATGTGATCTCCTGGGAAGCACCGCTCGGCACCCTCACTCAGCGCTTCCTCAGCGGAGGCATCCACCAGAAGCATGGGACGCCTTTTTTTCCTTCCCTTCTTGCCATTAGAGGATCTCCAGCAGCAGAGGCAGCAGCAGCAGAACCAGGAACAGCAGGAGGAGCACCAGGAGCACCAGGCTGCTGCTCACTCACCTGAAGCTGCACAGGCCAGAAGGGGCCAGCGCTTGGAAGTGGCTTGAGAGCACCTTGCTGCGCTTTAGGGGGCCATGGGGACCCGTATCTGCACTGGCAGTCCTACTCAGAAGGACTTCCATGAAGGTCTGGTTTCTCTGTTCAATAGATGGCCAACGCTCCTCAAGAGATGTCATTCTCTTATGAGCACTCACCATGTTTTCCGTACCCTGGCGAGTTATCTCCTCCATGGAGGTTGCCAACCTTTCCATGGTGATGCGTTCCTGCACCAATGACTGCACAAAGGCTTTGCTCATGGTCGCTATGGACACCTCCATTCGCTCCACACTCGCAGCGACCCTGGAGACAAAACCTGCCAGAGACTCCTGCATCTGTGCATGGAGATCCATCACCTCTTCTCTTGCGGATGGACCCAGAGGCAGAGGGTCAACATGCAGCGCAGCTGAGCTGAGCTGGCAGAGTCCTGCGCCCTCCGACTACCTCGCGCAAAAGTCTCAGCCTCCTTTGGCACTGCTGCTCCCTCATGTTGAGGAAGCTTATCCTCTGCCTGTAAACCCTGGGTTGGGGGTATCTCCTGCGGCACGGTGCAGCCCTGCGCTGACGCTCTCTGCCCTGTGCAGCATCAGGTGGCTGAGGAGAAGGTTGGCGCTCCTGTTGTTGGTGCTGCTGGTGTGCCTGGTTCTGCTGCTGCCATGGCTGCTCTTCCTCTGATTCTGAGGACCAGGATGAGAGGGTATAAATAGTTCCCATTCTACTGGTATCTATATCAGTTGAAGAAGAGGTGTTATAAGCGCTCAGTCAATGTGGGGAGAGGGCATTCCAAGGAGGTCACAGTGCATTTGGATCTCAGAATATACACTTACAACCTCAATACACCTGGAAAATGTGTTCCAAATCCTCAAAACAGAAAGTTCTGCCATCTGAAAGTGAACTCATGATGTAGGTCAGCTTTTATGCTGCAGTTGCAGCTGTCAACTATTCAGTTAGTTGCTATACCCGACACAATCAGCTGGCATCAACCCGCCGTCACAGGACTTTCCCAAATGTCGGGTCTGTCAGGGCTGAACAGACCCGAGACGCAGTGGCGGGGGAGGCAATTTAGGTCATTATGACCTTGTTAACAGCCCATTTAACAGTATTTTGAGCTCACCTTGCCATTTTATGAGGTCGCCCACAGGGTCCATGCTGCTCGGGGATCACATCAGGTAAGGAGGTCGGGAGTTGAATCAGCATGGGATCATCTCATTACTTGACAACAGCAAATGTGCTATAAAAGCTCCCATCTCAGAGCTGTTCACTTTCCAAGCTCAGAAGCTGTTGCTTACTGCCTTTGGAAGACAGATTGAGCTTTATGCAGGTTGCAAGTGTTTGGAGTAAATTTTCTATCCAGTGTCACCTTATTGGAACAACCTCTCTCATCATTGACAGATCACTTCTGTCATCTCAAGTTCACCTGCCATCTATTACATCAGCATCGATGCTCTTGAAACTATCTTACCTTGGTCCTCAGAATCCCACCATGATCAGCCCGAACACCAACAGCACCAATAACACCACCAACCTTCTCCGCAATCAACTAATGCTACGCAGGACATAGGGCATCAGCACCCGATTACATTGCTGCCCGGGAGGCCAGGGATGGCCTCACCGTGGCCAGATTTACTTCCCTTGACACTGTACACCCTGGCTGCCACATGATGCACCAGGTTGGCACCACCCCACAGCAACATCATAAAGCATCCCTACAATGCCCAAGCCATTCCTTTCACACTCATCAGCATTGCGGGAGGTACAGTTATGTCTCACCATTCACTGCAACTCACTAAGCCACTTCCAGAAGTGCACACAAATCTGTCCAAGAATGCAATGTGTAGAAAATAAAGGTTTTAATGTTTGACACCATATTAACAGAAACTTTACATGAACATTGCATAAAACACCCAAGTGCCTACCCTTGTGTGTTGTTAGTTGGTATGATTGCACTAGGATGAGGGTGAGTGTGAGCGGTGTCTAGTGAGATGGGGAAGTGATAATGTAGATAGAGAGGGATGGATGGAGGTGCAAGGTAAGTTGGTGTGAGTAAGGATGTGCAGGAGTAGGGTAGGGAAGGCAGAGTGATGGGGATGTGATGAGTGGCACAGCAGGATGAGGTTGAGTGTGGCTTTGCAGTAACGTTTCATGATCTACTGAGATCATTGAAAGGTTTGTGCCACTCCAGCCTGGTCCTCCTGACGACATCCCTGCTTGTGTCCTCCTGTGCAATGTGCAACCAGGCTGCGTTGGTCTCCTGGGGAGGTCTCTTCTGCCCATTGGCTGGGAAGAGAACCTCCCTGCGTGCTGTGACTCCCTCCATAAGCATATGGAGGGAGTCATGGCAGAGCCTGGGTGCAGGCGTGCACCTCCATGGAGTTCTTGTCAGTGCTTGCAGCACCTCAATGCTGTAGAACACAACAATAACTTGTATTTATATAGCACCTTTAACATAGTAAAATGTCCCAAGGCGCATCACAGGAGTATTAAAACACAATAAATGTGACACCGAGCCACATAAGGAGAAATTAGGGCAGGTGACCAAAAGCTTGGTCAAAGAGGTAGGTTTTAAGGAGCATCTTAAAGGAGGAAAGAGAGGTAGCGAGGCAGAGAGGTTTAGGCAGGGAATTCCAGAGCTTAGGGCCTAGGCAACAGAAGGCACGGCCACCAATGGTTGAGCGAGTATAATCAGGGATGCTCAAGAGGCCAGAATTAGAGGAGTGCAGATATCTCGGGAGGTTGTGGGGCTGAAAGAGATTACAGAGATAGGGAGGGGCGAGGCCATGGGGGGATTTGAAAACAAGGATGAGAATTTTTAAATCGAGGCGCTGCTTAACCGGGAGCCAATGTAGGTCAGTGAGCACAGGGGAGATGAACGAATGGGACTTGGTGCGAGTTAGGACATGGGCAGCCGAGTTTTGGATAACCTCAAGTTTACGTAGGGTATAATGTGGGAGGCCAGCCAGGAGTGCATTGGAATAGGCAAGTCTAGAGGTAACAAAGGCATGGATGAGGGTTTCAGCAGCGGATGAGCTGAGGCTAGGGCGGAGATGGGCGATGTTATGGAGGTGGAAATAGGCCTTCTTAGTTATGCTGTGGGTATGTGGTTGGAAGCTCATTTCAGGGTCAAATATGACACCAAGGTTGCGAACAGTACCTTTCAGCCTCAGGCAGATGTTAGGGAGAGGGATGGAGTCAGTGGTTAGGGAACGGAGTTTGTGATGGGGACCGAAAACAATAGCTTTGGTCTTCCCAATATTTAATTGGAGAAAATTTCTGTTCATCCAGAACTGGATGTCGGACAAGCAGTCAGACAATTTAGAGACCGTGGAGGGGTTGAGAGAAGAGGTAGTGAGGTAGAGCTGGGTATCGTCAGCGTACATGTGGAAACTGACGCTGTGTTTTCGGATGATCTCGCCAAGTGGCAAAATGTAGATGAGAAATAGGAGAGGGCCAAGGATAGATCCTTGGGGGACACCAGAGGTAATGATGTGGGAGTGGGAAGAGAAGAACACTGACAGCACAACTGTCAAAATCAATTTGCGCATGGTCCTTTAAGGAAACCGGCTGATGATGCGTCATCAAATGACATCATCAGACCCGCTTCCTTCAATTGGCTGGCAAACACGCTGGGTGGGCTTAACAAGCCCAATCATCGTAAAATCATTTCACAGAGCAGGCTGGAGCCAGTAGCGGGGTTGGGACCCGTCACCGACTTCGCCCGCACTGGATCCGCCGAGGTAGGGGAAAATCATGGCCTTAGTGTCTGTAGATACATAGGCCTAGAAATCCAGTATAGCCACTTTTGGGGCGGTAAAGTCGGGCGGTCGCTAAAGTTTGCGCCCGGCGCAAAGTCGCGCCCCCTTCGCCGATATTCAGTCGCATCGCCCCAAGAGGTTGCTGCTGTGCTAAAATAGGCGATGCACGACTATCTTTAGGCGCTATGCCGGCGGTGCTGAGCGATACCCCCGAGGCCGGGCGCAGCGCCGGTGCGGCGAGTTCTTGATTGACGGCAGACACTCTGGCGCCGGTCAGCTCTTAAAGGGGGAGGGTGGATTTGTTTGCCTGCCACGCCCTGCACACTGCAGCCCTCAACCTAGGCCTGACCACTTCAGCTTCACCTGCACAACGCCCAGGGCTATGGAGAAGGCCAGGGAGAGAGCGCAGCGCTTCAGCGACGGTGACCTGAGGCTACTGGTTGGCGGAGTGGAGCGCAGGCGCCATGTTCTGTTCCCAGAAGGTGGCAAGAGGCCGCTGCCCAGCACCTACCGGAAAGCCTGGAGGAGGTCTCCAACAGGGTGTCTTCCAACAGCGTGGTTGCCAGGACTCCTGTGCAATGCCGGAAGAAGTTCAACGACCTCACTCGGGTTGTCAGGGTGAGTACCCTTTCCAGTGTCCTCCTCATCCTTGCATGTGCACCTCACTTTATGGGCAAAGGGACCTGAAAGCCCTAATGGTCAGCCCTCATCCAGCAGCTATGGGACAGGCATGAAAATCACTTGCACATTCAGCACTTTACACACTGTACAAGCTATTCGACCATGGGAGGCATTGCAGACAAGATCAGGGCTACACACTGTACAAGCTATTCGACCATGGGAGGCAGTGCAGACAAGATCAGGGCTACACACTGTACAAGCTATTCGACCATGGGAGGCAGTGCAAACAAGATCAGGGCTTCACACTCTACTTAGAGGCCGTCCTTTCTCTTGCAGGCCAAGGTGGCGCACAACCGGCGCAACCGAACTGAGACCGGGGGAGGCCGTCCTGACCTCAAAGAGCTCTCCGACCTCGACCAGCGTGTGGAGCGCATTATGGCAGGCCGGCTGATTGGCCCCGTCGCCAGTGGAGATGCCGACCCTGTTCTGGGCACCAATGGTAAGGGCATCACCTTTTGGACCTCTCTCGTTCCACTTGCGCATGAGATCAGCATCCTTTGCCACTGTCCGACCAATGCGGTGAATGGCAGCACTCATGCCTCCCTCGCTGTCGCCCTGTCCTCACTCTAAAGCTACTCTTGTGCCTTCCTGCTTTCAGATGGTGAATCGTCAGGTGAGGAGGCGGGCCCTCAAGCTGCCACTGTCAGCCCTTCGGAAGACGAGGAGGAGGAAGAGGAAGCCGGCCCATCAGTGCCACCCTCAGCTGCGCCAGCCCATGGCGATGTAGGGGACACGTCTTCCCTGGAGGGGAGCCGGGGGGAAGGGTCGGAGGAGAGTGAAGCTCCGGGGCCCAGCGACCTGCAGCAACGCGGGAGGGGTGGGGAAGCTCGGCGGACTTCTCCCCAGAGGGTGAGTGCGGCCTCCAGTCCTGCGACGGTGAGCGCAGAGGAGGTGCGGCTCCTGGAGGAAATGGCCGTCCAGGCTGAGCGCAGGCACAATGAGCTCATGGCTGCAGTGGCAAGGATGCCTGACTCCATTGAGTCTTTGTCAAGGAGTGTGCAGCAATTTGGAGCAGCACAGGCCAGGAGTCTGCAGGACTTTGCGGCAGCACAGGCGGCTTCGAGCCAAGTGCTCAGTCGTGCCGTCCATTCACTGGCTGTTGTCATGCAGACACAGAGCAGGGCCACACGGGCACTAACTGCTGCCACCCTCGCTGGATCAGCCAGGCATCGCCACGGCACCCGCCGCGCAGCAGCAGCCCAGCAGTCTGTCCTTCAGCTGTTTGCTGCGCATGCTGCAGTGCTGGCCCATGCGAGTGCCACTGTATCAGGCGACCAGCGAGCACCTGCGATCTGCCAGGTTGGCACCATTCCTGCAGCCGACACTGCCACTCCGCCATTGCAGCTGCCATGAGCCGCTGGACAGACTGCTGCTGCCCAGCCAGAGTTGGAGCAGTCAGCAGCCGGCCACTCCAAGGCCAGAGCTGGTGCAGGCCGACCCCCAAGGGCATCTGCCGTCACGCCATCTGCCCCTCAGCAGCCTTCCCCCAGCCTTGCTGCAGCCACTGGGCTCCCATTGAGGAGGAGCTGCAGGGCGGGCAGGGGCCAGGCAAGGATGCGAAAGGCATCGCCCTTGCAGGGCAAAAAGTAGAAGGTATGCTCAAATGCCTGTTGTGTTTTTGTAAGGCCGAGACTGGTGTCTTTCTTTCTTTTTGTAAGGCCGAGACTGGTGCAGTTGTGTTTTTGTAAGGCCGAGACTGGTGTCTTTCTTTCTTTTTGTAAGGCCGAGACTGGTGTCTTTCTTTCTTTTTGTAAGGCTGAGACTGGTAGTTTTGTGTTTTTGGAGGGGGCTTCTCCACATGAGGATGTAATGTGGGAAGGGCAGAGGTTTTCAATAAATTATTGTTGTTAAATTGCACTGTGCATGGTTTTTTGGTTAAGTCCTGGTTGCCCTGCTCGGCTGAGGGCTTGTGGAGTGGCTACATTCATCTGTTGACATTGGCACAAGCCATTCCCTGAGAGGGGGCCTGGAACCGACGTTCAATAAGCCGCCGACGGGTGGCCCTTGCACTTTCTGCCTCCATCCTGTGCTGGTCCTCCTCCTCCTCCTCCTCCTCCTCAGGTGGTCCTCCAATCTCTGGTGGCAGTGGCTGAGTCCTGCGGATAGCCAGGTTGTGCAGCATGCAGCAAACGACCACGAAATGGGAGACTCGCTTCGGCGAATATTGTAGGGCTCCACCGGAACGATCCAGACAGCGGAACCGTTGCTTCAGGACGCCGATTGTTTGTTCGATGATGTTCCTGGTCGCTTGATGGCTATCGTTGTATCCCTCTTCAGCAGGGGTGCTGGGCGCACGGAGCGGGGTCATCAGCCAGGTACACAAAGGATAGCCTTTGTCCCCGATAAGCCATCCTCGTGGGTGAGGCTGGGCCTGGAACATGTCTGCCACAGAAGTCTGTCGCAGGATGAAGGCATCGTGGCTGCTGCCTGGAAAGCGGGCATTGACAGCTAGGATGAGCTGCCTGTGGTCACACACCAGCTGGACGTTCAGCGAATGGTAGCCCTTCCGGTTGCGGTAATCCTCTGCATTCTCCAGAGGTGCCCGCAAAGCCACATGCGTGCAGTCAATTGCGCCCTGCACCATGGGGAAGCCCGCGAATGCTGCAAAGCCCATTGCACGCTGTTGCTGCTTGGCAAGGGCCATGGAGAAGGAGATGAACTGACGTCTCCTTTTGAAAAGGGCATTGGTGACCTGGCGGATGCAGCAATGCACGGCGAACTGGGAGATGTTGGCAATGTCCCCAGCAGCGGATTGGAAGGAGCCGGTGGCATAGAAGTTGAGAGCCACCATCACCTTCACTGCCACCGACAGAGACGTCCTGCACCTCAGCTGTGGCTGCAGATCACCGCCAAGCAGGTGGCAGATCTCTGTGACCACCTCCCTTCGGAATCGCAGCCTCCGAACACACTGCTCTTCAGACATGTTGAGATAGGAGAACTGCTGGCGGTATACCCTGGGTGGGTAAGGCCTCCTTTGCCGACGCCTGTTGCCCCCTCTCCGTCTAGCCAGGGCTGCCACTCTCTCACGGCGTCTGTGAGCCCTTTGGATGTAATTGAGAAAGCCAGCGTTTACACCCATTGCAGCCCCCATAATATGCTGGCAAACAATGAGATGTCAATGAAGGCAAAGACAAGTGGAAAGCTGTGGCCTGAAGCCACAAGTACCGGTCCAAGTGATGAGCCAAAGCAGAAAGCTCTCTACCTTGGTCTCTCTGCAAAGATCCTTCTCTCAAGAAGGAGTGCTGCGAAATGGCAGCCTTTTATAGTGCAGGAGGAGTGCCCTTTAATTTGCGCCCCCCGCGCCCCGCATCGACTGAGCACCGTTCCACTGTAACAGTCGCTAGGGGCGCCAAGCGCACAATGGGCGAAGCGACTGAATTTCCGGTTTGGGGCGCACAAAGGGCGTTGCACGAGGAAATGACGTCAGGATCTGCGCGCGCAGCTAAGCGCGCGCAAAGACGTTGCGCCGCCGCTAAATCTTGAGTGAAGTTGGGGCGAGGCGCAGATCGCGCTGCGCCCGGCCGCTAGCCACCTAGCGCCCGACATCTACTCCTCCTAAGGCGCTACCGGCTGGCGCAACCAACTGAATTTCTAGGCCATACTTTCTAGCAGGGCTTATTAGATATCAACCAGGATTGGAAACTCTGGTTGATTTTTGTCCCCCTCTACAACCCAAAGATGCCAAGCCCCACCATACATGCCAAGCATTCACGTTTCATAAAATCATTGTTACCTGCATGCCCGCATTGTGGATTTAAGTCAGCACCAACATTTCTTGGCTTCTCCCCTAACCACTGATTCTGGTTCCTACATTCTGTTGTTACTGCTCCAGATGACTGAACACCACTGCATGCGATGGATTGGGATTTTGGTGAAGGATTTACAAGTTCAAGAAGTCCTGCCCAGAGCATGCCGTAGTGTCCAATTCTCTGGAACAGCAGCAGCAGGAGGTAGAGGTGAGAGCACTGCTGAAGGGGAGCGAGAGCCAGGAGCCCTGAGGGGAGGGGAAGGGGAAGGAGCCAATGGCATTGCTGAAGTAGGGGTGGGGGTGGGGGAAGAACTGAGAGTAATACTGAGGTGGGGAGGGGAGGAGATTGCTGGCATGAACTGGAGAGGAGGGAAAAATGCTAGTATGAATGGGAGGGGGAACAAAATGCTAGCATTCATGGAGGGGAAGTGGGAAGCATGGCAGCATGAACTATGAGAGGGGGTTGTGGGGGGTGGGGGATGGAGGAGGATTGCAGTATGGACTGAAGAGTAGAAGAATGCCATTATGGAATGGAGGAACAAGAGTGCCAGCTTGGATTAAGAGGGCAGATGGAGAAGATTGTCAATATGAACTGGGGTGGACAATAAAAAGATGACAGCTTAATTTGAGACTGGAAAGGGAATAGAATATAAACTTGTATTGATGGGCAAAGGAAGGAAAGGAATGTCCACAAACCCACACTACATCCCCAGCAACCCCTGATAAAAAGAATAAGGCAGATTTAGCTAAGGTCTAAAGTCACTAAAGTCCGTGTTCAAGCAGCAGCACTGCAGAGTGCCAAGGAAGCTACTATTCCTGAAGGTTGTGTTGAGTTTAATTAGAATAATGTAGGAGGCTAAAATGCAGAGTTGGAATGGGAGGAGGAATTAAAGTGACAAGCCACTGAGAGGGCAGGACTACATTTGTAGACAGCTCAGATTAATATGTCTGTCTTCATCTGTCTTTTCTCTTTACAGATGCTGATGTTCAGCATTTGTAGTTTTTTTCTTTTTATTTGTACTGTTTGATTTATTGCCAATTTTCTTTAGGAATGCCAGCCTTGAAGAAGTTCTGTATCTAAAACCTTTGTCTTTTTCTCTTTCTTGAGAAGCCAGTGTTAGTCAGTTTTGAGTTTGGAACAGTCAAAGTGAGAAATCAAAGTCTCACTTTCTAAGGTTAGTGCCAGTCAATTTAGGGATTGCTGATTTGTAAAGCAAATTTAGTCTGTAATTGGTAGAATTACACAGTTATTCTGATGTTACAAGGAGCGATAGGAAATAAGTAACTTTTGCCTTGTAAACTGTGTTCTGTTCATTTATATACTTAATGTAAAATAAACCAGTTTGTTGGTTTACAATGGTGCTCGAGTGCTTTTGAGTTCACCTTATGAAAAAATTGGAGAAAGCACATGGTGGCACCTGAAATCACGCAATTCAGTACACACAATGAGGGATCTTATTGTTATGATCCCTAGGTCATTGCATCATTTGACTAGTTATTGGGCAGTAAAGGTACTCTCCAGTTCATAAGGTCTGCTTATGGGGGTGACTGATGATGCTGAACCCAAGAGAATATCTCATGGAGACCCAACACCGTGTTAGCTCCATTTGCCTGCATGAATGACCTTGCCTCCCTGGTAGCTTGCTTTTACTCCTCCGTCATTCCCACTCTGACCTTTCGCCATTGACCTCCTATGCTGTTCCAACCAAGCTCAATGCAAGCTTCAGAACTGCAGCCCTGATTTGGCAGTCTTGAAAAAATTGGAGCTGTGCCCACGTGTACCATAGGATGGGGAGGACATCACCAAACTTTTCAATCTAAGGCTGCCTCCAATTTGCTTTGGTAGCCTCTGCATGGAAAACAGGGAGTTGGACCTACACAAGTGAATGGTGGACAGTTGCAAAACCTAGCCAGCTAACAGTATTTAAAGGGAGGATGCTTGACCTTAATGAGGAGACTTAAACATTTCTTCTGTGAAAGAATGGCTGGAAGGAACAATGTGAGAAAAACTGTCCCTGCCACTTATGGGGCCCCAAAATTCCTGCAATGGGTAGTGCAGCAAATGCTTTTTTTGAGGCAGAGGGCTACCCTAATGCAAAGGCAGGATACATAAGCTGTCTGGCAGGACATGATAGAATGGGTCAATGCCATCTCCCAGACCTTTATATATCAGACTTCAGGTAGCATGTAGAAGAAGTATGACAATGGAGATTTTGAAAGATGAATAGATGAATAATTAGCTTAGGGACAGCTAGTTTTGCACAGAACAGTGACAAGATCACATTTTTTATTATTTTTATGGAATGTGGAGAAGTTAGAAATAAATGAGTCTCACTGTAAAAATATATTGGCCCAGAAATTCGGGTCCCAACGTGTGAGTACGGACGGAGTACTCCCTCCGTGGACCCGATGGAAGTGCCGGAATCTTGCATGCACTACGCATGCGCGGGAAACCGGCACTTCCGATCCTCTGAACCAAGGGGTTCAGAGGTCAAACGCGTGCGCGCGGGTGCGCGTTGAACTTCCTTTTTTTTTCAGGTTTTAACGTGCGGGTAAGTCTGTACATTTTAGAAATGTAAAAAGCAGCTGTAAGGACTTCACTTTCAAAGGTAAGTGGTCAATTATTTAAAATTAAAACATTTTTTCCACAGGTTTTTACTTTTAAATACTTTAAAGCAAGGTAAGTTTATTTTTAGCCCTGTTTTTTTATAAAATTATTTTTTTCAAAAATTTAAATTTTTGTTTAAAATAGTTATTTAATATCATTTATAGTTTATTTACAAAGTGTGATTTAAAAAAAAAATTATTTGAAGGTAAAGTACAGTTTTACAGCCTCAGCATTTATACGTTTTGACAGGTCTATCTGTCAAGACTTATGAATGGAGCATTCCCTGCTCCGATTGGCTGCCTGTTGCTCACGTGATCCCAGGGGACGCTTCGCACTGACTACGCCCCTGGGACACGCCAGCATAGCGCGCCGGCCTCTGGGACAGGCCTCGGAGAGGAATTCCACGCAGGCCAAGAGGTCAACTGCCGGCGCGCTAGGTAAGTGTAGGTCGGGGGCTTGCACCCGCGGGAAGCCCCCGACCCAAATTTCTGGGCCATTCTGTTCATTCATATATGTCATGTAAAATAAACTAATTTGTTGTTTTATGATTGTCTTTTGTCTCACCAGAGTGCTTTTCAGTCTGCCTTCAGTAAAGGCAATACATAAGAATTAGGAGCAGGAGTAGGCCATACGGCCCTTCGACCCTGCCGTTCATTAAGATCATGGCTGATCTTTGAACTCAACTCCACTTTCCCGTCCTAACCCCATAGAACACATGTAGCGGCACATATGAAATCACAGCAAGCAGTGCATGTAACAAGAATTCTATGATACAACTCTTGGGTCATGCCATCATTTAACTAGATATTGTGGAGTAAAGCTACAATCTAGACTGTAGGGAACATAAAGTTTGCTTATAGGAGCGACCAGTTGTGGTGAACTTGAGAGAATATCAAGTGCAAGACCCATGAAATTTGTAACGTACTCCTTGACAAGAAAAAAGAAACATCACTGTCGGGTCTGTGTGCTAACATGATCAATTTAGTGAGAGGGCAGAAGTTAATGACTGCCTTGATACCACAAACAGACAATTACTACAGATTAATGCATATTTTCACCCTGTAGAATTTTACCTGCATGTGCTTGCTGATGTCAGCAATTTTGTTCAAATGAATATAAACACTCATTTGAAGAGTAAGTGATCTTTTGGCTCAACCACAACTCATTGGAATGCATCTTGCCCTGACTCAGGCCTTTCTATAGGTGTTCACATAAGGCAACTGTGAAAGCTCTATGGGAACTGTCATCTGCCGCGCACCCCGAGGTCACTGATAAATAATCCAGGCTGTGCAATAAACTGACTTCCAGGACAAAGACACTGATATATTGCTGGTGATCAATCCTTCCTACAACGAGGATTGCATGTTATCTTAGTCATGGAACTGAAGAGCACAACTAATTCACTAATATTTTACTGCTGGCAGGAGCCACTTGCGGTGATGCTTCTCATCAGAAGTGAACTACTATAAAAACAGCTGAAATTTCTTTTTATTAGAAAAGTGCTCTTTGCTCAATGTAATACTCTCTTCAACTTACTGCCTGCTACCAAAGGCAATCTCAATTTCAGCAGCAAGACTGTAAAGTAAATGAGGCAGCACTGCTGCGGGCAGAGGTTTCAAGAACAACCATGTGTTGGTTTCTCAGTCTGAAAGCAGTAGCTTTTTTTGATGTCATTTATATGTATTGTGACAGGAGGAGTAGCCATGGATGGATCTCAACCTACCTGTACAGGCAAGCAATGCAGATGTTTGCTTGCTGACACGTATCTCCTCATCCATTGGGGAAAGTCCAACTGCCAAAGTCTCGGAATGCATTTACACTGCACGATTAACGTCAGTACAAAGTAGTTTCCACTTTGCACTAATACTAATTTTGTAGTTTATAAATCAGGTATCAAGGGCTGAAATGTGAAGCAGAGAGAGACTCCCTTTTCCAGGCAGTCTTTCTCCACTGTACTGGGGCATCAGATTGGGCCCTAACTCTGGATTTAAGCTGCAGTTACACTATAACTGCAGTGTTGATATAAAGCGAAACAAGAATTAAAGGGAAAACAAGCTTGCTTTAATCAAATCATTTTGTTGTTATTTCTTCTTCATCTATGGCTTGTAAGACAACCATATCATCATCTGTAACATCTTTCTAGCTTTTGGATAAATGTATTTGGAGAATTATAACTGTTGATCTCTATATCAAGTCATAGACAAGGAGCATTTAGATTCCCTGATGACTTGGTAAATAAATGGACTATATGATACGACACTGAGCTGCTTAGACCATGAAAGTCCCCGGTTCAAACTATGATCAGTAGTGAGTTGACCAATCTTAGCAGGGCAGAGGTGGGGTTTCTGCAATTGAACCTTAGTATTCTTAATTAGGTAGAGTTAAAAATAACAGCTAGGTTCCTGACCTGATCACTATCCCGAGATTACTGAAAATTGCACTTGTGGATGCTGGGTTAAGACAGGCTGTGAAGGGTCTTCTGACACCCCCTGTTCAGGCTCTCATACGTTGGAAGTCTATTGCTGTCCTTGGAAACTTAGTCCAACATGGGCTACCAACTTAAGGGGAGGGGGGACAGAAAACTGGAGGGAAAAATTCAAGAACAGAAAAAAAGCTATGGGGCAATCAGTGTGACGCAAATATTTATACTGTCATGTTGACAAAACTCATGACTATAGAAATAATTATACTTCTATTATATTACACATTTGAGAACAGTTAATATTCTTGACAGTGCAATACAGAGTCCACAGTGCTGTTCCAATCTTGTTGGATTAGTGCAAAATATGGGCTTACAGATTTGTAGGCTATAAATATGATTTAATAATAATTAAGCAATTAGTGTAAAACTGGTGCAAATACCATTGTTGGCAGCAATGAGGTATTAGCTCAGAAAAGTTTCTATGTTCAATAATACAAGCGAGCTTAACACTGAAGAGATGAAAAAAAATCGCCGCAGCAATGTGGGTCTATTTACTGATATTGATTTTTGTCACATATTTATTTCTTGTCACGTTAAAGGTGCTGGCACGAGTGTGGTGCAGTGAACAATGCCACCTTGCTTACCCTGGTGGAATTATACTATTCGGTAGCCTGTGGCTCTCCTGTTTTCTCCACATAATTTCATGTTTAAATGCCTGGACATGCACAGCAGTGCTCTAAGCATCAGAGGAGACCCGAGTGTAAATTGTATGTGGCCACATGTGCCTCAATCTATTTACTGGTGTGAGTCTACCAGCCTAAAGGTGATTGGGCTAATGTCGGTAAGTGGAAAAGACAGTTCTCAATGTGCATAAGGATGTGCACTGGTTCTTGGTCATGGTGCCTGTAGTGTATGTACCCGTCTACCTTTAAGGGAACTATTGAATGTAACCGTTCACCTTTAAGAGAACTACTTTAGGTGTGGCACTATTTGTTTGGCTTCTGTATACTGTAATACCGACAGTGACCACACCAGTATATAAGTGTTGTGGCAGGATAACTGGGGCAGATTCGCCCTGACCTTCGAATAGTAAAGACCTGTTTGTTTGTTACTCCTGAAGTCTGTGTATTTATTAACTGCACAACCCACAGACTTTACAGTGGCGACGAGTCCGATCGTACCCTGCGGCAAGACTACCAAAGCAACGAAGAGCGTCGAAGAGAGGCAACCGCCCTCGTCGTGCTGCTGAAAGAAAACACGAGGCTGCAGCAGGAGGAAGGAGGGAGACTTTAGCAACAAAAGCTTCCAGCAACAACAGGCACTGACTACCCTTTTACCACGGTGCGGAGTGAGCCGATCAGCTGGAAACAAGGTGGCCGCGGAGACTGTGAGTAGGGGAAGGTGTAGAGAATATCCGGAGGATTCGGGCTGTGCACTCGACCACGGTCGAGGGGGAACGGAGCCGGTCAGAAAGTCGGGTCCAACGGCGTCGTGAGACAGTCGGACCTCGATCGGCGGGGAAAGCCGGGCAGCGACCGCAGCCACGAAGCGCTGAGACTGGGAGTAGGCGCGGGAAGAGAAACCCAGCCACAGCCGGGGAGGGAAATACCGGTCTGCGAGAGGGCTGGGAGGCGAACAGGAACCGTGCGGGTGGGAGAGAGAGACAGAGCCGAGCAAGGGGAGAGAGACTGCGCGAGAGCCAGTCCAGCGACTGAGCTGTTCTCCACCAACGGGGTACCCAGAGCCGGTGGAACCGAACGTGCGGGAGAGAGAGACTGCGCGAGAGCCAGTCCAGCGGCTGAACTGTCCTCCGTTAACGGGGTGTACCCAGCGCCGGTAGAGCCGTGCGGGCGGGAGGAAAAGACAGAGCCGAGTAAGGGGAGCTGTGCGGAAGCCAGCCAGCGGCTGAACCTGTCCGCTGTGGGGGAAGCGTACCCCTTCCACCGGGAAGAAACGCGGGAAGCCGCCATTAGGCGGAGAAGACGACAGAAGCGGGAAACCGCCATTGAAGTGGGCGGGGCGAAAAGGAAAGAGCGGGGAAACCGCCATTTTCGCGGGAAACCGCCATCTTAGAAATAAACAAATAAATAAGAATACTTAAAGAAATACTGGTGCTGCTCCCAAGGGAAGAAAGATGCCTAAGCGAGGGAATATTAATGATTTTAATTCTGAAATAGAAGACTGGGCCACGTACGTGGAACGCATAGAGATCTATTGCGAAGCCAACAAAATAGAGGAAGACGACAAGGCGATAACATTGCTAAACTCGATGGGGGCAAAAACATACGGGCTCTTGAAGCATCTAATAGCACCAGATAAACCAGCGGATCAGACCTTCGAAGAGATTGTGGCTGTGCTGAAGGACCACTTGAACCCCACACCGTTGATGCTGGCTGAACGATTCAAATTCTACGCAAGAACGCAGAGGGAAGACGAAAGCAATGCGGAATACTTGGTCGAACTGCGTAGGCTGGCGAAATACTGCCAGTTCGGAGGGAATCTGACAGAAGCACTGCGGGACAAGTTCGTATGCGGATTGTCCAAAGAAGGGACGCAGAAGCGACTACTGGAAGAGAACGACCTCACACTGGACAGGGCTGTCCTTATAGCTGCATCGCACGAAGCCGCAGCGAAAGGAACGGCGGAAATGCAACTAAAGGCGGCGGCACTCGGGGTGGACCAAATTACTTCAAGCACAACAAAATGCTACCGTTGTGGGAAGACAACGCATGACCAGAACCAATGCTGGTTTAAGAACCAAGAGTGTAGGAAATGTGGCAAACTGGGTCACATCGCGAAGGTATGCCGGTCAGGGAAGAAGACCAGCAAACAAAGGAAGCCACCACAAGAAAAGTACAACAAGGTACACAAGGTGGCTGAGAAGAGTTCAGACGAACAGAATTCAGACTCAGACCCAAACAACCAGGAGCTGGGTAGTCTGAGAATCCACCATGTGAGTAAGGAAGCTGACCTACAAACTATCTGGGTCATGCTAAAAATAGCTGGAGTCCAAGTAAGAATGGAGCTGGACACCGGATCAGCTGTATCAGTCATAAATCGAAGGGATTACCACCGGCTATTCTCACACGTACCCTTAAGAGATACCAAGTTCGTATTGCAGACATACACGGGGCATAAAGTATACCCCATGGGAAAAATAAGAGTCAAGGTGAGAGATAGGGGTAAAGAACACCCAAGAATGAACTTGTACGTACTACATGAGGGAGGACCACCACTTCTAGGACGGGAGTGGATCAAGAAAATAGACATGCAATGGCACTACCTACAAGCAATGACGAGTGAGGACTCGGTGCAGACAAGCAGCTCAGACTCTGAGCCGGAAGACGATAAGTCCAGCCCACGTATGAAAAACAAGGTTAACATGAACTCACTGACTAAGGTTGGAAAAACGATGGCGTGCATAAAGACAGAGAATTCTGAGTCTGTTCAAGTCACAGACATATGCATTACGGAGGAACACCGGGCCCGAACTCAACGTTATTTCAAAGTATGACAACAATTCGAACAATTAAGTTACCGCCTCGTACAAGAGATGAAAACAATGAAAAAGTTCTATGACACCGAATGGGAGAGTCTGGAAAGACAACAGAACCTGCTGGCTCAAGCAGAGAGCGACCATAGAGCCATCGTGACCAATTACCGATCACACCTCCCTTATGATGTTCAGGAGTTAGAATATTTGCATGATCTAGAGATACAGCATAAAGGCAAACCACGCTACACTGAGGATTTTGTTCTGAAATTGGAGACGGAGCTAGTGCAGGCAAGGTTAAGAGAAGCTGAATCGCAGTGTGCACTTAAAGAGATGCAGAAAAAAATCTTGGACATGGAAAAGAGAAACGCTTCTTTACCTGATGTGAATAATGTGGCCATGTTGCAAGAGGAGCTTATCACTCAGTTAAATGAAAGTAAACGGAAAATGGCTGAGATAGACTGCAAGAATAAAGAAGATTTGATGGCAGTGAGACTTCAAGAGGCAGATAGCATAGCAGCCTTGGCTGAACTCCAACAGGAAATTGCGAAAGAAGCAAATGAAGAGGAATCTTGAGGAAGCCGGGATTTTATTCCAGTTCTTCTCTACGACTCCTTACAAGCAGAGTGTGAGAAGTTGAAAGAACAGTATGAACAGGCCCAGGCTACAATTCTGGAGGGGATTAACTCGGCAACCTCCGAAAAGCTAGTTTCAGTAGAAGCATATGAACAACTAAAGGTTGAACATGAGCAAGAAGTCCAAAGGCTGCAGGAAATTCTTGATGAGCTCAAGGCCAAGACAGACTCATCGGTAGAAGTTCCATCCATAGATGAGAATTTAGAGGTGAAAGACATGGCAGAACATGAAAGACAAGATGTCCAAGAACTCATAAAAATATTGAAGGAAACCCAAGACAAATATGAAGTGGCAATGACCGAGGTTCAACGACTTGAAGAACAGAGTCAATGGGGAATCCTTTCAGTGGAAGGAAAGGAAACTGTAAGAAACACAAAGACTGTAAGAATGGGCCCTGAACATGAGCTTGGGAGCATCAAGGCGCAACTTCTTCGAGCGCTTGAAACCAAAGTACAAGAGGAAAGGAAGGTGAAAGCATTGGAGGGAAAGGTGGAGGAAATGGTGAAGACTCTGATCCACAGAGTCCCCGTGGAAGAGTTAACGGTCAGCCAACTCCTTCACATGCTGAGAGACAAGACTCCACAATGGGAACACGAGCTTCAATCTTCAAAGGGCAGGAATTCGGAGCTCCCAAAAGTTACGGAAATAACTGAGGTGGCAACACAGATTTTGTGTTACAGTTTACTCTATGAAGAGTTCGTTGAATCACGTCAATGTGAACAGAAGAATGTTGAAACAGCTGCTTCAGTAGAAGGATTAAATAGCCTGATAATGCAATCCCTGGTGGAAGGGAAGGTATTGAACTCACAAATGAGGTCAGTAGTGAAGGAATGGCAGACAACCCAGGAAGAGCGGGATGAAATTGAATGCAGGAAGAAGTCTTTTCAAGAAAGATGTCTAGGGAAGGAACCACAGTCAGCTAACGTCCAGATGGGTAAGGAGGAAGTAGAAGGCCCTCTCGCTGGCCTAACTCAGGACGAACCCGAGTATTACCATGACCTGTTGAGTGACACTGAATACTACGAGGATCTGGTCTGCTCAGTTTGTGATGAAAACTCCCAAAGTGCTGAAATCCGGATGAAGCACTTAAGGTCTAAGGAACATAGAGAGTTGGTGGCGCTACAGCTGGCAGCCGAGAAAGGAGCTCCGAGAGTTTCAAAAAGGCAGAAAAGAAAAAGAAGCAGAAGATAATAACCGTCTAAAATATTATCACTTCTACCATCTCAGGCGGGACACTACGAAAGGAGCTAAATTAGTTGAAAAACCGGAAATTATCAAGACAGCCAGTTGGTTGTAAAAGTCCGCACTGCTGGTTCAACAGGACGAAAGTTCAAGCTGTTACGTCAAGAAAAAGGCTATGGAGGAGTCACGCTAGCCATGTGAACCGGCTACACCAAAGAGATGCTGTTCGGAACGAGTCAAGATCAGAGACTGAATCTATGAACTGTTCCCACCGAGATTATATCTGTAAATTGTTTTATATGAAGTTGAAGATATGTATGTTTAACGGGGACTCTGTAAGTAATGAGCTAAAAAGGGAGGATTGTAGTGTATGTACCCGTCTACCTTTAAGGGAACTATTGAATGTAACCGTTCACCTTTAAGAGAACTACTTTAGGTGTGGCACTATTTGTTTGGCTTCTGTATACTGTAATACCGACAGTGACCACACCAGTATATAAGTGTTGTGGCAGGATAACTGGGGCAGATTCGCCCTGACCTTCGAATAGTAAAGACCTGTTTGTTTGTTACTTCTGAAGTCTGTGTATTTATTAACTGCACAACCCACAGACTTTACAGTGCCAGCCTCCTGTTATATTACAGAACTGGAGAGATCACACCAAATTTTATAATGCTAACCTGCATGCACAAAACTTGCACAAAAATCTTAATATAACAAGGCTATTAGCGAGGCTCAGAAACTCTTCATTGCCAGCTTCCATGATATCAGCAACATTCATCATTAAAATATATTCCAAAACCTAACAGAAAATGTGCCAGTTTGGGGTCTGCTGGTAGTGGTCGTGTCAGAAGGTCGTGGGTTGAAGACCCACTGCACGACTTGAGCACATAATATAGGCTGAAACTTCAATGCAGTATTGAGGGGTATTAAATTGTTGGAGATAAAATGTTAAACTGAGGATGGATTCAGTTGGACATCGATAAGTTAATGACACAACTAGAAGAGCAGAAAGCTCTCCTGATGTCCTGACCATCATTCCTTCCTCAACTACCATCAACAAAATATTGATTAACTGGCCATTTAACTCATTTTTTGCTTGTGGGTCTTGGCTGTCATGCTTGCCTACATAACAAAAGTCAGTGCACTTCAAAATTAACTTGTGAAGTGCGTTGAAAAAACAAGTAAAAGATGCTAGAGTTAATCACGGTATTTTGCAACTGTTTGAGTTTTAAAAGGGTGTGGACATGTAAGAGCAGACACAACAAAGCTTTGAGATTGGAAAAGAGTTAGTGTCAAGATATGGATCTGCATACATACACAGTGATATCTACATCATCAAAGACCTGTAAGAAATACCAGTTTTTCCTCATTTGGGAAATATGCAAATAAATACCTGCAATATTTGTTGACAAAAGAGTAATTGAGACTTTGGTTCAAAAGCTACTTTTTAGCACTACAAGTACTGAGATTATTGACTTTGGCAGCGACCCCGCATTCCCTCCACCCCACACACACATACACACACACACGCACAGTAAGTGACAGGTTAATAAAGACTTCACCATTAAAATGTTTTCCATCATGCATTTTGAACCAATAAGTCCTTCAAATATTTTCTGACTTTGTGAATCATTACACAGGAATTATTTGCATTAGTTTGTCGGGTATAATGTAACTATGGAAATACTATGAAATCCCGCATACAAGTTTGCAGAATTTAAAAAAATAGAATTAAATTGTGTCTTTCTTTGTATTAATGATTAGCATTTACAACATTAAAAATTATTTTCTCCAGACAACCCCTATTGGAATATATGTGCAAAGCTGTGGCATTATGCCATTATGCCAAAAAGCCAATGTGTTGTAAATGTAATGATGTAGGATGAAGCCCTTTCTATTAACTATGAAGGCAGATAGAACCCAATGCTGCTTTTATCACCAAAGTTGCTCTTCTCCTTTATGTACTGGGGAGGCATTACTGCAATTAACACCAGTTATTGTCCTTTGCCAATGTTTTAGAACTTGCTGTTTGAAATCAAGCAGTTGATTTATGGTTTCCTTTTCAAAAAATATTGCTATATGTACCTTTGAGGCAATGGCTGACATTGTTCAATTGAGATAGCACCAAAATATTAGTATACAAAACAGACAAAATTATTTCAAAAATATCAACTTTGGCACTTGCAACAGCCTGTGGTATTAATTATTATCAGCATAAAATCGAATACATTTCATTTTCATTCTGCACTGAAATAAGGATTTTTCACTCAATGGCTGGGGAACACATTTTTTTGACTTCATTAGAACTAATAAAATACAACCTGACATGCTCTGCGATGTATTCTGTTACACAAGGAGTTAAAAAATGGTTTGGACTAAAGAGCGTAGTGAAGGCGGAAAAACAAGTCAGCAAATAGCAAAGTGGTGTAACACACCTTGTCGATGGACTGGCCCATGATAAAAATCGTATTGGTGTTGAGTTTCATGGGCTCTTGCTACTTGGTTATGAGTACCAGAAGCGGATAGAGTGAAATTGGAGTAGAGCATAGTTTTGTGTGCTCAGCCCCAGCTGAATGAAAATAGATTGGGATCTGGTTGCAGCAGGCAGGCAGCAACAATCTATCAACAGCAAGTTCACTTACAAATGAGGTTTTGTGCATTTTCCCCTCCCTGTTCTGATGTGCCTGGCCAAAGTAACTAATCAGGAATGGCCTTATTAGGACAAAAAACAGTGTCATGCCTCAACTTTCTATCTTACGTTTTATTCAGGATACAATGGGAATGACTGACCTGGCCTTGGTTTTGATATTTGACTTGGCTTGATCTGAATCCACCTAAGCTTCATTGAAGTTAGAGATCAAAGAGGAACTATAGAGTAGCAGTAAATACAAGGAATTGTAAATGCTTACTTTTATATAAATAGACTTTTTCTAAATTTGATTCAGTTTATTGATTTATTTTGATGAAGTATCTGCACTGTTGATATCAATAGGATCAATCTGCTAACAGACTGAATCTAGATCATCTTAGTCTCCAAATACTCAGTGAAGATTGAAAAAAATAAAGACTATCAGTTGATCTTAACACACATTCTGCTGATAGCAGTGTTGTGGAGTGAAAGGGAATCATCTCGATCTGAATAATTTCCGGGCATCTGCTACTCAGAAATGTATAGATCCAGAGCATAGACAATCCTAGTAAGTTGTATGACTGAACAACAACAACAACAATATTGACTATTCCAATTCTCTCCCGGCTGGCCTCCTACTTTTCACCCTACATAAACTTGTGCTCATCCAAAACTCTGCTGCCCATATCTTAACTCACTCCAAATCTCGTTCACCCATCACCCCGGGCTTGCTGACCTTCACTGGCTCCCAATCCGACAATGACTCAATTTTAAAATTCTCATTTTTGTTTTCAAGTCCCTCCCTACCTCTGTAGCCTCTCCCTATCTCTGTAGCCTCCTCCAGCCCTACAAGCCTTCGAGATCTCTGCACTCTTCCAATTCTGGCCTCTTGCGCATCCCTGATTTTAATCGCTCCACCATTGGTGGCTGTGCTTTCAGCAACCTTGGCCCTAAGCTCTGAAATTCCTGCCCTAAACCTCGCCGCCTCTTCCTCCTCTTTTAATATGTTCCTTAAAACCTACCTCTTTGATCAAGCTTTTGGGCATCTGTCCTGATATCTCCTTCTGTGGCTCGGTGTCAAAAATGTCAATTTTTTAAAATTGATATCGCTCTTGTTAAATATGATATATAAATGTAATTTGTTGTTGTTGCTGCACTGGAGGCCTTGGTGGAGGAGGTGGACAGGAGGAGAGAGGTCCTCTATCTACAGGAGGTCAGGTGGCCCTCCAGACAAACTCTGCGAAGGCAGTGGGAGCAGATAGCTGTGGTGGTCAATGCCAGGAGTCAAGCCTCAAGGACCTGGATGCAGTGCCGCAAGAAGTTCAATGACCGCACACGAGTGGTCAAGGTCAGTGAATTCATCTTCAAATGCCATATCCCACCAACTGCACCACTAGCCTCATACACTGCTCAATGCACCACACCCACATCACTCACTCACTAACAATCTCTATGAAACAGGACTCATAGCTCACATTCACATTCTTCACCTCACCCTCACACCCACATCTCACAGCTTGTACACACTACCAGCTATTCAACCATGACAGGCACATCACCCAAATACATTGCACCACACTCACTGACATACTTCCCTCTCTCTTGCCAGAAAGCTTGCTGTCCATGTCAAGGAGCATGGAGGAGTCCATCACCTACTTGGTACAGGGTTTTGCGCAGAGCTTGGAGCCCATCCTTTCCAGTGTGGAAGTGGTGGCCAACTCAGTTCGCACACTTGTGGACTCAACCATGATGCAGAGTCTGATGGCCGATATCGCACCTTCCATTGCAGCACAAGCAGAAGCCACCCAACGGCTGGGTGCTGCAGTGGAAGCTCAGACTGTTCTCATGCAGGCTCAGCTTGCTGCCATGCAAGCTCAGTCTGCTACCATCATGGCTGCGGATACCAGTGTTGAAAAGGTCTTGCAGAGTGTCACAGCAGTCCAGCAATTTGTCCTCCAACAGATTATTAGGATTGCTGAAGCACCGCCCCGGGGTAGTGGCAGTGGCTCCGTGGAGCATGAACCTGCTGTCCTCTCTCAGGATGACAGCATTCATTCTCCTACCACTGCCACTCCGCCACCGCCCTTGCTGTTAACTGTCAGCCAGTCCAGACTACTGCCCACTGTGTAGGAGAATTAGGACAGGCAAAGGTGCACGAAAGACAGGCACTAAGGAATGCACAAGGATGATTAGTTGACTTTTGTATGTAATATGGCATGATTTTATTTATAAATTTAGTTTGGAATCTTTATTTTGTGAAGGCTTTTATTGTTGCATTTTGGCCACTGTGATGGCCAGTAACAGAGGGCTGATAAGGTGTGGGACTGTTGGTGAATGGGGAATTGGGGTTGCGTTTACTGGTATTGCATCAGATGAGTCGATCAAGGACAGCACGGGCAGAAGGGGCTGTCCAGGTTGCCTCCTCCTTTCCTCTTCCTCGTCCTCTTCTGATCCTGCTCCTCCTGCTCCTCAGCTGGTCACCATATAGCTGCTGGCAAGGGCTGTGCCCTCATGATGGCGAGGAAATGCAGCATGCAGCAGACTACCACGAATCTCGACACCCGCTCTGCTGAGTACTGCAGGGCTCCTCCAGAGTAGTCCAGGCAGCGGAAGCATTGCTTCAGTATGCCAATGGTCTGCTCGATGATATTTCATGTGGAATTCTCTACCACAGAAGGCAGTTGAGGCCAATTCATTAAATATATTCAAGAAGGAGTTAGGTATATTTCTTAAGGCTAAAGGGATCAAGGGATATGGGGAGAAAGCAGGGACAGGGTACGGAATTTGGATGATCAGCCATGATCTCATTGAATGGCGGAGCAGGCTCGAGGGGCCGAATGGCCTACTCCTGCTCCTATCTTCTATGTTTCTATGTTTCCTATCTTCTATGTGGCAGCATGGCTTTCGTTATATGCATGCTGCCCACATGGTGTGTGGGTTGCACACCAGAGTCATGAACCATGTTGTTAATGGATAGCCCTTGCCGCCCAGTAGCCACCCTCTGGTTTTTCGTGGTGGCTCAAATGCAGATGGCACAGTGGACTGCCGCAGACTGAAGGCATCATGACTGCTGCCAGGATATCGGGCAGTCACCTGCATGATTCGTTGAATATGGTTGCACACCAGCTGGACGCTGAGGGAGTGGAATCCCTTTCCTGAATCCTCCCACCCACCCTTCATTAGTTTAAAGCCCTGTCTACTAGGCTTTAGTAGTCAGGGCTTTAAACTAATGAAGAGGGTTGGGAGGATTCAGAAAAGAGTAATGTCAAGGCTCTGGGGCAGAGTACAGCTTTGGGTAAAAATAAGCAGAGGGAGTCAGGAAGGGACAGAGAGAGTAACAAAGGTAATAAGGTATCAGTGACTAAGGTGACATCAGGGAAAAATAGAAATAAGTCAAAGCTAAAGGTACTATATCTGAATGCACGAAGCATTCACAGCAAAATAGATGAATTAATAATGCAGATAGAAATTAACAGGTTTGATCTAATATAGCCATAATGGAGACGTGGTTGCAAAGTGGCCAAGGTTGGGAACTAAATATTCCAGGATACTTAACTTTTAGAAGAGATAGGCAAAATGGAAAAGAAGGAGGAGTAGCCCTAATAATAAAGGATGGGATAAAGACAGTAGAGAGAAAGGATCTTAGCTCAGAATATCAAAAAGTAGAATCAGTTTGGGTGGAGGTAAGAAACAGCAAGGGGCAGAAAACATTGGTGGGAGTTGTTTATAGGCCCCCAAACAGTAGTTGTAATGTAGGACAGAGTATAAATCAAGAAATTAGAGGCGCATCTAACAAGGGTAATACAATGATCATGGGAGACTTGAATCTACATATAGACTGTGTAAACCAAAATTGCAGTAATAGTGTGGAGAACAAATTCATGGAATGTATGCAAAATAGTTTTCTAGATCAGTATGTTGAGGAACTAACTAGGGAGTAGGCTATTTTGATCTAGTATTGTGCAATGAGAAAGGATTAATTAATAACCTTGTGGTAAAGGGGCCTTTAGGGAAGAGTGACCATAATATGATAGAATTTTATATTCAGTTTGAAAGTGATTTAGTTAATTCCGAAACTAGGGTCTTAAATCTAAACAAAGCAAACTACATAGGTATGAGGGGCGAGTTGGCAACGGTAGATTGGGAAACTACATTAAAAGGTATGAAGGTAGACAAGCAATGGCTAGCATATAAACAATTAATACATCATTTACAACAAATATACATTCCTTTAAGGCACAAAAACCCCACAGGAAAAGTGGTCCAACCATGGCTAACAAGAGAAGTTAAAGATTGTATTAGATCAAAGGAAGAGGCTTATAATGTTTTGAAAACAGTAGTAAACCTGAGGATTGGGAAGATTTTAGAATTCAGCAAAGGAGGACCAAGAAATTGAAAAAGAAAGGGAAAATAGAATATGAGAGTAAACTAGCGAGAGGCATAAAAACAGACTGTAAAAGCTTCTATAGGTATGTAAAAAGGAAAAGATTAGCGAAAGTAAATGTGGGTCCCTTACAGGCTGAGACAGGAGAAGTTATAATGGGGAATAAGGAAATGGCAGGGAAATTAAACAAATACTGTGTCTGTCTTTATGGAAGAAGATGCAAAAAACTTCTTGGAAATAGTGGAGAACCAAGGCTCTAGTGAGAATGAGGAACTGAAAGAAATTAGTATTCGTAAAAAAAAGTACTGGAGAAATTAATGGGACTGAAAGCCAATAAACCCCCATGACCTGAAGGCTTACAACCTAGGGTTTTGAAAGAGGTGGCTATATAATGGTTAGATTGGTTGTTATTTTCCAAAATTCCATAGATTCTGGAATGGTTCCTGTGGATTGGAAGGTAACAAATGTAACCCCATTATTTAAGAAAGGAGGGAGAGAGAAAACGGGCGACTACAGGCCATTTAGCCTGACATCAGTAGTAGGGAAAATGCTAGAATCTATGATTAACGATGTGGTAACAGGGCACTTAAAAAATAATAATAGGATTGGGCAGAGTCAACACGGATTTATGAAAGGGAAATTGTGTTTGACGAATGTGTTAGAGTTTTTTGAGGTTGTAACTAGCAGAATAGATAAGGGGGAACCAATGGATGTAGTGTATTTGGATTTTCAGAAGACATTCGATAAGGTGCCACAAAAGAGGTTTTAAACAAAATTAGGGCTCATGGGATTGAGGGTAATATATTAGCATGGACTGAGGATTGGTTAACGGACAGAAAACAGAGAGTAGGAATAAACGGGTCATTTTCAGGTTGGCAAGCTGTAACTAGTGGGGCACCATAAGGATCAGTGTTTGGGCCTCAGTTATTCACAATCTACATCAATGATTTGGATGAGGGGACCAAATGTAATATATCCAAGTTTGCTGATGGTACAAAGTTGGGTGGGAATGTAATTTGTGAGGAGGATGCAAGGAGGCTTCAAGGGGATAGAGACAAGCTAAGTGAATGGGCAAGAACATGGCAAATGGAATATAATGTGGAGAAATGTGAAGTTATCCACTTTGGTAGGAAAAATAGAAAAGCAGAGTATTTTTTAAATGGTGAGAGATTGGGAAATGTTGGTGTTCAGAAGGACCTGGGTGTTCTTGTACTCGAATCACTGAAAGTTAACATGCAGGTACAGCGAGCAATTAGGAAAGCAAATGGTATGTTGGCCTTTATTACAAGAGGATTTGCGTATAAGAGAAAAGATGTCTTACTGCAGTTATATAGGGCCCTAGTGAGACCACACCTGGACTATTGTGTACAGTTTTGGTCTCCTTACCTAAGGAAGAATATACTTACCAGAGAGGGAGTGCAATGAATGTTCACCAGTCTGGTTCCTGGGATGGGGGGATTGTCCTATGAGGAGAGATTGAGTAGACTAGGCCTATATTCTCTAGAGTATAGAAGAATGAGAGGTGATCTCATTGAAACATACAAAATTCTTACAGCGCTCAACAAGGTAGATGCAAGGAGGAACTTTCCCCTGGCTGGGGAGTCTAGAACCAGGGGTCACAGTCTCAGATTAAGGGGTCAGCCATTTAGAACTGAGATGAGGAGAAACTTCTTGGTGGTGAATCTTGGAATTCTCTACCCCAGAGGGCTGTGGAGGCTCAGTCGTTGAGTTTATTCAAGACAGAGATCATTAGATTTTTGAATATTAAGGGAATCAAGGGATATGGGGATAGTGCAGGAAAGTGGAGTTGAGGTAGAAGATCAGCCATGACCTTACTGAATGGCAGAGGAGGCTTGAAGGGCCAAAAGGCCTACTCCTGCTCCTATTTCTTATGTTCTTTTGGTTGTGGTACATCTCAGAGTTTACATGCGGTGCCCGCAAAGCGACATATGTGCAGTCAATGGCACCCTGCACTATGGGGAAGTCTGCAATCCTCACAAAGCCGCGTGCTCGCTCTGCCTACAGCTGTCTGGCCAGCGGGAATGAAATGCATTTAGCTCTCTTGAAATACAGAGCCTCAGTTACCTCCCTTATGGATGGCAAACTGGGAGATGTTGCAAATATCTCCTGCTCCAGTCTGGAAGGAGCCCGATGCATAAATGTTCATGGTCACTGTCACCTTCACAGCCACTGGCAATGTGGTCCTCGCCCTGCTCTGAGGTTGCAGTTATGGTTGCAGCAGGTTGCAATTTTCAGTGAGGATGTTCTTAGTGACACGTAGGTGTCTGACATACTGTTCCTCACTGAGATTCAGGTAGGAATATTACTCCCTGAACACCCTGGGCGGATATGACCTCCTGCTGAGAGCTCTTCTCCCCCTCCTCCTCCCTCTACCAGCAGCTTGCCTGCTCTGTGTCACCTCTGTTCAATCTCCCCGTCATACTGCAGGCTGTGGTAAACCACTGTTAACCTGTACATGCGTGTGTGGTAAACCACTGTTAACCCTGTACAAGTCCAGGCATGTCTCAGCCCCTGGCTCCACCCCTAAGCCCGGGTATAAAGGTGACTCACCACCCTTCCCCCGGGAGCTCTTAGGATGGATTCACTAGCAGAGGCATGCTCTAGTTCTTAGTCAATAAAAGCCTACTTCATTTAAGTCCATCTCGTAGTCTTTGGTATTGTTGATAGCGCATCAATTTTATTTACTAATTTTCAACATGGAGCAAATCTTGAAGCCGGAACGTTTAGACCTGGATCCTCAAGCAGCAGATGCAGCCAATAACTTTGAACACTGGCTGAGCTGTTTCGAAGCCTTCCTGGAGGCCTCCAGCACTACTGTCACTACAGATGACGCGAAACGGCTTGTCTTGAACTCACGGGTGAGCCACCGAGTCTACTCGATCATCCGAGACGCCACTACTTACGCGGCCGCCATCGCGACGCTAAAGGAACAATACGTGAGGCCTGTTAACGAGGTCTACGCCAGACACCTCCTGGCTACCCGAAAACAGCGCCCCGGGGAATCGGGCGCTGAATATTTACTGGCACTGAGAGTCCTCGGCCGGGACTGTAATTGCAAAGCGGTGACGGCCAAGGAATGCACGGAAGACCTGATCCGAGATGCCTACGTAGCCGGCATCAGGTCCAACTATACTCGGCAGAGGCTGCTGGAACAGAGGGGGCTCGACCTGCAGAAGACGGTGGCCCTCGCTAACTCGTTAGACGTGGCCCTCCAGAACATGGACGCCTACCCCCCTGACTGGATGGCCACGTGGATGCCACGGGAGCAGCCATCTTGGGACCCGGTAAGGCCACAAGCCGCCAGCAGCCCAACTACAGCTGCAATGACCAGAGGCCAGAAATGCTACTTCTGCGGCCAGGCCAAGCACCCCAGACAGCAATGCCCAGCAAAGGACGCGACCTGCTCCAAATGCGGCAAGAAAGGCCACTACGCGAGAGTGTGCAAGGCGAAATCGACCCCCAATTCCAGCAGCACCGTGTGTGAACCATACAGGCCGCCATTTTGGACCCCACCAACCACGTGTGGGCCGCCATTTTGGACACCATCAGCCGAGGGGGAGCCGCCATCTTGGACACCATCTCGGGACCAGGCCCTCGGCGCGGGCGAATACTACAGCGACCCACCGACCTCGACGATGGCCTCCATCACCCTGGACCAATCTAGGCCCCACCAACTAGCCAGGTCCATGATGAACGTAAAGGTAAATGGCCATGCCACAAATTGCCTTTTCGACTGCGGAAGCACGGAGAGCTTCATCCACCCCGACACGGTGCGACGCTACTCCCTATCGGTTATGCGCACACGCCACCAGGTCTTTATGGCCTCAAAGTCCCATATGGCGGACGTCGGCGGCTACTGTGTAGCGACTCTGACAGTGAACGGCGTGGAGTACAGAGAGTTTAAATTCCTCGTCCTGCCACAGCTCTGCGCTCCCGTACTGCCAGGATTAGACTTCCAGTGCCATCTGGAGAGCGTCACGATGGCATATGGCGGGCCCCTGCCCCCACTTACAGTCTGCAGCCAGCAGAATTTAAACACGGCGCCGCGCAAAGTATGCAGCCTGTCCACCCTGAAGGTCAAACCCCCCCCCGTTGTTCGCTAACCTCGCCAAAGACTGCAAGCCAATTGCTACTAAAAGCAGGCGGTACAGTGCCGGGGATAGGAGCTTTATTAAATCAGAAGTACAAAGACTCCTGAGGGAAGGGATTATCGAGGGCAGCACCAGCCCATGGCGAGCCCAAGTGGTGGTAGTAAAGACCGGCGAAAAACAGCGCCTGGTTATTGATTACAGCCAGACGATCAATCGATACACGCAATTAGACGCATACCCACTTCCCCGCATATCTGACATGGTCAACCAGATAGCACAATACCGGGTATTCTCGACGATTGATCTGAAGTCGGCATACCACCAGCTCCCCATCAGGCCTGAGGACCGCCAGTACACGGCCTTCGAGGCTGACGGTCACCTCTACCACTTCCTCCGAGTCCCCTTCGGCGTCACCAACGGGGTCTCGGTCTTCCAAAGGGAGATGGACCGGATGGTTGACCAGAACGCGCTGCAGGCCACCTTCCCCTATCTAGACAACATCACCATCTGCGGCCATGACCGGCAGGACCACGACGCCAACCTAGAAAAATTCCTCCGTACGGCCCAACGGCTGAATCTGACATACAACAGAGAAAAATGTATGTTCTGCACCGCGCGCCTCGCTATTCTTGGCTGCGTGGTGGAAAACGGAGTCATCGGCCCCGACCCCGACCGAATGCGCCCCCTCCTGGAACTACCCCCCCCCCGCACTGCCTAAAAGCCCTGAAGAGATGCCTAGGGTTCTTCTCTTACTACGCCCAGTGGGTGCCCAGCTATGCAGACAAAGCCCGGCCCCTCATCAAGTCAACCTCCTTCCCCCTGACGGCAGAGGCCCGTGCGGCCTTCACCCTCATAAAAGAGGACATTGCGAAGGCCACAATGCACGCAGTGGATGAGTCCATCCCTTTCCAAGTGGAGAGCGATGCTTCCGACTTCGCCCTAGCCGCAACCCTTAACCAGGCGGGGAGACCCGTGGCCTTCTTTTCACGGACCCTCCAGGGCCCCGAAATTCGACACTCCTCAGTCGAGAAGGAGGCCCAGGCGATAGTGGAGGCTGTAGGGCACTGGAGACATTACCTGGCCGGTAAACGTTTCACCCTGCTCACTGACCAACGGTCAGTAGCATTTATGTTTAACAACAGACAAAGGGGGAAAATCAAAAATGATAAGATATTGCAGTGGAGGATCGAGTTATCCACCTACAACTATGATATCTTATACCGGCCCAGGAAACTTAATGAGCCCCCAAACGCCCTATCCCGTGGGACATGTGCCAACGCACAAGTCGATAGGCTACGGACCCTCCACAATGATCTCCGCCACCCGGGGGTCACCAGGTTCTTCCACTTTATTAAAGCTCGCAACCTGCCTTACTCCATCAAGGAGGTCAGGACCATGACCAGGAACTGCCAGGTCTGCGCCGAATGCAAACCTCATTTTTATAGGCCAGACAGGGCACACCTGATTAAAGCCACCCGCCCCTTCGAACGTCTCAGCGTCGATTTCAAGGGGCCCCTTCCCTCCTCTGACCGCAACACGTACTTCCTCAATATTATTGATGAGTACTCCCATTTCCCCTTCGCCATCCCCTGCCCGGACATGACCAGCGCCACAGTCATCAGGTGCCTCCACGACCTGTTCGCCATATTTGGCTTCCCCAATTACATCCACAGCGACAGGGGCTCGTCGTTCATGAGCGACGAGCTGCGCCAGTACCTGCTCGAGAAGGGCATAGCCACGAGCAGGACTACCAGCTACAACCCCCGGGGTAATGGACAGGTAGAGAGGGAGAACGCAACGGTGTGGAAGACCGCCATGCTCGCCCTAAAATCCAAGGGCCTCCCAATCTCCCGCTGGCAAGATGTCCTCCCCGATGCGCTCCACTCCATACGATCACTGCTCAGTACTGCCACAAACGCCACCCCTCACGAGAAGATGTTCGTCTTCCCCAGGAAATCCACCTCGGGGACATCACTCCCGCCATGGCTGACGTCTCCGGGACCCGTCCTGCTCAGGAAACACGTGAGGAGCCATAAGACGGACCCCCTGGTCGAAAAGGTTCACCTCCTCCACGCCAACCCACAGTACGCCTACGTGGCGTATCCTGACGGGCGGGAGGACACAGTCTCAATTCGAGACTCGCACCCTCAGGTACCACCCGAAACACCATCGATCACCATCCACTACCTCCACCCACCACCACTACCCACGACGCACCACCGGGGTGTCTACCACGAACTGACGACATGCCGGTGCCATCCCTACCCCGAGAGGACGACACGCCAGTGCTCCGTCCCACGCGAGAAGCGGCCGCGGGCAAAGAACTCCCGCAACCGGCACCACGAAGATCATTACGGCAGACAAGACCCCCGGAGAGACTTTCGTAGACGAACTTTCGAAACACTTCACCCCGCCGGACTCTTTCTTAAACGAGGGGTGAATGTGGTAAACCACTGTTAACCTGTACATGCCTGTGTGGTAAACCACTGTTAACCCTGTACAAGTCAAGGCATGTCTCAGCCCCTGGCTCCACCCCTAAGCCCGGGTATAAAGGTGACTCACCACCCTTCCCCCGGGAGCTCTTAGGATGGATTCACTAGCAGAGGCATGCTCTAGTTCTTAGTCAATAAAAGCCTACTTCATTTAAGTCCATCTCGTAGTCTTTGGTATTGTTGATAGTGCATCACAGGCCAACTGGAATGCATACTGGTGCATCCATATCTGGGAGCAAGTGGTCTGTGCAGAATCCTTGCAGTCAGAACAAACTCCTTCAGCATGTGCCACACCACTCCCTATAGATTTTAGCAACTTTACAGAACTCTAGAAATCACCAAACACTTCTATAAATGCAGCAACAACCATTAGAAATCACCCAGCAACTAACCTGTAAGTAGGTGATGATCCCTTTAAATAGCGTTGGTAGGGGGTCCTTCCTGCTGCTGAACGCATGTTCAGCTGTGCGAGCTTAAGAGAGGGTGTTAGCTGGTGCATTGAGCTCCAAAATGGCAGCGCTGGTGTTAAATCAGTTGATTGACGTCACAATCTGCCTACTCTGAATACTTGCAGTGCTCGCTTCCTGCGCACGCGCTAACGCCCTCCCCAAGCTGGCGTCCGGCATGGCCCACACCAGACATGTGTGCAGCGCTGCGAATGCCATTTTGGAACCTAAACAGCACTTGTAGCGCCCAAACAACGGGTGCTACGAAGCCGAATTTTGTGGCCAAAGTGTATTGCAAAAGAAAGGATTTCAATTGATCATTTTCCTTTATACTAAGAAGTGTACCTGAAGAATAACTGCTCTCCAAGTGTTTCTTTGTGCAGTGGAACCCCTATTGTCAAGACACCTTGGTACTGAAAGGGTATTTGTAACTTATTTGGTCATAACTCTGAAATGTCAGCATAAATATAAGAAAATTATTTAACTTATTTCTGCAAAACAATTTGCTTCCATACAGTACATGTCTAAATTTATCAAAGAAACAAATTACAGCTTAGTGTAGCAAACTAAAGTACAGTATGTAACAGGAAACTAAGTTCAAAAACATGATTCTTCAACTACAAGATGCTGGCTGTTAATATATAATGTCCATAATTGTCAGGGAACAGAACTCTGTGGCTGTACTGTACTCCTTTGAAAATGACAATTATGGATAACTCTTTATAAAATGATTGCCACAATATTAATTTTTGTTAAAGCAATGATAAACCACTGTGCAAGAAGTAAATAGAAAAAGTAGAAAAAAGAGCTTCAATTGTGTTTAATTATATGAATGATAACTTTATTAAAATAAGCCAGCCAATATTTTCTATTTTTCAAATAATTCATGAAGATTATTGAGCAGGTTTAGCAGCAAAATAATGGTTTACCTTAAGCAACTGTGCTTGTGGCAAACATGTGTTGGAAGGGTATAGTTCAAATGAAGAGAATATTAATATTTAATTTTAAATTAAAATGTTTCAAATTATGATTAATACATTTATTTCTTAATTTTCTTTGAATTTTTAAAAAATTTGTTCCTAGGATGTGGGCATCGCTGGCAAAGCCATCATTTATTGCCCATCCCTAATTACCCTTGAGAAGGTGGTGGTGAGCTGCCTTCTTGAACCACTGCAGTCTGTGTGGTGAAGGTACTCCCATAAACAGGGAGTTCCAGGATTTTGACCCAGTGACCTTGAAGGAACGGTAATATATTTCCAAGTCAGGATCGTGTGTAACTTGGAGGGTGTAAAGTCTGTGGGTTGTTTAGTTAATTAATACACAGACTACCAGAGTAACTTAAAACAGGACTTTACTATTCGAAGGTCAGGGCGAATCTGCCAAATAAATCCTGACACAGCACTTATATACCGGTGTGGTCACCGTCGGTATTACAGTATACAGAAGCCAACAAAGTAGTGCCACACCTAAAATAGTTCTCTTAAAGGTGAACGGTTACATACAATGGTTCTCTTAAAGGTAGACGGATACATACACTACAATCCTCCCTTTTTAGCTTACAACATACTTAGTCCCCCATTAAACATAACATATATTCAACTTCATGTAAAACAATTCACAGGTATAATCTATGCGGGAAACAGTTTACAGATTCAGTCTCTGCAGGAACAGTTCACAGATTCAGTCTCTGGTCTTGACTCGGTCCAAACAACATCTCTGTGGTGTAGCCGGTTCACATTGCTAGCGTGACTCATCCAATAGTCTTTCCCTTGACTTAACAGCTTGAACTTCCGTCCTGCTGAACCAGCAGTGCTGACTTTTACAAACAGCTGGACTGCCTTGGTAATTTTTCCTACTTGCCAACTGATTTGGCTCCCTTCGTAGGGCCCACATACATGATCTGGTAGAAGTGATAATGATTTAGATGGTTATCACCTTCTGCTTCGTCTTTTTCTTTTCTGCTTCTTGGAGACTCTCGGGGCTCCCTTATCAGCTGCCATCTGTAGCACCACCATCTCCCTATGTTCCTTAGACTTTAAGTGCTTCATCCTGATTTCTGCACTTTGGGAGTTTTCATCACAAGCTGGGCAGACCAAGTCCTCGTAATATTCCGTGTCACTCAACAGGTCATGGTAATATTCGGTGTCGTCCTGAACTAGTCTAGCGAGAGGGCCTGCTACTTCTTCCTTACCCAACTGGACGTTAGCCGACTGTTGTTCCCTCCCTAGACATCTTTCCTGAAGAGACTTCTTCATGCGTTCATATTCATCCCGCTCTTCCTGGGTTTCCTGCAAATCCTTCACTAATGACCTCATTTGTGATTTCAATACTTCCCCTTCCATCGGGGATTGATTGATCGGGCTATTCAATCATTCTACTGGAGCAGCTGTTTCAACATTCTGTTGTTCACATAGACGTGATTCAGCGTACTTTTGGCATCCCAGTAAAATCTGTGTTGCAACCTCAGCTATTTCCATAACTTTTGAGAGCTCCGAACTCCTTCCCTTTGAAGATTGAAGCTCGTGTTCAGATTGTTCCCATTGCAGAGTCTTGTCCCTCAGCATATGAAGGAGTTGGCTGACCGTTAACTCTTCCACGGGAACACTGTGGATCAGAGTCTTCTCCATTTCATCCACCTTTTCCTCCAATGCTTTCACCTTCTTTTCCTCTTGTACTTTGGCTTTCAGCGCTCGGAGAAGTTGCGCCTTGATGCTCTCTAGCTCATGTTCAGGGGCCATTCTTACAGTCTCTGTGTTTCTTACAGTTTCCTTTTCTTCCACTGAAAGGATTCCCAGTTGAATCTGTTCTTCAAGTTGTTGAACCTCGGTCATTGCCGCCTCATATTTGTCTTGGGTTTCCTTCAATATTTTTATGAGTTCTTGGACATCTTGTCTTTCATGTTCTGCCATGTCTTTCACCTCTAATTTCTCATCTATGGATGGAACTTCTACCGATGAGTTTGTCTTGGCCTTGAGCTCATCAAGAATTTCCTGCAGCCTTTGGACTTCTTGCTCATGTTCAACCTTTAGTTGCTCATATGCTTCTACTGAAACTAGCTTTTCGGAGGTTGCCGAGTTAATCCCCTCCAGGATTGTAGCCTGGGCCTGTTCATACTGTTCCTTCAACTTCTCAAACTCTGCTTGTAAGGAGTCGTAGGGAAGAACGGGAATAAAATCCTGGCTTCCTGAAGATTCCTCTTCATTTGCTCCTTCCTGCAAATATTCTAACTCCTGAACAGCATAAGGGAGATGTGATCGGTAATTGGTCACAATGGCTCTATGGTCGCTCTCTGCTTGAGCTAGCTGCTTCTGTTGTCTTTCCAGATTCTCCCATTCGGTGTCATAGAACTTTTTCATTGTTTTCATCTCTTGTTCGAGACGGTAACTCACTTGTTCCACTTGCTGTCGTAATTTGAAATAAAGTTGAGTCCGAGCTTGGTGTTCGTTAGTCATGGATATGTCCGTAAACTGAACAGACTCAGAATTCTCTGTCAAACTATGTTGTCGTTGTTCGGTGGAGTTCTGTTCTGAAACTTTGTTCTTCTCTGGAGCATAAGCCTTTATGCATGCCTTCGTTCTTCCAACCTTAGTCGGCAAGTCCATTTTAGCCTTGTCTTTCATATTTGGGTTGGTCTTATCGTCACCCGTTTCAGAATCTGAGCTGATTGTCTGCACCGAGTCCTCACTCGTTATGGCTTTTAGATAGTGCCATTCCATGTCTATTTTCTTGATCCACTCCCGTCCCAGAAGTGGTGGTCCTCCCTCAGGTAGTACGTATAAGTTCATTCTTGGGTGTTCTTTACCCCCATCTCTCACCTTGACTCTTATCTTCCCCATGGGGTATACTTTATGCCCCGTGTATGTCTGCAATACGAACTTGGTATCTCTTAAGGGTATATGTGAGAATAGCCGGTGGTAATCCCTTCGATTTATGACTGATACAGCTGATCCAGTGTCCAACTCCATTTTCACTTGGACTCCAGCTATTTTTAGCATGACCCAGATAGTTTGTAGGTCAGCTTCCTTACTCACATTGTGAATTCTCAGACTGCCCAGCTCCTGGCCGTTTGGGTCTGAGTCCGAATTCTGTTCGTCTGAACTCTTCTCAGCCACCTTGTGTACCTTGTTGTACTTTTCCTGTGATGGCTTCCTTTGGTTGTTGGTCTTCTTCCCTGACCGGCATACCTTAGCTATGTGACCCAGTTTGCCACATTTCCTACATTCCTGGTTCTTAAACCAGTATTGGTTCTGGTCGTGTGTTGTCTTCCCACAACGATAGCATTTTGTTGTACTCGAGGTAATTTGATCCACACTGAGTGCCGCTGCCTTTAGCTGCATTTCCGCAGTTCCCTTCGCTGCGGCTTCGTGCGATGCTGCAATAAGGACAGCCCTGTCAAGTGTAAGGTCGTTCTCTTCGAGTAGTCGCTTTTGCGTTCCTTCCTTTGACAACCCGCACACGAACTTGTCTCGCAATGCCTCTGTCAGATTCCCTCCAAACTGGCAGTGTTTCGCTAGTCTACGCATTTCGACCAAGTATTCTGCGTTGCTTTCGTCTTTCCTTTGCGTTCTCACATAGAATTTGAATCGTTCCGCCAACATCAACGGTGTGGGGTTCAAGTGATCCTTCAGAACAGTCACAATATCATCGAAAGTCTGATCCGCCGGTTTAGCTGGTGCTAGTAGATGCTTCAAGAGCCCGTATGTCTTCGCGCCCATCGAGTTTAGCAAGGTTATAGCTTTGTCATCTTCTTCTATTTTATTGGCCTCACAATAGATCTCAATGCGTTCCACATACGTGGCCCAGTCTTCTACCTCGGAATTAAAATCGTTGATGTTACCACGCTTAGGCATCTTCCTCTCTTCCTGATAACACCACGAATTATTTCTTTAAATTTTCTTTTATTTTTTTTTCCAAGATGGCGGTTCCTGCGAAAATGGCAGTTTCCCGCACTTATCTTCTCTCCCCGCCCACTTCAATGGCGGTTTCCCGCTTCTGTCTTCTTCCCCGCCTAATGGCGGCTTCCCGCGTTTCTTCCCTAGCGGGAGGGGTACACTTTCCCCACGGGCGACGGTCGCTGGCTTTCAGGCTCACAGCCTGCGCGTCGGCTTCAGGGCTTTCCCTTTTCTCGGCAGGGCAACCGGCGCTGGGTACACCCCGTTGACGGCGAACAGTTTCAGCCGCTGGGCTGGCTCTCGCTCGGTTCCCCTTGCTCGGGCTCTGTCTCTCTCCCGCTCGCTCGGCTCTACCGACGCTGGGTACACACCGTTGACGGAGAACAGTTTCAGCCGCTGGACTGGCTCTCGCTCAGTTCCCCCTTGGTCGGCTCTGCCTCTCCCGCTCACTCGGCTCCCAATCGTGCCTCCCAGCCCTCTCGCAGTCCGGTGCTTCCCTCCCCGGCTGCGGCTGAGTTTATCTCTTCCCGCGCCTACGCTCCCGGTCGCAGCGCTTCGTGGCTTCGGTCGCTGCCCGGCCCTTTTCGCCGGTCGCGGTCTAGCTGTCTCACGACACCGTTGCGTCCCCCAGCCTGTCTGTACCGCGGCTTCCTTGCTCCACGCTGCCCCAGTCTCAGCGCCTCTGGACCCGACTTCTGTCCGGCTCCTTTCCCCCTCGACCGTGGTCGAGTGCACCGCCCTTATCCTCCGGTTATTCTTTTTACTTTCCCTTACTCACAGTCACCGTGGCCGCCTTGCTTCTCGTGCTGATCGGCTCACTCCTCACCGTGGCAGAAGGGACAGTCAGTGCCTGTTGCTGATGGAAGTCTTTGTCTCTAACTTCTTCTTCCTTTCTAGTTCTGCAGCCTCGAGTTTTCTCCCAGCAGAACGACGAGGGCGGTTGCCTCTTCTCGACGCTCGTTAACTGCTTCGGAAGTATTGTTGCCGCAGGGTACGATCGGACTCGTCGCCACTGTAAAGTCTGTGGGTTGTTTAGTTAATTAATACACAGACTACCAGAGTAACTTAAAACAGGACTTTACTATTCGAAGGTCAGGGCGAATCTGCCAAATAAATCCTGACACAGCACTTATATACCGGTGTGGTCACCGTCGGTATTACAGTATACAGAAGCCAACAAAGTAGTGCCACACCTAAAATAGTTCTCTTAAAGGTGAACGGTTACATACAATGGTTCTCTTAAAGGTAGACGGATACATGCACTACAGAGGGGAACTTGCAGGTGATGTTGTTCCCATGCGCCTGCTGCCCATGTCCTTCTAGGTGGTATGGGTCGTGGGTTTGGGAGGTGCTGTCGAAGAAGCCTTGGCAAGTTGCTGCAGTGCATCTTGTAGATGGTACACACTGCAGCCACATTGCGCCAGTGGTGGTGGTGGGAGTGAATGTTTAAGGTGATGGATGGGGTGGCAATCAAGCGGGCTGCTTTGTCCTGGATGGTGTTGAGCTTCTTCTTGGAGCTGCACTCATCCAAGCAAGTGGAGAGTATTCCACCATGCTCCTGACTTGAGCCTTGTAGATGGTGGAAAGGTGGACAGGATGTTGATGGTGGGTGATTCAGCAATGGTAATGCAATTGAATGTCAAGGGGCGGTGGTTAGACTCTCGCTTGTTGGAGATAGTCATTGCCTGGCACTTGTGGGGCACGAATGTTACTTGTCACTTATCAGCCCAAGCCTGAATATCGTCCAGGTCTTGCTGCATGCGGGCATGGACTGCTTCATTATCTGAGGAGTTGCGAATGGAACTGAACACTATGCAATCATCTGCGAACATCCCCACTTCTGACCTTATGATGGAGGGAAGTTCATTGATGAACAGCTGAACATGATTGTGCCTAGGACACTGCCCTGAGGAACATGTGCAGCGATGCCCTGGGGCTGAGATAATTGGCCTCCAACAACCACAACCATCTTCCTTTGTATTAGGTATGACTCCAGCCAGTGGAGAGTTTCCCCCCTGATTCCCGTTGATTTCAGTTTTACTAGGCTGCCTTGATGTCAATGGCAGTCACTCTCACCTCACCTCTGGAATTCAGTTCTTTTGTCCATGTTTGGACCAAGGCTGTAATGAGATCTGGAGCTGAGTAGTCCTGATGGAACCCAAACTGAGCATTGGTGAGCAGGTTATTAGTGAGTAAGTGCCACTTGATAGCACTGTTGATGACACCTTCCATCACTTTGCTGATGATTGAGAGTAGACTGATGGGGCAGTAATTGGCCGCAATGGATTTGTCCTGCTTTTTGTGGACAGGACATACCTGGGCAGTTTTCTACATTGTTGGGTAGATGCCAGTGTTGTAGCTGTACTGGAACAGCTTGGCTAGAGGTGCGGCTAGTTCTGGAGCAAAGTATAGCCAGAAAATAAATTATATATCAAATTCAACATCTGTAGAAGATGACACGTACCAATATCAAAATCGCACATATAAATATTTAAATATTTTGACATGCAGTTTCATGCAAATGATGATTTTAACCTTATTTAAATGTAAACTTTGACATGATCCTAGGAAATAAAGGAAAAATAATGAAGAATGGGATAGCAGAAGGGATAGGCAAGAATGAAATTTAGAGGAAAATACATAAAGGCTTAGCATAACTTCCTTGCTTTTGTACTCTATGCCTCTATTTATAAAGCCAAGGATCCCATATGCCTTTTTAACAGCATATGGCTATGGGGAACAAGTGAGTGAGTGGGACTAACTGAATAAGCTCTTTCAAAGCCAACACAGGTACGATGCACTGTAAAATTCTGTGAAATGTAATGTACATGTTGTAATCCCTTCTACCAAATGTGCTGAGGCACTGGCCCTTGTTATTGCAGTACAGAAAAACAGAGGCCCCAAAAGTCCATGGGGTTCTACCGGTCTACCATCATAACTCTGTCTGGACACTGGCAGAAACCCTCGTGGAAGCGAGGAAGACCTAGTTATGTCAAGTCTCCATCGTTTCCAATAAAACTTTTTTTGTTAATTCCTTAGTTTGGCCCCCTTCGAGTTGTGGTAAGGTCGGGGAGGGGCCTAGACAACTACTACCCCCTGCCCGCCGCTCCCCTCAGGTATGTGGCCATCCAAGTTTCTGGGTGCATGAAACAGGCAGGAATAAAAGATGTGCCCAAAGTGGCACGTGTGCTCGCCTGCACCATGCAAATGAGGTGCCCTCTTTTTGACCTTACAAACTCCGGCAGGGGTCACTGTTGGAGGGCACTGTCAGGCACGATTTAGGACAACTGCTGAGATTGCAGCCTTGGAATAGTGGGGCCAGGCACTATGATAACAAGACCTGCATACAGGAAACTTTGGTTTATCCAGAGGTTAACTGTCCGGAATGCTCGACCCACCGGCAAAAATCAGGAGCCGTTTCGTTAGTTTTTTTTTCTTCTCGTTGCTTTTTTTTCACCAGTCAGGCTCTGCAAGGTCTCGCTGAAGCTGTTGCTAAGCTACAGAGACGCTTGCAAGGTACGGCCGACTGTTTAGAAGCTGTTGCTAAGCAACAGGGTTTGATGCCTCCGTATGTTTCAACATTAGCACTGGTTTGTCCGGCAGTTTTGATGGGACGGCAACAGCTCGGTCCCGTCGGTGCCGGATATCACAAAGTTTCCTGTAATTTGAAGGAAAACTTTGCAAATCACAAAAAACATGGCTATCAAATTTGCTTCTTGAAGTGGCATAGCAAAGGTGGAATGTGGGTTTATACAGCATGTGGTCTAATTGCAGCTGTATTGCTGGGGCTAGCACTGCATAGCAAGCAGATGACTCACCATCTCACAGCAGACATTCCTCCTGACCCTTCCGATGGTCAGCTCAACAGCTGTATAACCAGACACCTGGGAGCAGGTTCTCTGTCTTAAGTCGTGGCTACAGAAGCTTTGCATAATGTGCAGAGATGAAAGAAGTTAGCATAATATATATACTGTATTTTATTTACATTGCCCAGACCAGCAGCTGATCTAACACTGTTTCTAAGTAGCTTGTTGATCTGCTCTATATTGTTTGCCCATTGTCCTTTGTACTAAACTGTTTAATTAGAAAATGTTTGGACAGTTACAACTACCTCATAAAGGAGTTTCAAAGAAATGCTTTGCAGTTACTGTGTAGGACATTTAGATGAACTTCTTTCAAGACCTTGTAATAAACCACTTCACCAGTGCCACAGTCCATTGGGCACTGTAATGCTGAGCTTAGCACATTTCTAATAATTAATGATGGATTTGGGGACAACATGGTTGTTATAACACAACTATGCCAAAACAATATGTACATTATCATTTATATAACACTCGTGCAGAAAGGAAGAACCAATGTACTCTAATGCATTGCAAGAAAGAAAGCAGTTCGGTAGGAAGAAAGAAAAAATAAGTTAACGCTCCTATTGTTTTTCAATGGGCGTGAGTTTGACTGTTGCCTCTCCATTGAGAGCTAACAGAAACTGGAATTTACTTAATAAAAATTGTTGAGCTGTTATATTTGCAATGGTCCCTTGATACTTGTTGAAGATAGAATGTTTTTAAATAAGACTTCATATCCGTCCAAAAGGTTTGCCCTTACATATAAGTCAATCTTGTGGAAAAATTGCATTTTTAAAAGCGCATGAAATTCAGCAATTATCATATTCTAATATATTGCTCATATTATTTCGCAGCAATCAACTGCAGTCATTTTTCACAAGATCACAATGTAGTTACAGGTGGGGAAGGTCATTCAGCCCACCTTAATTCATCCATCCAGAAAGAACCTAAATTGCCAACATGGCATTAGCTATTTCTTTCTTAAATAAATCCAGGCATTTTGCCTCCACTACTGTGTCTGGGAGTTTATTCCATATCAAGCACCCTCTGCATGAAGGATTTCCTGATAACAGTCCTAAATTTGCCATTTACTAGTTTGACCCTGTGTCTCCTTGTCCTACCCTACAATTTAGTTTAAAGTAATTTTCCAGAATTACCTTTTCCATACCGTTTACTAACTTATGTACTCTTATAAGTCACCACTCAGATGCCTTCTCTCAAAGCTGAAAAGCACCAGTTTCTCCAATCTTTCCTCAAATCAGAACTCTGACACAAGTGATCAGCTTAGTGGCTGTTCTTTGTAATGCCTCCATAACTTGAATGTCTCCCTTGTGTCTTGTGACTGGAACTGGATGCAGTACTCAAGATGTAGTCTCACTACAATTTGATCATGATCTTCTCCGACTTTTATTGTACCATTTTAACTCTATAGTTCGGCTTATTTCAAATTGTTTTTGCTGATTGTTCCTCTGCATTGGTTGGACATGTTGAGCATCAAATCTACTAAAACTCCTACGTCTCATTCAGCTTTGTGCTTAGCTATTTCAGTACCTTTCATGGAGTACGTGTGTCATCTATTTTTCCTTCCTATGTGCAGTACAGGTACCTTACACTTGCCTATATTAAATTTCCTCTGCCATTTTTCTGCCCACTTTTCTCCAACACATTCTGTAATTTGTGAGATGCCTCTGCCAAATCTGCTGCCTCTCCTAATTTGGCATCATCAGCAAATTGAAGCAACTTGCATTGAGTTTCTGATTCCACATCACTGATGTCAGTTAGAAACAGTAGTGGTCCCAACGTCGATCTCTGGACACCTCACTGAGTATTTTTCCCCACCCCGACATAACTCTTCTAACAAGTACCTGCTTTTTTTTTTAACTTTCAGCAAATTATCCAGTTCTATCATTCACCCTGAATTTCCACAGCTTTGAGCATAAGTTTCGGAAATTTGACTGCAACACAACACATTGCTTTCTATGGTCTACTTGCGATCTCACTTCCTCAAAGAAGACAAAAAAGTTGGCCAGACAGGATCATGCCGTTCGGAATCGATGTTGATTGCTGTTTACTATGTTACTATTGTGCAAATTTACTCCTGATAATCAATTATATTATTTTAAAGTAAAGTAAAGATTTAAGTAAAAATAATGGCCCCGATATTTACGGGAGAGCGGGGGGTGGGGTGGCAAAGGGGGTTAGGGGGGCAGTTTAGTGGTTGGGAAACCTGGAAGAATGGGTTTCCCTCAGGTCCTGCTGAATTTAACGGCAGGATCTGATTATCATTTTTGGAATTCATTTCCCAGCCGCAGCCAGCCAGATTGACAGACTGGCTGGCTGTTGGGTGGGTAGGCCTGCGGCACCAGGCCACAGCCAAGGAGCGTAGAGGAAGGAGGGAGAGATTGGGGGCCAGGGAGGACATTGATGAGGGGGTTGGGAGACATCAGGGGTCAAGGGGGGATACCGATGAGGGGCTGGAGATATTGCAGAAGGAGAGAAGATTGCGGGGGGGGCCCGTGTAGGAAATTGCAGGGGGACCGTGGGGGACATGGGGGGGGGAGGGTAGGGAGAGGATCAAGGGCCACGGGGGACATGGGGCGGTGGGATGGGAAGGAGCTCATAGGCCGGGGAGGACATCAGGAGAGCATCGTATCGTGGAGGAGGGTGATCGCTGTGGAGGTTAACAGGGTAACTTGGTGGGCTGGGGGGAAGCACTCCTGTTCCTCCTGGTCCACAAGCAGTTCTGGAAAGGCACTTACCTGTTCCATCCAGCAGTCCTTGCCTCCCTTCAGCTGCCGGGTTTCCCGAGGCCCGGAAAACCCAGCTGGCCACTGTTAAAGCTGGAACAGAGAAAAAATCTTAGGCACGCAGCCTCATTAAAATATTTAAATGTGGGATCCACCTCCTGAGAGCGGGTTGGTTTCCCCTCCACCCCCACCCTCCGTTAAAACCGGAAGTGGGCGAGTTCGAGACGGGTTAGGTTCGGGTTTGATATTTTTTAATTTTAACTTTCCACTTGACCCAAACCCACTGCTTTTGAGGGTTACAATTACCCCTAATGAGTCAGTAACTGCCTGTGTCTGTTGCTCTTTTTGACTACAGGCACTGTGTTAGCCTGCTTCCAGTCCAGTGGTTGATCCTCAGTGTCCAACACATCCCTCACAATGATTGTTAATGCCTTACCTAGCTGCTTCCCTAATCTCTCTTAGAAATCTAGGTAAATACCATCTATCCCTGGGAATGTATTTGTTTTCAGGCCTTTTAGCCTGTCCAGAACTTCCATCTTTTATATTGGCCATTCATTTTGCCTAGGTTATCTCTGTTTGGGGAGGGCATAATGCTCATTTCTTTCCTTGTGAATACTTAGAAGAGGTAATGATTCAAAATATTTACAATCTTGTGCTTATCTTATGTTTCAAAACCATTTGTATCTATTATGGTTCACACCCTTTCTCTGACTGCCCTCTTACAGTTGAAATACTGAAAAAAATTCTTACTGTTATATTATGCTTTGTTCTAGGACTGGCTCTGCCCCTCTGGCCACCCTTTGAACATGTTTCTGCATGCTCCTATATTTAGCCCAGTGAACCCTTCCCCCTTTCTCCCTGCAGGATTTGTAGAGGTCAATTTTCTTCTTTACTTCACTTTTGATTAGTTTCTTAATCCATTTAGGGTCATGCGCATTTTGACAGAGCTTTCTGATTCTATGTCTATATTTATCATGTATGCTCAATATTATGGGGGTGAATTTTTGCTGTAACATTGGAGGAAGAGCCGTGGAAACCCTCTGGAGTCCGCCAAGGAGCTTTCCATGGCCCAGTCCTCTTCCTCATCTACATGCTGGCCTTTGGTGACAGGATCCACAGACAGTTTTGACATATAGGCATAGACACCCAGCTCTACCTCTCACCACCTCTCACAGGAACATAGGAGCAGGAGTAGGCAATTCAGCCCTCAAGCCTGTTCGGTCATTAAATGAGATCATGGCTGCTCTGTATCCTAACTCAATTTACCCGCCTTAGCTCCATATCCCTTAATACCCTTGGCTAGCAAAAATCTATCGCTCTCAGATTTAAAGTTATGAATTGATCTAACATCTATGCTTCTTGTGGGAGAGAGTTCTACATTTCTACCACCCTTTGCGTGAAGAAGTGTTTCCTAACGTCTCTCCTGAATGGCCTGGCTCTGATTTTAAGGTTATGTCCCCTTGTCCTAGACTTCCAACCAGTGGAAAAAGTTTCTCCCAATCTACCCTATCAATTCCTTTTAAAATCCTAAAAACCTCAATAAAATCACCCTTAACCTTCTATATTCCAGGGAATACAAACCTATTTTATGTCATCGCTCCTTATAATTTAACCCTTATAGCCCTGGTAATATTCTGGTGAATAATGCACTCCTTCCAAGGCCAATATATCCTTTCTAAGATGCGATGCCCAGAACTGTACATAGTACTCCAGATGTGGCCTAACCAGGGCTGTAACAAAACTTCCTCCCCTTTATTTTCTCGGCCTCTAGCTATAAAGAAAAACATTCCATTAGCCTTTTTGATTATTTTTTGTACCTGACCATTTTAGTGATCTGTGCACATGGAGCCCTAAATCTCTTTGGACCTAGCCTTTCACCATTTAAAAAATACACAGATCTATCCTTTTTTGGTCCAAAATAGATGACCTCACACTTACCTGTGTTGAAATCCATCTGCCACAGTTTTTCCCACTCACTTAATCTATCAATGTCTCTTTGTAATTTTATGCTACCTCTATGGCCTCTGTACTGTGAGACTGCTTATCCAACAACCAATTTTGGATGAGACATGATTTCCTTCAGTGAAGCATGATTTCCTCCAGCTAAACATTTGGAAGATTGAAACCAGTGCTTCTTTGACTGGATGTCCGTTTTTATTATTGCCTCTGTTAAGTGCCTAGCCATTTTATTCTACATTAAAGGTATTATATAACTGCAAGTTGTTATTATTGTTGTTGCTCTAGGTAGTTAAATTATCAACCTGTAGATATGGGGGGAGAAATTGGGCTCTGTAGCGCCTTTTTTTAGGCACTAATCGGGCTCCTAAAAGGTCAAAATTCAGGTCCTAGATGCATGTGCACACTTCCAACGGGAGGTGCGCTGGACGCCATCTTCATACAGTAAATTGCATGTGTGCACCTAATGGCCGCCGGCAGCATGCAGAGCAGGTAGATTATGATGCCAATCAGTGTACAATGCTGATTTGACACCAGTGCTGCCATTTTCAAATGTCACGCTCCAGCCAACGCCCTCTCTTAACTTCGCACAGCTAAACACGTGTTCAACGGCATGAAGGACTCCCCACCAGCACTACTTAAAGGGATCATGAACGAATTACAGGTTAGTTGCTGGATTATTTTTTGTGGCTGCTGGTGCAATTCTATCTGGAAAGCATTTTTGGAGCTTTCCTATACTTATCTAAAGTTTTAATAGTCTACAGAGTGGTCTGGCTGGTGTACTTTTTTGAGGTTTAAAAGTTTGTGCTGAAACAAGTTGCTTCCAGGCATGGGTGGCCTGGTAGGTCTTCCTCTTGGAATTGAGCATGACTGGGAGAATGAAGAGAGGCCACGCAGAGCAGGACAAGCTGCTAGAAGAGGGAAGAGGAGGAAGGGGGAGAAGGTCTCTTAGCAGGAAGCCATATCTATCCAGTGTATTTAGCGAGTAATTCTCTTAACTGAACTACAGCGAGGACCAATGCATAAGACATCTTTGCTTCACTAAAGAGGCTGTGATTGAAATCTGCCAACTGCTGCAGCCACACCTGCAACCTCAAAGTAGGGCAAGGACAACATTGCCTATCAAGGTGACCATGGCTCTTAACTTTTATGTGTCTATCTCCTTCCAGGCTACGGCAGGAGATATAAGCAAAATCTTGCAGTTTGCAGCACACTACTGCCTAAGGGAGGCCACTGAGACTCCCTATAATCTATCTTTCACTTTGCAGCAGTCCTCTGTGCCAGCTGCATTTGACCTACCACGGCAGGCTACTGGGTGACAAGGGTTATCCACACATGACAAGGCTCATGACTCCGGTCCATGACTCATGCACACGTGTACAGCAGGCATAAATGAGATCCATGCTGTCACAAGGGATATTATAGAGCACACCATCGGCATCCTCAAACAATGCTTCCGCAGCCTGGGCCTCTCTGGAGGAGCCCTGCAGTACTCAGCTGAGCGGGTCACAACATTTGTGGTAGTATGCTGCATGCGACACAACCTGGCCATTCTGAGGGAACAGTCCTTGCCACCACCTGTCAGGTGAGAATTTGCAGAGCAGGAGCACAAGGAAGAGGAGGTGGAGGAGGAGGAGCAGGAAGTGGATGAGAAGCCAGTGCAACAGGAAGTGAAAGAACAGGAAGAGAAAGGGAAGATACAACATGAAAGGGAAATCGTGTTTGACCAATTTATTAGAGTTTTTTGAGGATGTAACTAGCAGGGTAGAAAAAGGGGAACCAGTGGATGTACTATATTTGGATTTCCAAAAGGCATGCGTTAAGGTATCACATAAAAGGTTGTTACGCAAGATAAGGGCTCATGGGGTTGGGGGTAATATATTAGAATGGATAGAGGATTGGTTAATGGACAGAAAACAGAGAGTAGGGATAAACGAGTCATTTTCAAGTTGGCAGGCTGTAACTAGTGGGGTGCCGCAAGGATACTGCTTGGGCCTACAATCTATATTAATGACTTAGATGAAAGAACCGAGCGTAATGTATCCAAGTTTGCGGACGATACAAAACTAGGTGGGAAAGTAAGCTATGAGGAGGACACAAAGAGCCTGCAAAGAGATATAGACAGGTTAAGTGAGTGGGCAATCAGATGGTAGATGGAATATAATGTGGGGAAATGTGAGGTTATTCACTGTGATAGGAAGAATAGAAAAACAGAATATTTTTTGAATGGTGAGAAACTATTAAATGTTGGTGTTGAGAGAGATTTGGGTGTCCTCGTACAGGAAACACAGAGAATTAGCATGCAAGTACAGCAAGCAATTAGGAAGGCAAATGACATGTTGGTTTTTATTGCAAGGGGGTTGAAGTACAAGAGTAAGGAAGTATTTCTACAATTATACAGGGCTTTGGTAAGACCATACCTGGAGTACTGTGCACAGTTTGGTCTCCTTATTTGAGGAAAGATACATTTGTTATAGAGGCGGTGCAATGAAGGTTCACTAGATTGATCCCTGGGATGAGAGGGTTGTCCTATGAGGAGAGATTGAGTAGATTGGGCCTATGCTCTCTGGAGTTCAGAAGAATGAGAGGTGACCTCAATGAAACATAAGATTCTGAGAGGGATTGACAGGGTAGATGCTGAGAGGTTGTTTCCCCTGGCTGGTGTATCTAGATCTAGGGGGCATAGTCTCAGGATAAGGGGTCGGCCATTTAAGACTGAGATAAGCAGGAATTTCTTCACTCAGAGGGTGGTGAATCTTTGGAATTCTCTACCCCAAAGGGCTATGGATGCTGAATCATTGAGTATATGCAAGGCTGAGATAGATAGATTTTTGGACTCTAGGAAAATCAATGTGGAGAACCAAGGTTCTAGCGAGAATGAGGAACTGAAAGATATTAGTATTAGTAAAAAAAGTAGTACTAGAGAAATTAATGGGACTGAAAGCTGAATGGCCTACTCCTGCTCCTATCTTCTATGTTCCTATCTTCTATGTTTCTAAGTCCCTTGAACCTGATGGGCTACATCCTAGGGTTTTGAAAGAGGTGGCTATAGAGATAGTGGATGCATTGGTTGTCATTTTCCAAAATTCCATAGATTCTAGAATGGTTTCCGTGGATTGGAAGGTAGCAAATATAACCCCATTATTTAAGAAAGGAGGGAGAGAGAAAACGGGCGACTACAGACCAGTTAGCCTGACATCAGTAGTAAGGAAAATGCTAGAATCTATTATTAAGGACGTGGTAACAGGGCACTTAGAAAATAATAATAGGATTGGGCAGAGTCAACACGGATTTATGAAAGGGAAATCATGTTTGACTAATCTGTTAGAGTTTATTGAGATGGTAACTAGCAGAATAGGTAAGGGGGAACCAGTGGATGTGGTGTATTTGGATTTTCAGAAGGCATTTGATAAGGTGCCACACAAGAGGTTATTAAACAAAATTAGGGCTCCTGGGATTGGGGGTAATATGATCGAGGGGCATGGATTGAGGATTGGTTAATGGACAGAAAACAGAGAGTAGGAATAAATGGGTCATTTTCGGGTTGGCAGGCTGTAACTAGTGGGGCACCGCAAGGATCAGTGCTTGGGCCTCAGCTATTCACAATCTACATCAATGATTTGGATGTGGGGACCAAATGTAATATATCCAAGTTTGCTGATGTTACAAAGCTGGGTGGGAATGTAAGATGTGAGGAGGCTTCAAGGGGATATAGATAAGCTAAGTGAGTGGGCAAGAACATGGCAAATGGAATATAATGTGGAGAAATGTGAAGTTATCCACTTTGGTAGGGAAAATAGAAAAGCAGAGTCTTTTTTAAATGGTGAGAGATTGGGAAATGTTGGTGTTCAGAGGGACCTGGGTGTCCTTGTTCATGAATCACTGAAAGTTAACGGGGCAGAAATTCCTCTCCAAACGCGTGAGTACGGTCGGGGTACTCACGCGTCTGGCCGGAGGAAATGCCGGTTTTCAGCATGCACAGCGCATGCGCTGAAAACCGGCATTTCCTCTCCTCTCACCCAAGAGTTGAAGAGGCTAGCGCGTGTGCTGTAGGGGGCAGCGCGTGCGTCTTGGATTTCCTCTGTTTTGGGGGATTTGCGCATGTGTAAAGGCCTCCGGTCTTTACGCTTGTAAAAAGCACATGTAAGTATTTATTTTTACAGGTAAGTGGTGTTTTAGTGCAATTTAGAATTTTTTTCCCCACAGTTTTATTATTTTAAAGAATCCACAATAAGGTAAGTTTAGTTTTAGACCTTTTTTATTAAAAATTAATTTTTTTCAAAAAAAAAAATTATTGTTTAAATTATTTTTTAAAAACTTATTTATACTTAATTTAATGAATGGGATGTTTTTTTAAAATTTTATTTAAAGTTTAAGTAGTGTTTTGGGGTGCAGTACTTCTCATGAGTTTGACAGTTCTTACTCTCAAACTTATGAATGAAGTTTCCCCTCCCCTGATTGGCTGAACAGTGCTCACCTGATCCCAGCCGGCACATCGCACTAACTACGCCGTTGGGTCAGGTTAGCACAGCGCGCCGACATCAGAACCTGGCCACTGAAAGGAAATCCACTGCGGGCCAGGTTTCAGATGTCGGCGCGCAGGGTGAGCACACATCGGGGGCTTGCACGCGCGGCAAGCCCCCGACACCAAGTTCTGGGCCAACATGTAGGTACAGCAAGCAATTAGGAAAGCAAATGGTATGTTAGCCTTTATTACAAGAGGATTTGAGTATGAGAGTAAAGATGTCTTACTGCAATTATATAGGGCCCTGGTGAGACCACACCTGGAGTATTGTGTACAGTTTTGGTCTCCTTACCTAAGGAAGGATATACTTGCCAACGAAGGTTCACCAGACTGGTTCCTGGAATGTGGGGATTGTCCCACGAGGAGAGATTTAGTAGACTAGGCCTATATTCTCTAGAGTTTAGAAGAATGAAAGGTGATCTCATTGAAACATACAAAATTCTTACAGGGCTTGACAGGGTGGATGTTTCCCCTGGCTGGGGAGACTAGAACCAGGGGTCACAGTCTCAGAATAAGGGGTCGGCCATTTAGGACTGAACTGAGGAGAAATTTCTTCACTCAGAGGGTGGTGAATCTTTGGAATTCTCTACCCGAGGGCTGTGGAGGCTCAGTCGTTAAGTATAATCAAGATAGATTTTTGAATATTAAGGGAATCAAGGCATATGGGGATAGTTCAGGAAAGTGGCGATGAGGTAGAAGATCAGCCATGATCTTATTGAATGGCGAGCAGGCTCGAAGGGCCAAATGGCCTACTCCTGCTCCTAATTCTTATGTTCTTATGTAACATAGACAGCCACTTTTTGCCCGGGCTCTACTTGATCAAATAGTTCATGAGCGATATTAGTAATCTCAACCACAACTCCCCATTCACCAACAGTCCCACACTCCTTTCCTTTCCTCTATCACTGACCATCACATCGTCCTCTTTCTGACAACACAAAAATAAAAGCCACCAGAAAATGCACATTCCAATCCAAATTTATAAATTAAATCATGACATAATGAATACAAAAATAAACTAATAACCCTTGTGCATTCCCTTAGTGCCTCTGGCTCTCCTAGTGCTCCTATGATGTGCTTCCCCAGTGGCTGCAGCATGGGTGGTAGAAGGTTGCTGACCTTTAATTGATGAGACTGCAGATGGTCTTGGAGGACAACCTCGAGCACCCTGGGCCTAGAGGTTTCAGACTGCACCATCTCGCCCTGGGCTGCAGTAGTCTGGCTTGGCTCTCTGAAAGGAATTAGCAAGGGCACTGGCGGTTTGGCAGGACTGGGAGCACGAAAGTTGTCATCCTGAGAGAGGACATTAGGTTCATACTCCATGGAGCCACTGCCTCTCTCCCTGGGTGGCACCTCAACAATCCCAGTAATCTGTTGGAGAACAGATTGATGGACTGCTGTGATGCCCTGAATGCCCCTTTGAACACTGGTATCCAGAGCCACGATGACAGCGGACTGAGCTTCCACTGCAGCACTCAGACCTTTGATGGAAGCTGCTTGTGCTGCAATGGAAGCTGAGACATCGACCATCAGACGCTGCATCATGCTGGGTTCCACAGGTGTGTTGATGAAGGTGACCACCCATTCCATGTTGGAAAGGATGGGCTTCAAGCTCTGCTCAAAGCCCTGTACCAAGTTGGTGCTGGACTCCTCCATGCTCCTTGACATTGAGCATAGGCTTTCTGGTAGGCTTTCCAGTGCACAAAGCATTTAGGTGTATACACCCTTCAGCCTTCTTCTGTAGCCTGGCTCATTGAAGTCCTCAGCAGAGTCCTCTGCAACAGAACTAGAGTGCGATCTTGCCCTCCGGCGAGCTGGCACCTACCCCATCCTTTCCCCTCGCCCTGACTCCTGCGCACTTGTGCCAGATGTCTCACCACATGCAGATCTCTCCTCTATCCTAGCCTCTAAATTACGCGTAGCGTCAGTATCTGAGCTGATGGTTGCGAGTGTAAGATTGAGTGATGGTGTCTTTTCATCTTCACTGTCTTCTTCCTCTTCCTCCACTGCCTGGACAAGTTCCAGTTCTTGGGTATCTGAAATGAAAAGGGGGCAAAGGTTGGGTTGTGGTGAGGGGAGAGGAGAAAGTAAGAAATGCGTGCTTACACCCTCTGCGGCCTCTTGCTCAGAAGAGATTGAGGGATGAGGGAGAACTAGGATGAGAAAAGGAGGATTAGGTATGCAGATACCCTTATCATTGATTGTTTCAGCTCCGCCAGTGGCCACGGCCTCAGCGATGCCCTTCCCATGCCTGTCTCCTGGGTGTTAAACCAGACAGGTGCATTTGTTCTCCAGTTCTTTGCTGCTGCCTGCTGTTATGCACTATCTTCTCCTGCAGGAAACAGAGAAGTGTGTCAGTGAGTATCTTGCAATATGTTTGTGTGATGTGGCTGTCATGGTTCAATAGCTGCCAGTGCATGAGAGCTTTGAGTTGTGGGTGCGAGGCTTGCAACAATTTGTTTGTGATGGTGAGGTACAGCATATGAATGGTAGGGTTCAGTCCTGATTGATAGAGATTGCTGGTAGGTGGGTGATGGGGGTGTAGTGAATTGAGCAGTGGATGAGGCTGGTGGTGCAGTTGGTAGGAAATACCATTTGAAGATAAAGTCACTCACCTTGACAACTCATGTGAGATCATTAAACTTCTTCCTGCACTGCTTCCATGTTTGACGAGCAACACTCCTGGCATTGACATCCTCTGCTATTTCTTCCCACTGCCTCCTGAGCATGTAGCTGGAAAGCCTCCTGCCCCCTCCTCTGCGGATACAGGACATCTATTCACCTTTCCATCTCTTCCACCAAGACATTATCTGAAAACCATGGTGCGTACTCTCTCACATGTTTAGCCATTGTTCAAAGTATCACAGCACTGATTCAGTTTTGAAAAACCTCCCACCACTTGTTGTAGCCACAATGCACCTCCCCTTTAAGAGGTGCAGGCTGCCTTTAAGTAGCGCGAGACACGCGCAAAATCAGGCCCCCTGCTGATGTGTACAGCCAATGAACAGTGCGAATAGTGCTGCCTGCACACAAAAATCATTTAAAAGAGCACGAATTTAACATACTGCCAACACTGCAATGAACACGCGTGTGTTAATCATGCACCGCGATCCCTGAGCCCGTTTTCAGGTTGTGATGAAATATTCCATTCATCACTCATCAGTATTTCTCTGCCTGTGACTGTGGTTGGTTTCAGTTTCATTTCCATTGTATTGTACTGTGTGTAGGGCTCCGCCCATACCTGGCTCCTATGTAAGCTGGCCCAGCCTGCAGCACATCCAGTACGGCAGACCTCTGGATGGAAGATACATTCTCCTCTGTGTGTTACCTTCCAAGTCAATAAAAGCCTTGTTTTGTTTCGCTAACATCGAGTCTCGGATTTATTGAGGCACATCAATTTTATTGACTTAATTTTCAACACAATGGATCAACTCTTGAAACCCGAACGTTTGGATTTGGACCAGCATGCTTCGGACGCATCACCACGCTTCGGACACTGGTTTATGTGTATGGAATTCTTCCTGGACAATTCCGCAGCCGTCAAAGACGCTACGGACGCTGCGAGTATGAAACTCGGAATTCTGCGGAATTGGGTAAGCCACCGGGTTTACCCCCTCATCCAAGACGCCGACACGTACCCGGCCGCCTGCGACATCTTAAAGGCGCATTACCAGCAGCCTACGAATGAGGTGTATGCTAGGCATCTGCTCGCTACTCGCGCACAGTGACCTGGGGAATCGGTGGAGGAGTTCCTAGGCACCCTGAAAACGCTTGGCAAAGACTGCAAGTGCCAAGATGTAAAAGCCGCAGTGTACACTGACGAGCTTGTTCGCGATGCCTTTATCACAGGCCTCAGCTCCACTTACATCCGGCAGAGACTGCTGGAAAAAACGGGATTGGACCTGAAACAGGCTGCGGACACAGCACGAAACCCGGTGGCTATTCGCGAACCTTACCCCTAACTGCCGGCCAATAGCGACCAAAAGCAGGAGGTACAGCTGGGAGGACAGGCGGTTTATCGCGACCGAGGTAGACAGGCTCCTGAAAGAGCGCATTATTGAACGCAGCAATAGCCCGTGGCGCGCCCAAGTGGTGGTGGTAAAGGGTAGCGAGAAGAAACGGATGGTGATCGACTATAGCCAAACGATCAACAGGTACACCCAACTAGACGCCTACCCGCTACCCCGCATATCAGAAATGGTGAACCAAATCGCCCAATACCGGGTGTTCTCCACCATCGACCTCAAGTCAGCGTACCAGCAGCTCCCTATCAGACCAGAGGACCGCCCGTACACCGCCTTCGAGGCGAACGGACGCCTCTACCAATTCCTCAGAGTCCCCTTTGGGGTGACAAATGGAGTCTCGGCCTTCCAGAGGGAGATGGACCGCATGGTCGATGACTACCACTTGCAGGCAACCTTCCCCTACCTCGACAACGTCACCATCTGCGGTCACAACCAGCAGGATCACGACTCGAACCTCGAGAGGTTCCTGAAAACCGCACAAAAACTCAACCTCACCTACAACGAGGACAAGTGCGTTTACAACACCACGCGCCTCTGCATACTAGGCAGCGTGGTGGAGAATGGGGAAATCGGACCAGACCCCGACCGATTGCGCCCCCTACGGGAGCTGCCCCTGCCCAACACTCCCAAAGCCCTGAAAAGGTGCCTGGGGTTATTTTCTTATTATTCCCAATGGGTCCCCAACTACTCCGACAAAGCCCGCCCCCTCTTGAAAGCATCCTCTTTTCCGCTCTCTGCTGAGGCCCATGCCGCCTTCAAAAGCATTAAGCAGGATATTGAGCGGGCCACGCTACAGGCAGTGGACGAGAACACTCCCGTTCAAGTGGAAAGTGATGCGTCTGACTTTGCCTTGGCGGCCACCCTCAACCAGGCGGGGCGGCCCGTAGCTTTCTTCTCGAGGACCCTCCAAGGGCCCGAGATCAGACACTCCTCCGTAGAAAAGGAGGCCCAAGCCATCGTGGAGGCAGTGAGCCACTGGCGCCACTACCTAGCCGGCAAACGCTTCACCCTACTTACCGACCAGCGGTCGGTAGCGCTTATGTTCAATAATAAACAGAGGGGGAAGATTAAAAATGATAAGATTCTTAGGTGGCGGATCGAGCTCTCCACCTTCGATTATGACATCATTTACCGGCCAGGGGCCCTTAACGAATCCCCCGACGCCCTCTCACGAGGGATGTGTGCCAGCGCCACCGGGGATCGGCTACAGACCCTCCACAATGACCTCTGCCACCCAGGGGTCACGCGGCTGTTCCACTTCAGAAAGTCCCGCAACTTACCCTACTCGATTGAGGAAGTTCGGTCCCTGACCAGGAACTGTCGCACTTGTGCTGAGTGCAAGCCTCGGTTCTACCGCCCAGATAGAGCCCACTTAATCAAAGCTACCCGGCCCTTTGAGCGGCTCAGCTTAGATTTCAAGGGCCCCCTCCCGTCCGTCGACCGCAATGTTTACTTCCTGAACATTGTGGACGAATACTCTCGTTTCCCATTCGCCTTCCCCTGCCCAGACATGACCAGCGCCACAGTCATTAAATGCCTCGCGCCACAGTCATTAAATGCCTCAACAGCCTGTTCTGCCTGTTTGGTATGCTGAGCTACATCCATACGGATAGGGGGGCGTCCTTCATGAGTGAAGAGCTACGCCAGTACATGCTGTCCAGGGGGATCGCCACGAGCCGTACCACCAGCTACAACCCCCGGGGTAACGGTCAAGTGGAGCGAGAGAACGGGACAGTATGGAAAGCAGTCACTCTAGCTCTAAGGACCAAAGGCCTCCCTATCTCCCGCTGGCAGGAAGTCCTCCCAGATGTGCTCCATTCGATACGGTCGCTATTGTGTACTGCCACTAATGCCACGCCTCACGAGCGAATGTTTGTCTTTCCCCGGAAATCCACCTCAGGCGTATTCATGCCGTCATGGCTCTCCACCCCAGGTCCGGTATTCGTGCGAAGGCATGTGAGGGGCCACAAGACGGACCCTCTCGTGGAGTCAGTGCACCTACTCCACGCCAACCCCCAATACGCGTATGTCCGGCACGCCGACGGAAGGGAGGACACCGTGTCCATAAAAGATGTCGCCCCAGCCGGTAACGACAACAACCACGACAACAGCAGCAACAACGACCACAGCAACTCTTACCCACCCACTACTCTTTCATCACCCCCGGAAGAACATCGACCAACGGTACCCCCACCAACTACCCCTTCAACAACCCTGGCGGCACCCCCGGCAGACACCCAGGAGGCCACCGGGGACACCCAGCCGACATCCGCGGCACCACAACAGCCACGTCGGTCGCAGAGGACTATCAAACCCCCGAACAGACTAAATCTATAGAAGGGGTGAATGTGATGAAATATTCCATTCATCACTATTCAGTATTTCTCTGCCTGTGACTGTGGTTGGTTTCAGTTTCATTTCCATTGTATTGTACTGTGTGTAGGGCTCCGCCCATACCTGGCTCCTATGTAAGCTGGCCCAGCCTGCAGCACATCCAGTACGGCAGACCTCTGGATGGAAGATACATTCTCCTCTGTGTGTTACCTTCTAAGTCAATAAAAGCCTTGTTTTGTTTCGCTAACATCGAGTCTCGGATTTATTGAGGCACATCACAGGTCTTATCCAAGTTCTCCCTCAACGACTTTGCAACAAACATTGCTGTCCAATTTCCTGAGTGGCGTCCCCTACGACTACAATCTCACTGTGACTTACAAACTGTGTTTTTGTTCAGGCTATTTTCTTTGGTTTTCTAACTACCCTCTTATGCAACCTTGCTTCCTTCTGCATTGTTGAAGTGTTTGTTATCATAAATACTTGAGTGGTTTCACAGGATTTCTTACCTTTCTTGCTATTTTTACTAACAGATGTCTCCATTTCAATCTTGGATGATTTGCCCTCAAGATCTAATGCTAACCATTTCACTGAGCTGTGTTGCCTCACTTACTGAATCTAGCACTATCCACTCACCTCCATTAATCCCCTGCATTTTGGCTGCCCTTATTATACATTCCTCTTGAAAGCTATAACCTTTTTGATCAATGGTCAACTTTTACATCTCTTCTATTATAGCTGGTTTCTTGTTGAGCCATCACTCAGTGATAGCACTGTCGTCTCTGAGTCAGAAAGGTGTGGGTTCAAGCCCCACTCCGGAGACTTGAGCACAAAATCTAGCTAACACTCCAGTGCAGTTCTGAAGGAGCGCTGTACGGTCAGAGGTGCCATTTTTTGGATGAGATGATAAACCGAGGCCCCGTCTGCTCTCTCAGATGGACGTAAAAGATCACAAGGCACTATTTCAAAGCAGAGTATGGGAGTTATTCCAGGTGTCCTCACCAACATTTATCCCTCAACCAACATCACTAAAACAGACAATCTGGTCACTTATTTCATTGCTGTTTGTGAGACCTTGCTATGTGCAAATTGGCTGCCGCATTTCCTATATTACAATAGTGACTATACTTCAAAAGTACCTCATTGGCTGTAAGGTGCTTTGGGATGTCCTGAGGTCGTGAAAGATGCTATATAAATGCAAGTCTTTCTTTCTTTTACATAAATATGCAACAGCAAACACTTGATAATCTTGCAATGATTACATCACAATTATTGATCCTGTAATATGAACATCATCATGTATCAACAGCAAAGTGCATACAGGGAATCACTGGTAGTGTTGTCAGCAAAGGAATAGACTCAAAATGAAATAAAATTATCAGTCATGTATGCTATAAAAATAATAAATACCTTAGAGTAGTTTCAAGACTGTAATGCAATACTCAGATAATAGTCATAAAATGTTTAGCTTCATTTTGGTGAATCATGGCACCATCTGTACCTCTTGATTACAGTTCCATAATTGCTCTAGATAATCTTTATTCTAGCTATACTTTCAAAGCTTCAGTATATAATGCAGAATAAATAATAACATGGTCCGATTATTTTGTTGCATAGAGAAGCCACAGGGAAGATTTTAACACTGCCTGCCTGGTGAAAAACAGGCGGACAGTTAAAACTGCCTCTGAGACTTGCCCGTTGAGGTCCCACTCTCTTCCCGCAGGTTCCGATTGATAGGGATGCCCGCCAGAAAGCAGTGGGGTCCTTCTTAAATATGCAGATTGGGCTCCGATGGCATCATCGGGTCTGACTGCTATTTTAATCAGAGGCCTGTGCAGAGAAGCCACTGTGTTCTCTGGCCCTGCCTTAGCCCATCGGCTGCTGAAACCTCACTCATGCCTTTGTTCTCTCCGGCTGCGACAATTCCAATGCTCTCTTGGCTGGCCTGACACCGGTAATGCCTTGAATTTAAGATTCTCATCCTTGTGGTCAAATCCCTCCAGGTCCTCGCCCCTTCCTATCTCTGTAACCTCCTCCAGCCCTACAACCCTCCGAGATCTCTGCGCTCCTCCAATTCTGGCCTCTTGCACATCCTTGATTTCCATCGCTCTATCATTGGTGGCCGTGCCTTCAGCTGCCTAGGCCCTCAGTTCTTGAAATCCCTCCCTAAACCCCCTCCGCCCCTCTGCCTCTCTCTCCTCCTTTAAGACGCTCCTTAAAACCTACCTCTTTGTCCAAGCTTTTGGTCACCTATCCTAATGTCTCTTTATGTGGCTCAGTGTCAAATTTTTGTTCATGTGAAGTACCTTGGGATATTTTACTACATTAAAGGCTCTATATGAATGCAAGTTGTTGTTGTTATTGCTACATTTAAACATTGTTAAATATTTAACTTTTCCATTAAAAAGTCATTAAGCAGTGCAACGTGATGATGCTGTTGTTGGAGTGATGCCAGCACATTGTACACTGGAAGAGTTGAAAAGATTAATGATGGATGGTTTTTGCTTTTTGAAGACTGCAGAGAATGTCTAATTTCTGCATCAGAAATATCTGTGGTTAAAAACATGGTGATTGTCCAAAGACCAGCAATGCTGACCTCAGTTAATAAAAACTGTACCAACAGAGAGTAATGAACAATTTTTCACAATGCAAATTGCAGAAAACAATAATACTGGCCTAGATGGGTCGGAGAGGAATTTCCCAGATTTTTTCTCCCAAATTGGCCATTGGGTTTTTTATCTGGTTTTTCGCCTTTCCCAGGAGATCACATGGGTTCGGGTGGGTTGTAGAGTGATAGTAGATTTGAGGATTAGGATCAGATCAGCCATGATCTTATTGAATGGTGGAGCAGGCTCGAGGGGCCGATTGGCCTACTCCTGCTCCTATTTCTTATGTTCTTATCTTCTTCTTATATGATTCTATGGGTAACATCAAGCAGAGAAGGTAGTTATTGGAAAATGGCTTGGACTGTAACAGAAGTCAGAATAATATCTTTCCCCTTCAATTGAATAGTGGAACAACAGAAGACCTTTTAAGTTGTTGTCTTAATGGTGAAAGAAATGGCTTACTAAAGGAACAGAAAAGGGTGCAGCAATAGAGATATCATTTAATGCCATAGTAATACTAGTCATATGAGCTCCAAAATCACTTTCAATCTAAACTCAAACAGACAGCAGAATTGAGCCAAATCACAGGTGCCAAATCAGAGTTTGAAACAGTAAATTAAATGTAGAGATTGACTTCACACCACTGCTGATTCGGAGACATGCTAGTTATCACCTGACTGAGGACTCAACACCCTGAACTGTACTCAACAAATCTCCCTGCATTTGGTTACTGATTAAACATTCATGCATGTAGAAAACAAAGCAATTAAATAAAAGAGTTCTGCATGAAAGTTTTCCTGCTAAAAGTATCCACTAACTGCGGTGCCTCCACTACTCAGTCTATCTTGTGAGCTCACAGACGGCTGTGAAGCTCAATATAACCCATGATAAATTAAACTGGTTTAAGTTATCTTAGTTCGTTTTATATATACAGATTACCTATGGGAAACAGATCAGTTTGTGTATAGGCTCTGTTGTGTATAGGTTTACAACAAATGAGCAATCTTAAATGGGTTATTATTATCTGAATAGCACAGAACTAAGCAGTAGACAGCCACAGCAGCGGGTTTCTGAAATATCTTTCAATCAAAACTATATCATAGTTGGTGAATGTGTACACAAATAATACATCCTGCTCTAAACAAACCAAGTAGAAGTAATTTAGGTGTACCCAGACCTTTTGTAAAATGACTGTTTGTAGAACGATCATATCTGTCCAACTCTAGCCTTGAGTTCATTCATTAGACCTGCTAAACACTGATAAAAGTAAGATATTCTCCTTCTTACTGAATGTTCCTAATAACAAGACTCAGTCTAAACAACTATTTATTTTGTTTTTATTCCTCCACTTTCTCCTCCTCAAACTATGCAATAAATGCCACCACTAATGAGATGATATCTAAGCATTTAAACGCAGGCTGGCCTTGCTATTTTCAGACCTATCGACTCCTCGACAGACAGGAGCCTGCCTAATGTTCTCTGGCTGCTTCTGGTCAATGACATGGTACAAACAGCCTTATCTTCTAGTGGGAAAGATGTCATTGCCAAAACCGTTGCTGGTGGATTGTACAAGAAGTGTTTTATAATGGATAAAGGAAATAACAACCCCCCACCTCCCCACACACACGTATGAAACAAACCCATCAAACACCTTCAGGAATTCTAACAGTAGGGAATCCTGTAAATTCAAATCTGTGGAATAAATAGAAATACTTCTGCAAAATACAAACAATTAAAGGAAACTAAACAGGGTTATCAGAATATTTTAACAACCACGACAATGGCCAACACTGAAAGGGTTGATCTATGGAGAACAAAATAGATACATTACATGTGAATGAGATAAACATTTACACAAAATGTCACTAATTCCAAAAGGAATAAATCTAAATACAACGATCCAGAATTTGCTGAAAAAATAACGGCATGTGAACGACACACGCCATAATTATTGTGCAGATCAGCCAGCAACTAGTGGCGAGGAAGATATTCTCCATGACTTGTGAATTGCCACAAGTTACTGGCTGATTTGCACCGCGCTGCTGTTAGCTTTGTGAAAATGGCATCGCGCCTTTAACCTCCTCTGATTTTCATGATGTTGCTGCATTTGCACAATAATTGCCCATTAACCTCGCCACAGAAAGTTAAGTCTAACAATTAACAGTGTAAGTATCTGTGATGAAATAACTCTGTGTTCTGGCATTTGTATTGTTGTTGTTGTACTTGTAATGTCTGGAATGTTCCACCGGGGGAACCACTAATGCTCCTCCCTAGCCCCGCCCCTCTTCTGGGATGTTCTACCAAGGGCTGGGTCGGTGATGAACTGTGTTAACTCGATGCCATGTTCTTACTTAATAAAAGCCTTCAGTTTAAGCTTTAACTTTACGGATTCAGGCAGTTATTTGGCACATCAATTTTATTAAGTAACAACTTTTGGAAGATGGATCGATTTTTGAAACCAGAGCGTCTGGATATCGATCCCCATTCGGCAGACGCGTCGAAGAAATTTACGCATTGGCTTCGATGTTTTGAACACTTCATCGCATTGGTCGATTCGATGGTTAACACGATGGTTAACAAGTTGGGTCTTCTAACCAACTTGGTAAGTCATCAAACTTACTCGATAATTGAAGATATTACTACATATGAAGAGGCCCTTGCAGCCCTTAAGGCCCAGTACCTTAAGTCGGTTAATGAAGTATACGCCAGGTATCTTTTGTCTACTCGCAGGCAATTACCCGAGGAATCTCTGGACGATTTCCTGCAGGACCTTAAGGCTTTGGCTAAGGATTGCAACTACAAGGCTGTCTCTGCCATAGTGTATCAGGAAGAAGCCATCTGCGATTCTTTCATATCTGGCCTCCGATCTAATTATATTAGACAGAGACTCCTCGAGAACGACTCGTTAGTTTTAAAAACGGTCGTCGCTACTGCTCGATCGTTAGATGTAGCCCAGAAGAATTTATAAGTGTATGCATCAGCCCATGCGTCTCTCTCAGCCTCGTGTGTTCCGAGTATGGAGGCATCCATAACACCAATAGAGCCTCCACTTAATCCTATTGTTGCGGCTGTACCCCATGGGTCTAAGTGTTATTTTTGTGGCCAATCTAAACACCCCAGGCAAAGATGCCCAGCCAGAGAGGCTACCTGTTTTAAATGTAAGAAACGGGGACATTTTAGTAAAGTGTGTAAGGGTAATCCTGTACCCGATGTCTTCTCTGCTGCCGCCTATCGTTTTACTCTAGCCTCGGCTACAGTTGACCAGACCATACCGTGTTCCTTGTCAAAATCTATGATGGACATCAAGATTAATGGTCGTCCTACTGGGTGTTTGATAGACTGTGGCAGTACCGAAAGTTTTATACACCCCAACCTTGTTAACTCCTGTTCATTGAAGGTGTATCCTACTCGAAGTGAAATTGCGATGGCGTCCAAGTCCCTTACTTCGGAGGTAACTGGATATTGTAAAGTCACATTGACTGTTAAGGATACGGAGTATAAGGACTTTAAACTCCTCATATTACCTCAGTTGTGTGTGAACTTAATATTAGGCTTGGACTTCCAGTGTCAGCATGAGAGCGTTACCCTTAAATATGGTGGATCTCAGCCTCCACTCACAGTCTGCGGCCTTTCTACTTTAAAAGTAAGTCCGCCTTCTTTGTTCGCGAATCTTGCTCCTAATTGTAGACTTATAGCGACTAAGAGTCGACGGTATAGTTCGGAAGATAAAACATTTATAAAAGAGGAAGTGGAAAGGCTTCAACGGGAGGGAATCATCAAACACAGTAATAGCCCGTGGTGTGCCCAGGTGGTGGTGGTTAAAACTGAGAAGAAAAGATTTGTGGTCGATTATAGCCAGATTATAAACTTGTATACCCAATTAGACGCCTATCCTTTGCCTCGTATTTCTGAGGTGGTGAAGCAGATAGCTCAGTACCGCGTGTTCTCCACCATTGATTTAAAGTCTGCCTACCATCAACTCCCCATTAAAGTAGAAGACCGACCTTATACGGCCTTCAAAGCTAATGGGCGCCTGTACCAATTCCTTCGGGTGCCCTTTGGAGTGACGAATGGGGTATCCGTCTTCCAACGGGAGATGGATCGTATGGTGGATGAATACGCGTTGGAAGCAACATTCCCGTACCTGGACAATGTTACTATCTGTGGGCGCGACCAACGGGAGTATGATCAGAATCTCGCGAAGTTCCTAGAGACTGCAAAGAGGTTAAACCTGACCTACAATGAAAACAAGTGCACCTTCAATACTACAATTTTGTGTATTCTTGGTTGCGTTGTGGAGAATGGGGTAATTGGGCCAGATCCTGAAAGATTACGCCCACTTAAGGAATTACCTTTACCTCACACTGTAAAAGCTTTAAGAAGGTGTCTGGGATTGTTCTCGTACTATGCCCAGTGGGTGGCTAACTACTCAGATAAAGTCCGACCTCTTATTAAGTCGACGTCTTTTCCACTATCGGCGGGAGCTCAGGAGGCTTTCCTTAATATCAAATGGGACATTGAGAAGGCAGTGGTATGTGCCGTAGATGAGAAGATCCCTTTTCAAGTGGAAAGTGATGCATCTGATTTTGCGTTGGCAGCAACTCTTAACCAAGCTGGTAGACCAGTAGCTTTCTTTTCTTGTACATTGCAAGGACCAGAAGTTCGACATTCTTCAGTGGAAAAGGAGGCACAGGCGATTATCGAAGCAGTCAGGTATTGGAGACATTATCTCGCTGGCCAACGTTTTACGCTCATTACTGACCAGCGATCCGTGACCTTTATGTTCAACACTAAGCAGAGAGGCAAGATCAAAAATGATAAGATTTTAAGATGGCGAATAGAACTGTCAACATATGACTATGATATTCAGTACAGGCCTGGAGTATTTAATGAGCCATCAGATGCTTTGTCACGAGGAGTATGTGCTAGTCTAGGTATAGATAAGCTTCAAAGTCTCCACGACGCACTCTGCCACCCTGGGGTTACCAGAATGAACCACTTCATTAAGTCCCACAATCTACCCTACTCTATTGAGGAGGTCCGGACAATGACCAGAACCTGTCGTGTTTGTGCTGAATGCAAACCCCGCTTCTATAAGCCGTCCGAGCCTGCTCATCTTATTAAAGCAACTCGGCCATTTGAGCGTTTGAGTCTCGATTTTAAAGGTCCCCTTCCATCGAGCGACCGTAATGTCTATTTTCTTATTATAGACGAGTACTCTCGGTTCCCTTTTGTTATCCCCTGTCCAGATGTGACTAGTGCTGTTGTAATTAAATGCCTCTGCGAACTGTTTTCCTTGTTCGGCATGCCTAACTATATACATAGTGATAGGGGTTCTTCCTTTATGAGCAAAGAATTGCAACAGTTTTTGCTATCGAAGAGGATTGCAACGAGTAGAACTACTAGCTACAACCCTCGTGGTAATGAGCAGGTCGAGAAAGAAAATGCGACAGTGTGGAAGGCTATCGTACTGTCTCTGAAGTCGCGAGGCCTGCCGACCTCTCGCTGGCAGGATGTCCTGCCAGACGTGCTGCATTCCATAAGGTCTCTTTTGTGTACAGCGACGAATGCCACCCCTCATGAAAGGATGTTTAGCTTTCCAAGAAAAGCTACTAATGGAGTATCATTACCCACATGTTTGACGACCACGGGCCCTATGTTGTTGCGCAGACATGTGAGAGGCCACAAGACTGATCCACTGGTGGAGGAAGTACAACTCCTCCATGCTAATCCCCAGTATGCGTATATTCAATATCCGGATGGGCGAGAGGATACGGTCTCTATTAAAGATCTTGCACCTGCTGGAGCTCGAAAAGAGTTCGACTCTGAGCGTAGAGTTTTCAATTGTGGTATTGGACCTTCAGAGACACAAACCCTCAGTGTGGAAAATACTGATGATTCTGGGAATTCGAATGAACCGGAGTTAGTACTCCGGGGGGAGCCTCAGCAAGAGTTACGTCATTCCCAGAGGATTATCAGACCTCCTGACAGACTGAATCTATAGCAGGGGGTGAATGTGATGAAATAACTCTGTGTTCTGGCATTTGTATTGTTGTTGTTGTTGTTTTTGTTGTACTTGTAATGTCTGGAATGTTCCACCGGGGGAAACACTAATGCTGCTCCCTAGCCCCACCCCTCTTCTGGAATGTTCTACCAAGGGCTGGGTTGGTGATGAACTGTGTTAACTCGATGCCATGTTCTTACTTAATAAAAACCTTCAGTTTAAGCTTTAACTTTACGGATTCAGGCAATTATTTGGCACATCAGTATCCTTTTAACAACGTGATCATTGTTGATGACTGCCAATCAACCTCTCTTGCCCAGAAAGTGAACAATTAAAAGTGTGGAGTCTCATTGCTTCAGGTTGTGATTTGCTGTTGGAGATTTTGAAAATGTCAGGGGGAGAAATCCAGGCACGGCAGTGTTAGCACCGCTCACGAAATTGACCAGTCGTTTTGCGGCGGCGCTAAACACTACTGCCACGATCTCCTGCACCCACAGATCGTGACGTCAGTCAAGCGTGCAACGCCCCGGTAGCGCCCCAGACCAGATATTGAGTTGTGCCCCCTGCCTTAGCGTCTGCCACTAGGAACGACAGGCAGAGGGGAATGTTTTCAAGTCAGGAAGGGACTGGGGGAGCGCTATTTAAAGGCGGGCGCTTCCTGCCTTTTCTTGTCAAAATTTTTGGTTTTAGCACTGTCCTAAGGAGTTTTGGTCCTCAGCACCACTTTTGAGGTTCCTAAGTGCCGAGCTCTTTCCGTGGGCCTATCCATTAGTGCTTCCAACACAATTGCTTTTGAGGTTTCTCCAGGCCGAGATTCAAGGCTGTAATGAGCAGGGAGTGGCTGGCCAGCAAGATGGCCCCTCCCCTTTAAGAACTGGACAGCGCCAGTCTGTCTGGCTTCCATTGTAATTGGCATCGCCTGAGTTTCGGTAGCGTTCTGAGGTAGCATCTCACTCCCTGACGTTTGCGCCTTAATAGAGGTGTGTAGCGCCTGATTTAACGCTCAAATCACCTCCAGGGGCGATAGAGGCGAATTTTGCAGTCAGAGGCGATAATTAGCGCTGGGCGCTAAACTTTGCACCCGGCCGATATTAGCGCCCCAAAATGGGCGATACCAAATTGTTCCCCCTCAAATTTTAAATTTTTTAATTTTTCTACATTTTTTTCTTGCTTTTTTTTTGTTTCTTTTTTCTCTCTCCCTCTTAATCCAATCTATCTTTCATTCTGACAAAAGGCCATCGACCTGAAATGTTAACTCTGTTTCTCTCTCCACAGTTGCTGCCTGACCTGCTGAGTATTTCCAGCACTTCGTTTTTATTTCTTTCCCTCACTTTGGCCGGAATTTTGCTTACCTCGGCAGGTCTGGTACAGGCAGTGGCCATGGCAGGTCGCGACCTCGCTGCTGGCTCCATCCCGCTGCTGAAAATGACTTTTCCTTAATAGGACCTATTAAGCCCGCCCTGCGCGTTACCCAGCCCAATTAAATGGTGCGGGTCTGGTGACGTCATCGATGACGTGTTTTCAGCTGGGATCTTTAAAGGGGACATTGGATTTGAATGTCAATATAACATAGTGCTGTCAGTTCACTTCAGCATTGGAGTGCTGCAAACACTGACAATGACTGCACAGAAGCAGAGGGCTACACCCAGGTTGTCTGATGACTCCCTCCATATGCTTATGGAGGGAGGCAGAGCACACAGAGAGGTCCTCTTCCCTTCCAATGGGTGGAAGAGACCTCCTCAGGACACCAAAACAGCCTGATTGGAGATTGCAGAGGAGGTCACCAGCATGGATGTGGTCAGGAGGACCTGGGTGCAGTGCCGCAAACGTTTCAATGACCTCATTAGATCAGGAAACATGAGTACAAAGCAACGCTCACCTTCATCCTGCTGTGCCTCTCATCCCATCGCCATCACTCTGCAACACATCCTTCCCAATCCTACCCCTGCACATCTTTACTCACACCAACATACCTTGCACATCCACCCATTCCACTCTCTCTATCTACATTATCACATTCCCATCTCACCAGCCACCCCTCACACTCACCCTCATCCTAGTGCAATCATACCAACTAACAACACACAAGGAGGCCACTTGGCTTTGGCACCCTACTCCATCATAGTCACCCTATGAAGATCTAACCCATCCATAACTCTCACTCAACTTTCTCTTCTTTTCCTCCTTGAGAGCCCAAATTAAGAGAGAGAGGGAGAGAACCGGTGGTGGCCCTCCATTATTTGCAAACCTTACAACAGCAGAGGAGGCTGTTTTAGAAATATCTGGAGTCACTGAGCAGCTGGAGGTGGGAGATGGAGAGAGGGGCATCTCAGCAACCTGGTGACAGAGTTACATATCATACAGTTACATGGCATACATCAGTCACTAATATGAACACTGATGTCAGCAGCCACTGAATGGTCATCATGTGCATAATGGTATCTGTACCCATTCTTCATATGACATATTTAACACATCTCTTTACTCTCCCACAGGTCCATCAAGCGGCCCGCCACCCTCCTCCCACCCCCACCCCCGCACTGTCCAGGAGGAAGAGGAAGACAACTCAGAGGAGCTTCCAGCCTCTGAGGGCGCACTGTCACCAGGCATAAGTGCACCCAGCACCAGCGCAGATACGCCACGCAAGATAGAGCAGTGTTGTCACCTGGTGTCTCACAACTCACAAGAGAGCAAGAGCAGATGATGGAGACAGGGAGAGTGGTGGAGAGTCCTCGCTGGAGGGCGCAGGATGCTTCTAGCTCTGTTCAGCTGCATGCAGAAGCTGAGCCTCAGGGGCCACCCAGAAAGAGGGCGATTCTAGAGGTGCAGGAAGAAGTGCAGGTTTTGTGAGCGCGATGTCTGCAAATGTTCAGAGAATGGAGAAGTCCATCTCCAACTTGAGCACCACCTTGTCGCAGGCGATGGCGAATGTAGGCTCCTCCATGGATAGGATGGCCACCTACATGGAGCAGCTAATGTGCCATTAACAGGAGCACATGGTCTCTATGGAGAATAGATGGCTATCTATGGAGGATCGATGACAATGTATGGAGAATAGGTGGCAGAGGCTCATAGACCTCGTCTCTAGGAGGGATGTTAGTGTAGATGTGGGTAGTTCTGGACCGATGGACTATTTTATGTGTGCAGATAGCACCCTCTGGTGGTGGTTATGTGTTAGCAGTGTGTTTGTATGAAGCAGAGGTCATTTGACCTTTGTTCCTTTCTTCCTGTGTGAGGTCATTTGACCTTTGTTCCTTTCTTCCTGTGAGAGGTCATTTGACCTTCGTACCTTTCTTCCTGTGTAACACAGGAAGTAGAATTCCAGGAAGTAGAATTCCAGGAAGAACCTGGCAGTAATGGAGGATTCCATAAGGGTTTCACAATCCAATGTAATCTGATTTCATATGTTAGGCCAAGCGCAATATCTGTGAGTATCTTTGTTTCTTAGCATAATAGCAACGTTGTCAGAGTAGTATTTTGATAACACTATGTTTGTAAAAGGTTAATATTTGATAGTTACAGAAGTGAGTCCAAATGTTAGTTAGTTATACAATTAGTCTATTCTACTGTTGTAAATATGTTTATATCTTATGTAATATTGAATGTATAGTACTCAGTTATGTACAAAACATACTTTATCTTTGTTTACAGTTTCACAAATTTGTTCAAGTAAAGCTTCAAAACAGCAAACGGCTTCACAAAGAATTATTTTTGAATAAGTGTTTAACTTGCTGGATAACTAGATAGGAGCAGGTCTAGCGTGGCCAGTACAGTGAAAAGATATCAGTGAAAAGATATCAGCGAAAAGATATCAGTGAAAAGATATCAGTGAAAAGGTAGCAATACGGCTAGCTGTGAAGAGCGGAGCAGGAGGAACCCAGAGTAAGCCTTAACCTCGTAGAGCACATCTGCCTCACATCAACATGTCAGAAGATAATAACGAAAATGCTTTGCAGCAAGTAGAAGACCTTAAACACGCAGACGAAACTGTAGAAGGTGACAGTCGGTCTATAAGCTCCGGTTACTGCAGATCGCAAGTTGGTTCACGGTCATCGGGTGGTTCTAGAGTAAGCATAGCCATCGCCAAAGCACGGGCTAAGCTAGTAGCAGCTCAAGCCAGAGCTGCGCATGCGGACAGTGAAATAGAAATAAAAGTAAGACAGGCCCGTCTCCAAGCTGAATCACAAGCCGAACAGGCCCGATCCCAAGCTGAACAGACCCGTCTCCAAGCCACATTAGACGCTCTGCAGCAACAAAAAGAGATAGATGCTGCATTAGCCGAGACACGAGTGTTATTCAGAAGAGTTGAAGTGCATAGCAGCAGAACGGAAGACACGGTGCAGAGGAATAGGACGCCGAATGGAGAAAGTCAGAGGCAAATCCCCTCTCAGTTCCTTGAGACCCCCAACAGAGCCCCTAGCCAAGGCAACCCTGGCACAGGTCCCAGCACCTACGACCTCGCCAAATACCTTGCACGCACCCAGCTGGTGACTTCGGGGTTAATTAAGTTTGATGACAGGCTGGAGAATTATCGGGCTTGGAAGTCCTGCTTCCACGATGCCATATCGGGCTTAGACCTGTCGGCAGGAGAAGAGCTTGGCCTCCTTATCAAATGGCTCAGCCCAGAGTCCGCCGGACAGGCCTGCAGGATAAAAGCGGCCAATGTGGGACAGCTGCTAGAGGGGTTGAAGAAGGCTTGGGAGAGGCTGGAAGAAAGCTACGGCTCGCCCGAAGCCATTGAAAGGGCTCTCTTTGACAGGTTGGAGAACTTTCCGAGGTTGACGAGTAAGGAACCCCAGAAGCTCCGCGACCTTGGAGATCTGCTGTCGGAACTCGAAGCCGCAAAGCAGGACGGCTACCTACCCGGTCTATCGTACTTAGACACTTCCAGAGGGGTAAGTCCCATCGTTGAGAAGCTTCCATTTAACCTGCAGGAGAAGTGGATAACGTTTGGATCAAAGTTCAAGCTAAAGCACAATGTGGCGTTCCCACCATTCTCTGCGTTCGTTAAATTCATCCGTAAAGAAGCCAAAGCCAGGAACGACCCCAGCTTCAACTTCTTCTCCGCCCACCCAGCACTTGCCAGAAGAGACAAGTTCGACAGACATGGAAAGACACCAATATCTGTCCACAAAATGCAAGTGTCCTCAACTGAGCAAACAAAGATTCAGAAGAAACCTGAGGATATGAGCAAACAATGCCCTATCCACAACAAGCCCCATCTTTTAAAGAAGTGCAGAGGCTTCAGGGAGATGTCCCTGGAAGATCGGAAACAATGTCTTAAAGAGAACTCTACATGTTTCAAGTGCTGCTCATCCACGAGCCATCTCGCCAAGAACTGCAAGGTAGATGCAAAATGCACTGAATGTGAAAGTGATCGGCATGTTTCAGCACTACACCCAGGCCCAGCTCCTTGGAAGTCAGAGACGCCTCCTCCCGCTTCAGAGCACGGCGGGGAGAGAGAGGGAGCTGCTGGTCCAGAGATTACATCCAGGTGCACCGAGGTGTGTGGAGAAGGAGTGAGCGCAAGAGCATGCTCCAAGATATGCCTCGTTAATGTGTACCCTGTAGGATGTCGCCAGGAATCTGAAACGATGAAAGCACACTTCCTAGAATTTGTCAAGAAAATGCTCGTCAACAATTATGCAGAGATAGCTCCTCCACTCCAGGAAGGCCAAGAGTGTTGGTACCTCCCTTCCTTCGGAGTCTATCACCCCTAAAAGCCGGAACAGGTCCGCGTGGTGTTTGACTCCAGTGCACCATATCAGGGAGTCTCTCTCAACGACGTACTCCTCACAGGGCCTGATCTTAACAACAGCCTCTTGGGAGTGCTCATGAGATTCAGGAAAGAGCCCGTCGCCATCACTGCTGATATCCAGCACATGTTTCATTGCTTCGTGGTGAGAGAAGACCACAGAGACTTCCTCCGCTTCCTGTGGTATCGGGACAATGACCCCAATAGAGACATTGTGGACTACAGAATGCGTGTCCATGTCTTTGGGAATAGCCCATCCCCTGCTGTCGCCATATACGGACTAAGGAGGGCTGCCAAGGAAGAAGATGGCGACTTTGGCAGTGATGTGAGAGGGTTCATCGAACGAGAGTTCCATGTCGATGACGCACTGAAGTCATTCCCGACCGAAGCAGAGGCCATCAGTACCCTCGGACGAGCTCAGGAACTACTTGCACTATCCAACCTCAGGCTGCACAAGATAGCCTCTAACAGACCAGCAGTGATGGAGGCATTCCCCCCTGAAGATCATGCTAAGGACGTCAAGGACCTAGACCTCTTCACTGATGACCTCCCCCTACAGCGTAGCCTAGGGGTGTCGTGGAACATAGCAACAGACACGTTCACATTCCAAGTCTTAGACGGCAAGAAACCCTTCACACGTAGAGGAGTGCTCTCTAAAATCAACAGCCTATACGACCCTCTCGGCTTCTTAGCCCCTGTCACCATACAAGGCAGGCTGCTCCTCAGGGAACTCTCCACACGCGCTGAAGAGTGGGATTCACCTCTCCCTGAAGAGATGGAAGCAGAGTGGGACACATGGAGAGACTCACTCCAAGACTTACAGGAGATCCGAATACCTCACTGCTATTTGTCTTTCTCTCCCTTAAATGCCCAATACAAAGAGCTTTGTGTCTTTGCAGACGCATCCGCTAAGGCCATTGCAAGTGTGGTTTATCTGAAGGTCACCACTCAAGAAGGACAAAGCAAAATCGGCTTCATCTTTGATAGAGGCAAGTTGGTGCCCCAGCCAGACCTCACCATACCCAGATTCGAACTGTTTGTAGCAGAACGCAACCTACCCCTTCATAGCAGTCTACGGAAGCTGCATCCTATCATTGACACCGATGGACCGTCTCTGAGGTGGTTCTTCTTTTGTCGCCAGAGGACTCCAGTGACAAGTAGAGTTCAGACTATGTGGAGTCGTTAACGACCCCAGACGGGGAGTGTTCTGGACTGATGGACTATTTTATGTGTGCAGATAGCACCCTCTGGTGGTGGTTATGTGTTAGCAGTATGTTTGTATGAAGCAGAGGTCATTTGACTTTTGTTCCTTTCTTCCTGTGTGAGGTCATTTGACCTTTGTTCCTTTCTTCCTGTGAGAGGTCATTTGACCTTCGTTCCTTTCTTCCTGTGAGAGGTCATTTGACCTTCGTACCTTTCTTCCTGTGTAACACAGGAAGTAGAATTCCAGGAAGAACCTGGCAGTAATGGAGGATTCCATAAGGGTTTCACAATCCAATGTAATCTGATTTCATATGTTAGGCCAAGCGCAATATCTGTGAGTATCTTTGTTTCTTAGCATAATAGCAACGTTGTCAGAGTAGTATTTTGATAACACTATGTTTATAAAAGGTTAATATGATAGTTACAGAAGTGAGTCCAAATGTTAGTTAGTTATACAATTAGTCTATTCTACTGTTGTAAATATGTTTATATCTTATGTAATATCGAATGTATAGTACTCAGTTATGTACAAAACATACTTTATCTTTGTTTACAGTTTCACAAATTTGTTCAAGTAAAGCTTCAAAACAGCAAACGGCTTCACGGAGAATTATTTTTGAATAAGTGTTTAACTTGCTGGATAACTAGATAGGAGCACGTCTAGCGCGGCCAGTACAGGGTCCTCATGGCCCCACTGATGTGCAACAAGGTGCTCTCCAGCTCCTTGGCAGCTGGGAAGTGAGCAAGCTGCCTCTACCTCTGCTGAAGCCCCAGGGCTAGCACCTCGTAGAAGCACGCGGAAGAGAAAGATGACCCACAAGTAGATTCACAAGGGTAGCCACTTGGGTGTTTTATCCAATGCTTATGTAACATTTCCGTTAATGTGCTGTCAAACATTAAAAATATTATTTTCAACATTTTCCGGTCTTGAACAGATTTGTGTGCACCTTTGTAAGTGGTTTAGTGAGTTGCAGTGAATGATGAGACATAACGATACCTCCAGCAATGGTGGAGATTGTGAAAGGAATGGCTTGGTCATTGCAGGGATGCTTTTTAAGGTGTTGCTGTGGGGTGGTGCCAACCTGGCGCATCATGTGGCAGCCATATGTGTGTATAGCGTCAAGTGAAGCAAATCTGGCCATGATGAGGCCATCCCTAGACTTCCAGGCAGCAATGTGCTCGGGTGCCAATGCCCTCTCTCCTGTGCAGCATCAGGGGATTGCGGAGAAGGTTAGTGTTGTTGTTGTTGGTGCTGCTGGTGTGCCTGGTGCTGTTGGTGTTGGGGCTCATCGTGGTCAGAAGCTGAGGACCAAGGTGAGACAGTATAAACAGCATCCATACTGACGGAATAAATGGCAGGTGAAGTAGAGATGACAGAAGCAATCGGTCAATGGTGAGAGAGGTTCTTCCAACGAGATGACACTGGATGGAGACTTTGCGGGAAAGACTGCAGCCTACAGAATCTGTGCTGGGAATGCAGTGAGAAACAGCTTCTGCTGAGGAAAGTGATCATCTGTCAGATGGGAGCTTTAGAAGTACATTTGGTGCTGTCACCTAATCAGCTGGAGCAATGGCCACTGAACTCCTGCCTCAGCTTGGCAGACGTGGTTCCCGAGCAGCGTGTTTCCCGTGGCCATCCAGTTAAATTTAAAAGGTAAGTTTAAAACCAATCTTAAGAGTCTGACAACTAGCTACTAATAATTTTAATTGAGTCGCCCGCCTCTGCCGGTCGGATCAGGTCCGCGCTGACAGACGCGCCATGGGAAAGGCATGTGGGAGCGCGATAACAGTAGGTCCCCGACCCGCTCCCAAAAATAACAACTTTCCCACCTGACCCACCTCTGATCGTGCCCGCTACTACCGTGGAAAATATCGGCCTTTATTTCTCTTTCTGTATCTGACTTGACATTCAATTCACCCACTCTAATGAACTTTCTTTCTCAGTCCTTCCTCTATTTATTTCTCAATCTTTAAATCTCATTGGTTAAGGAGATACACTGTTTGTCTTGTTGCTCACCAAGGTCCCAGATGCCAAAAGAGATAGAGAGTAAGATGAAGCAGAAAAAGCACTTATGACAGATGTCAGGTTGAGAATACAAGTGAGAATCAGGCTGAATATAGAAAGTTCAGAGGGGCAGTGAAAAAGAAAGTAAGAGGGGCAAAGAGAGAATATGAGAATAGATTGGCAGCTAACATAAAATGGAATTCAAAAGTTTTCTATAGGCATATAAATAATAAACGGGTAGTAAGAGGAGGGGTGGGGTCGATTAGGGACCAAAAAGGAGACCTACGCATGGAGGCAGAGGGCATGTCTGAGGTACTAAATGTGTACTTTGCATCTGTCTTCACCAAGGAAGAAGATGCTGCCAAAGTCATAGTGAAAAGGAGATAGTTGAGATACTGGATGAGATAAAAATTGATAAAGAGGAGGTACTAGAAAGGCTGTCTGTACTTAAAGTTGATAAGTCACCAGGACCGGATGGGATGCATCCTAGGATGCTGAGGGAGGTTAAGGGGGAAATCGTGGAGGTACTGGCCATAATCTTCCAATCCTCCTTAGATACGGGCGTGGTGTCAGAGGACTGGAGAATTGCAAATGTTACACCCTTTTTCAAAAAAGGGTTTAAGGATAAACCGAGCAACAACAGGCCAGTCAGTTTAACCTTGGTAGTGGGGAAGCTTTTAGAAATGATAATCAGGGACAAAATTAACAGTCACTTGGACAAGCGTGGATTAATTAAAGAAAGCTAGTACAGATTTGTTAAAGGCAAATCATGTTTCACTAACTTGAGCGAGTTTTTTTATGAGGTAACAGAGAGGGTTGATGAGGGCAATGTGGTTGACGTGATGTATATGGATTTCCAAAAGCCGTTTGATAAAGTGCCACATAATAGGCTTGCCAGCAAAGTTGAAGCCCATGGAATAAAAGGGACAGTGGCAGCATGGATACAAAATTGGCTAAGTGACAAGGAACAGAGAGTAGTGGTGAACGGTTGTTTTTTGGACTGGAGGAAGGTATACAGTTGTGTTCCCCAGGGTTCGGTACTAGGACCACTGCTTTTCTTGATATACACTAATGACTTGAACTTGGGAGTACAGCGTACAATTTCAAAAGTTGCAGATGACACAAAACTTGGAAGTATAGTGAACAGTGAGGAGGATAGTGATAGATTTCAAGAAGATATAGACGGGCTGGTGAAATGGGCGGATACGTTGCAGATGAAATTTAACGCAGAAAAGTGTGAAGTGATAGATTTTTGTAGGAAGAACAAGGAGAGGCAATATAAACTAAAGGGTACAATCCTAAAGGGGGTGTATGAACAGAGACCTGGGGGTATATCTGCACAAATCGTTGAAGGTGGCAGGGCAGGTTGAGAAAGCAGTTAAAAAAAAGAGATATTGGGCTTCATAAATAGAGGCAAAAATTCCAAAGCAAGGAAGTTATGATGAACCTTTATAAAACACTGGATTGGCCTCAACTGGAGTATTGTATCCAATTCTGGGCACCGCACTTTAGGAAGGATGTGAAAGCCTTCGAGAGGATGCAGAAAAGATTTACAAGAATGGTTCCAGGGATGAGGGACTTCAGTTATGTGGATAGACCAGAGAAACTGGGGTTGTTCTCCTTAGAGCAGAGAAGGTTGAGAGGAGATTTGATAGAGGTGTTCAAAATCATGAGGGGTCTAGACAGAGTAGATAGAGAGAAACTGTTCCCATTGGCAGAAGGGTCGAGAACCAGAAGACACAGATTTAAGGTGATTGGTAAAAGAACCAAAGGCGACATGAGGAAAAACTTTTTTATGCAGTGAGTGGCTAGGATCTGGAATGCACTGCCTGAAAGGGTGGTGGAGACAGACTCAATCATGGCTTTCAAAAGGAAATTGGATAAGTACCTGAAGGAAAATGTTTGCAGGGTTACAGGGAAAGGGCAGGGGAGTGGGACTAACTGAAGTGCTCTTGCAGAGAGCCGGCATGGGCTCGACGGGCTGAATGGCCTCCTTCTGTGCTGTAACCATTCTATGATTCTATGCCCTGTTGCCCTCACCGTGCCAATATCAGCTCGCACTTCCAACAACTTTGTGGGCAAAAATGTTTTGAGCTGAAGGGTGCAGGAACAAGTCTAACTAACTGGGCACACTGTAAAATGTCGCGCTCCAGCAAATTCTGGACCAATATATTCTCAGATCAAACAGTAAAACAATAATTGTCCTCTTGATGACTTAGGAGGTAAATGCATTACGCAACCAGATCAGGAAGATCCTAGCTTTGAACCCTGGATATGATCAAAGGTGAAACAGATAAGATCAGCAGTACATCTAAGATTCAACACATCATTTCATCAATGGGATTAATATAAAATTGGCAACCTAAATTGAAGGAATAAGGGATAATTTTCTGACTTTGCACCCCCATTAGGGAGCCTTCTCCTACCAAGAACACACATCTGAATGTGCATTTTCATGCAAGACACTGAAGCGTGTATGAATTTGGAAATGTATCTTGCCTGGAGCAGGCTCATGTGATAGACTGTTATACTTCATCTAAAGGGACTCATAAAAAATGGTAAATGTATTTGTTACTTGTCTGATGGTTGTTGCTGAAATATTACCAATTAAACAGATTCCAGAATTTTTAAAAGGTATGCAGTACTTTACAATAATGTTGTCCAAAGAAGATTTTGCTTAAAGAGTTGCACGGATAATAGCAAAACTCATGAGTAGCAAATCTCACCAGCTCAACTGTATTGCAACCGTCATTATTCATTTTATAAATAGACAGATATATAAGGTTATCTTTGGGTTTATATTTTGCATGTTTTACTATAATTTATCGATGGCATTTTTTTGGTAATCTGATATTTTAGCCACAAAGTTTTATTTTCCATTCACTACTTTGACAAATATTGTATCTAAATATTAAAAACAACACACATTTGCTAGCTCACAGCAAATCTTTGCTATGGCAACAGTTTTATGGTAACAGATTCTTTTGTCCAACATGACAGATCTTCAAAGAGATTTTTTGAATTTATTTAAATTTTTGTCATGCCAGCTTTTTCAGAAAGTTACTTTTCCTTCCCCTTTGTAGGCCTCCATGCCACGTGCCATTCCATAACACTCTGCCAATACTGTTTATGTATCCAATTCCCAGAAGCTGTGCAAAAGCATCCCGCAGTAACTGATTCTCGAGTAATTCGTTCATCACGTAATTAAACATTTTATTTTGACTCCTCTACCCTAATGCTGTGCCTCAGATTAGGAACTCACTATGCAGGGATTTATGGCTGCTCATTTGTTCCCTATCATTCTATGACATTACACACTGGCGCACCAAACTGCCCTCCTACTGGGGATTTACTTAAACCTGTATTCACACCTATAATAAAGGTATTATGTTGCTTAAGTTACACAAGTCATTGCCCTAATTGCTTCCTCTTTGCATGGGATTGTCCATAGTCTCTCCATAAGTTAGACCTTAAAGTATTTTATGTACAGTATTAGTCATTCATTTTATTCAATTGTAATAATGCTTTAATATGCAGGTGCATTGTTGTTGTGTTTTGGGAGCTTTGGGTAACCGTGGATTTTGGTAAAATGAGGAACAGCCTCCATTATGTTCATTGCAAAGGAAGGTTCATGCTGCAGCACTCATTATATCTTTTGCAATAATACTTTTGTGTTTTCACTTTAATTTTATACAAATACTTATTACAGTTTAATGAAAGATGTGACTCACATGATAACACACTTCTGAAACATAAAGGAGGGAATTTTTTTGGGGGGTCAGCGGGCACATTTGGTGGCGGGTCAGGTGGGAACATTTTTTTTGACAGCGGTTAGGGAACCCGCTGTCAACTCGCCTCCACGCTAGCTTCCCAGATGTCGGGTCTGTCATCGCTGAACAGACCCAACACCAAGCGACAGGGGAGGCAATTTAGATTATTAAGAGCTTGTTAACAGGCACTTAAAAACTATTTTAAGCTCACCTTTAGATTTTAAGAGTTCGCCCATGGCTTCCCCACTGCTCGGGGATCACGTCAGGTAAGGAGGTCGGGAGTTGTGTCAGCACGGAATGATTTCTTAACATCTCCCGACAGCTGCAAATGTTCTATAAAAGCTTCCATTTCATAGCAGTTCACTTTCCAAGGTTAAAAGCTGTTGCTTACTGCAATTGGAAGACTGATTGAGTTTTATGCAGCTTGCAAGTGTTTGGAGCAAACTCTATATCCAGTGTCACTTTATTAGAACAACCTCTTTCACCACTGATAGATTGCTTCTGTCATCTCAACTTCACCTGCCATCTATTCCATCAGCATCGGTGCCCTTGAAACTATCTCACCTTGGTCCTCAGAATCCCACCACGATCAGCCCCAACGCCAGCAGCACCAGGCACACCAGCAGCACCAACAACAACACCAACCTTCTCCGCAATCAACTGATGCTGCACAGGACACATGGAATCAGCACCCAATCACATTGCTGCACGGGATGCCATGGATTGCCTCACCATAGCCAGATTTACTTCACTTGATGGTGTACACCCTGGCTGCCACATGAAGTGCCAGGTTGGCACCACCCCAAACCAATGCCATAAAGCATCCCTACAATGTCCAAGCCATTCCTTTCACACTCATCAGCATTGTGTGGTGTACCATTATGTCTCACCACTCACTGCAACTCACTAAGCCACTTGCAAAGGTGCAGACAAATCTGTCCAAGAATGCAAAGAGTTGAAAATAAAGGTTTCAATGTTTGACAGCACATTAACAGAAACTTTACATTAACATTGGCTAAAACATCCAAGTGCCTACCCTTGTGTGTTGTTAATTGGTATGCTTGTAGTAGGATGACTAACATAGAAACATAGAAGATAGGAGCAGGAGTAGGCCATTCGGCCCCTCGAGCCTGCTCCGCCATTTAATGAAATCATGGCTGATCATCCAAATTCAGTACCCTGTCCCTGCTTTCTCCTCATATCCCTTGATCCCTTTAGCCTTAAGAAATATATCTAACTCCTTCTTGAATATATTTAATGAATTGGTCTCAACTACCCTCTGTGGCAGAGAATTCCACAGGTTCACCACTCTCTGGGTGAAGAAATTCCTCCTCATCTCTGTCCTAAATGGCTTACCCCTTATCTTTAGACTGTGACCACTGGTTCTAGACTCCCCCGCCATCAGGAACATCCTTCCTGCATCTAGTCTGTCTAGTCTTGTTAGAATTTTATAGGTTTCAACGAGATCCCCTCTCATTCTTCTAAACTCCAGCGAATATAAGCCTAATTGACCCAATCTCTCCTCATACATCATTCCTGCCATCCCAGGTATCAGTCTGGTGAATCTTCGCTGCACTCCCTCCATGGCAAGAACATCCTTCCTCAGATAAGGTGACCAAAACGGCATACAATACTCAAGGTGTGGTCTCACTAGTGAGATGGAGAAGTGATAATGTAGATAGAGAGGGATGGGTGGAGGTGCAAGGTAAGTTGGTGTGAGTAAGGATGTGCAGGAGTAAGGCAGGGAAGGCAGAGTGATGGGGATGTGATGAGTGACACAGCAGGATGAGCTTGAGTGTGGCTTTGCAGTGACATTTCATGATCTACGACGATTATTGAAAGGTTTGCACCACTGCAGCCTGGTCCTCCTGACGACATCCCTGCTTGTGTCCTCCTCTGCAATGTGCAACCAGGCTGTGTTGATCTGCTGGGGAGGTCTCTTCTGCCCATGGGACGAGAAGAGAACCTCCCTGCGTGCTGTGACTCCCTCCATAAGCATATGGAGGAGTCATGGGAGAGCCTGGGTGCAGCTGTGCACCTCTGTGCAGTGCTTGTCAGTGTTTGCAGCACCTCAATGTTGTAGAAAAGAAACAGCACAACTGTCAAAATCAATTTGCGCATGGTCCCTTTAAGGAAACCGGCTGATGACGTGTCAAGTGACATCATCAGACCCGCTTCCTTCAATTGACTGGGAAATGCGCTGGGCGGGCTCAACAAGCCCAATCAGAGTAACATCACTTTGGACAGCGGGCTGGAGCCAGCAGTGGGGTTGCGACCCGACACCGACCACACCGGATCCGCCGAGGTAGGCGAAATCGCGGCCAAAATGTTTTACATGATATTTCACTAAATGACAATGCTGCTTTGACAGAAACTATTTTGTTTGCAAGTATCAAAAATGTACTTAATACCAATACAGCAAACTTACACATTCACAACATTTTTGTTGCTTTATTGGCCCTGAAATTAGGATCGGGAGCTTGCCGCGCGTGCAAGCCCCGATGTTCACTTACCCAGCGCGCTGACATTTTAATTCTGGCCCGCATTGCATTTCCTCTGACTGGCCCGCTTGAGGTGCTGCCGCGCTGTGCGTGCGTGACCCAGCGGCGTACTTAGTGCGATGAGCCGGCTGGGATCACGTGAGCACAGGGCAACCAATGGGAGGTTGCAAAAGTTCATTCATGAGTTTGACAGTAAGAGCTGTCAAACTCATGAAAACTCCTGGCCCCAAAACACTACTTAAACCTGAAAGAAAATTTAAAAAAACATTGCACTACTTAAGTGAACCATAAAGAACTCTGAAAAACTATTTTTAACAATAATTTTAAAATTTGAAAAAAAAAATTATATAAAAAAAATCGGGGCTAAAACTAAACTTACCTTACTGTAAATTCTTTAAAAATAACAAACCTGTGGAAAAAAAAATTCTCAATTGCATTAATAGACCACTTACCTGAAAAACTAAGTACTTACGTGTGGTTTTTCAATGCGTAAAGACCGGAGGCCTTTACACACGCGCAACTCTCTAAAAATAGAAGAAAACCAAGTCGCACGCGCTGCCCGATACCGTGCACGCGTTGAGCCTCTTAACCCCTTGGGTCAGAGGACAGGAAATGCCGGTTTTCAGCGCATGCGCTGTGCATGCTGAAAACCGGCAATTCCTCCGGGCATACGCGTGAGTACCCCATCCTTACTCACGCGTTGTGCCCGGAATTACTGGGCCATTAAGTTTTCTGAGTTTCAGCAACTTACACAAAGCTTTCAAAGTCAGGTGCCTTGCTGCTTGGAAGACCGTCATGCCAATTAAATGTAATTGGTAGAGTGGCAGACACGGTTCTGATTAGCAGACAGTGGAATAAGCTTTGGGCTACTTTTGTAAAGTGAGTTTTATCTCTGCTCATTCCTCGGTTTGGTGATGGCAATTTTTTTTTTGCTTGATTATGGTTGTTGTTATACTTCTTTTTATTTTCATTATACAACATTTTGGTTCCTCATATATTGGGATAGGAGGATCACAAAGAATGCAAGAGGCCATCAAAATATCCACAGTCACTGATAGGAACATAAGAACAGGAGTAGGCCATTTAGCCCCTCGAGCCTGTTCTGCCATTCAATGAGATCATGGTTGATCTGAGACCTAACTCCATATACCCGCCTTTTCCCATATCCCTTAATACATTTGGTTAACAGAAATCTATCAATCTCAGTTTTAAAATTAACAATTGACCTCTCATCAAATGCCGTTTGCAGAAGAGCGTTCCAAACTTCTACCACCTTTTGTGTGCAGAAGTGTTTCCTAATTTCACCCCTGAAGACTTCAATCAAAATACCCCTTAACCTTCTAAATTCCAGGGAATACAACCCGAGTTTGTGTAATACGGACTGCAGCGGTTCAAGAAGGCGGCTCACCACCGGGCGAGGGCAATTAGGGAAGGGCAATAAATGTTGGCCTTGCCAGCGAGGCCCGCATCCCAGGAACGAATAAAAAAAATCTCTCCTCGTAAGTTAACCCTTGGAGTCCAGGTATCATTCTGGTAAATCTATGCTGCACTCTCTCCAAGTCCAATATATCCTTCCTAAGGTGTGGTGCCCAGAGCTGCTCACAGTACTCCAGGGGTAGTCTAACCAGGGCTTTGCATAGCTGTAGCATAACTTCTACTCCCTTATATTCTAACTCTAGATACAAAGGCCAGCATTCCATTAGCCTTTCTGATTATTTTCTGTACCTATCCATGACATTTTAATGCTCTGTGTACCTGGAACTCTCAGTCTCTTTGGACCTCCACTGTTACTAACTTTTCACCATTTTGAGCATACACTGTTCTATTCTTTTTGTGTCCAAAGTGGATGACCTCACTTTTGCCTACATTGAAATCCATTTGTCACAGTGTTGCCCATTCGCTTAATCTATTAATATCTCTTTGCAATTTTATGATTCCATCTACACTGCTTACAATGCCGCCTCTATCTTTGTGTCATCAGTAAGCTTGGATATGTGACTATCTATCCCATCATCTAAGTCGTTAATCATTACTGAAGGCCAAGATGCCAGTTATTGCTTTCCCAGACAATAGCTCGTTACAGATGTGGTATGTGGATTGGAATTTCAGAATCCCATGTGATGTGACTCAACCCTCGGCAGTCATCTTAAGTGTCCTTTAGGGAAGGAAATCTGCCATCCTGACCTGGTTTAGCCTATATGTGACTCCAGACCCACAGCAATGTGGTTGACTCTTAACTGCCCTCTGAAATGGCCTAGCAAGTCACTCAGTTGTAACTAACCGCTACGAAACAAAATAATAAGAATGAAACCGGACGAACCACCCGGCATCAACCTTGGCACCGGCTATGGACACGGCATCAGCACACCCAGCCCAGTCAACCCTGCAAAGTCCTCCTCACCAACATCTGGGGACTTGTGGCAAAATTGGGAGAGTTGTCCCACAGACTAGTCAAGCAACAGCCTGACATAGTCATACTCACAGAATCATACCTTTCAGCCAATGTCCCAAACTCCTCCATCACCATCCCTGGGTATGTCCTGTCCCACTGGCAGGACAGATTCACCAGGGGTGGTGGCACAGTGGTATACAGTCGGGAAGGAGTAGCCCTGGGAGTCCTCAACATTGACTCCGGACCCCATGACGTCTCATGGCTTCAGGTCAAGCATGGGCAAGGAAACCTCCTACTGATTACCACCTACCGCCCTCCCTCAGCTGATGAATCAGTACTCCTCCATGTTGAACACCACTTGGAAGAAGCACTGTGCCCAAGCAACAGCCTGACAAGGGCACAGAATGTACGCTGGGTGGGGGACTTCAATGTCCATCACCAAGAGTGGCTTGGTAGCACTACTACTGACCGAGCTGGCCGAGTCCTGAAGGACATAACTGCCAGTCTGGGTCTGTGACAGGTGGTGAGTGAACCAACACGAGGGAAAAACCTACTTGACCTCATCCTCACCAATCTACCTGTCGCAGATGCATTTGTCCATGACAGCATTGGCAACAGTGACCACCGCACAGTCATTGTGGAGACGAAATCCCATCTTCACACTGAGAACACCCTCCATCGTGTTGTGTGACACTACCACCATGCTAAATGGGATAGATTCAGAACAGATCTAACAGCTCAAAACTGGGCATCCATGAGGCGCTGTGAGCCATCAGCAGCAGCAGAATTGTATTCCACCACAATCTGTAACCTCATGGCCCAGCATATCCCTCATTCTACCATTATCACCAGGCCAGGGAATCTAATCCGGCCAATTACCGCCCCATCAGTCTACTCGCAATCATCAGCAAAGTGATGGAAGGTGTCATTGACAGTGCTATCAAGTGGCACTTACTCACCAATAACCTGCTCACTGATGCCCAGTTTGGGTTCCGCCAAGACCGCTCGGCTCCCAACCTCATTACAGCCTTGGTCCAAACATGGACAAAGGAGCTGAATTCCAGAGGTGAGGTGAGAGTGACTGCCCTTGACATCAAGGCAGCATTTGACCGAGTCTGGCATCACGGAGCCCGAGTAAAACTGACGTCATTGGGAATCAGGGGAAAACGCTCCACTGGCTGGAGTCATACCTAGCACAAAGGAAGATGGTTGTGGTGGCTAAGGTCAATCATCACAGCCCAGGACATCGCTGCAGGAGTTCCTCAGGGCCGTGTCCTAGGCCCAACCATTTTCAGCTGCTCGTCAATGATCTTCCTTCCAACATAAGGTCAGAAATGGGGATGTTTGCTGATGGCAGCACAGTGTTCAGCGCCATTCACAACTCTTCAGATAATGAAGCAGTCCATGCCTGCATGCAACAAGACCTGGACGACGTTCAGGCTTGGGCTGATAAGTGTCAGGTAAAATCCGTGCCACAGAAGTGCCAGGTAATGACTATCTCCAACAAGCGAGAGTCTAACCACCTCCCCTTGACACTCAATGGCATTACCATTGTCGAATCCCCCACTGTCAACATCCTGGGGGTCCATTAACCAGAAACTTAACTGGACCAGCCACATAAATACAGTGGCAACAAGAGCAGATCAGAGGCTAGGTATACTGTAGGGAGCCCATGACTTGTCCAGACATCTGAGCCTCTGCTGGTGTTCTCAATAATGATCCTGGTGGTCCCATGACATTGATTACACCTGTGTTGCTCAGATGTGGTGGGGCTGCGGAGGGGTGTCATGAGCCATATTTGTAGGGTGTATCCTTTGTCCCCCAGAAGCCACCGTGTTACGCTGGTGGAAGGGTTGAATATTTGGGGAGATGGTTGAGTTCCACAGGGTAAATTCATCGTGATAGCTGTCTGGTTAGCTTACACAAATTTGCATGATCCTATTTTGTTGATTGTTCAGGTCAATGGCAAAGGCAATGTACTGGTTAGTCGTGGTGAACAGGGCATTGGGTACTGCAAACTAGGAGATGTGGGTGATGTCTGTCCCCTGTAGCAGACTGGAAGGAGCCAGTGGCAAAGAAGTTAACGGCTGTAGTGACTGACAGCCATTGGTAAAGCATCGTTCCCTCATTCACCAGGCAACATATCCTTTTGTTAGAGGTTGCAGAAGTCTGCAACAGCCTGCTTGGAGAAGTGCAGCCTCCTGATGCACTGCTTCGCAGATAGATCCAAGAAAGTGATTCTTGGCCTGTACATCCTGTCTGCTGCTGGTGGTGCTGGTTGCTGAGGCTGTGCCTGCTAATCTTCTTCCCCCAACTGATGCTCCATCCAAATGAAATTGGTAATAATAACCAGGTAAAGCTTGCCGAGGGTAAATAAGGCAACAAAAGTGAGAAAGAAGCAATCTGGAAGCTAAAAACTCCCCTGGCAATCCAAACAACATAATGGCACACAGATCCTTTTACCAAATTACCTGCAATAAGCATCCCTTTAAATATTGCTTCAGTGGCTCTGACGGACCAATCCCAGTTGGTTTTACAGGCGGGTTGTGTATTGGGTGAATTTCCATGAGTTTGTGTAAAATGGTGTTGTGGTCCTAATTGTGTCGTAGAACCCCAATTTGCATGAATTAATAAGGGCCCCGTCTGCCTTGGGTGGGCGCCTCAGCCGACTCTGAAATCTTCCTTAAACTCCACATGCATGATTGCTTGGTGTTTTGCCATGGAGACAACATATTTGAGAATTTCAATGCTATGTTCTTGTGCAGTTGCCCTGTAGCCTACTATCCAACCAAATATGGACATTCATGATGAAAACAGGAAATGCTGGAGATACTCAGCAGTTCAGGCAGCATCTGTGAAGAGAGGAACAGAGTTAACGTTTCAGGTCGATGACCTTTTGTCAGAACTGGAAAAAAAACGGAAATGGAACAGATTTTTAAGCAAGTGCAGGGGCTGGGAAAGGGGGGAAGGGATGAAAGAACAACAGGGAAGGTCTGTGATAGGATAGAAAGCAGGAGAAGTTAAGAGACATTAAGAGATATTCAAGGCAAGAGGAGATGGTAATGGAACAGGTTAAGAAACAAAGGATGGCTCTAGATGAAGTGTAAATTGTGCTGGCAAAATGAAAGACAGCTGCCATTGGGGGAGAAGAAAAAAACAGACAAAAAGTATGGATGAAAAATATATATGATAGGGGCTGAGGATATGATCTGAAATTGTTGAACTCTATGTTGAATCCAGAAAGCTGTAAAGTGCCTAATCGAAAGATGAGGTGCTGTTCCTCGAGCTTATGCTGAGCTTCAGTGGAACAATGCAAGAGGCCGAGGACGGTGAGGTCTGAGTGGGAGTGGTGTGAAGAATTAAAGTGACAGGCCACCGGAAGCTCGGGGTCACCCTTACGGACTGAACAGAGGTGTTCCGCAAAGTGGTCACCCAATCTGCGTTTGGTCTCCCCAATGTAGAGGAGACCGCATCATGAGCAGCGAATACAGTGTACTAAATTGCAAGAAGTACAAGTAAATCGCTGTTTCACCTGGAAGGGGTGTTTGGGGCCCTGGACAGTGGGAAGGGGGGAGGTATAAGGGCATGTGTTGCATCTCGTGCACTTGCACAGGAAGGTGCCGGGCGAAGGGGAAGGGGTGTTGGGGGTGGAGCGGAAATTGGAAGCAAATTCCACCCTTCCCTCGCCTTCACATGGTCCATCTCCGACTCTTCCCTTCCCTTCCTCGACTTCTCCGTCTCCATCTCTGGGGATAGGTTATTGACAAACATTCACTACAAGCCCACTGACTCCCACAGCTACCTGGACTGCATTTCCTCCCACCCTGCTTCCTGTAAGGATTCTATTCCATTCTCCCAGTTTCTCCATCTCCGCTGCAATCTGCTCTGATGATGCCACCTTCCATACCAGTGCTTCCGACTTTACAGCCTTCTGGACTCAACATATAGTTCAACAATTTCAGATCATAACCTCGGCCCCTATCATATATATATTTTATCCACACTCTTTGTCTGTGTCTTTTTTCTTCTCCCCCACATGGCAGCTGTCTTTCATTCTGCCAGCACAATTTACACTTCATCTAGAGCCATTGTTTGTTTCTTAACCTTTCCCATTACCATCTCCTTTTTCCTTGAATATCTCTTAATGTCTCTTAACCTCTCCTGCCTTCTATCCTATCACAGACCTTCCCTTTTGTTCTTTCATCCCCTCCCCCATTTCCCAGCCCCTGCACTTGCTTAAAAATCTGTTCCATTTCCTGCTTTTTTCCAGTTCTGACGAAAGGTCATTGACCTGAAACATTAACTCTGTTTCTCTCTTCACAGATGCTGCCTGACCTGCTGAGCAACTCCAGCATTTCCTGTTTTCATTTCAGATTTCCAGCATCTGCAGTATTTTCTTTTTGTACGGACATTCACACTTTGCCATGTGTTTTATCTCAAACCAAAACCTAAATAAAACATGGGGATGAAATTATAACAATGGGCCAGTAATTCCTGTCCCAACGCGTGAGTACGGACAGGGTACTCATGCGGGGGCCCAGAGGAATTGCCAGTTTTCAGCATGCACAGCGCATGCGGGGAAAACCGGCATTTCCTCTCCTCTGACCCAAGGGGTTAAGAGGCAGAATGCGTACGACGTATCAGGCAGCGCGTGCGCGCTGAACTTCCCTTTTTTTATTAGAGTTGCCCGTGGGGAAAAGACTCCGGTTTTTACGCGTGGAAAAAGCAGCCGTAAGCACTTACTTTTAACAGGTCTATTAAGTAAAATTAGACATTTTTCCACAGGTTCTTTTTTTTTGAAGACTTTACAGTAAGGTAAGTGTATTTTTAGCCCCGAATTTTTATACAATAATTTTTTTCAAAATTTAAAATTATTGTTTAAAATAGTTTTTTACAGTTATTTATAGTTTATTTAAGTAGTGCGATGTTTTTTTAAATTTTCTTTCAAGTTTAAGTAGTGTTTTGGGGCCAGGAGTTTTCATGAGTTTGACAGTTCTTACTATCAAACTCATGAATGAACTTTTGCAACCTCCCATTGGTTGCCCAGTGCTCACGTGATCCCAGCCGGCTCATCGCACTAAGTACGCTGCTGGGTCACGCACGCACAGCGCGGCAGGACCTGAAGCGGGCCAGTGACAGGAAATGCAATGCGGGCCAGGATTGAAATGTCAGCGCGCCGGGTAAGTGCACATCGGGGGTTTGCACGCGCAGCAAGCCCCCGAACCTAATTTCTGGCCCAATTGTGTAGTGATTGCACACACATTTCAAATGGTGTATGCCCATGCCCAGAGCTAGAAGTACAAATTTAATTATCATGGTAGACATGTTGAAATCAGGGACAAAAGAAATCTTGCAGATAAACTTGTGATTTTATATTTGTTACCAGTGTTAAGAAAAATACAGTATACAATTTGTCTATCTCCTTGTGCTATTGTTTCCAGCAAACCTTTTGGTCCATTTTTGAGGAGAAATGGCACCTCAGCACTGAAATGACCAACACACCTCACTTCTGATCAGTCCCTCCTGCTGCATAGTTGGACTAGCTCCCTAACATTGTTTTTTTATAGAGACAAAAATACTATTTGCATTGCATCTAGAGCCAAGCCTTAAATTACTCCAGTGCTGGATTCAATGATATAAGCGTGCTGACACATTCAGTGTTTAGAATCTAAGGGGGCGAATTTCATTATTGCCCAGGAATGGGTGCTAACTTCGGAAAAGTTTGAGATTTAGCGCCAGGCGCTAATGAATCTCACTGCACGCTAAATTCAGTGTCATCGCTCAAAGAAAGGATGGGAGCGCTAATCAAGCACTAATGACCTAGCTCAGTGGTGTTAGACTCAAAGCGCTAAGCAATTTCAGGTGCAGTCTAATCGCTAGCCATCATTGTCACAGGCTGTTTCCAGTTCTTAAAGGGGAGGTTCAATCATGCTGCAGAACCTCATTCTCAGCATTGCTGGTTCTGCAGCTGTCACAGCAAGCAGCAGAAGGCCAAGGAGAAGGAACCTGACCATTGAAGGAGGTGACATTATGGCAGATCAACAGCCCAGGGAGCGAGCTCGCAGATTCTGTGACCAAGCATTGGAGGCATTGGTCTTCGCTGTGGAGAAACGGAGGGCGGTGCTGTACCCGACAAGTGGCAGGAGGTCCTCGCCACAAGTCTTCCGCGCCATGTGGAGGGAGGTTGACCAGCAGGTCTCGGGCAGCACTGTGGTCCCCAGGACCCACACACAGTGCAGGAAGAAATTTAACAACCTCACTCGGGTGGTCAGGGTGAGTCAATGCTTCAACAAATGCTACATACCACCATCTGAACCTCAGTCTGCACACACTGCCCAAAGAACCACACCCACCAAAAATCTCCACCTACCAACACTCACACCCACATCTCACACTTTGCCACAATTACAGCTATTCAACTATGGTAGGCACATCTCCCAAACACATTGTTCCACACTCACTCACACACTTTCCTCTCTCTTGTAAGGCCAAGGTGGCTCACAAGAGGAGGGAGCAGGACCGCACAGACGGGGGACAAGCCAACACCCAACCACTGTCTGAGCTGGAGGAAAGAGTGCTGCAGATTATTGGGCACCAGGTGGTGGGCGCCATGGCCACCAGCGACATTGACCCCTTTGGGGAAATAAAGGTATGTTCATCCCTACTCCTTCTTCTCACATCCCACTTCCCCCTCACCCCATAAGCCTTTCCCACTTTCCAGCTAATCATGCTGTATGCATGCATTTCTCCCTTCCTGCCACCCTCCCCTCACTTTAACCCATCCCTTGTGCCTTTATGCTTTCAGATAATGAGCAAGTAGCTGAGCAGCCTGTCCCTGAGGACACTGCAAAGTGCGAGGTGGGAGAGCGAAGAACACACCGCATCACTGCACGTCTCACCCGCAGGCCCCAGCTCAGATACTGGCACTACGCATTCTTTAGAGGCTAGTATAGTAGCAGGATCTGCACAGGGTGATGCACCGGGGATGAGTGGGCTGCAGCAAGGCCAGGGGGAAAGGGATAGCTTGGGAGTCAGCTCCCCGGAGGGCAAGTCCTGCTGCACAGGACTCAGATGAGGACCTCAATGAGGAAGCCTTTAGAAAAAGGGTGATGGGCATGCACATGCAGATGATAGGTGCAAGGGTGCCCGAAAGCCTCTCAGCAATGGTAAGGAGCATGGAGGAGTCCACCTCCAACATTGCACAGAGCTCTGCGCACACCATGGAGCCCATCATGTGCAGTCTGCAAAGAATGGTGGACTCCCAGAGAGACCGTGGCGACCCAGACCTCATGCCTCATGTGATGGCCGATGTCACAGCTTCCATTGCAGCAAAGGTGGAAGCCACGCAACATCTTAGTGCTGTAATGCAGTCTATGCTTGGTGGCATCAAATCTCAGACTGCTCTCATGCAGTCTCAGTTTGATGCCACGCAAGCTCTGACTGCTGCCCTCATGGCTGGGTCTGTCACCGTCGACCGGGGCTTTCACGGTGTCGCAGCAGGCCAGTAATCTGTGCTCCTGCAGATCAGCAGTGATGCTGAGGTGCTGTCCCAGGGGAGTGTCAGTGGGTCAGTGGAGCAGGAAGCTGCTGTCCTCTCTCAGGATGACAGCATTCCTGCTCCCACCACTGGGACTCCGCCATTGCCCTTGTCGCTGCCTATCATCCAGCCAGCCCAGACTGCTGCCATCCATGCGGAGGTGGCTTTGCCAGGATAGCGGGCTTCCCCATGGTGCAGGGTGCCATTGACCGCACCCACGTGGCTTTGCGCGCACCACGTAACAATCCTGAGGTCTTCCGTAACAGCAAAGGCTACCACTCACTTAATGTGCAGTTGGTGTGCGACCACAGACAGCGAATCCTCAATGTGAATTTCGGAGAGTGTAAAGTTATGAGCTCCTGCATTACGAGTGGGTATATGCACCATAGTGTGGACCTGAATCATATAGAGCAGTCAGGTCCAAGTTTGATCTAGGCAGAGTTAACTGATCTCAGTGCAGCCGACAGGCATTAAATCTCATCCCACTTCAAACAGGGATGGAAAATAAATGTCAGCCAGGGTTTATAAACCCTCCCTGATTAAGTGGAACAAACGCACATATGTTCTTATGTTCATATACATGGACAGGAACAGCCTCAGTTGAGACAGCCACCAAATGGTTAAATAGCCTGTCAACACCCACTGTTTAGATTCACACACAAAGAATGCTCACTTAGAAAATGTACTGGAGAAAATGTAGTGGTTTGCGCTGTGGAGCCACATTCCAAGTTCAAGCTAAGGTGCATCTGATGATAATGTAAGGAACAAAAACAAGTCAAACAGCCAAAACAACATAATAAAAGATTATAGAATCAGAAGTAGTAATATCTGAAGTCATCTCTGTTTTAATTTTTTTATATTGAAATTGCTAACAAGAGTGTGCAATAATAGACATGTAATTCCTGAGCTTTTCTGTCAAAATATAATGTTTCTAGAAATTGTAAAAGTCAAGATCAAGGAGATTATATTTTCCAATACACTAATCATGTAAAGTAATGTGGTTTTTATTATCAATTTTACCAGAACATTTTTTTTTAAAGTCAGTGAAAACACAAGAGGTAACATGTGGCAGGCTGGAAAAGCAAACTTATTTGCAATTCTAATTCCAAAAGGAATGGGTGCATTTAGATATTGTAAACATTGGGATCAAAGAGGCGGTAGTTTCAATGCTGCTTTTCCATCAATGCTGTCAACAAGAGTCCTTTCAGATACAGCCTTTTATTGCCCAGTCCCTTAAAGTTCATATTTGTACTGCAAATAAGCATGCTTTTTACATAGAACACAAACAAGCAGGAATGGTATCGCCAGCTGAGACAAGCTGGAAATTGAAGGACAGATGCAACACAGACAAATGAAATGTACCTAAAGCTTTCTGATTGTGAAGTCTAATTTACTGGTGCTCCTGTACTGACGCAGTCAGTATTTGAGAAGTTTGCTACATTTTGGCCTGGAATTTGAGCTCCTAATGATGGCGAGTTAGCAGTGTTTGCCATCATTTCGCCTTTGAAATTGACCGCAACTTCAGGATGTAGCGCATGTGCAGCCTAATGTGAAAATCCTGAAGTTGTGGTCTGTCATTCACTGCTCCTCCACAGGCTGCACTGAGCACCCCACCCCCACCACAGAGCTGGCAATCAGTGAAATCTCTCAAATTATGGAATCGTACGAAAATTTTGGCTTTTCCGCAGTAATTACGCTGCTAAATACCCCATTAAAAGCTAGACCCTTTTAGATTAGGTGCAACTGGGATTTTAACAGCGTATTGACAAAGGTTATGGCCCTGAAAAACTAATTTTAATTTTGTGCAGTAAAAATTAAAATTTATAAGAAACTTGAAAACATTTAAATTAAAAAAAGTGTTCACCTTTATTTCAGGTTTGCCTTTTCCCCATGTGAGAGCCCAAATCTTTGTCTTGCTCTCGCTAACATTTTTAAAAAGTTAGAATTTTAGGAGTTTACCCACTTCCTGGTTTGCTGTCTGTGAGAATTCTGCGTTTTGATTGGCTGCTTAGACAGCTTGTTGACGTCACAGCAGCTCTTTGCTGGGAATCCCCATTAACTTCCGTTGATTTCAACTACACATCAGAAAACCCAAAATTCCCGACACAGAGATCGCGAGGTCTTTGTAGGATGCTTACTTCGGGGCCAATGGCGAACGCCTTTGCTTCGCCGCTGACCGCAAATTCCGGGCCATTATCTTAACTGTATAATCCCGCCCCTTACTCAGAACTCTTTAAGCTCAGACTTCCAGCAGCTCCTGGGGGGTGCGGCGGAGAGGCAGAAGTTAAAAAAATAGCATCAGGGCACAGAAACACCGAAAAACTCAAATATCGGCAGAAGTAAAGCAAAAGGAAAACAGACTGCATTGGGAGCTAGCCAAATCAGTAACAAGTTCTACTGAAATGGGAAAAATACTCTCCACTTGCCTGGATGGGTGCAGCTCCAACAACACTGAAGAACACTCACCACCTTCTTAAGAGCAATTAACGATGGGCAATAAATGCTAGCCTTTCCAGCGATGCCCACATCCCATGAATGAATTAAAAAGAAGTTATCCCCCGGTGTTTTGGCCAATATTTATCTCTAAATCAACAGTACTAAAACAGATTATCTGGTCATTATTACATTGCTATTTGTGGGGCTTGCTGTGCGCAGATTGGCTGCCACGCTTCCTATATTATAACAGTGACTACACTTCAAAAGTACTTCATTAGCTGTAAAAAAAAACTTTGGGACATCCTGAGGTTGTGAAAGGCGCTATATAAATGCAGGTCTTTCTTTATAGGGCTGCATCCATATTTCCCCACATGATGAACTCTGGGGAGTTAAATAGAGGCCAGGTACTTACAAGAAGTAAGGGAAGGGACTAATAAATCAGTTACATTAGAGCTATTCATCCCATTGTATTAATAGTACTTGCTCACTTGCTGTATGAATAGTAGGATGGGTTTGTCCACTAATAGTATGACTTTGCTTTCTCTGTGCTAGTATAACCAATATTTGTCAAATTTACTCTACCCTTATCCAAGGCTACTACAGAATTAAGTTGTTTATATTGATGGAAGAATCATGTGTGTAGCCTACTACATTTCTGTCAGAACTTTACATCATCTGTCAAAGACTTATTTGCTTTTGTTGTTTGTGTACTAAACAAAAAGGCCAGCTGCTTCCTAGTATCAAGCCTGCATTGACACACATTGGTTCCATTTTAGCTAATTATAAAGCAGAACATAAGAACTCACATTGCAAGTAAATGTCTAATTCTTTAGGCTTCCTTAGATTTCAATCTGTTTTCATTGTAACCCTAAATGAACTCAAGTTCAAGAACCAATGACCATAACTGCTTTGCTAGATGTTATAGTATATTCTGATTTAAAGGAGTATTGATAGAAATGCTGATATTCAAAAATGACAGTGCATAAACTATCTGCATTTTTGTTCCAATTTAATTAAAAGAGAAATGTTCCTGCTAAATCCCAAAGGTCATAATTTTCAACATGATTGGGTCAAGAGAACTGCAACAACATATTTCAATCAAACCAAGCTTGGCTCCCAGGCAATGTGAAGAACAGCAACGGAGATGACAGGTTCACCAGTATATCTGTAACTATACCCGAGCCAGACAGACGACATGGGGATGGTGGGGGGTAGGGCGGGTGAGTGCAAAATCAACATTGGGTTGAAAGTGTGCACTGTCTCTCTTTCAGTCAATCAATCAAATAATTATTTTCTTATTTGAAATAGTAATAATGAAAGAATACCATTAGAAGTGATGGGGACCAGATGTTATTTGAGAAATATTTACCTCCATTCTCAGTGAGGTTCATATGCAGACATTTCTTTTTGTTTGAGTTGAACTTTTTTCCAATCCTGTCTAACAATAATAGCAAACAAATCACTTGGGCTTAGAATCATAGAATCTATGGCATAGAAATTTGTGATGTGAGCGCTGGCCGTTAAGGCCCATTTCGGAAAAAAAATGGCGGCCGCCTCACTTCCGTCCACTGCCGGTGTCCGTGCTTGCTGGGGATACGTAGATTATGCAGATCGTGACGTCAATGAGTGTGTAACGCTCACCTGACATCTGGTCTGCCATTTTCAAGTTTGCCGCTCTACTTAATTATGACCACAAGCAGGACGGAGCCTCCAGCAGCGATATTTAAAGGGATCATCAACAACAACTTGCAGCTGACATGGTTTCTCAGTTTGACTGGCTCTGTGTAACTTTCTGTAACTCTTGCAGCTTTCTAAACTTGCTTCAAGTTCCTAAGGTGACAGGAAGTGTTGGTGTAAGTGGAGAATGCCTTCATTCTCATTTATAGGCTTCTGCTCACAACACCTGTTCACAGTCATGGGGGCTCTACTTTCAGTCCCCCTCGCGCATGAGTATCTTTGACAGAAGGAACACAGGCAACGAAGAAGAGGAGAAAATGCACGCAGAGAGGAGGAGGAGGGCCAGGAGGCCTTACCCACCTAAGGTCTTCCAAGAGCACTTCTCTTAAATCCACTTAAACAAGGAGCAGTGTAATAGGAGGCTCCACTTCACCACGGAGGTGGTCGCAGAACTCTGCCACCTCCTGCAACCAGACCTGCAGCCTCAGAGCAGGGCGACCACGGCTCTCCCAGTGGCCCTCAAGGTCACCATGGCCCTCTTCGCCAGAGGATCTTTCCAGTCTGCAGCAGGAGACATAGCTAACATCTCACATTTTGCTGTCCATCGCTGCATCCGGGAGGCCACAAAGGTTCTCTACATCAGGAGAAGGGACTATGTTGTCTTCTCTCTGAACAGAGAGAAGCAGGAGAAGCGTGCATGTGCCAGGATAGTGGGCTTCCCCATGGTGCAGGGCGTCATCGACTGCACCCACGTGGCTTTGCGGCAGCCACATACCAATCCTGAGATCTCCCATAACCACAAAGGCTACCACTCACTTAATGTGCCATTGTTGTGCGACCACGTCCAGCGCATCCTGATGGTCATTGCCAGCTATCCTGGCAGCAGTCATGATGCCTTCAGCCTGCGTCAGTCCAGTGTGCCAGCAATCTTTCAGCCACGACGTCAACCCGAGAGTGGCTGCTCGGAGACAAGGGCTATCTGCTCTGCACCTGGCTGATGACTCCCCTCCGCAAGCCCAACACTCCTGCCATGCGTTCATATAATGAGAGCTATGCTGCCACCAGGAACATCATCGAGCAGACTATCGGGCTGCTGAAGCAACAGTTCCGCTGCCTTGACCGCTGGGGAGGAGCCCTCCAGTACTTGGCAAAGCAGGTGTCCCATTTCATGGTGGTCTGCTGCATGCTTCACAAGTTGGTCATCATGAGGGCGCAGCCCATGCCAGCAGGGGTTGCGAGACCACCTCAGGAAGAGGACAAGGGAGAGGAGGAGGAGAAAGAGGAAGAGGAGCAAGAGGAAGAGGCATGATGGCAGCAGTTTGAGCTTCCACTGCAGCAGTGAGACATTAGATCGCTTCCGCTTGTGTTGCAATGGAAGCCGCGACATCGCCCATTACACACAACATCATGGCTGGGTCCACAAGGTCTCTCCTGGAGTTGTCCACCCTAGAAATCATGGGCTCCAAGCTCTGCGCAAAGCTCCATCCAATGTTGGAGCCAGACTCCTCCATGCTCCTTGACACTGACAAGAGGCTCTCTGGCAGGCTTGCCATTGCACTTAGGATTTCCGTGTGCATGCCCATCACCCTTCTTCTGAAGGCCGCCCCATCAAGGTCATCATCTGAGTCGTGTGCAGCAGAACTCGTGTGTGAACTCGCCCCCCGGGGAGCTGGCCCCTGAGCTACCCTTTCCCCCTGGCCTTGCTGCAGCCCACTTGTGCCCGGTGCCTCACCCTGTGCAGCACCTGCATCTATACTACCCTCTACATTCAGCGCAGTGCCAGTTTCTGAGCTGGTGTCTGCGAGTGTCAGATGCAGTGACTGTGTGCCTTCTTCTTCATCTCCACCCTCCACCATGACCTCGGGGACAGGCTGTGCTGGTGGCAGTTTTTGGTCACCAGAAAGCAGAAAGGCACAAGAGTCAGGTTATGGTGAGAGGAGTGGGGGAAGCAAGATATCCGTGCATACACCATCAGCAGCTTGTAAGTGAGAAGAGATCTGGGATGAAGGGGAAGTGGGATGTGAGAAGAAGGATTAGGATTGACCATACCGTTATTGTCCCCAAGGACTTCAACTTTGCCCATTGCCGTGGCCTCAGTGACTTCCCCTCCAATGATGTTGAGCATCGTCTCCTCCAGTTGGCGGAAGGCCTGTAAAGCGGCTTAGCCGCCTCCCGTCTGCCATTGCTCGCGGCAGTTGTGAGCCACCTTGGCCAGCAAGAGAAAGGGGAGCGTGTCAGTGAGTGTGGTGCAACGTGTTTGGGTGATGTGCCTGCCATAGATGAATAGCTGTCATTGTGTGCAAGTTGTGAGATGTGAGTGTGTGTGTTGTAGAGGGTAGGGTAGGGTTGGTAAGGTTGTAAGGGTAAAATGAAGCTATGATTGTGAGGTACGAGTGGTGATAGGTAGAGATTGTTGGTAGATGAGTGATGGGGGTGTGGTGCATTGAGCCGTGTGTGAGGCTTGTGGTGCAGATGGTGGGATATGGCATTTGCTGACGCCTTCACTCACCTTGACCTGCTGTGTGAGGTCATTAAACTTCTTGCGGCACTGGATCCCTTGCCACAGCCTTCTCAAAGTGTGCTTTGATGGCTTCCTGCCAGCCTGCGGGAACAGGACACCCTGCCTTCTCTCCACTGCCACTACCAATGCCTCAAGAGCCGCATCAGAGAACCTTCTGGCTCGTTCTCTGTGCTGTTGCTGAGCCATGTGTTCAATGACAATGAGGTGCTGCTGCATCAAAGCACCTCTCCTTTAAGTAGTGGAGAGAGACTAGGCCAAACATTACTGGCCATTAGACTGTACCCGATATTGGCCCACCTGTTGAGCACTAAGCCAACGAGCAGCGTGTTTAACGCTGAGATCAGCGCTCCAATCATGTAAATGAGCAGGCAGCACGAATTTTGCGTCCTGCCTGCACCACTTTGAAAGGGCGCAGAAAAGTAGTGGCTGGCCCTCGACACTGCCCGTTTTCAGGCCATCTCCAATTTCTAGGCCATGGAATCTTACAGCACAGAAGGAGGCCATTTGGCCCGTCGTGCCTGTGCCTCTTTGATAGAGCTGTCCAATTTAGTTCCACACTCCAGCTTTTTCCCCATAACCTTGCAAATTAGTTCGCTTCAAATACATGTCCAATTGTCTGTTGAAAGGGCTTATGGAATTTGATGCTCCACCCTCTCAGGCAGCACATTCCAGATCTTAACACCCCGCTGTATGAAAAAAATTCTCCTCATTTCCTCTCTAGTTCTTTTGCTAATTATTTTAAATCTATGACCTTTGGTTACTGACCCACTTGCCAGAGGAAACAGTTTCTCCCAACTTGCTGTATCAAAATCATCATCATTTTGAACACCTTTGGCTTTGTAAATAGGGACACTGAATAAAAAAACAGCCATGGCTCGGTGGGGAGCACTCTTGCCTTTGAGTCAGAAGGTTGTGGGTTCAGACACTTGAGCACAAAAATCTAGGCTGACACTCCAGTGCGATACTGAGGGTGTGCTGCACAGTTGGAGGTGCCGTCTTTCAGATGAGACGTTAAACCGAGGCCTCGTTTGCTTTCTCAGGTGGACGTAAAAGATCACACGGCAATATTTCGAAGAAGAGCAGGGGAGTTATCCCCGGTGTCCTGGCCAATATGTATCCCTCAATCAACATCAGAAAACAAATTATCTGCTCATTATCACATCGCTGCTTGTGGGAGCTTGCTGTGTGCAAATTGGCTGCCGCATTTCCTACATTACAACAGTGACTTTTTTCCTCAGAGACCGGTGTCGGGAGCAGCAGGAGAGCGGCAGCACAGTGAGTATTTGAACTCACTTTTGCGGGCTAATTTCCTCAGAGACTTACCAATCTCGCAGACCGGCGGTGGCGTTCCAGAGCCACGTCACGATTCAAAAAGTGACACAGGCAAGAGGAAACAGCTGATTAGGTGAGTACTTATATTACTCTATAGTTTGACAGTTAAGGTTAATAGTTATAAAGTTTAGAAGGTCTTAATTGTTGTGGTTTATAGTTTCTAAGGTCTCTGTTGTGTAGTGGGGAGTGCTAGTAAACAAGGGCCCTTGAGTATATAATTTAATTGTAGTGTAATTAGTGGTATTGATTTGATTTAATTTAATTTAAATTAATTAAAGGGTAAGTCATGGCAGTACAGCTCGGCCCCGTGGCATGCTCCTCCTGCACTATGTGGGAAATCAGGGACACTTTCTGTGTCCCTGACGACCATGTGTGTGGGAAGTGTATCCAGCTGCAGCTACTGGCAGACCGCATTGTGGCACTGGAGCTGTGAATGGATACATACTGGAGCATTCGCTATGCTGAGGATGTCGTGGATAGCACGTTTAGGGAGTTGGTCACACCGCAGGTAAAGGCTGTACAGGCAGGAAGGGAATGGGTGACCACCAGGCAGAGTAGTAGGCGCAGGTAGGTAGTACAGGGTTCCCCTGTGGTCACCCCCTCTCAAACAGATATACCGCTTTGGATATTGTTGGGGGAGATGGCTTATTGGGGGAAGGCAGCAGCAGCCAACTTCCTGGCACCATGGGTGGTTCTGCTGCACAGGACGGGAGGAAAAAGAACGGGAGAGCTATAGTGATAGGGGATTCTATTGTAAGGGGAATAGATAGGCGTTTCTGCGGCCGCAAACAAGACTCCAGAATGGTATGTTGCCTCCCTGGTGCAAGGGTCAAGGATGTCTCGGATCGGCTGTAGGGCATTCTGGAGGGGGAGGGTGAATAGCCAGTTGTCGTGGTGCATATAGGTACCAACGATATAGGTAAAAAATGGGATGAGGTCCTAAAAGCTGAATATAGGGAGTTAGGAGGTAAATTAAAAAATAGGACCTCAAAGGTAGTAATCTCAGGATTGCTACCAGTACCAAATGCTAGTCAGAGTAGAAATAGAAGGATATTTCAGATGAATTCATGGCTAGAGGAATGATGCAAGGGGGAGGGATTCAAATTCCTGGGACACTGGAACCGGTTCTGGGGGAGGTGGGACCAGTACAAACTGGACGGTTTGCACCTGGGCATTACCGGGACCGATGTCCTAGGGGGAGTGTTTGCTGGTGCTGTTGGTGAGGGTTTAAACTAAAATGGCAGGGGTTTGGGAACCTGTGCAGGGAGACAGAGGAAAGGGAAGCAAGGATAGAAGCAAACGACAGGAAGGAGAAAAGCAAAAGTAGAAGGAGAGAAATCAAGGGTGTAAATCAAACAGGGCCACAGTAAATAATAATTCTAAAAGGACTAAGAGCGTTAAAAAAAAAGCCTGAAGGCATTGGCCTAGAAATTGGGTTGGGGCGCCAAAGTGGCGCAAAAGTCGGCGGAGCGCAGGATTTAGCGTGGCGATCGGAGTGATACCGATCGCCAGAAATTCAGTTTCAGTGCCCCTCGAGGGACACGGGGCGAGGCTCGAGGCGCTCAGCGTCCCTCTTAGGGCGCTGAAACTGATTATCGCAGCGCAACGTGCCGCAGTGCCACATGCTGCGGCACGGCACGCTGCGGTACTGCAGGCCTTCCTCCCACTGTTAAGGGGGAGGTGCCTGCAACAGCGCGAGCCCCGATCGCGAGTGCCGGCAAATTAGCCCGGCACCAAGGAGAAGTGCCGGGCTCTCGGGAAACAGCCGGCAATGCTGCGGGGTGGGGGTTAGGAGGCTGGGGACGGAGGTGCTGGCAGGCGGCCGCCGAAAAAGCGGCCGCCCCGCACCTCCACCTTAACTTGCGCCGCTGCCAGCACAGTAAGGCCCCGTGAACCGGGCGCGGGTAGCGAGCAGCGCAACTGCGGTGTTCACTACCAAATATCACGAACGGGGCACGAATGGGGCGCTGCGCACACCGATGACGTCATCGGTGGCGGCGCAGTGCAAATGCCTAACGCCACCATTAGCGCCCCTACTGAATATCGCCGCAGACGCAGCCAGTGGCGCTACAGCCACTGACTGCCTCTTTAGGCGCTAACAGCTGGCGCTACTCACCCAATTTCTCCCCCATTGTGTCTTCATGCGAGGAGCATTCGTAATAAGGTGGATGAATTAGCTGCACAAATAGATGTAAACGGATATGATAAAATTTGGGATTACGGAGACATGGCTCCAGGGTGACCAAGGCTGGGAGTTCAACATCCACGGTTATTCAATATTCAGGAAGGACAGGCAAAAAAGAAAAGGAGGCGGGTAGCATCGCTGGTTAAAGAGGAGATTAACACAATAGTGAGGAAGGATATTAGCTCTGATGATGTGGAATCTGTATGGGTAGAGCTGAGCAATACCAAGGGGCAGAAAACGTTAGTGGGAGTTGTATACAGACCTGGCAAACAGTAATGCTGAGGTTGGGGATGGCATTAAACGGGAAATTAGAGACGCGTGCAATAAGGGCACAGCAGTTATCATGGGTGACTTTAATCTACATATAGATTGGGCTAACCAAATTAGTAACAATACTGTGGAGGAGGAATTCCTAGAGTGTATACGGGATGGTTTCCTGGACCAATATGTCGAGGAACCAACTAGAGATCAGGCCATCTTAGAGTGGGTATTATGTAATGAGAAAGGATTAATTAGCAACCTTGTTGTGCGAGGCCCCTTGGGGAGGAGCAACCATAATATGATAGAATTCTTCATTAAGATGGAGAGTGAAGTAGTTGACTCAGCGACTAGGGTCCTGAATTTAAATAAAGAAAACTATGATGGTATGAGGCGCGAGTTGGCTAGGATGGATTGGGGAATGTTACTTAAAGAATTGACGGTGGATAGGCAATGGCAAACATTTAAAGATCGCATGGATGAACTACAGAATTTGTTCTTCCCTGTCTGGCATAAAAATAAAACAAAAAAGGTGGCTCAACCGTGGCTAACAAGGGAAATTAGGGATAGCATAAAATCCAAGGAGAGGACATATTAATTAGCCAGAAAAAGCAGCAAACCTGTGGATTGGGAGCAGTTTAGGATTCAGCAAAGGAGGACAAAGGGATTAATTAAGAGGGGGAAAATAGAGCATGAGAGTAAGCTTCCAGGGAACATGAAAACGGACTGTAAAAACTTCTATAGATATGTGAAGAGAAAAAGATTGGCGAAGTTAAGCGTAGGTCCCTTGCAATCAAAATCAGGGGAATTTATAATGGGGAACAAAGAAATGGCTGACCAATTAAATACATACTTTGGCTCTGTCTTCACAAAGGAGGACACAAATAACCTCCCAGAGATGTCGGGGAACATAGGGTCTAATGAGAGGGAGGAACTGAATGAAATCAGTATTTGTAGGGAAATTGACGGGATTGAAGGCCGATAAATCCCCAGGGCCTGATAATCTACATCCTAGGGTACTTAAGGGAGTGGCCCTAGAAATAGTAGATGCATTGCTGGTCATCTTCCAAAATGCTATAGACTCTGGAACAGTTCCCATGGATTGGAGGGTAGCTAATGTAACCCCACAATTTTAAAAATGTGGTATAGAGAAAACGGGGAATTATAGACCGGTAAGCCTGACATCAGTAATGGGGAAAATGCTAGAGTCCATTATAAAAGATGTAATAGCAGAGCACTTGGAAAACAGCGACAGGATCAGACAAAAGGTAATTCATGCTTGACTAATCTACTGGAATTTTTTGAGAATGTAACTGGTAGAATAGATAAGGGAGAACCAGTGGATGTGGTGTATTTGGACTTTCAGAAGGCTTTCGATAAGGTCCCGCATAAGAGATTAGCGTGCAAAGTTAAAACACATGGGATTGGGGGTAAGGTACTGACTTGGATAGTGAACTGGTTGGCAGACAGGAAGCAAAGAGTTGGAATAAATGGGTCTTTTTCTGAGTGGCAGGCAGTGACTAGTGGGGTACCGTAGGGATCGGTGCTAGGACCCCAGCTATTCACAATATATATTAATGATCTAGACGAGGGAACTAGATGTAATATCTCCAAATTTGCAGATGACACAAAGCTGGGTGTGTGTGTGTGCTGTGAGGAGGATGCAGAGAAACTCCAGTATGATTTGGACAGGTTGGGTGATTGGGCAGATGCATGGCAGATGCAGTATAATATGGATAAATGTGAGGTAATCCACTTTGGTGGCAAAAAACAGGAAGGCAGATTATTATCTGAATGGCAATAGATTGGGAAAAGGGGAAGTGCAATGAGACCTAGGTGTCCTTGTGCACCAGTCACTGAAGGTAAGCATGCAGGTGCAGCAGGTGGTTAAGAAGGCAAATGGTATGTTGGCCTTCATAGCGAGAGGATTTGAGTACAGGAACAAGGATGTGTTGCTGCAGTTGTACAGGGCCTTGGTGATACCACACCTTGAGTCTTGTGTGCAGTTTTGGTCGCCTTATCTGAGGAAGGATGTTCTTGCCATGGAGGAAGTGCAGCGAAGATTCACCAGACTGATACCTGGGATGGCAAGATTGACATATGAAGAGGGATTGGGTCGATTAGGCTTATATTCGCTAGAGTTTAGAAGAATGAGAGGGGATCTCATTGAAACTTATAAAATTCTAACAGGACTAGACAGACTAGATGCAGGAAGGATGTTCCCAATGGCGGGGGAGTCCAGAACCAGGAGTCACAGTCTAAGGATAAGGGGTAAGCCATTTAGGACAGAGTTGAGGAGGAATTCCTTCACCCAGAGAGTGGTGAACCTGTGGAATTCTCTACCACAGAAGGCAGTTGAGGCCAATTCATTAAATATATTCAAGAAGGAGTTAGATATATTTCTTAAGGCTAAAGGGATCAAGGGATATGGGGAGAAAGCAGGGACAGGGTACTAAATTTGGATGATCAGCCATGATCTCATTAAATGGCGGAGCAGGCTCGAGGGGCCGAATGGCCTACTCCTGCTCCTATCTTCTTTGTTTCTATGACTACACTTCAAAAAATGTACTTAATTCACTGTAAAGCACTTTGGGATGTCCGGTGGTCATGAAAGACGCTATATAAATGCAAGTCTTCTTTTCTTTTATTTGTGAATATGCACCCCCAGGTCCCTCTGCTCTTGCACCACCTCAAAATAGTACCATTTAGATGATACAAAAGCAAAATACTGCGGATGCTGGAAATCTGAAATACATACAGAAAATGCTGGAAATACTCAGCAGGTCAGGCAACATTTGTGGAGAGACAAACAGAGTTAGCGTTTCAGGTCGATGACCCTTCATCAGAACTGGGTCATCGACCTGATTTAGATTATACCGCCTCTCCATGTTGTTCCTCCCAAAGTACATCACTTCACACTTATCCACATTAAATTGCATCTGCCATGTGTCCACCCATTTCACCAGTCTGTGTATGTACTCCTGAAGTCTGCTACAATGCTGCTCACTATTTATTACGCTGCCAAGTTTTGTATCATCCGCAAACTTCAAAACTGTACTCCCTATACCCAAGTCCAGGTCATTTATATATAACAAGTAAAGCAACGGTCCTAATACTCACCCCTGGGGGACCCCAGAAAAACATCTGTTCACCACTACTCTCTGCCTCCTAACCCTTAGCCAATTATGTACCCAAGTTACCACCGTTCCTTTAATAATAATGTTTCTATTTTCTGAATAAGTCTGTATGTGGTACTTTATCAGATGCTTTTTGAAAGTTCATATCTACTGCAGATATTGCACTACCATCATCAATCCTTTTTGTTAATTCATCAAAGAACTCCATCAGGTTAATCAGACATGATTTGCCTTTAACAAATCAGTGCTGGCTGTCCCTTATTAACTCATGCTTCTTCAAGTGGGAATTAATTTTGTCGTTGACAATGGTCTCTAAATAGTTTCCCCACCACTGACATTAGGCTGATTGTCCAGTAGTTTCCTCTCCTTTTTTTTGAACAGCGGTGTAACATTTACAATCCTCCAGTCCTCTGGCACTGCTCCCATATCCAAGGAGGATTGAAAAATTGTGGTCGGAGCTTCTGCTATCTCCACCCTGCAACCTAGGATGCATCCCATCTGGACCGGATGAATTAGTAACTTTGACTGATACCAACCTATTTAGCACCTCCTTTCCATCTATTTTTATACTATCCAATATCTCCACTTGCCCCTTCTTTACTGCAACATTAACTTCATCATCTTCTTTTGTGAAGACAGGTGCAAAGTACTCATTCAGTACCTCAGTCATGCCCTCTGCCTCCACAATAAGATTTTCTTTTTTGTTCCTACTTAGCCCCACAATTCCTTTAACTATCCTTTTACTTTTTATATGTTTATAAAAGAATTTTGGGTTCCCTTTTATGTTACCCACTAATCTTTTCTCATACTTTCTCTTTGGCCTTATATTCTTTTTCAATTTCCCCCTGCCCTAGAAAAACATCCAAAGGCACATCACAGAAGCAGAATCAGGTGAAAAAATGGGCACCAAGTTGCAGAAGGAGATATTAGGAGTGGTGACCAAAAGCTTGGGTGATCAAAGAAATGGGTTTTATGAAGGATCTTACCAGAGGAGAGGAAGATGGAGAGGCAGAGAGATTTAGGGAGGGAATCCCAGAGCGTAGGGCTTAGATGTTTGAAGGCACAGCTGTCAATGGTGGGACAAAGAAGGGGGCGCACAAGTGGCCAGAGTCAGAAGGATGCATAATTCTGTGATGTTGTAGGACTGGAGGAGGTTATGAAGACAGGGACAAGTGAGGCCATGGAGGTACTCATGAGGATGAGAATTTTAAATTTGAGGCACTCAGGAACTGGGAGCCAATGTAGGTCAGTGAGAAAGGGGAGGTAGGCGAGTGGAACTTGGTATGGGATAGGATATGGGCTGCAGTGTTTTGGATGAATGGAAGTTTCTAGAGGATGGAGGATGAGAAGGCAGCCAGGAGAGCATTGGAATAGTTGAGTCTGGAGATGAAAAAGGAATGGATGAGGGCTTTAGCAGCAGATGGGCTGAGGAGAGGGGGAGGTGAGCAATGTTATGGAGGTGGAGGTAGGTGGTCTTTGTGATGGAGAGGTTATGGGGTTGGAAGCTCAGCTTGGAGTTGAATAGGATGCAGAGGCTGCGAGCAGTCTGTGGATGGGGATGGAATCATTGGCAAGGTTTCCATTGTTTAATTGGAGGAAATTGCTGCTCATCCAAGACTGAATGTTGGACAAGCTGGTAGTGGTAGGCCAAAATTCCCATTTTTCCCACCATTTCCCTCACAATCCCACCCAATTTCAGGTGGGGTCATGGATGAAAATCTAGCCCAATAATTTATGCTGGAAGTATAAAGAGGCGGAGGTTGTAAATAGTCTAGTTCAACCTGAGATAGTGGCCAGGGAATGGATGGAATCAGTGACAAGAGTACAGAATCTGTGGCGGGGGCTGAAGCTGATGGGATCAGTCTTCCCAATGTTTAACTGGAGGAAATTGCAGCTCATCCAAAACTGGGTGTCGGACAAGCAGTCTGACAACACAGGTGCAGTAGAAAGTTCAAGAGAGGTGGAGTAGAGGTATAGCTGGGCGTCATCAGCGTACATGTGGTAGCTGAGCTCACATCTGCGAATGATGTCGCCAAGGGGCAGCATGTAGATGAGGAAGAGGAGGGCGTCAAGTACAGATCATTAGGGGACTCTGGGAGATAACAATGTGGGTGTGGAAAGAAAAGCCTTTGTTGGAGATGCTCTGGCTATGATTGAATAGATAAGAGTGGAACCAAACAAGGGCAATTACACAAAGTTGGATAATGGAGGAATGGTGTTGGAGGTTGAGGGTGTAGTCCACCGTGTCAAAGACTACAGAAAGGTCAAGGAGGATAAGGAGATTTAATGCACCAAGGCCACAGAAGATTTTATTTGTAACTTTGATTTGGGCTGTTTCAGTATTGTGGCAGGGCTGGAGACCTGATTGGAGAGATTTAAATATAGCATTGCAGGAAAGGTGGCCACAGATTTAACTCATTAACTTGAATTTTTCTTTTCAGATTTAAGATTATATCTGAACTGTATTGACCCCAATCAAATATAGTCATGGATTCCAGCACTTTCAATATGTAATATCCAGCAGGCACCAGAACTATGTTGCTAATGGAAAACATTGGCTGTGAAATCATTATGACACATTTAAGGAAGTTGAACAGAAGTTACTGTTAGTAATATTAATGGGTGAATGCTTAAAGCATTTGTAAACCATGTTTGTTGCTTTTTTAGTGGTGGAATTAACCCATTTAAAATAAGTGGGCTAAAACTTGCATTAAAAGAGTATAAAGGAATGTCACACAATGTATTAGGCATTCACCATGAATATTGCTGACAGTAATTTCTAGTTTTTTGTTGCTGATCCTAGTGATCACATTCATTGAGCAATTGATAATGTTATCCTATTATTGGGGTGAATTCAAATACACCTTTAGACAGTTCCATTACACAGCCCCATTCTCCAGAACAGCACCTTTACTTTCCCTTGGTTTTGCCCTCAGATTCTACATGTATTTTTGGCTAGTCATCTGTACATGAAGGCAAGGAATGGGTCATGTTGACTTGAGTATGCGTCCTATGTCTAAATTTCTTTGGATTCTGACCATAGTAATACGGAAACCATCATAAAATTGTACACATGTCTTCCGCACATCAAAATTTGTCTTCCTTTCAAATGGATGAAGTTCAAGGTGTCTGCCAGCAGCCATTCCATTTACTCTTGCCAGCAGTAACTTTGAATCTATTTTGCTCATCGCCATACAATTTATTTTCAAACTGAATGCAATTGGATAAAATCCAAGATGGTTGCCCAGCAACAATTCCATTTCATAGAACCATAGAATGGTTACAGCCTGTCGAGTCTGTGTCGGCTCTCTGCAAGAGCACTTCAGCTAGTCCCACTCCCCCGCCCTTTCCCCGTAGCCCTGCAAATTTTTTCCCTTCAGGTACTTATCCAACTCCCTTTTGAAAGCCGTGATTGAGTCTGCCTCCACCACCCTTTCAGGCATTGCATTCTAGATCCTAACCACTTGGTGCCTAAAAAAGTTTTTCCTCATGTCGCCTTTGGACACAATACTCCAGTTGAGGCCGAACCAGTGTTTTATACAGGCTCATCATAATTTCCAGGCTTTTGTACTCTATGCCTCTATTCATGAAGCCCAGGATCCCGTATGCTTTTTTAACTGCTTTCTCAACCTACCCTGCCACCTTCAATGATTTGTACACAAATACCCCCAGGTCTCTTTGTTCGTGCACCCTCTTTAGGATTGTACCCTTTAGTTTATATTTCCTCTCTTCATTCTTTCTACCAAAATGTATCCCTTCGCACTTTTCTGCATTAAATTTAATCTGCCACGTGTCTGCCCATTCCACCAGCCTGTCTATGTCCTCTTAAAGTCTATCATCATCCTCCTCAAGTTTTGTGTCATCTGCAAATATTGAAATTGTGCCCTGTACACCCACATCCAAGTCATTAATATACATCAAGAAAGGCAGTGGTCATAGAACCGACCCCTGGGGAACACCACTGTATACCTTCCTCCAGTCTGAAAAACAACCGTTCACCACTACTCTCTGTTTCCCATCACTTAATCAATTTCGTATCCATGCTGCCACCGTCCCTTTTATTCCATGGGCTTCAACTTTGCTGGCAAGCCTATTAGATGGTACTTTGTCGAACGCCTTTTGGAAATCACAATTTCATTGCGATTACAATAACTTTAAAACTGTTCAATTAATCATCGCCAAATGTTACATGCAACCTCCAACAGTACAAATCTCAATTTGCTTTTAAACTGAGCAAGCAACAGCTTATAAAATCAGTGAAAATTGGTCACCCTTTCAGACCAGGGAGAGAAGTAGAGAGGCAGAGGGTTTTAGGGAGGGAATTCCAGCGCTTAAGGCCTAGGCGCTGAAGGCACGACTGCCAATGGTAGCAGGAATGCAGTGAGAAGTGAGAACACGAAGGGAGGCAAGACATGGTGGATGCAAGAGCGGGGTCAGGCAGCGGCAGCAGCACAAATGGGGCAGCCGGTAGCAGCAACAGATGAGGGGCAGATGGTGAGAAGAATGGGTAATGGTGGCAATAATAGGGTAGGGCCAGATGGACTTGGGAGTTGCACCTGGGAGGACCAAAGCTGAAGTTGATCATACAATCAATTCTAGCCAATCACAGGTCAATATAGTCAATAGATTATTACCACAGTGCCACCTAGCTTGAAGCCTCAGCTAGAAGGATTGAATCAGCACTGAATCCTAGCTCAGTATAATAAATAGGAAAACTGAAGCATGACATTAAAACATGATGGAAATAGCGAGATAGAAAAATTGTGACAGAATAAAGTGTTGCAGGATATTACACTTATATAAGGACAGACAGACAATCCGTGCCCTACAAGACAGCAGAACCTGCGGAATGTTCACTATGATAGTGATTGGTTCATTTTTAGAAAGCATGTATGATGGGTTTTTTGAGAGTGCGAAGCAAAGTAAGCTGAAGAAAATATGAGGTAAATAATAATAATAACTGCTGACATTTTTTGTAATAATTTGCGGTGAGAACAATGCAAGTTTTTTTCACTTTTGTAGACTAAAACAGAAAATGCTGGAAATACTCAGCAGGTCAGGCAGCATCCTTAGAGAGAGAATCAAAGCTAACTTTTCAGGTTGATGACCTTTCATCGGCTTTTGTTATTATTTTAGTTACCCTACATGCTTCAGAGATAAATCATAGTTCGAAAATGTGTTAAAGATTACTTAAAAGTAAACGTGCAAATGTAGAATCATTTTATACACTGGCCAAACTGCCAGGAACATGAACTTTGCAGTTTTTAAAATTATTGTTTAATATACTGTATAATTTGAGAAAGTTACTTTTTATTTGTACTATTAGGACAAACTTATTAAATTCATAGAATTATGGCATCATACTATACAGAAGGAGGCTATTTGGCCCATTATACATGTGCCAGCTCTTTGACAGAGCTATCCAATTAGTCCCACTCTTTCTCCATGGCCCTGCAAATTTTTCCTTTTCAAGTATATATTAAATTCCCTTTTGAAAGTTACTATTAAATCTGTTTCCACCACCCTTTCAGGCATTACGTTCCAGATCATAACAACTTGGTGCATAAAAAAAAAGCCTCATTTCCCTTCTGGTTGTTTTGCCAATTATCTTAAATCTCTGTCCTCTGGTTACCGACCACTGGAAACAGTTTCCCCTTATTTACTCTATCAAAACTATTCATAATTTTTAACATCTTTATTAAATTTCCTCATAACCTTCTCTGTTCTCAGGAGAACAATCACAGCTTCTCTAATCTATCCACACAACTGAGGTCCTTCATTCGTGGAATTATTCTGGTAGATTATTCTAACAGTGTCAGCTGTGGCTCAGTGGGTAGCACTCTCACCTCTGAGTCAGAAGGTTGTGGGTTCAGGTCCCACCCTAGGGACTTGAGCACAATAAAGCTAGGCCGACACTCCAGTGGCACTATTTCGAAGAAGAGCAGGGGAGTTGTCCCTGGTGTCCTGGCCAATATTTATCCCACAATCAACATCACTGAAACAGATTATCTGGTCATTATCACATTGCTGTTTGTGGGAGCTTGCTGTGTGCAAATTGGCTGCTGCGTTTCCTACATTGCAACAGTGACTACACTTCAAAAAGTACTTCCCTGGCTGTAAAGCGTTTTGAGACGTCCGGTGGTTGTGAAAGGCGATATATAAATGCAAGTCTTTCTTTCTTAAATCTCCTCTGTATCCTCTCCAAGGTCTTGACACCCTTCCTAAAGTGTGGTGCCCAGAATTGAACACAGTACTCTAGCTGAGGCCTAACCAGTGATTTATAAAGATTTAGCATAACATTCCTTGCTTTTATACTGTATGCCTCTATTTACAGTATAAAGGTAAGGATCCCATATGTTTTTTTTAACAGCTTCATCAACTTGTCCTGCCACCTTCAAAGATTTGTGTATCTAAACCCCCAGGTCTCTCTGGTCCTGTACTTCCTTTAAAATTGTACCATTTAGTTTATATTGCCTTTCCTCATTCTTAAACCTAAAATGCATCACATCATATTTCTCTGCATTAAATTTCATCTGCCATGTGTCTGCCCATTTCATCAATCTGTCTAGGTCCTCCTGAGGTCTGCTACTATCCTGCTCACTGTTTACTACATTTCCAAGTTTTGTGTCATCTGCAAACCTAGAAATGATGTCCCTATACCCAAGTCCAGTTCATAGTAGATGCATTGATAATCATCTTCCAACATTCGATGGAATCTGGAACAGTACCCATGGATTGGAGGGTAGCTAATGTTACCCCACTATTCAAAAAAGGTGGTAGAGAAAAAAACGGGGAATTACAGACCGGTAAGCCTGACATCGGTAGTGGGGAAAATGCTAGAGTCCATTATAAAAGATGTAATAGCAGAGCACTTGAAAAACAGTGACAGGATTGGACAAAGTCAACATGGATTTACAAAAGGTAAATTGTGCTTGACTAAGCTACTGGAATTTTTTGAGGATATAACTGGTAAAATAGATAAGGGAGAACCAGTGGATGTGGTGTATTTAGACTTTCAGAAGGCTTTCGATAAGGTCCCGCATAAGAGATTAGCGTGTAAAGTTAAGGCACATGGGATTGGGGGCAAGGTATTGACTTGGATAGAGAACTTGTTGGCAGACAGAAAGCAGAGTTGGAATAAACGGGTCTTTTTCCGAGTGGCAGGCAGTGACTAGTGGGGTACCGCAGGGATTGGTCCTTGGACCCCAGCTATTCACAATATATATTAATGATCTAGACAAGGGAACTAGATGTAATATCTCCAAATTTGCAGACGACACAAAGCTGGGTGGGCGTGTGTGCTGTGAGGAGGATGCCGAGAAACTCCAGGATGATTTGGATAGGTTGGGTGATTGGGCAGAAGCATGGCAGATGCAATATAACGTGGATAAATGTGAGATTATCCACTTTGGTGTCAAAAACAGGAAGGCAGATTATTATCTGAATGGCAATAGATTGGGAGAAGGGGAAGTGCAACGAGACCTGGGTGTCCTTGTGCACCAGTCGCTGAAGATAAGCATGCAGGTGCAGCAGGCGGTTAAGAAGGCAAATGGTATGTTGGCCTTCGTAGCGAGAGGGTTTGAGTACAGGAACAAGGATGTCTTGCACCAGTTGTACAGGGCCTTGGTGAAACCACATCTTGAGTACTGTGTGCAGTTTTGGTCACCTTATCTGAGGAAGGATGTTCTTGCCATGGAAGGAGTGCAGCGAAGATTCACCAGGCTGATACCTGGGATGGCAGGAATGACGTATGAGGAGAGATTGGGTCGATTGGGCTTGTACTCGCTGGAGTTTAGAAGAATGAGAGGGGATCTCATTGAAACTTATACAATTCTGACAGGACTGGACAGACTAGATGCAGGAAGGATGTTCCCGATGGTTGGGGAGTCCAGAACCAGGGGTCACAGTCTAAGGATAAGGGGTAGGCCATTTAGGACTGAGATTAGGAGGAATTTCTTCACCCAGAGAGTGGTGAACCTGTGGAATTCTCTACCACAGAAGGCAGTAGAGGCCAATTCATTAAATATATTCAAGAAGGACTTGGATATATTTCTTAAGGCTAAAGGGATCAAGGGGTATGGGGAGAAAGCAGGGACAGGGTACTGAATTTGGATGATCAGCCATGATCGCATTAAATGGCGGAGCAAGCTCGAGGGGCCGAATGGCCTACTCCTGCTCCTATCTTCTATGTTTCCATGTTTCTATATATATATTATATGTATCAAAAAGAGCAGTGGTCCTAATATTGACCCCTGGGGATATCACTGAATTCTTCCCTCCATTCTGAAAAAACAACCATTTACTACTGCTCTCTACTTTCTGTCCCTTAACCAATGTCATTGCCATGCTGCCACTGCCCCTTTAACCCCTTTAGATTTGGGTTACAATTTGACAGACCGGTTGATATGAAGCCGACCAAATTGACACTGCTTTTACTTATAATTGAAATGAATAAAAACCAGATATTTTGCAGCAACTTTTCGAAAGATAATAATTTCATGTTGTTGCTAACATGCCAGCTCTCGCGAATTTATCGTGAGAGACCCGATTTCTAAGTAAAATTAAGCCTCTCTCATGATTTTGTGATAAAACTCTCAAATCTCAGGATTTTTTTTCTACTGCCATGATTTGCATGAAGCATCCAACCTCTCTCTCTCTCCGCCACCAGTAATGAACAGGGGTGGGTAACCGGGAGTCTGTCTCCTCACTGCGCCTCTTCACCACCTCCCATCCCGTCGGGGAATTAAAATAAATAAATAAAATTAAGCCGAGGGAGGGAGGGTGGATGGGCGAGCAAAAAGCCGATTACATGCCACAATCAAACATGGTGTCTGTTTCTCCAACAGCCTCGCTCCCTCACCGGAAGTCAAGTGCGCATATCACTGATGCCCGGTAGCATAACACCCAACCAATCAGCAATGGCCACCCAAAAGAAGGCAGGACCAGCTCCGTCAGACTTTATTTTGATTCCTCCCCCACACTTTGCAATTCTTAAAGGGGTAATGCACCACATGTAATGCTCAGGATGCAACTTGCATTACTGTAGCTGCAGGTTGCATAAGATTTTTTTTGTAGCTTTTTCTAAGAAACCAGTGAGGAGACAGTGGGGTCTTCCCATCAAACAAAAGTGCCTCCTTTTTTTTTTTTTTTAGAGGGGCACAAATAATAAATAAGTAAACTATAAAACAAAAGGAAACTTATAAAACCACCGTCATCATAACCTTAAACTGAGATGCATAGCAACGTGGTGATGACAGGTTGAATTTTTAAAACGTTTTTTGTAAAGCATTTTCAGATGCAGTAAATTAATTTTTATAAAGAGCTCTGATCTGTTAGAAATTAAATAAGCCACTATTGAGGTTTATAAACTAATTATCAATCTATCTTGGTTTATGTTTGAAAAATATAGCAACTCACAATTTATATACCTAATCTCTTGATTTTCAAGAGTTTGTCTCTTGATTTATGAGACGCTAGGGTTAGCATTACTCTGCATGCATATCTGGGATACCTGCTGAGGAATGATGCAGTGCAAGGGTGGTGCAATAGTTGAGAATACCATCCTTTCACTTCTGGGACGTCAATCCAGTCCCCCTTTGGGCCCTGATTTATTTGTGCAATTCCACTGCACAAAATCTCCCACAGATTGGCACTAAATTGGAAATTTGACTTGAAGAGACCGCAGGATAACCGGTATGGGAAATGGAAAGATTCATACTGGTTCACTAGTTGGTACACTGCTACAGTCAGCATTAAAGTACATTGTTAAGGCAGTGTTGAAGGACCTTTACTATACTATACTTATTCTAGGAATGCCTGATGCAGTCACAGAGTACAATAAGTGGGAAAAGTTCCATTCCCCTGTACTTACATTTCTCATCTTGTTAAGCATACATTTACCATTTAAGGCAGAAATGTATGCCACAGTGTTTCAGCAAAATATAATTTTAGCTCTTTATTTCTTCAGCCTCTACCACTGTCATGCTTGCTTTATTTGCTGTACCTGTAATGATGTAAATCCAACACGACAGTCAGAATTGACCAGAAAATCAATTTCACTTTATGTTTCATTTATCCACCCCCCACAGCGTAAAATGCAAGGCATGCATGCAGAGTCATGTACAGCATGATTTTAAGCAAACACAATTGCATGCAGGTCATATGGAGGCTAAGGCAGTAGAAAAAATGGAACTGCAGGATGCAGAGAATGAGTGAAGATTAATTAACACAGAGTAAATTGGACCTTTAAAATGATCATTGACAATAGGATTAAAAGTTACATATGATGATATCAACATAGCCTGTATTGTACAAAAAAATCACAACAGAAAATGATTTTCAATATTTGCTTTTGTACAATGACATTGGTACAGAAATCCAAATGATGGCAAATTCCAAACTGAAAACTGAGTTGAAATTTCATCTAATCACCAAGGCTATGGAAGCTAATTTTGATTAGGGCTGCAAATTCATCTCAGATATAAATTTGCATATTCTCTGTCCTTAATTGTCATCTATAAAAAATGCAGAGTTGAAGAACCTGCAGCTGACAGATAAGCCTTCCCATAGCTGATTGATCAATTCAAATTTCTCCAAATAACACGGGGGGGGGGGGGGGCTTCCTTTTCAGAACAGTTTCTATTAATGTTAAATTTTAATTATCATGCTATAATATATATTAGGCAAAGAATTTGCTTTTAAACACCGATTATAGCTTAGAAATTCCAGGAGTCACACTATGTCACTGGGCATGTGGCTTGGTGAGACTTCTGTCTGCCTTTCTGACCTGCCCCCAACCCTATCCCAAATCAGGGATGGGTTATTTGCATAAAAGGGGCATGTTCTTGGGCCATTTATGGCACTTTTAGGGCACGTGTCCTGCAGAGACAATTATATTTCAGAATGGCACATGGCCATTCTGATTGGGATGTGTAGGCCGATTTAGCCCAAGTCTGGAAACTTACAAATTTGCACTTTCAGTTCTCCCCTCACTGATCCACCACTCTCCCAACAGCAATAAATGTCTCCAAGATCTATTGCTGTTGGACCTAGTAATGGGGAATGAGCCAGAGCAGATAGGAGAAGTAAAAGCAGGGGAACATATAGGCAACAGTGACCACAATATAATACTTTAAGATGATAATAGAGAAGGATATAAGTATGGCAAAAACCAGGTTAATAGATTGGAGAAAAGCTGATTTTGAGGGGCTGACAATAGAACTTGGGATGGTAAAATGGGCAACAATATTGGCAAACAACGATGTAGAATGACAATGGGAAACATTTAAAATGGTGTTCAACAGAGTGCAGGAAAAATCTATTCTGCTGAAAGGAAAGAACAAACTAAACACTAATGAGACTTCGTGGATGAATAAAGACATAAAGGAAAAATTGAGGGTAAAGAAAGAGGCATTCATTAAGTACGTAGACAACAGAGGAGTGCATGATAAGAGAGAATACAAAGTGATTAGAAGAGATGTCAAAAAATCAATTAGGAAGGCAAAGAGGAACTATGAAATTAAATTATCAAGGAACATAAAACAAAATAGTAAAATATTTTACAGGCACATCCATAAAAAAAGGAAGGTTGGGATGGGAATAGGGCCATTAAGGGAGAGAGAGGACAATACCTCAGGTAACGATAGGGAGATGGCAGAAATATTAAGTCATTATTTCGCTTCGGTATTTACCAGGGAGATAGAACAGGTGGACATGACATTGGATGATGAGATGAGTAATGAGATAAGTGCATTTAAAATAAAAAAAAGGGGATATATTAAATAAACTGATCAAACTCAAAGAGGATAAAATCCCTGGGCCGGATGGATTGCATCCACGCATTTTAAAAGAATCTAGGGAAGAGATAGCAGAGGCATTACTACACATATTTAATAATTTGTTAGAAAAAGGTGTAGTGCCGGAGGACGGGCAGACAGATAACACAATACCTATATTTATGAAGGGGGATAGAACATGTCCAGGGAATTATAGACCAGTCAGCTTAACATCGGTGGTAGGAAAAATAATGGAATCCCTACGAAAGGAGAAAATAGAAGAACAGCTAGAAATGAAAAGTGTAATAATGAATCATCAGCATGGATTTCAAAAGGAAAAATCTTGCTTGACCAACCTTATTGGATTGTTTGAAGAGGTAACAGAGAGAGTAGACAATGGTAATGCAGTAGATGTAATTTATCTAGATTTTCAAAAGGCTTTCGATAAGGTACCCCATAATAGACTAATGAATAAGGTCAGAGAACGCGGAGTCAGGGGACAAGTAGCAGAATGAATTGTTAGCTGGCTTCAAGACAGAAAGCAGAGAGTGGGAGTAACTATTCACAGTGGCAGAAGGTGGGTAGTGGTGTTCCACAAGGATCAGTGCTGGGACCACTGCTGTTCACAATTTACATTAACGATTTAGACTTTGGAATCAAAAACACAATTTCTAATTTTGCGGATGGTACCAAATTGGGGGGGGTGGTGGAGTCAATACTGAGGAGGACTACAACAAATTACCACTTGGACATTATCACTTGGAGGGTGCGAGTCTAGGTGGGGTACAGGAACAATGGGATCTTGGAGTATAAATACACAAATCACTGAAAGTTGTGCCACAGGTTAGCAAGGCCATGAAAAAAGCAAACCAAGCACTAGGGTTTATTTCTAGAGGGATAGAATTGAAAAGTAGGGAAGTTATGCTAAACCTGTATCAAACCTTGGTTAGATCACACTTACTGCGTGCAGTTCTGGTCGGCATATTATAAAAAGGAAATAGAAGCATGGGAAAGGGTGCAAAGAAGATTTACAAAGATGATACCAGAAATGCGAGGGTATACACATAAGGAAAGGATGAACAGGCTGGGTCTCTTTTTTCTTGAAAAAAGGCTGAGGGGTGACCGAATTGAGGTATTTAAAATTATGAAAGGTTTTGATAGAGTGAATACAGAATGTTTCCACTTATGGGGAAGAGCTTAACTGGAGGCCATCAATAGAAGATAGTCACCAAGAAATCCAATAGGGAATTCAGAAGAAACTTCTTTACCCAGAGAGTGGTGAGAATGTGGAACTCACTACCACAGGGAGTGGTTGAAGTGAATAGTATAGATGCATTTAAGGGGAGGCTGGACAAGCATATGAGGGGGAAGGGAATAGAGGGTTATGCTGATAGATTTAGATGAGGAAAGATGGGAGGAGGCTCGAGTGGAGCATAAACGACGGCATGGACTGGTTGAGCCGAATGGCCTGTTTCTGTGCCGTATATCCTATGTAATCCTATGTTTGAATACAGCATTGTGGGACCCACTTATGGAGGTTGTACAGCAAGTACGCTTGCTGCATTGTTGGCCATATCCTGGGTGGAATTGCTGGATTTTTAGAGGAGGCTGGCAGCCTGCCAGTCCTACTCCAAAGATACATCATGATGGAAGGGGGCCAGGCGGAAGAAGTATCGTCCGAATTTGTCAGTGTGGCCAGGAAGTGAACAGAAACTTGGTGGAAATTGATATCACCCCAAATCGCTCTCCCTTCACCCAGATAACATTGATTTTGCCCTCCAAATGGCCACAATTTCTAAGCCTGTTTCTCGATAAGAACAAGGTTCTATTTCTCCTGCGTAGCGGCCCACGTATCCCAGGGGAGCATGCGGTTCTCAAGTGCCCCATGGCTCACGTGAGCTGGTCCAACCAATCAAAGAAGGGAATCCCCATTCATGCTTTTGGAGATTCCGTATGTACGAAAACCTCCAGAAGCATGAATGGGGATGACATAAAAAATACATCTAATATTAGAAATAATTTTTTAAATTACACATTTAAAAATTAAAATACAATATTAAACATTTAAGACAAAAATTAATTTTTTGAAAAATAAATTTAGATGTTTTAAAGGGGCTCAAAATAACCTTACCTTATTGTACATGTGTTTTAATGTTTAAATCAATGAAAAAAAATTATTTTTATGTTTTTTAAAACTCTTATGCTGGTAAAAGCAGGCCTTACACCTGCTTTTACCAGGCGTAAGAATTTCATGGGCATTCGCTGGGCAGAAGTTGGGCAAATAGCCCAACTCTCCACCTATGGAGGCCCTTTTCCCAGGGATGGCTACGATCTGTCAGATCACAAGTTCCGTGTTTTAGCACATGCGCTTTGTGTGCATAAACCTGGAACTTGCGTGGCCCCTACGCACCCGTGGAGGCCGCAAAGTACGGCCCATTGTCAGGTTCCACATGTACGCTGATGACACCCAGCTCCATCTCACCACCGCCTCTCTTGACCCCTCCACTATCTCTAAATTGTCAGGCTACTTGTCCGGCATCCAGTACTGGATGAGCAGAAATTTCTTCCAACTAAATATTATGAAGACAGATGTCATTGTCTTCGGTCCCCGCCGCAAACTCCGTTCCCTAGCCATTGACTCCAGCCCGCTCCCTGGGAACTATCTGAGGCTGAACCGGACTGTTCGCAATCTTGGTGTCAAATTTGACCCCATGCTGAGCTTCCGACCACATATCCGCGCCATCACTAAGACCGCCCACTCCACCTCCGTAACATCGCCCGACTCCGCCCCGCCTCAGCTCATCTGCTGCTGAAACCCTCGTCCATGCCTTTGTTGCCTCCAGACTTGACCATTCCAACGCTCTCCTGGCCAGCCTCCCATCTTCCACCATTCTTAAACGTAAGCTCATCCAAAACTCTGCTGCCCGTATCCTAACTCGCACTAAGTCCCATTCACCTATCACCCCTGTGTTCGCCTACCTACGTTGGCTGCCGGTTGAGCAATGCCTCTATTTTAAAATTCTCATCCTTGTTTTAAAATCCCTCCATGGCCTCACCCCTCCCTATTTCTGTAACCTTCTCCAGCCCTACAACCCTCTGAGATAGCTGCGCTCCTCCAATTCTGGCCTCTTGCGCATCCCCGATTTTAATATTTCCAGCATTAATGGTCGTGCCTTTTGCGGCCAAGTGCTGGAATTTCCTCCCTAAACCTCTCTGCCTCTCTTTCCTCCTTTAAGATGCTCCTTAAAATGTACTGATGTGCCTCAATAATTCCGAGACTCGAAGGTAGCAGAACAAAACAAGGCTTTTATTAACTTAGAACGAAACACGTAAGCGAGAGAGATGTCGTCCTTCTGGAGACTGGGGCTAGACTGAAAGCTAGCTTACAAACGGGGCCAGGTATGGGCGGAGCCCTACACACAGCACATTCCAGTATACAATACAGCACATTCCAGTACACAATACAATGAGGTCTGGGGGAAGGGAAATGACACTGAAACCGATCTCAGTCACAGGCAGTGATGAATGGAAATATTTCATCACATTCACCCCTTCTATAGATTTAGTCTGTTCGGGGGTTTGATAGTCCTCTGCGACCGACGTGGCTGTTGCGGTGCCGCGGGTGTCGGCTGGGTGTCCCCGGTAGCCTCCTGGGTCTCTGCCGGGGGTGCCGCCAGGGTTGTTGAAGGGGTAGTTGGTGGGGGTGCCGTTGGTCGGTGTTCTTCCGAGGGTGATGAAAGAGTAGTGGGTGGGTAAGAGTTGCTGTGATCGTCGTTGCCGCTATTGCCGTGGTTGTTGTCGATGCCGGCTGGGGCGACGTCTTTTATGGACACGGTGTCCTCCCTTCCGTCGGCGTGCCGGACATATGCGTATTGGGGGTTGGCGTGGAGTAGGTGTACTGGCTCCACGAGAGGGTCCATCTTGTGGCCCCTCACATGCCTTCGCACGAGTACCGGACCTGGGGCGGAGAGCCATGATGGCATGGATACGCCTGAGGTGGATTTCCGGGGAAAGACAAACATTCGTTCATGAGGCGTGGCATTAGTGGCCGTACACAATAGCGACCGTATCGAATGGAGCACATCCGAGAGGACTTCCTGCCAGCGGGAGATAGGGAGGCCCTTGGTCGTTAGAGCTAGAGTGACTGCTTTCCATACTGTCCCGTTCTCTCGCTCCACTTGGCCGTTACCCCGGGGGTTGTAGCTGGTGGTACGGCTCGTGGCGATCCCCCTGGACAGCATGTACTGGCGTAGCTCTTCACTCATGAAGGATGCCCCCCTATCCGTATGGATGTAGCTCGGCATACCAAACAGGCAGAACAGGCTGTTGAGGCATTTAATGACCGTGGCGCTGGTCATGTCTGGACAGGGGAAGGCGAATGGGAACCGGGAGTATTCGTCCACAATGTTCAGGAAGTAAACATTGCGGTCGACGGACGGGAGGGGGCCCTTGAAATCTAAGCTGAGCCGCTCAAAGGGCCGTGTAGCTTTGATTAAGTGGGCTCTATCTGGGCGGTAGAACCGAGGCTTGCACTCAGCGCAAGTGCGGCAGTTCCTGGTCAGGGACCGAACTTCCTCAATCGAGTAGGGTAAGTTACGGGACTTTATGAAGTGGAACAGCCGCGTGACCCCTGGGTGGCAGAGGTCGTTGTGGAGGGTCTGTAGCCGATCCCCGGTGGCGCTGGCACACATCCCTCGTGAGAGGGCGTCAGGGGATTCATTAAGGGCCCCTGGCCGGTAAATGATGTCGTACTCGAAGGTGGAGAGCTCGATCCGCCACCTAAGAATCTTATCATTTTTAATCTTCCCCCTCTGTTTATTATTGAACATAAACGCTACCGACCGCTGGTCGGTAAGTAGGGTGAAGCGTTTGCCGGCTAGGTAGTGGCGCCAGTGGCGCACTGCCTCCACGATGGCTTGGGCCTCCTTTTCCACGGAGGAGTGTCTGATCTCGGGCCCTTGGAGGGTCCTCGAGAAGAAAGCTACGGGCCGCCCCGCCTGGTTGAGGGTGGCCGCCAAGGCGAAGTCAGACGCATCACTTTCCACTTGAAATGGAGTGTTCTCGTCCACTGCCTGTAGCGTGGCCCGCTCAATATCCTGCTTAATGCTTTTGAAGGCGGCGTGGGCCTCAGCAGAGAGCGGGAAAGAGGATGCTTTCAAGAGGGGGCGGGCTTTGTCGGAGTAGTTGGGGACCCATTGGGAATAATAAGAAAATAACCCCAGGCACCTTTTCAGGGCTTTGGGAGTGTTGGGCAGGGGTAGCTCCCATAGGGGGCGCAATCGGTCGGGGTCTGGTCCGATTTCCCCATTCTCCACCACGCTGCCTAGTATGCAGAGGTGCGTGGTGTTGTAAACGCACTTGTCCTCGTTGTAGGTGAGGTTGAGTTTTTGTGCGGTTTTCAGGAACCTCTCGAGGTTCGAGTCGTGATCCTGCTGGTTGTGACCGCAGATGGTGACGTTGTCGAGGTAGGGGAAGGTTGCCTGCAAGTGGTGGTCATCGACCATGCGGTCCATCTCCCTCTGGAAGACCGAGACCCCATTCGTCACCCCAAAGGGGACTCTGAGGAATTGGTAGAGGCGTCCGTTCGCCTCGAAGGCAGTGTACGGGCGGTCCTCTGGTCTGATAGGGAGCTGGTGGTACGCTGACTTGAGGTCGATGGTGGAGAACACCCGGTATTGGGCGATTTGGTTCACCATTTCTGATATGCGGGGTAGCGGGTAGGCGTCTAGTAGGGTGTACCTGTTGATCGTTTGACTATAGTCGATCACCATCCGTTTCTTCTCGCTACCCCTTATCACTACCACTTGGGCACGCCACGGGCTGTTGCTGCGTTCAATAATGCGCTCTTTCAGGAGCCTGTCTACCTCGGTCGCGATAAACCGCCTGTCCTCCCAGCTGTACCTCCTGCTTTTGGTCGCTATTGGCCGGCAGTTAGGGGTAAGGTTCGCGAATAGCGAAGGCGGCTTTACCTTCAGGGTAGCCAGACCGCACACTGTGAGGGGCGGCTGGGACCCACCGTACTTGAGCGTGATGCTTTGGTGGTTGCACTGGAAATCCAGGCCCAAGATCACGCTCGTACATAGGTTCTTCATGATTAATACTTTAAAATTATCATATACAGTTCCGTTAACGCACAATTGTACCGTGCAGTAACCCAGAATGGTCGATGTCTGGGTTTTGTCAGCCATAGAGATGGTACCCTGAGTAGGGACCACCTTTAGGGAGAGTTGTTGTGCCAGTTCTGGGTGGATAAAGCTCTCCGTGCTTCCACTGTCAATTAAGCATTTAACCCGGCACCCGTTTACCTCGATGTCCACCATTGATCTGGATAGCGGGTGCGGCCTGGTCTGGTCCACTGTGACCGATGCCACTGTAGGGCCCTGATCGATACAAGATGGCGTCCACGCTGTCTGCTCACAAGATGGCGGACCCCACGAGGTCGGGCAAGATGGCGTCCAAGATGGCCGCTCCCACGGCGCACACGCGGCGGTGGCGGGTTTTCCGGCGGTTGGTTTTCCGGCGGGGTTCCCTCTGCACACCTTCCCGAAGTGCCCCTTCTTACCGCACTTAAAGCAGGTGGTGCCTTTTGCCGGGCACAGGTTTCTGGTGTGCTTTGGCTGCCCGCAGAAGTAGCAGTTGGGTCCCTGACACGTCGCGGCTGTCGTAGGGCTTCTGGGGGGAGAGCGGGGCCCAGCCGGTGTCGGGCTGTCGGGCGGGGAAGATGCCTTCCAAGATGGCAGCGCCCTCGGTGCACACGTGGCGGCGTGGACGGCGCGGGCTGAAGAGTAGGCGTCCGAGTTTCTCTGGGCCACATCCAGGGATCGCGCGGTGTCCGCAGCCTGTTTCAGGTCCAACCCCGTTTTTTTCCAGCAGTCTTTGCCGGATGTAAGTGGAGCTGAGGCCTGTGATGAAGGCATCGCGAACAAGCTCGTCAGTGTACACTGCGGCTTTTACATCTCGGCACTTGCAGTCTTTGCCAAGCATTTTCAGGGTGCTTAGGAACTCCTCCACCGATTCCCCAGGTCGCTGTGCGCGGGTGGCGAGCAGGTGCCTAGCATACACCTCATTCGTAGGCTGCTGGTAATGCGCCTTTAAGATGTCGCAGGCGGCCAGGTACGTCTCGGCGTCTTGGATGAGGGGGTAAACCCGGTGGCTTACCCAATTCCGCAGAATTCCGAGTCTCATCCTTGCAGCGTCCGTAGCGTCTTTGACGGCTGCGGAATTGTCCAGGAAGAATTCCATACACTCAAACCAGTGTCCGAAGCGTGCTGATGCGTCCGGAGCATGTTGATCCAAATCCAAACGTTCGGGTTTCAGGAGTTGATCCATAGTGTTGAAAATAAGTTAATAAAATTGATGTGCCTCAATAATTCCGAGACTCGAAGGTAGCAGAACAAAACAAGGCTTTTATTAACTTAGAACGAAACACGTAAGCGAGAGAGATGTCGTCCTTCTGGAGACTGGGGCTAGACTGAAAGCTAGCTTACAAACGGGGCCAGGTATGGGCGGAGCCCTACACACAGCACATTCCAGTATACAATACAGCACATTCCAGTACACAATACAATGAGGTCTGGGGGAAGGGAAATGACACTGAAACCGATCTCAGTCACAGGCAGTGATGAATGGAAATATTTCATCACATGTACGTCTTTGACCAAGCTTATGGTCATCTGCCATAACATCTCCTTATGTGGCTCAGTGTCAGATTTAGTTTGATAATGCTCCTGTGAAGCGCCTTGGGATCTTATACTACGTTAAGTTGTTATATAAATGCAAGTTGCTGTTGTTGTTGTTGAAGTATCAACATCACAAATTGTCAACGTCTTTGTGTGAACATATTTACTTATTAAAGACTTGGAGGGAAAAATAGCACCGGCAATCGCTAACTTCAGTTTTTGTACCCCAACAGGGAGGTGGAACACTAATTCAAGTGCTCCACTTCCTTCTTAGACTGCTAACCCCGAATACCAGGGTGGTGTGTTCTGCAGTGCTACACACTGGGCCACGTAGTGCTGCCGCATGGAATGGCTCATCCCCTTATTAAAGGGGAGGGCCCAAGCCCACAACTCTGCGGGGCCCTACCTGGACCACCGGGGAGCGGGCTGCCGTGCCAGTAGCCCAGCACTCAAGAGGAGTGCCAGGCTGCCAGATCGCGGCACGGACCCAGCGTTCAAAGACACAATGGGCTGCGACAAGTAATTCAGCCGATTTTTTTCCCTTGCCTGCCACCTCCCCTTTAGTTACCGCCCTGCAAGCCTCCTGCGGCTTTGTTCCCGCCCCCTGAATCGGTCGCAGTCATCGACCGGCGCAGATTCAGGAGGCGTGAGCCAATTTTGCAGGCGGGGTGAAAACGGGGCACTGCACATAGTGATGACGTCGTCATCGCCTGCGCATCGGAATGGGGCGCTACCGCCGCTGCTAAACCCCCACTGAATTTAGCGGGAGTCGTTAGTGGTGCCCCGTTAGTGTCCCTGTGGTTGCTAACGAGAGGCGCAAATGCACCGAATTTCTAGCCCTTGGACTGCAATTGTGATCAGTTTAAACAGATACTGCCATTGACTCAAAATTGATTAAAATATCTTCATTTACAGTGGGTGAATTGCATATATTTAAAAATAGATACCAGGAGAGTTCAAGACCATAATCGAATCTTGTGGGCCAGATGATTGTTATAAGCTGCCCTCTTACGACATAATTTGAAAGTCTAGATTACAACGTTATGAGGTATCCATTTTTCTATATACAATTAAGAGTCAATTTGTTTTGATGACAATTCATTTGTACTTTTTTGAAAGCCAGACAGAAGCACTGGCATGGATTTGCCTCAAAATTACCACTCGTTTTGTGGTGGATTTGGAGCAATAAATGGAGTAAAATGGGTTCACCACAAATTCACCACTAAAAGACTGCACCTGAACTTTTGCTGTTAGTTTCACTCAGCTCTGCTCAAAGTATTGCTTTGCACTGGGGACATGGGTGTCCCATTGGGATTCACTCTTTCTCATGCTATGAAAGGAGGACGTTGAGGAAAAGGAAGAGGCTAAACTGAAAGCTCTTAGAGTGTGGCATCACAGAAGACATCTCTTCCCGAAGGGTCATTGACCTGAAATGTTAGCTCTGTTTCTCTCTCTACAGATGCTGCCTGATCTGCTGAGTATTTCCAGCATTTTCTGTTTTTATTTCTCTTCCCTACATGCTCTTACCCACTTACCAGGGTCTACAGACTAAGATCATCTTATTTAGACATCAGTGGCTTAGAAGGCTGTACTTTCCCCAGAGCTAAGTGGAGAAATTTATCAAATGCTGTTTGAAGACCTACAGCTCACTTCCATTCGGAGAACAGCATTTTCTGTGTCAGTCAAGGTCATGACTGCTTTGAATTTCTTTGCATCTAGGCAACATCTTTGCCACATTAGTCAGACAGCTGCTTACCATTGTATCAAGAAAGACACTGATGTTATATTCAGGAGGGCTGGGTAATTCATATACTTCCCATTGGAAGCAGACAAATGAAGAGAGAGAACTATCTATTTCTGCAGATTGACACGGTTCCCACTGGTGCAGGGAGCAATTAACACAACACACATATTTAGAGGGTGAATATTAGAAGGTTATAGGATTACTACTAGTTACAGGTAGGATATCTGGGCATTACAACTATTGCTACCAGTTACATATAGACTATCAGTAAGTTATTGTATTACTGTTGGTTATGAGGAGAATCTGAGTGTTACCATTATTACTATTAGTTAACAATGCAATTTCAGCGAGTTATATTAGTTACTGATGGAATCAAAGTTTATCCCTTCTCTGGATTCCCCCCTGCGAATCCCTCCCCGCCTTCGGATTCACCTCTTCCCCACCTGTGGCTTCACTTTTTCACCTCCTCGTGGGTGGCCTCCTGCTTCTCGGAACTTTTCACACAACAGCTGCTGGCACGAAACCACAAGCAAAGATACTCAACTATGGGGACCTCACTGTTATAAGGTAAATGCAATAACATCTCCAGATGTCGCATGATTAGATGTCACATGATCAAACTTCACATAGTCAGAACATCATGTGATTAAACCTCCAGGAATGCCTCCAACACTGTTGGCAACCCTAAACACAATGCAGGACTCAGCATATTTATAACATGTTTGAAATGGAGACAGAACTGTACACAATCCAGCACCTTGAATTGATACATGCTTATTTTGGAAATTTGGCCCTGTTCCTCCTAATTCTCTAAATCAATACAGTACAGCAGAAATGCTAGGTATATTTGAGCTAATAAATTTAGTACAAGGAACCATGATTGATATTAAATTCACTACTATGACTGGTACAAGGATTATCTGTGCTGAGAACACAATTTTAAGCAAACAAAGAAATGCAATGACAGAAAACAGAATGGTGGCAACTCAAATCAACAGGAATTAAATGACAGGTCTTGGAAGAAAAATCACAGCTCAGAAATCAAGACAGCTCAGGCAGTTAAAAAAAATAGGCCAACTGAAACAGGAAGTATTAAGCTTGATGCAAAAGAGCATAGAAACACATGGACACAAGTGCTGAGATGGCAGATAATGTATCTGTCAAAATGATTTTAATTTAACTTGCAGCATTACAGCATCCATGCTGTTATACAATTAGAGAAAATTAGTTGACGGGAGGCATTAATCAGCACTGACACAATAAAGAGGCACGGCTGGTAATACCTCTGCCTGCTGCTTGTTACGAGCTACAGCTGTCACATCAGACCAGAAGCTACAGGGATAGCACTGACTTAATTGGAATCCTATGATCCTCAGATCAAAATTTATCCATTACTTAAAAAAATGTGAGATTTGCTAGCTGTGCAAGGTTGTTCTCTAAATGATTACTTATAGTGTGCAACACCCATTCATAAGAAAACCAGCTTTCAATTACTGGTTGTCAATTAAGGACATAAATTTTAGTAAAGCGCTAAGAGGTGATTAGGGCAGAGGCTAGGAACAAATGTTTTGATGTATTTCAATGTAGGTCTCTGTAATGTTATCTTATATCGTAGTATTAAGAGGCTTACAAGTAGATATCGTTGAGTACTCTTTATTAGGTCTTGAGTCAGTGCCAGCTCGTGCAGTACTGCCGCATGGCCAAGATGGCTTCCTATTTATCCGACTGCCGTCAAGCAGCTGTCTTTGCCACAGCTACCGTCAAGCAGCTGTCTTTACTACAGCTACAGTTATCTGTACATCTTTCCCCCGCAACGATGACATAAACAGTAAACACCATAACATAACACATAGAACACATATTAACAACATATAAAAACAGTCAGTGTAACTACTATTAATTACTATTAACAACATGTAAAAACTGTCAGTGTAACTATACCTTGCAATAACTGCCGGTACATATAAACACTACCCACACCCAGAAGTCCATTAGCTGTTTACAGTCTTTCCCTTGTCTACAGGTCGAGTCTAACGACAGGCTTTCTGGTGCGCTGTGACCTGTGTAGCTGAGCGGGTATTTGCTGGGCCAACCCAGTTGTGTCCATTAAGTTCATGTCTGTACCTCACGGATCCCTTGTCTCATTGTCACCCCTGTGTACTTCATCACTTTGTGGCATTGCCCTCGTCTCCTCATCACTCTGTCGGATTTCCATCATCAGCTCATCCTCTCTGTCCTCCTGCAGCTGATAGGTCTCGGTGGTTTTCAGTAGGTGCCTCCTGTTTCTGCGATACACATTGCCATTTTCTGTCATGACACTGTATGACCTGGGGGCAACCTGTTGTAGAACGGTGGCTCTTTGATTCCATGACCCAGGCTCTTCAATGCGAACTACATCCTTCTCCTGTAGAGGCACTAGTGCAGTGGCTGGGCAGGTCATGGAGCGTTTTTTGTTTCCGCTGAAGTTTCCGGGCCTTGTCTGCCCATACCTCATCTCTGTGATCAGGTGTGACATGCCTGGGAAGTCGAGAACGGATTTTGCGACCCAGTAAGAGCTCAGCTGGAGACTTGCCACTTTCCAGCGGGGCCACCCTGTACGACATCATGGCCAGATATGGGTCAGTGTTGCTGTGTGCTGCTTTCTTTAATAGTCTTTTCACAATCTGCACCCCCTTCTCCGCTTTTCCATTGGCCTGAGGGTACAGCGGGCTGGAGGTTACATGCTTAAACTCATACTCTGTAGCAAACGACTGAAACTCATGACTGGCATAGGGAGAGCCATTATCAGAGACCAGAGTTAGAGAGATGCCCTGCCTGGAAAAGATTGACTTCAGGTGAGTTATCACAGCTCTTGATGTGGTGCTGGGTAGGAGAGCCATCTCAGGATAATTAGAGTAATAATCAATAACTAACAAATAGTCTTTTCCTTCGTAGTGAAAAATATCAGTTCCTAGCTTTTCCCAAGGTTGTGATGGGAGCTCTGTGGTAATGAGGGGCTCTTTTGTTTGCTTGTAGTGATACTCCTGACATGTAGCACACTCACTGATCATCTGGTCAATATCAGAGTTCATGTTTGGCCAGTAGAGTGCCTCACGTGCTCTCCTTTTTGACTTTTCCACACCCAGGTGCCCTTCATGTATCCTGTGAAGCATTTCTCGTCGCATAGAGATGGGCACTACAATCCTGTCACACTTAAGCAGTAGTCCATTGACCACAGAAAGCTCAGACTGAATATGATGATATTGTTTACATGACCCTTTCTTCCAACCCTCTTGAAGATTTCTCATCACTTTCCTCAGAACAGGGTCCTTTGATGTCTCTGTGGCTATCTTTGATAGTTGTTCCTGTGAGGCGGGCAATGCTGCATAGACCATATCCACATGAAGGTCCACATCCTCTTCTGTTTCACTGTTTTGTGTGGCACGAGGCGCAGCCCTGGATAGTGTATCTGCAATGAACATTTGTGTCCCTGGCACATTTGTGAGCTCAAAATCATAACATTGTAGTCTCATCATTAGGCGCTGTATCCGTGATGACATGTCACACAGATTCTTTTTTGCGATCCTTAGCAGTGGCTTATGGTCAGTTTCTAGGATAACTTTGGGAAGTCCATAGATGTAGGTATGAAATTTTTCACACCCAAATGCCAAGCCCAGGCACTCCTTCTCTATTTGCGCATACCGGCACTCTGTAGCCGTCATGGAGCATGACGCATATGCCACTGGTCGCCATTCTCCTTCATCTTCCTGTAGAAGGACAGCCCCTAATCCATCCTTAGAGGCATCTGTGGACACTTTTGTCCTCTTTTCAGGGCAGAAGAACTTCAGTAGGGGTTCACTTGCTAGAATGTGTAGCAGCCCCTTCCATTCATTCTCATATTCATGTCCCTATTGGAACCCTGTCTCTTGGTGCAGCAGTTTTCTCAAGTGAGCGGTTTTCACTGCCAGATTTGGAATGAATTTCCCTAGGTAATTAACCATGCCAAGGGCCCACTGAACCCCTTTCTTGTCCTTCAGTTTTTCCATGTCATGTATGGCCTTTACCTTTGACTTGCCTGGCTGAATCCCTTCTGCAGAAATCTTGTCCCCGAGGAATGTGAATTCATTGACGCTGAACTGACATTTGTCTTTATTTAGTTTGAGTCCATACTGCCGTATCCTCTGAAGTGTTTTTTCCAGTCTGGTGTCGTGCTCTCCCTGAGTGGAGCTCCATACTACCAGATCATCCACGTACACCCGCACACCATCCAGGCCCTTGATGATTTGCTCCATTGCTCTGTGGAAGATTTCTGGGGCGGAGCTAATGCCGAAGGGCAGGCGCTGGTAAGAGTATCGACCAAACGGGGTGTTAAAGGTGCACAGCTTAGCACTCTCTTCATCAAGTTTCAGCTGCCAGAATCCATGCGAGGCGTCCATCTTGGAGAAGAATTTTGCTCCTGTCATTTTGCTGACTATTTCCTCTCTCTTTGGGATTTGATACTGCTCTCTTTTTATATTAGCGTTAAGGTCCTTGGGATCCATGCAGACATGCAATTTATCAGTCTTTTTTTAATTGACGCAAACCATGGAATTTACCCAGTCAGTCGGTTCCTCAGTCTTCTTTATGACATCTAGTCCCTCCATGCAGTCCAGCTCTTTCCGCAGTTTCTCACGGAGGGCCACCAGAACTCTCCTGGGTGCATGAATCACAGGTTCTGCGTCATTTCTCAGTTTGATGGAGTATGTAAAGGGCAGTGCTCCTAAACCCTGAAATACATCCGCGTACTTGTGTGTTATAGCATCATGCTTTAGATTTGTACTGTCTTGGGGGGCACTCTGCACACAGTTCAGTTCATTAATAGTATAGACTCGTTTTACCAAGCCCAAATCCACACATGCCTTATCCCCCAACTGTTAGATCTGTGTGTTAATGGAGACACGGAATGCAGGAGTTGATTTAACAAGTGTTTACTGAACAAAGTCTAGAGGTGAACTAACTACACAAGACGCTATACAGGCTTATATACCCGAGTGGTCACTACTGGTACTACAGTACACAGGGGCTTCAAAAACATAGTTCCTCTTAAAGGTACATACACTACAATTCCTCCCTTTTTAGATAAATAGTACATAACATTTTAAGTACTCATTAAATAACATTTTTACAAGAACAATAATCTACACATTTGCTGAAGTTAATCAATTACAAATTCAGTCTCTCTGGAGGCTTCCTGACTCGGTCCGGATAAAGCCTCGGTGGTGTAGTAGGTTTCGGTGGTGTAGTAGGTTCTTTTGGCAAGGTTGATTCGGCTTCAATGCCAGTGTCGGGTTCATCTGGTTCCAGTATCACCGGATCGGAGGTAGATACTATGGGTATCTCTGCTTCATCACTAGGCGTATAGAGTTGTGGTGTAGGTTGTCCTTTTTAGGATGACTCTATGATCTGGTCAGCATGGCGCCTTATTATGCTTTCTCCAATGTCCACGGTATACATCAGCGGTCCTAGTCGTGTGCAAATAGTTCCAGGCTGCCATTTCTCGGTACGGTAGTCCCGGGCCAAAACTGGTTGACCTATCTGGAAGGTTCTAGTTGGCCTTTCATTCATGCTTTGAAATTGCCGGTTCTCTACGTCCCTTCTGACGTTTGGCTTGACCAAATCCAGCCGGCATCTTAGTCTTCTACTGAAAAACATCATGGCGGGGGTTTGGTTTGTAACCACATGTGTTGTATTCCTGTATGCAAACAAGAAGTTATCTACCTTATGTTGTAGATTTATGTCTTCATTACCCATGGCCTTTATGGCCTTCTTGAAGGTCTGGACAAACCTTTCAGCTAATCCATTGGTGGCGGGACGGTATGGGGCGGACGTGTGGTGCTTAACCCCATTGTTTTTTTTAAGAACTTCCTGAATTCTTCGGATACAAATTGCGGTCCATTATCAGAACAGATCTGTTCAGGCAGCCCATTCCTGGCGAATATGGTCCTTAATACTGTGATGTTTTTTTCCATGGTGGTGGAGGACATCTTTATTACCTCCGGCCACTTGGAGTGTGCATCCACCGCGATTAAGAACATTGAGTCCATAAATGGACCAGCAAGGTCGATATGTACCCTTTGCCATGGAGATGAGGGCCACTCCCATGGATGTAGAGGGGCTTGTGGTGGGGCGTTTTGGACCTTCTGGCATCCTAGACAGCTCTTGGTCATTTCTTCGATGTCTCCATCGATACCTGGCCACCACACAAACGCTCTGGCTAAGTTCTTCATTTTCACTCCACCCAGATGCCCCTCGTGAAGCTCCTTTAGCACTTTATCCTTGAGTTTGGGTGGAATCACCACTCTGGATCCACACATCAAGGTTCCTCGGCACACTGACAGCTGTTCTCTTCTTTGCGAGAATGCTGGCAACAGTGGTTCGCCATGTGCTGGCCATCCCTTCACCGTTAAATCGTAGACTAGTGAGAGAGTCGGGTCATTTCTCGTTTCCTTTTCAATGGTAGAATTTGTCACCGGTAGACATTCCACTATGGTCGAGTGGAACATCTCCACTGGGTCCACTGTAGGCACCTCTTCTACCGTTGGCAACGGTAGGCGCGATAAGCCGTCAGCATTCCCATGCTGTTTTGTTCCTTTGTATTCTATGTCATATTGGTGTGCTCCTAGGAAAAGGGACCACCTCTGTAGCCTTTGCGCTGTCATAATGGGAACACCCTTTTTAGGGTTGAATATGGAGACGAGGGGTTGATGGTCAGTCAACAAGGTAAATTTTTGTCCGTGTAGGTAATGGTTGAATTTCTTCACCCCCCACACCAGGCTGAGTGCCTCCCTGTCGATCTGGGCATAGTTACGCTCAGCTGAGTTCAATGAGCGTGACGCAAAAGCTATCGGCCGCTCCGAGCCATCAGGGAATCTATGCGATAATGCCGCTCCCACGCCGTAAGGGGATGCATCGCACGCCAGTCTGATTGGCAGTGATGGGTTGTAATGAGCCAACACTTCCCTGGACGTGATCAAGCCTTTGCATTTATGGAAGGCACGTTTACAGTCTTCGCTCCATTTCCAAACTACTCCCGTTTGTAGTAGTGCGTTAAGAGGGTGCAGAACCGTTGATAAGTTCGGTAAAAATTTATGATAGTAATTTATTAATCCCAGGAACGACCTTAATTGTGAGAAATTTTCAGGCGCGGGGGCTTTTACGACCGCTTCAATTTTTTCAGGTGACTTATGCAACCCTTCTTCGTTAATGACATGGCCACAATATGATATTTGTTTCTGGAAAAATTCACACTTTGGGCGATTTGCTCGTAGGCCCCATTCTCTCAGCCTCGTGAGCACCTGCTCCAAGTTGGCAAGGTGCTCGTTGTCGTTTTCTCCTGTTACAAGGATGTCGTCTAGGTAGCATTGAGTCCCCGGAATCCCTTGCAGGACTTGCTCCATAGCTCTTTGCCAGATAGCTGGAGCTGATGCCACTCCGAAAACCAGTCGATTGTACTGGTACAGGCCTTTGTGTGTGTTTATCGTGAGATACTTTTTAGAGGCCTCCTCAACCTCCATCTGTAGATATGCCTGTGCCAAGTCAATTTTGGTGAAACGTTTCCCTCCGGATTGTGAGGCGAAAATATCTTCTATCCTCGGAAGAGGATACTGTACCGTGTGAAGAACCGGGCTTACAGTCACCTTGAAGTCCCCACAGATGCGAATTTTTCTCTGTTCCTCAGATTTATCATTATTCAACGTTTTCTTCATGACCGGGACGATGGGTGTTGCCCACTCGCTCCAATCTACCTTGGATAACACGCCTGCTTTTTCCAAATTCTCCAGCTCTGCCTTGACGGCTGGACGAATTGCGTATGGCACCGGCCTTGCCTTAAAAAACTTGGGAATTGCCGCATCTTCCACTTTTATTGAGGCGGTGGCGCCTTTCAGGGTTCCTAGTTCCTGTTGAAACACTTCTTTGGCGTTAGCCAAGATTTCTTTTAATCGTCCAGGTATGACGTCATCATCATTTTTTTTCTTACTGGTCACCGTCAGTGCCTGAATGGAGTGCCAGTCTAAATGTATCTTTCTGATCCATTCACGTCCCAACAACGGTGGACCACCATCTTGCAGAACGTATAAATACAACTTCTGTATTTCCTTGCCGTTGTATACAACAGGCACCCTTATTTTCCCTCTGGGGTATACTTTCTGCCCCGTATATGTCTTCAAGATAATGGATGTGTCTTTCAAAGGTATATGCGGAAATAGCCGCTCGTAATCCCGTCGACTCATGACGGTCAGAGCTGATCCTGTATCTAGCTCCATTTTGACTGGGGACCCCGCTATCGTGAGGGTAACCCAAATGGTCTGGTAATCATCTTTGGCAATTACATTATGTAATTTGAGACAGCTTAGTCTCTTGTTTCCGGAGTCGCTATCGCTCTTCTGGTCTTCGGAGCTACTGTCCGTCATCATTTGCACCTTTCTGTACTTTTCCTTATTGACCTTTTTACTGTCAGCGGATTTCTTTCCAGATCTGCATACACGTGCAATGTGTCCCATCTTACCGCATTGCCTGCATGATTTGTCCTTGAACCAGCAGTCCTTCTGGTCATGGGTGGATCTGCCGCAGCGATAACATCTCTCGAAACCCCGTGTCATTTCATGGGTGCCGAAGTCCTGTGGCTTTTGCTGTATCTCTGCAGCTCCTCTTGCTGCTGCTTCATATGATACAGCCACACTGAAAGCCTTGTCCAGTGTCAAATCTTTCTCAGAAAGTAATCTTTTCTGTGTTCCTTCGCTTAGGAGACCGCAGACGAATTTGTCTCGTAGAGAATCTGCCAGTCCTGCCCCGAATTGGCAGTGTTTTGACAGTTTTCGTAATTCGGTGAGGTAATCAGTGTTACTTTCATTCTTGTGCTGATTCCTCCTGAAGAATTTGAATCGTTCCGCTATCAGCAGCGGTGTTGGGTTTAAGTGCTCCTGTAAGGTATCAACAATCTCCTTAAAATTCTTGTCCATCGGTTTGGCGGGAGTGATCAAGTTTCGTAACAGCCCGTATGTCCTTGCGCCCATCAGATTTAGAAGTACCAATGCCTTTTTATCATCCGCTACTTCATTCGCCTTGCAATATACCTCCACTCTTTCCACATATGTGGTCCAATCCTCTATATCACTATCGAAAGCAGTAATATTGCCAGCCTTCTGCATCCTGAAAATCAAAAATGGCGCCTCCCACGCTTTTCCTTCTTCCCCGCCGAGTCAAGATGACGCCTCCCACGCTTTCCCGCCGCTGCCGCTGCTGCCAACGCTGTTCTCCGCGGTTCCCGTTGCGACCTGCAGCTTTTCGCGGTATTTCTATTTTTCTTCTTTTTATATATATATATCTTTTAAACAGTTTCTCCGTTACTTGGAGAACCATTCCCATCGTGGAGCGGACCCTCTGGGACTTTCCCCTCCCTCTGCTCGGTCCGAACGCCGACCTGCTTTGCAGCACCGGCCGCCTCCGGAGTGTTCCACCCTCTGTCTCTCTTTGCTTCTGCTTTCCGACTCGCTGCCCGGCCCTGCTGCAGAGCCACCCGATCGAGCCCCAGCCCGCTGCAGCCCAGGAAGGATCAGTGCACTACCTGCCACCAGCCCGTTTAGCTGGTGAAACCACAGTTTTTTTTTCTTGCTTCTGGCTTCGACCTTCGTCTGAGGAATCGATCTCCTTGAGGTGCTGCCGAATTGCAGGTAAGTTCGTTTCTAACTCGTCGCCACTGTTAGATCCGTGTGTTAATGGAGACACGGAAGGCAGGAATTGATTTAACAAGTGTTTACTGAACAAAGTCTGGAGGTGAACTAACTACACAAGACGCTATACAGGCTTATATACCCGAGTGGTCACTACTGGTACTACAGTACACAGGGGCTTCAAAAACATAGTTCCTCTTAAAGGTACATGCACTACACCAACAGTGACTCATGTCCTTCAGGCACTATAACAAACGTCAATGGGTGAATGCGATTTTTTACCTTAACATTCAGCCTACACGTTCCTTTTGTTTCAATACTTTGTCCATTGTACACCTTCAAAGCCACTGTCTTGTTCAGTATTTTTGGTCTCACTTTGAGATTCCGTGCATCACTCCAGCTTATGAGGTTTGCCTTAGCACCTGTATCTAGCTTGAAGGGAACAATGGTGCCATTTACCAGCAAGGGGGCTATCCAAACTTCAGTCTTTAGTCCTACGGAATGTACTTCGTTTTCCATATCTTTACCCTGTTTTAAGTCATTTTGCACCATTCCAACATACAAAGTCTCCGATTCCGTGTCTTCAGTCTCAATAGCATGCACTGTCTTTTTACCTTCGGTTTTCTCTTCCCAAAAGCACATTTTAGCAAAGTGATTCCTGCCTTTACATTTTGCGCAGTTCTTCCCATAAGCCGGACACTGTCTTGCCACGTGTCTATTGCCGCACCGTCTGCAATCGTATGGCATCATAGTCCTGAACTCTGTGTGCCCTCGTGTCCCTTCTGTGTACTACATCCACTGGTAGGTTGTCCAGTCCCAGCGTTCTCACGCCCGTTGCAGTAGTTCTCCCATCGAATTTTTGCATGTGCATGGCTGAGAGTTTACTAGCATGACATATTTTTACTGCAGCATCCAAAGTTAAGTCATTGTCCCTAAGCATTCTCTCCCTCACCTTCTTGTCAAGTATTCCGAAAACGACCTGATCGCATATCATCGATTCCTTCAATTCTCCAAAGTTACATGTTTGTGCTTTTGTTTTTAAGTCCGTCAGAAAAACATCAAAGGATTCTCCTTGCTTTTGCCCACGGGAGCGAAAAACAAATCTCTCGAACGTTTCATTCTTTTTAGGTGTGCAGTATTTATTGAACAAATCTATCACCTTGTCCAGATCATTTTTGTCACCTTCAGCTGCGAACATAAATATATTATACAGCTCGATTGCCTGCGAGCCAGCCACTGTTAGCAACAAAGCTACCTTACGTGTTCCAGAGCTAGTCGTGGCATCGATCGCTGTGAGGTAGAGAAGAAAGCGTTGTTTGAATTTGCGTCAATTTTCGTCCAGATTTCCTTCAAGTTGCAGGCTAGTCGGTGGTTTTATCCCTTCCATTGTTGTGGTATGCCCGTATCGTGCATTCTATAAATCCTGGTACCATGTAATGTTATCTTATATCGTAGTATTAAGAGGCTTACGAGTAGATATCGTTGAGTACTCTTTATTAGGTCTTGAGTCAGTGCCAGCTCGTGTAGTACTGCCGCATGGCCAAGATGGCTTCCTATTTATCCGACTGCCATCAAGCAGCTGTCTTTACTACAGCTACCATCAAGCAGCTATCTTTACTACAGCTACAGTTATCTGTACAGTCTCTTAAATTCAGTCTTTTAAAAGAAATGTTGGTATAAGGAAGCCAGTTCGTCCCGAGAGTGGCAGGGAGCCCAGATGTCTCGATCGAAAGTTTTCAGATTTTTCTGTGTGAAGGACCCTATGCAAATTATTGATACTCTCCCAGAAACCCCCTCTATTTTCAGAACAGAAAGTGCTTTCATTCCATCAATGTGTAGCTAGCATGTGACGTTAATCACCCAAATCTACATGTCACTGCTAGATACCTGGGGAGCTGCCATGATTCTTTCACTATGCAACACTCCACCATTCTAGTCCTCATGACATGTATCAAAGTGGTCAATTGTGATCAGGGCTATCTCCTCTACTCATAGCTAGAGAATTTGGAGATCTTCCACTCTCAGCAGACTTAGGGTCTTTCATTGTGGTGGTCATACCCCAGTGGTATTTCTTGGTGGCTTGTTGTAGGCCAATTTTTTTTTTCTTTGAAGGGAAAGAAGACAATGTTACAGGTCTGTGAGAGACATGGACACTTTCCCCCATATGAGCGCACGCATCCCATGTTGCGTAGAATTAGAGGTGTGTTGTCCCTTTAAATGAAGTGTCCTTGAAGACTAGCAGTAGTCATTGTGGCAGGAAAATGAGTTGAGACAATGGCAGATAAGTGTAAAGGGAGATAAGTGTTTGGAGAGGTTGTCCTTTGCAGTAATGAGTTTCCATGACACACAGGTACAGAGAGGAAAAAGAATGATAGGTCAGGCGGTGAGTGAAGGCTCTGTTAGTGGTAGAGGATGTGTGTTGGCATGGTTGCCTTGTTTTCCTTCGCCATCCTTGTGAGGTCCCTGAACCTCTCTGCACCATGTAGCAGTTCTTGGGTGGTGAGGCTGCGCATTCTGCCTCTGCCACTTCCCTGCAGGCAACTTGTACTACACTCTTTTGGGGCTTTATGGGACGGTCCCTCCTTGTCCTCACTTCTGCCAGCAGCACCTCCACAAATTCATCTGAAAACCTTGATGCTCATGTTGTTGCTTCGATGCCCAAGATTGCTGCTTCCTCAGTCACCTTTCAGTGCCTGGAGCTGCAAATTCAAGTTTCCCCTTTAACTGGCTGCTGTTTTTTCAGTCGACATCAGAATTGTACTTCTCTCTCTCCCAAAGGCAGTCGTTTGGCCTCCAAAACATCCTGCACGGTTAATAAGGGTTCTGGGAGGAAATAGTTGTGGTTTCACATTGGTGGGTGTTGGGACCAACCTACCGCATACCCACTAACGAGAGGAGAATCCCAGCCTGTGTGTAAACAGGCTATTCGACTGTAGGGGACATCATCGTTGAAACCAATTTTGACTTCATCTGATCTCCACACAAGCAGTTTCAGCAAGGTAGTGATTAGGAGTGGGACCCTTGGTCAATTTTACCCCTAACAGAGGGGCACTGAGGCCAATTATACTGCCTCTATCATTGTCCTGCATGAGATCAGCGAACTCAGTACAGACTAGAGCTTGAAGCTGGGATTTCCCTGGTTTGTATGGCTCAGCTATTCACTGAGCCATTGTGGAAGCCATGCTATTTTAGTTTTTAATTATCCGTCTTTCAATCATGAAAAAGTCTAAAAATACTTCTGCTGGGTGGGCATTTTACCTCTGTAATAAAATATTATGGTGAATCATGAATCGCTTCAGCACTGAAGGCAAGGATTACTGCAGTGCTCCAAAAATGTGGACAGAGAAATATCCGAGGTCATCGGGGTTATCACTGGAATATACATAAAAAGTTACACTAAAAACGTAATTGTCTAACTTTATATTTTTCAGCTCACAAGGCAAGGCTCATCTTATTCCTTCAAACAAAGATGATAGTTTTACCGAGGATTGTGAAAATATGGTCATTTGAATGGATGGTTTTGATTTGCAAGTTCAACCAAATACTGTAGCCAGAAGTAAAAATCGAATTATTGAGTGGACTATTTTGAAACTAACAGGAGTTTCTCCGCTACCAGGTTAAGGTGTAAAAGAGATGTTTTGTGAAAGATTCAGTCCTGAGTGTTTCACAATCGTTTATCACCTACTGAAACCTGTCCTTGCAAATGGGGGTTAACAAATGGTTTTGTTCTAAGGCACTAACTGGGTACTTTGTTGTTAATCATTGTCAGCACTCTTATAGGGGCCAATTTCCATCCCCTCTGCTGGGCAGAAACAGAGTGGTAACACAATCAAAATATCAGGCAGCATTTATCACCTTGTTTCTTCTGAGGTCTGTGTCTCCACCACTTTGGGAGCCTCATTAATGCACGCAAATTGGGGTCCTATGACATCATTAGGACCCCGATACAGTTTTGTAGTTCCCATGGAAAGAGTGTGCGCCACTCACCCATTGGTACATGACATTGAGCGGACTAACCAACGGCCCTTAAAGGGACCACTGCAGGCTGCTCAAAAAAAAGATGAAACTCTACCCCATACTTTTTTTTAAATTTAGTTTTGTCCTCGTCACTTCCTCTAGCTAGGAAGATGTGCCCTTTAAGAGATATCCATTGCTGTTCCACTACAAATATAAATTAGTAAAATACTATTGCTCCTATGGAATGTACATTTGAACAGAACTTTGTTTTAAATATTCAGTCCTATAAATCAGTCATTTCAAATAGTAAATCACCATTTTCCTTTATAACAAAGGCACACTGATTATTACTTTATAAACTACAAATTCAACCTTCATTATTCATAGATCACATATTTCTATACCCTCCCCTTAGAAACGTGCTTTCTTCAAACCATGGTTGCACCCAATAGCTGTAATATATTTATAATCTTGGCTTGGTGCCTGCATGTAACAATAGTCCTGGCAACACTGCACGCTTCATGCATAAACACCCTTTACAACACCAGTGGGGCACGTGTAGTGCAATGATTGACACAATGCAATGATTATAGTGATAGAATGATAAACAGTGGAAAAAATGTGCAATGTGTACATAATTCCAAAGTTAAACAGAGTCCATAAGTAACTGATAACATCCAGCTGATTATGGACAAACCTCTAAGGTCCCTAATTACAGCAATTATGCACCATAGCTCAAATTATGAGAGGGGCAGAATTTTTTTCCTAAGCACAGTTAGTTGTGTTGTTTCAATTTAGTTTTATATGGATTTCCATTTCAGCTAGTTATAAAAACACCGCTAGTATCAGGATCTTGGATTGTGAAGTAATGTGTATTTAAAGCTTAGCTTTTACAATATTCAGCTATTGGTGCACCTTGTGTACGTGTATCTTTAATATATTAAATCCATGTATGGGTCATACATTCCATTGAGAAGTCCTATGTAAACATATCCTATGGGGAATCACATGTCAAGATGTCCACTGTAACTGTTATGTCAGTAGGTGCCGCTCTAATAGGATTTTTCATATTAATTTTAAAACTTGTCTGCAATGGCCTTTTCTCACAGTCACTCCATCACAAAGCCTGCTGATTCCCTGAGGCTTCTTGGTTACAGCTCCATCTGCTGCTGCGTGTTCCAGACGTAACTTCTTTTATTTTTAAACATTCTTTTGAACTTATATCTTTAAAGTTAAATTGTTAGCACTTTATCTTGCCTGTATCCTTCTGGGCCCTTTCCTGCTCCCACTTCCAAGTTTCCTGTTCTTGTAATAGGCTGCAACCTTTCACTGCTCCACAGTCTCCAGCTCCTATTTTGCTACTGGGTCATTGCCGCCCGTCCCAAGACCTCTAGCTCCTGCTTCTAGATTTCCCGCCCCTGTATGGGGCTGCCAAGCTGCTCCATTTCCACCATTTTTCTGCCCTGGCACCTCTGGTACCTGGTTCCTGTTTCTCCTTGCCTTTCCTGCGACTTTACAATGATCCTACTACAGCCACGAAGATAGTGTAACATCCAGTTTTAATTTGAATCTTGTAAAATGGGTTACTGTGGATCAGTTAGGCATTATCTTAACTGGATGCTTGCACAGTTAAAGAACACTGGCACTTGATTAGTACAGTACACATGATCTTCCATATCCTTTCAGGTACTATTTACATCCTGGAAATGGTGTGCAAATTAGTAGTCGATACCTGTATTGTACACTCATAGAGGTAGGAATAAAGCCTCAAAATTGAACAGCTCTGCTTTGTACCATAGAACATTAAAGTGAATTAACAAATAATCACATTTACTGGGAGTAATTTTCACCTTGATTGCTAGCCCAGTGGATTGCTTGTCCATTATCGAAACCGCTCATTGATTTCAATGGAAATTAAAGTCCAGTGAGTTCCATAATGGGTGGGCGATTGGCTCCACCAGTTTCCCGCCTGAATGGTGAAGGTAAAAAATTATCCCCATGGTGTTCTGTACAAGTTCACAATCATGTAAATTTCTAATCAACCTGGCAACGTAAATGGAAAATATTGACTACTTTGTAGTATTTATCTATAATGCACAAAAGCTAAGAGGAATGACTGTTTACAGGAAAAATACTTAGGAAATATTAACTCACAAGTGCCTGATCGAAGGATTTGTCCACCTACTTCCTTCTTCATTCTGCACTCCCCACCCCAAACCATTGATTCAGGCCATGTGTTATCTATCTATTGGGGGAGAGGGTGTAATTATTGTAAAACACATTTACATAGTGTGGTAAACCACTTTTATCGTTCACTACCGTTACACTATGGTTATCACTGTTATATCGTTACACTATGGTTATCACTGTTTACACTGTTGTATCACTACACGAGGTCGCCTCTTGCCACGCTGTTATACCTGGGCTGACCACTGCTGACTCCGCCCATAGCTCCGCCTACTTGCCCAGGTATAAAGGTGGTCGACTGGCTGGTATTCCTCCTTGTTGGATCCGATCACCCACGAGGGTGGGCTCTGTTATTTAGCCAATAAAAACCTATAGTTACTTTCTTAACTCGTCGCTTTTCATTGGATGAATTGATAGGTATATCACATAGTCACTTTCTATTATAAATGTGGACATAGGAATTTATAATGATAATAATGGTTGACAGGAAATAGGCACAGATGTAATTTTTTTAATACATTAACTAGTTGAGTTCCTGTGGCATTGCACATGGGGATTTAAGACCAAGTGTAGTCTTCAGATTAAGTAAATTAGAGGGTGGATGATAATTGGAACAGGGTACGGAAATGTAATTCAATTCCCAAGTTAAAGTTGTACACTTCATCCTTATTTTTATATTTCCATCATCAATTTCTATGTCTACATTTAGGGTTGGATTTTCTCTGCGCTGGCAGGATGGTGGCGAGATAGCTGGTTGCTGGGTTCCGGTCCTGCTCCCGGCTGCAGCCACTCTGTCAAAGAGATTTTCCCTCGATTGGCCTCATTAAGCCCGCCCTGCGGGCTTCCCGGCCAATTAACAGGAAGTGGGTCTGATGACGTCATTTGATGACGCGTCATCAGCCGGTTTCTGTAAAGGGAACATGGCCACATTAAGTTTGACAGTTGTTCTGTTAGTGTTTTACAGCATTGAGGTGCTGCAAACACTGACAAGCATTGTACAAAGGTGGACAGTTGCACCCAGGCTCTCCAATGACTCCCTCCATATGCTTATGGAGGGAGTCACAGCACGCAGGGAGGTTCTCTTCCCTTCCAAGGGTGGAAGAGACCTCCCCAGGACACCAACACAACCTGGTTGTACATTGCACAGGAGGGCAACAGCAGGGATGTCGTCAGAAGTCCCTGGCTGCAGTGGCGCCAACCTTTCAATGATCTCAGTGGATCACGAAAAGTTACTGCAAAGCCACTCTCAAACTCACCCTGCTGTGCCACTCAACACATCCCCATCACTCTGCTTTCCGTACCCTTCTCCTGCACATCCTTACTCACACCAACTTACCTTGCACCTCCACCCATCCCTCTCTATCTACTTTATCACTTCCCCATCTCACTAGCCCCCCCTCACACTGACCCTCATCCTACTGCAAGCATACCAACTAACAACACACAAGGGTAGGCACTTGAGAGGTTTAGCCAATGTCCATGTGAAGTTTCTGGTAATGTGTTGTCACACAGTGAAATCTACATTTTCAACACTGCCCCTTATTGGACAGATCTGTGCGCACCTTGAGAAGTGTCTTACTGAGTTCCAGTGACTGTTGAGATATAACTTCTCCCCCACTGAGTGTGCATGGAATGGCTTGGACATTAAAGGGATGCTTTACGATGCTGGTGTGGGATGGTGTCAACCTGGCACATCATGTGGCAGCCAGGGTTTACAGCGTCAAGTGAAGTAAATCTGGCCATGGTGATGCCATCGCTGGCCTCCCGGGCAGCAATGTTGTCAGGGGCTGATGCCCTGTGCCCTGTGCAGTATCAGGTGATGACGAGAAGGTTGGCCTTGTTGTTGGTGCAGCTGGTGTGCCTAGTGATGTTGGTGTTGGGGCTGGGCGTGGAAGGAATCAGAGGAGCAAGGTGAGATAGTTTCTAGGGCACCGATGTTGCTGCAATAGATGGCAGCTGCAGGTGAGATGACAGAAGCGATCTGTTAATGGTGAGAGAGGTTGTTCCAATAAGATGGCACTTGATACAAAGTTTGCTCCAAACACTTGCAAGCTGCATAAAGCTCAATCTGTCTTCCAAATGCAGTAAGCAACAGCTTCTAACCTTGGAAAGTGAACAGCTATGAAATGGGAGCTTTTATGGAACATTTGTAGCTGTCGAATTAAGACATACAGTTGGATCTAAATACTTGCAAGCTAAAGAAATCTCTATATGTCTTACAAATGCAGTAACCAACAGTTTCTACGCTCTGAAACTGACCATCTGCAACATGGCATCCTTTACACCACTTCTGCAGCTGTCAGCTTATCAGACACATCAGAGCAGACTCAACTCACGCCAGGGTGAGCTGGCGTGCTCCCCGAGCAGCGGATAACCCATGGGGGAGAACATAAAATTGGAAGGAAGCCTCAAAATACCATTAAATTAGCTGTTAACAAGCCATTTAATAAGCTCAATTGTTTCCCCCACCGCTTGGTGTTCTAACACGCTGTCAATCTTTGCTATTTTGACAGTGGACCCGCCTCCAAACCGGCCTCTGAGCGCCGGCAAAACCCAGCCCTTATAGTGGAAACTGCCGATGTAACCTTGTCACACTGTAATTACACCCTCCTGCCAATGGAGGCACTGCACCACCTCCACTGGCAGGAGGGTGTAATTACAATGTGAGAAGTTACATTGGCAGTTTCCATGATAAATGTGGGCATAAGAATTTATAATGGAATGTTGTCAGGAAGGGCAAGCATTGCCACAAACTACTTGAGAACTGATTGCATAGACTAGGCTTGTATTCCCTCACGTATAGAATGGGTGATATAATAGAGGTGTTTAAGATGCTTAAAGGATTTGATAGAATAGAGAGAGAGAAACTATGTCCTCTGGTGGGGTGTCCAGAACAAGGGGGCATAACCTTAAAATTAGAGTTAAGCCACTCAGGGGTGATGTCAGAAAGCACTTCTTCACACAATGGGTAATGGACATCTTGGTGTCATATTTAACCTTGAAATGAGCTTCTGACCACATATCCACGGCATAACTAAGACTGCCTATTTCCACCTGCATAACACTGCCCGTCTCTGCCCTTGCCTCAGCTTATCTGCCGCTGAAACCCTCATCCATGCCTTTGTTACCTCTAGACTTGACTATTCCAACGCACACCTGGCTGGCCTCCCACATTCTACCCTACATAAACTTGAGTTCATCCAAAACTCGGCTGCCCGTGTCCTAACTCGCACCAAGTCCCGTTCGCCCATCTCCCCTGTGCTCGCTGACCTCTATTGGCTCCCGGATAAGCAACGCCTCGATTTCAAAATTCTCATCCTTGTTTTCAAATCCCTCCATAGCCTCGCCCCTCCCTATCTCTGTAATCTCCTTCAGCCCCACAGCCCCCTGAGATAGCTGCGCTCCTCAAATTCTGCCCTCTTGAGCATCCCTGATTATAATCGCTCAACCATCGGTGGTCGTGCCTTCAGCTGCCTAGGCCCTAAGCTCTGGAACTGCCTCCCTAAACCTTTCCGCCTCTCTACCCCCTTTAAGATACTACTGTACTTAAAACCTACCTATTTGACCAAGCTTTTGGTCATCTGCCCTAATTTCTTCTTATGTGGCTCGGCATCACATTTTTGTCTTATAACACTCCTGTGAAGGGCCTTGGGACGTTTCTACTATGTTAAAGGCGCTATATAAATACAAGTTGTTGTTGGAAATCTGGAACTCTCTTCCCCAAACAGCTGTTGAAGCTAGGTCAATTGAACATTTGAAAACTGAGATTGATAGATTTTTGTTAGGCATGGGCATTAAGGGTTACAAAACCAAAGCAGGTAAATGGAGTTTACAAATCAGCCATGATCTAATTGAATGGGGCAACAGGTACAAGGGGCTGAATGGCTTACTCCTGTTCCTATCCAGCTTTTCATTTATCTATCATATGTTGCATATAGGAGCAGTAGAAAGGCAAAAAGTAGACATTCTACAGCAGCACAGTATGTTTGGAATTAGCATTATTATTGTACCCAACATAAAACTTAGAGCTTTCTCTTTAAAAAAAATTATAGTTAAAATACATTTTTCTTCTTGTTCCCAGCTTTTAAAAGATGCAACTCAGACCAAAACAGGAGTCGGATTCACAGCTGCTCGGTCTTCACTTAGCAGGAAAGATTTAAGTGCAGAGGGCGAATCAGACAGACTCATTTGGAGAGAGGCTATTTGAAGCTGGTGGGTACTTTGATAAAGCAAAATCAAAATTAAAAAATTCTGACTTAAGATTTTTTTTTCTATGCACTGAATGAGACCAAGGCCAGCTATTTCAGTTGAACGGCTCAACGTGACAACCTTGGCCTACCAGATATTTGTTTTAAAATCCTATCCTCCACTCCCCAGTACAATAGACAGGGAGCTCTTTATTGCTTAAATCAGCATTTTGTTCACTCATTATAGTCATTACCAGTTTGAGGTTAATGAGAGCCTCAAGGATGACAATGACCATTATGCCAAATTATGTTATTACGGTTATCAATCTCAGCCGCATAGTTCTCCTTTACTCTGTTCAGTTGTTGCTTTGTCATGTTGGATGGAGGTTGCTGTCTGCACTCTGACAGCACTCCAACATTTTCTTTGTCTGTTGTTGCATCACCAGCACTCAAGCACACTTAGGCTTCAGTTTTAATGATTGGTTGAGTTTTTTCTGCAATAATAAATGGCCTGATGTTAGCAGAGCTTTTGATTGGCTAAAGTAAATGAATTGCAGACCAACCTTAAATCTTCATTTGGCCCATTGGTGGATAATAATGACTGTGCAGTGATTCATTGCTAAGATATTTGAAAGAGTTACAGTATTACTAAACCACAGAGCAATTTAAACCAAACTGGAAATGGCCCTACATTGCATTAGAAGCCATACCTTCTACAAAACCTCATAATGAATACAGAAAAATTGGGATAAAAGCCACACTAGAATTATAGTCAAATTTCATTATTAAAATCTCATGGGCTAGATTTTCAGTATAGACAGTTTTGGGGCGCTAACCTTAGCGCCCGCCCGAAGTTAGCGCCCGCCCCAAAGTAGCGCCCCGTTGCCGGGAATTCAGTGGCTTCGCCCTAAGAGGTTGGTGGAGCGCTAAAAGAGGCGTTCCACTACTATCTTTAGGCGCTAAGCCGGCGGTGCAGAGCGCTGCGCCCGACAGACACTCTGGTGCCAGTGAGCTCTTAAAGGGGAAGGGTGCATGTGTTTTTTGCAAAGGCAGAGTCTGGAGGAGGAGGAGGAGGAGGAGGAGGAGGAGGCCGGAAACATAAATACACCATTCACAACACACTGGGTCCTTCCATTATAGTGCAGGAGGAGGGCCCTTTAATTTGCGCTCCCCAGGGTGTGTTGCGTTCCATTTTACAAACGCTCTGGACGCCAGCCGCACTATCGGGCGGTCCGACTGAAGTTTGTATTCGGGGCGGCCAAAGGGCGTTGCACGAGGATGTGACGTCATTTTCTGCGCGCGCATCCGGGCGGCCGCTAAACTTTGCGCCGGCACTAACGGGCAACTTAATTTGGGGCGGGGCGCAAACTGCGCTGCGCCCGGGCGCTACACGCATAGCGCCCGAAAATCACTTCTCTTAAGGCGCTAACTGCTGGCGCAAGCAACTGAAAATCTAGCCCCATATGTTTTACCAATTATTCCTATACAGGGGAGGGGATCATCATATTGAGGTCTGACATTCTCTACTATAGAGCCTATAGTACAAATAGAGGATATGTCATGTTCGATACAGAAATATAACAAATCCCCCACAAGTGAGACTGTTTGTTAACTAACGAATGAGGAAATTTAAAAAAAAACTGTGACAAGTCATGGATGGGGACATAGTCGTCATATCTCATGGCAGGTTCGGTACAAGAACTGTTCAGTAAAAGGCCGCGCAATGGCTTAAACTTGAGTATTCATTTAAATATATAGGCCTAGAAATTCAGTTGTTTGCGCCAGCCGCTAGTGCCTTAGGAGGAGGAGATGTGGGGCGCTAGGCGGCTAGCGGCCGGGCGCAGCGCGATCTGCGCCTCTCCCCAACTTCAGTAAAGATTTAGCGGCGGCGCAAAGCCTTTGCGCGCGCAGATCCTGACGTCATTTCATCGTGCAACGCCCTTTGTGCGCCCCAAACCGGAAATTCAGTGGCGCCGGCCTATTGTGCACCTGGCATCCCTAGCGACTGGTAGAGGGGAACGGTTCCCAGTCGCTGCGGGGCGCGGGGGCGCAAATTAAAGGGCACTCCTCCTGCAGTAGAAATGGCAGCCATTTTGCAACATTCCTTCTTTGTGAGAGACGGATCTTTGCAGAGAGACAAAGGTAGAGAGCTTTCTGGTTTGGCTCAACACTCGCACAGGTACTTGTGGCTTCAGGCCACAGCTTTGCACTTGTCTTTAACTTCAGAGCCATGGCATTGATTGGAAACATATAATGGGGGCTGCAATGGGTGCAAACGTTGGCCTTCTCCATTGCATTCAAAGGGCTCAGAGACGCCGTGAGAGAGTGGCAGTCATGGCCAGACGGAGAAGGGGCAACAGGCGTCGGCAAAGGAGGCCTTACCCACCCAGGGTATACCGCCAGCAGTTCTCATATCTGAACATGTCTGACGAGCAGTGTGTTCGGAGGCTGCGATTGCGAAGGGCGGTGGTCACTGAGATGTGCCACCTGCTTCGCGGAGATCTGCAGCCACAGCTGAGGAGCAGGACGTCTCTGTCGGTGGCAGTGAAGGTGACGGTGTCTCTCAACTTCTATGCCACCGGCTCCTTCCAATCCGCTACTGGGGACATTTCCAACATCTCCCAGTTTGCCGTACATTGCTGCATCCGCCAGGTGACCAATGCCCTTTTCAGAAGGAGACGTCAGTTCATCTCCTTCTCCATGGCCGTTGTCAAGCAGCAACAGCGTGCAATGGGCTTTGCAGCATTAGCGGGCTTCCCCATGGTGCAGGGCGCCATTGACTGCACGCATGTGGCTTTGCGGGCACCTCTAGAGAATGCCGAGGATTACCGCAACCGGAAGGGCTACCATTCGCTCAACGTGCAGTTGGTGTGTGACCACAGGCAGCTCATCCTAGCTGTCAATGCCCGCTTTCCAGGCAGCAGCCACGATGCCTTCATCCTGCGCCAGACTTCTGTGGCAGACATGTTCCAGGCCCAGCCTCACCCACGAGGATGGCTTCTCGGGGACAAAGGCTATCCTTTGTGCACCTGGCTGATGACCCCGCTCCGTGTGCCCAGCACCCCTGCTGAAGAGGGATACAATGACAGCCATCAAGCAACCAGGAACATCATTGAGCAAACAATCGGCGTCCTGAAGCAATGGTTCCGCTGTCTGGATCGTTCCGGAGGAGCCCTACAGTACTCGCCTGAGCGAGTCTCCCATTTCGTGGTCGTGTGCTGCATGCTGCACAACCTGGCTATCCGCAGGACTCAGCCACTGCCACCAGACATTGGAGGACGACCAGAGGAGGAGGAGGAGGAGGAGGAGGAGGAGGACCAACACAGGAGGGAGGCAGAAAGTGCAAGTGCCGCCCGTCGGCGGCTTATTGCACGTCAGTTCTAGGCCCCCTCTCAGGGAATGGCTTGTGGCACAAGATGAATGTAGCCGCTCCACAAGCCCTCAGCCGAGCAGGGCAACCAGGACTTCCAAAAGAAAGCATGGACAGTGCGATTTAAGAACATTTATTACTTTGATACCTCTGTGCCCTTCCCACATAACAAACTAATGGAGAGAAGCCACCCCCAAAAACACAAATCGACCAGTCTCGGCCTTTCAAAAGACACAAATCGACCAGTCTCGGCCTTTCAAAAAACACAAATCGACCAGTCTCGGCCTTTCAAAAAACACAAATCGACCAGTCTCGGTCTTTCAAAAAACACAAATCGACCAGTCTCGGCCTTTCAAAAAACACAAATCGACCAGTCTCGGCCTTTCAAAAAACACAAATCGACCAGTCTCGGCCTTTCAAAAAAAACAAATACACCAGTCTCGGCCTTTCAAAAAACACAAATCGACCAGTCTCGGCCTTTCAAAAAAAACAAATACACCAGTCTCGGCCTTTACAAATGAAACAAAACATTTGGCCACACCTTCTACTTTTTGCCCTGCGAGGGTGATGCCTTTCGCATCCGTGACTGGCCCCTGCCCGCCCTGCAGCTCCTCCTCAATGGGACCCCAGTGGCTGCAGCAAGGCTGGGGGAAGGCCGCTGAGGGTCAGATGGCGAGACGGCAGATGCCCTTGGGGGTCGGCCTGGACCAGCTCCGGCCCTGGAGGGGCCGGCTGCTGACTGCTCCAACTCTGCTTGGGTGGCAGCAGTCTGTCCAGCAGCTGGTGGCAGCTGCAATGGAGGAGTGGCAGTGTCGGCTGCAGGAATGCTGCCAACCTGACAGATCACAGGTACTCCCTGGTCGCCTGAGACATTGGCACTCGCACGGGCCAGCACTGCAGCATGCGCAGCAAACTGCTGAAGCACAGACTGCTGGGCTGCTGCGGCGCGGCGAGTGCCCTGGCGATGCCTGGCCGATCCAGCGAGGGTGGCAGCAGTTAGTGCCCGTGTGGCCCTGGTCTGTGTCTGCATGACACCAGCCAGTGAATGGATGGCATGACTGAGCACTTGGCTAGAAGCCGCCTGTGCTGCCGCGAAGTCCTGCAGACTCCTGGCCTGTGCTGCCCCGAATTCCTGCACACTCCTTGACAGTGACTCTATGGAGTCAGGCATCCTTGCCACTGCAGCCATGAGCTCAGTGTGCCTGCGCTCAGCCTGGGCGGCCATTTCCTCTAGGAGCCGCACCTCCTCTGCGCTCACCGTAGCAGGACTGGAGGCCGCACTCACCCTCCGGGGAGAAGGCCGCCGAGCTTCCCCACCCCTCCCGCGTTGTTGCAGGCCGCTGGGCCCCGGAGCTTCACTCTCCTTCGACCCTTCCCCCCGGCTCCCCTCCAGGGAAGACGTGTCCCCATCATCGCCATGGGCTGCCTCGGCTGAGGGTGGCACTGATGGTCCGGCTTCCTCTTCCTCGCCCTCCGATTCACTCACAGTGCCAGGTTGAGGGCCCGCCTCCTCACCTGGCGATTCACCATCTGAAAGCAGGGAGGCACAAGAGTTGCTTTAGAGTGAGGACAGAGCGGCAGCGAAGGAGGCATGAGTGCTGCTATGCACTGCATTGGGCCGACAGTGGCAAAGGATGCTGTTCTGAGGCGCAAGTGGAAAGAGATAGGTCAAAAAGGTGATGCCCTTACCATTGGGGCCCACAACAGGGTCGGCATCTCCACTGGCGAAGGAGCCAATCAGCCGGCCTGACGTAATGCGCTCCACACGCTGGTCCAGGTCGGAGAGCGGTTTGAGGTCAGGATGGCCTCCCCCGGTCTCACGCTGCTGCCTTCGGTTGTGCGCCACCTTGCCCTGCAAAAGAAAGGACGGCCTCTAAGTACAGTGTGAAGCCCTGATCTTGGCTGTACTGCCTCCCATGGTCGAATAGCTTTTAGTGTGTAAAGTGCTGAATGTGCAAGTGATTTTCATGACAGTCCCATAGCTGCTGGATGAGGGCTGGACATTAGGGCTTTCAGGTCCCTTTGCCCATAAACTGAGGTGCACATGCAGGGATGAGGAGGACACTGGAAAGGGTACTCACCCTGACAACCCGAGTGAGGTCGTTGAACTTTTTTCGGCATTGCACAGGAGTCCTGGCAACCACGCTGTTGGAGGTCACCCTGTTTGACACCTCCCTCCAGGCTTTCCGATAGGCGCTGGGCAGCGGCCTCCTGCCACCTTCAGGGAACAGAACATGGCGCCTGCGCTCCACTGCGCCAACCAGCACCCTCAGGTCACCGTCACTGAAGCGCTGCGCTCTCTCCCTGGTCTTCTCCATAGTCCTGGGCGTTGTACAGATCAAGCAGCAGTGGTCAGGCCTTGCTTCAGGGCTGCAGTGTGCAGGGCATGGCAGGCAAACAAATCCACCCTCTCCCTTTAAGAGCTCACCGGCGCCAGAGTGTCTGCCGTCAATCAGCAACTCGCCGCACCTGCGCTGCGCCCGCCCTCGGGGTAGCGCCCCGGGCCGCCGGCTTAGCGCCTAATGATAGTCGTGCATCGCCTGCTTTAGCGCAGCAGCAACCTCTTGGGGCGATGCCACTGAATATTGGCGAAGGTGGCGCGAAGTTGCGCCGGGCGCAAACTTTAGCGGCCGCCCGGCTGTAGCGCCCCAAACGTGGCTATACTGAATTTCTAGGCCATAGCACTTCAGATTTGATTTTTTAAAACATTCAAAGTTTTAAAAAGGTGCAATAGCTGGCTACCTGATCAGAGCTGCCAGCTTGATGCTCTTTGTAAGGCGAAACATGACATTTTAACACTGTCAGTTTGCAGTATCCCCTGCTGTTTTACTAAATTCTGAGAGTGCAATAAGGTGTAAAGTGTTGGTACCTACCTTTGAAAAAAGTGCAAAGATAGCAGTTTTGATCAGGGAGCCGCCTCTTGAAAATCGTTTACTTTTATTAAAATACATATGAAGGGCAGTTTTTGGAGGTGCTGTAAACACTCAAGGATAAGGCCATTGAGTCTTTATCCCAAATGTTCCTTTAATCTCATATGTTTTAAAATATATATAGCTTTAAAATTCATTCCTTTTTTAATGACTTCATGCATTAGGTATGAGATTACTCGCCAGAGTTCCCAGACCACACGTGATGTAAAATGAGATCGGAACGGTCACTTGTTCAAGCCCGGTTTACTCTGGAATCGAGCCAGTGGGAATCGGAATCAGTTTGTGCCAAAGCAGTGATGCTGCCAGCTCCAGAAGTACTCCAGAGTTATAAAAAAAACCTTCCCTCTGCTGGTGCCCACAATTAGTGCAGGGTATACGCAGGCTTCCAGTGACTCCATAGCCCAGATTTAGTACAAGCTGTGGACATTTAGGCAAAGATGGATACAACACGATTATGGTGATATGATATTAATGCACTGAAACACTTCACTATTCATCTGTCTTGAACAGTTCTTTGTGCTCAAAATCTGCTGCTGTACAAGTGGGGCTGAGCTCAAATTTACACAAGCAAAGTCCTCCAAATGTGGCTTTATTCTGTTCAAGATACTCTAAGCATTCTTAGGAAATAATGAATTTGTGCCATTATACTGCGGATTAGGGAAAGCACTCTCAGATCATGGAACTTAATTGAAACAGTCCTTACCGTTTACTGTCTCCTTGATCTTCATGTAGACTGCAGTAAAGGTGTGTGTGTGATATGTTGTTTATTCCAACAGGGAGAACTTTTATGGCACCGGCCATTTCAGGCAGTCACAGGTGATCTCTGTAATATCAGTTAGGGTGCCATGTGTGCATATATACATCGTGGCTGACACACTTTCAGGAGAACTGGGGAATTAATAATTGGAATCACAACAAACCAGCAGCAATATAAAGCCATCCAGTTTTGCTAAGCTCCAGGGGGCATTAGATGGCGCTCATGTTGCTATGCAAACTCCAACGGTTAATCCACACTGCTTTCTTATTTAGGGCTTGGGGGGTGGTAGCCAACTAATATTTTAAAGGAGGCAAGAGGGGTGATACAAGGTGAGGTGCTTGAAGGAGGATAAAGTACCAGAGTAGTAGAGAGAGAGATCAAGGGGTGATTTGGTGATAAAGGTGACACCGCCACCGGGGCGGTTTGGGTGACAGGTGGTGTAAATTATAGCTAGGTGTGAAGGCTTCAATAAGGGCCAAGGTGTCACCGCCCATGAGTTAAGTTTCAGTCAAAGCCAGGATGTCAATGCAAACATCTAAAGGACACAGCCTGTTATCATACAGTCATAAACAACTCCACCATATGACTTCCAATGGGTATCTGTCTCTTCATTAAAACAACATTTGAGAAACCTTTTGTTGAGGTGAAGTGAAAAATGCTAAATTTCATGAAGACAATGCTCCTATAAACTCTCAATGTGTGTTGCTGAACTTGACGGGAACTAATTGTTAAGAATATCCTGTACTAAAATATGCGACAAAAGCAATAAACAAAGCAGATGCTGGGGTATACTTTTATCTGCTATATAAAGAAAGTCACTGTGAATATGGAATGGACTTACCACATTTTATACTTGTACCAACTTTTTCATTCAGATTCACAAATGACACAAATACACCTCGATCAAAAGTAATTGGAGTGAAATGGCGGGAAAGTAAGCTTTTATTTGGTTTTTCTTCTTTCATTAAAGTCTTTGTTACAGTAATTGAATTCTCCTTTCCAGGAAGTTCAGACCAGAGAATGTTGCCAGCTTCCTTTATTTGGAATCCATCCACTTTGAAACACACCCATGCTGCAGGACGTTTTACTCCAAACTGAAACCAATTCTCCATCGTAATTCAATTTAATTAAAATGCATCTTACCCTCCCACTGTCAGACATGCTGTCTCAGAGCCGACACAGTCATCTTCAACATGTGTGGGCTTTTAGTTCAAGTGTAGTTCTTGTCTTTCCCTGTGCATCATTGTCTAGGTATGAGAGACGATCAGCTGGAGCACTGAATAAGGATAAAATGCTTAATCACCTGGTAGTATAAGCCAGGCTTAATAGTTGTATCTCTATGGATTAATTGAGTGAACTCCTCCATACAAACTTCTTGTTCTCAGCAGGACAACACTGAGCTCACTTACAGTTAATTTAGCCACACACCCAAATCAACAAAAACATAAAACCTACCACTGTGGTTAGCTCAGCATGCATGAAATGCAGAATTTCTTTTTGTCAGACAGAAGTAACACTTAAGGTTGAGTTGAGCCTCAATGTTAATATAGACACCGTAGTGTAGTGGAGGTTCACTAGGAAATAGATCCATTCACAGATATTTCACACTGACAAGAATATTTCTCCGAGTGGCTGGTTAAAGGAGAGCCGAGAGGAGTGGTACAAGGTGAGGTGCTTGAAGCAGGATAAAGTAGTAGGAAGTTTCTCATTACCTGCCGTACACCCTGGAGAGAGTGACAGTCCAGGAGATTTCTGAAGCTACACAGTGCCAGGAAGGGCTTTTAAGGCATCTGGAGTGGCAGCTAACACTAGTGCAATAGGGGGGAGAAATTGAGTATAGTCCCGTTTGGGGCGCCAGCCTCGCCAGGGCGCTAAAAGTAGCGCCCCGGAAGCATTCGCGGCTGCCCGCCGGAAATTGAGTGGTAGCGCCCCAAAGGGAAACGCGGCGTTACTGGAGGCGCCCCGCATCCCTCTTGGGACGCTGCGACTGAATATCGTGGCACGTCGTGCTGCGGTATTGTAGGCCTTCCTCCCCTTCTTAAAGGGGAGGGGCCTTGTGCAGCGCGATCTGGGCTCAGCTGGGCCCCTGAGGATCGGGAGTGCAGGCAAAAGAGCCCGGCACCGAGGAGAAGTGCCGGGCTCTTGGAACACAGCCGGCACGCCGCGGGGGGGTTCAGGAGGCTGGGGACGGGAGCGCAGGCAGGTGCTGGCAGGCGGGCAACAACAAAAATGGCCACCCCGCACCTCTCCTTTAATTTGCGCCTCCCTGGCCGCAGGTAGGCCCCCCTGAACCGGTCGGACATAGCGTCCGGCGGTAAATCAGGGGGCGCTGCCAAATATTGCGGCCAGGGCGTCAGCGGCGTGCTGCGCACACCAATGACATCATCGGTAGCGGCGCAGTGCTAACAGTTAGCGCCACCACTAACGTCCCACGGAAATTAGCGGGAGGCGTGGGCAGTGCCGCGCCCGGGCGCCAGTTGGCTTGCGACCCACTTAGCGCCCTCTTAAGGCGCTAACGGGTGGTGCAGCCAACTGAATTTCTCCCCCCTGAGGTTCAGCCTAAACATAACACTTTCACAGGGCTTTTAGGACCTGACTGGAACTATGGGATCTATAATAACTCTGACCGGTAGGACCTCTGAGCCAGTGCCCTGCAAGCAGTAGTCACAGATGCCACTGTCTCTCCAGAGAGCAGCAATGATCTTGCTTTCTTAAGTTTCCTCCATATCTGAATATGAAGGAGCTTCAAATATGGGCCTAGTACACTTTTACACTTCAAGAGAGAGGCTTCCAGAGGTTGGACCCTATGGTACAGCTGTATCACTGAGACAGGAGTCACCTGAGGCCTCTAAGGCAACAAGGAAACCTTTATTTCCACTGAGAAGGAAATTAACTTCTTGCCTGCTTAAATAGAACAACATTGGCTTACATAATGATGAGGTGCTGCCTGACTATTTTCCAAAGATGCTGTCTGGAAGGTTCCATTTGCAAAGCAAGTTCTGAATTTGACCAGTACAGACAATGCTGCTCTCCTGGTAGAAGTGGGTTGCAGGGCTTCATTGCTCAACAGCATTTCACTCAGCGAGCACCTCATAGAAGTAGTATAATAGGAGCTACAGCAAGTATGTTAGCTGGTACAAAAGGTAGACGCTGTGTTGTAGATAGTGTGTATGGATTTGTTGGCAGCTTTTGGTGAATGTTGTTCTGGAAGTAAACATGGCTTTTCAGAAAATAATCTTCTGGGAGACAGTGTATGAATAATTTGAGATATGATATCTGGTAAGTATAGCATGCTTGGGAGGAAAAAGGTGACTCTGTATCTATGGTTCCCAAAGCTCTCCACCATTGCGGTTTCCTCATGCCATTTCTGGGTCTGTTGTAGACCAATTGACAGAGATTTATTGCTATGATTATTCAACAACTCCATTATCATTGTATCAAGCAACTACCAGGATGGTAGAAGGCAAACGAGATGGACCTTGGTTTTTTCTCACCTAGCAATTTTTATGTTCACAGAGAGTTCAGGGTTCATTTCTGTGTATGCTTGCAACTTTTTGGAATTGGATGATGGCAAGGAAATTGAGATAGCTTCCTGGGTACTGGGCAGGATCAGATGATTGGCATTGCACATCAGTTGAGCATTAATTGAATGAAAACCTTTTTCTGTTCATGAAATTGAAGAGGTTCTCATATGAGCCTCTGAATGTCACTCGCTCCTTGCACCTGTGGTGTAGTGTATGTACCTTTAAGGGGAGAACTACTTTTTACAGCTCCTGTATACTGTAGTACCGGCAGTGACCACACCTGTATATAAACCCTGAGTCGGGATCTGTACTTTAGTTTTAGAGTAACCCTCATCCAGTAAATACCTGTTGATTGTTCCTCTGCAGTCTCTGTCGATTTATTGAAGGACACCATACATCAAAATTCACGGATTTAACATGTGGGAATCCTGTAGAATTGGATAGCTCGCTTTCTTTGTTTCTCTATTTCCACCGAGAAGGAATTGAACTGTCTGGCCTGCTAAAATGGAACATATTGGCTTATATATTGATGAGGTGCTGCCTGACTATTTTGGCAAAGATGCTGTCTGGAAGGTTCCATTTGCAAAGAAAGTGCTGAATTTGACCGGTACAGACAATACTGTTCTCCTGGTAGAAGTGGGTTGCAGGTCTTCAACCAGCAGTAGACATATCACAACAACTGCCTCCAGGGAAGAGCCCAGTATTCTAAGGCAGAAATTTGTAAGTAACACCTTCCTGAGTGGGTAGATACAGGTAGACTACCTTTTATCCGAACTTCCGAAAACCGAAACCCTCTAAAAACCGAAGGTTTTTTCGTTCAGTGTAAGTCGTGCGCACGACATGACCAGAGTGGCGCACGACTTACGCTGAGCAGAGGGTCAGCGTAAGTTGTGCGCACGACCCCGACCCCCGCCGCCGACCCCCCCGCCGACCCCGACCCCCCCCGCCGACCCCCACCCCCGACCCCCGCCGACCCACCCCCGACAAATTTCCCAGTCTTATAAAATACCTTCCGAAATCCGAAATTTTCCGAAAACCAAAACACGGCTGGTCCCGAGGTTTTCGGATAAAGGATAGTCTACCTGTACTTGCAGGGAATAAAGATTTGTTGTGATGCCTCATGTGTTAGCCACCCCTTGTAGATTTTATTTAAATATGATCTGTTGAAAGTTTTTTTTAGGTTCCCTTCAGCTTAAGCAGTGAGAATTACATTCTTTTGATCCCTCACCAACAGAATCATTTATTTAAAAAAGTGAATTTTCACAAAACACATTTTGTCTGAAGATTGTATCACTATGATACTTCAGTCTGGATCTTATGCTATATTATCACAGAACAATTCACGTGTTCATATCAAATTCCTCTGTCTTCATTTTAACGGATGAATTAACTCAATTTAAAGCAGCATGCTAAGTATTCATAAGATATCACACAGTTTAATATCCCGGAATCCTTGAATTTACACTATGCAGTACCTTATGAAGGTTTACATGCTCTGTGCTTTCAGACTACTTGTCTGACATTCGGTCCTAGAGGAACCATAACTTCCTCCAGCTAAACACTGAGAAGATCAAAACCATTGTCTTTGGCCCCCGCCATAAAATCTATTCCCCTCACGTCCAACTCCATTCCCATCCAAACTGCTCAGAACCTTGCCATTCTATTCAACCCTGTCCTGATCTTCTGACCCCATTACCTCTCCAACACAAAGGCTACCTACTGCTTCCTCCATAACATAGCTTAGCCCATCTACCACTGAAACCCTCACCCATGCCTTTGTTATTTTCAGACTCAATGGGCTCGAATTTCCAAGCCCCGTGGAGGTGGGTTTGGAGGCAGGAGTGGGGGGAAAATTGCAGAATCGGGGGGCACGAACCCTTCCCGTCCCCAACCCGCCTCCATGCCCGTTTCCCAGGAGGCGGGTACCCGACCTGTGCTGGGAGCCGCCTCCCCGAGGCGGGAAGGGAATTAGTGCCAATTTTTAGCCCTGAAGTGTGGGCTGCCCGACGGCTCCAAACCACGCCAAGTTAGCGAGGCGGACCGTCGGGCTGAAGGGTTCGAGATGTCCAGTGTTCAGGTGAGTGATGGGTGCATGAGTGCAGAGGTAAGTGTGTTTGGTGTGTGTAAAGTGTTTAAATAAGCTTTACTTACCTTTACTTACTAATGCAGGCTTCCTTCCTTCAGGTCTCGGGAGTCCCTCATCTCATCGGCACAGAAAGCAGAATGGCCACGAGCTGTCAAAAGTTGCAGCATTCTGCTTTCTGTTCTGGAGAGATTTCTAACTGAGTCTGTGGAGAAGGACTCAAGTTAGAAGTCAGATTGTCAGTGTTTGACAGCTTCACAGAGCTGTCAAACGCTGATATTTCATCTGTCAAAAGCTCTTGACAGATGAAATGTCAGTCCCTGACGTCACCTGTAACCGGGTGTCCCTTAATTGGCCTGCTGAGCCCTCTGGGCGGGCTCAACAAGGTCAATCAAGGAGAAATCACGTGGGTTGGCCACAAATCGATGGAGGCGGGACTACAACCCAAAAAGTGGGAGTCCCATCTCCATCACGTCCCCATTGATAAAATCCAGCCCAATAACTCTAATGCTCTTCTGACCAGCCTCCCACTCTTCACCATCCATGACTTTCAGCTCATCCAAAACTCTCCAGCCTGTATCTTATCTTGCACAAGGTTCTGCTCACCCAACACCCTACATTGACTCCTGGTCCTTTGATGCCTCAAATTTAAAATTCTTATCCTTGTGTTTAAACATCTTCCTGGCTTGTCTCTCCCTATTTATGTAATCTCCTCCAGTCCTACAATCTCCCCTGAACTATCTGTTCCTCTCACCTCTTGAGAATCCCCTGCTACCTTTACCCCAGCATTGGCAGCCCCCTGTGTCTTTTGCTGCCTAGGTCCCACTCTCTGAAATTCCCTCCCTTAAGCCCCCTGCCTTCTCCACCTCCCTCTCCTCCTTTAAGACTCTCCTTAAAACCCAATTCTTTGACCAAGTTATGACTTTTTTTTGCAAGTTGTTGTTTAACATCTTATAGGCCCGTATTTTCTGATGCCTACGGGTGTGTACGAGCTGTGTACACACCTATAGGGGCCTTGCATGTGTTGAAAACTGGCATTTCTGATCTGTCAATCGGACGCCTGCCCTGGAGAAGGGCCTCTGCGGGTGGAGAGTTCTGCTTTCTGCAGAACCACCGCCCGCTGAAAACCCTTAGAAATCTTACGCCTGGTAAAAGCAGGGGTATGGCCTGCTTTTACCAGCATATGAGTTTAAAAAAGTAAAAAAAATATATTTTTTTCCACTCATTTATAATTTAAAAATTACCAAAAAGGTAAGTTTATTTTTAGCCCCGTAAAAAACTTTAATTATTTCTTTCAAAAAATTAAATTTTTGTTTAAAATATTTAATTTAATGTAATTTTAACTCATTTTAAAAACATGATGGTTTTTTAAAACATATTTAATGCTTTAGTGTCTTTTTGGGGTGATCTCCATTCATACTTTTGACAGGTCTATCTGTCAAGTGTATGAAGGGAGATTCCCTTCTTTCATTGGCTCGCCTGGCCCACATGATCCCAGGGACGCTTGCGAACCGCATGCGCCCCTGGGATACGTGGGCCCTGCGCATTTCGAGTTTGGAGAGGCCCAGCATCGGAAGTGTCCGGACCTCGGGAGCCCTCAGGTAAGGGCATAGATTTTTTTCTTATAGGAGGCATCCGCACGCAGGAAGCCTCCTATCAGAAATTGCGGGCCATTATTTTGTACTTCAGAATGTCACAGGGCATTTCAATACCGCCAAAAATTGCAGAATCAACAGTAAATGCAGTTTTCATGTACAGTGTTAAAGAAAACTTAAAAAAACTTTTAACAGATCAAAATTTAAAATAATCTACTAGGGATGGCTAGGAGTACAGTGTATTGTGCGTTCCATAATGGCTTTGTGGACAGTATGTCACAAGCAAGACTACGGGGGTGATTATAACCCTACCCGCCAGGTGAGTGGGCTGTTAAAATCGGCCAAGTTATTTACCCACTCTGGAGCTGCCAGGTTCTGATTTCCACATGCTTCCCTGAGCAGAAGATAGTAAGTACTCCCACCAAAGCTGGTGGAGTCCTTTATAACAGATATATGTCATGTCCCAATGTCATAATTGGGTCCGACTGCAACTTTTACGACACGGCCTGAGCGTAAAGCGGCTGAGAGTTTCCCACCAGACCAATCCAGCAGTGAAGAAGATCAGGGCCAGAAGAGGCACAAAAAGGTAAGGTTGAAATGTGTTTTTATTTTCCTTGTGGAAAGCTTAGGACTCCTCTGCCAGGATTTTGCACCCACCCCATCCCCCGCAATCTGATCGTGGGACTCCCATGGGACAGCCTGCCAGTTGAACTCACTATTTACCTGCTGTCGGCAAATGGCTGATCTTCTGTGCAATTTTCCCAGCGTTTCCTGAAGACTTCCCACCCAGAACAGGTGGAAAGTCGGCTGGTAGGTTTTAAATGAGGCCCAGGAGATAAAATACACCGGGCCTCATTTCTGGATCAGCGGCTTTATTTATACCAGTCTGTGCCTGAGTTCTACCTCTTAGCTAGCCATATTAGGACCAAGATTCTCTTTCAGACTTTCCGCCGAAGTCATCCCTCTGATTTCTCCTTACCCTCAAGCCAATTTTCAGTCCCTATGCACAGTGGGCTCCTGGTGAGTTTCATGCGACCAAGAGGGAGGCTGCCAGTGTGGAGAGGGGAATATCAATGAGCCAGCAAGGCATCTTAAAAGGGCAGAAGTGTCTCGAAGATTGGAAGGCCTTGACCGAAACCAGGGCCTTCAGAAGGTAAGTGTTTGAGGCTAGACTGGAGGGAGTGGAGGCCATTACAAGGCTCTCTTCCTGCCATTGAGGCAGTGGTAAGCCTCACTGCCCAAATTTTCCTGAGGCAGGATCATGAAGGAGAATTCTAGCCTAGGAGTCTGCAGAGATCCAAATTGACAAGGCACCTTTTTACCCCCAACCCCTCGCCTGGAGCATAGTCATCTTTGTTTATTGATGCTACATTTATGCAATTTTCCCCCAAAATATTTATAGCTGACATTCAAATATTACTATTGAAAACATATTCCAGCACAATGTCATATTACCATAGGCTAAGGGATAAAGTTTAAGCTATTTGCCCTGACTGAATAAAAAGCCTACTGATTTATTGAGCTGGATTTTGTTGTAGAAATAATTATGAGCGGTCACATTTTAAAGTGTAAACCAGACAGCAACTTCCAGTGACGGCACATGCACAGTTAAACACGAAAATCAGGAAGTTGCTGCCCAAAGTTGCCCTGTTCCACCAGAAGCCTCGCTATAACAATACCTCGCCGAGAGACTCGATCATTGAAACACTTGGAAAGGCGTGAAGTTGCTGTACTTACATGATAGATACCCACTAAACTCACCAGAAAAGGTTAGGGCTTGTCCATTCCAGTGTAAGGAATTTTTTAATGGCATGGTAAGTCTTAATTGCTGCCAAACAATCTCTCTAGCACTAAAAATTAACTTTTAGAAGTGTGGAGTCTCATTCCTTCAGATTTCAGAAGAATGAGGTGATCTCATTGAAACATATACAATACTTAAAGGGCTTGACAGGGTTGATGCTGGGAGGATGTTTCCCCTGGCTGGTGAATCTAGAACTAGAGATCGCAGTCTCAGAATTAGGGGCCGGCTATTTAAGACTGAGATGAGGAGAAACTTCTTCACTCAAAGGGTTGTGAATCTTTGGAACTCTCTTCCCCAGAAAGCTGTGGATCCTCAGTCGTTGAGTATATTCAAGACAGAGATCAATAGATTTTCGGATACTAATGGAATCAAGGGGTATGGGGATAGTGTGGGAAGGTGAGTTGAGGTAGAAGATTAGCCATGATCTTATTGAATGGCAGAGCTAGCTCAAAATGCTGAATTACCAACTCCTGCTCCTATTTCTTATGTCCTTATTTTAATTATTGTTGGAAATTTAAAAAAAATTTAAATAATTATTTTTTACTTTTTCTTTCTGTTTATTTTCTCCCACTCTTTTAATCCCATCTATCTTTCCCTCTCTTTATATTGCTTTCTCTACCTGATTTGACATTGAATTAAATATTCTAACTTACACTTCCTGGTTCAGACTCTGTGCTCCTCATTAACGATGAAGAAGATAAAGAGTTGCTGGCCCTGTTCACACAGGTCCCAGATGTTCTGTAGAGGGCGTTGTGCTGAAATGGCTCTCTAATCACAGTAAGTTCCAGTGCAAAATCCCATTGAAAGTCTGTGGGCAAGTGTAAGTATAATGAACGGCTGCTGCATTTGTTCACCGCTGAGAGCAAAATCCGACCCATTATTGCAATCATGTTTCCGTTATAAAGTAATTCATTTTAGAAGCCATGGCTGCCGTTCTAAAAATGTTTCCACCAAAATGATGTCATTGTTAGCATTCTTTAAGAACATAAGAAATAAGAGCAGGAGTAGGCCATACGGCCCCTCGAGCCTGCTCCGCCATTCAATAAGATCATGGCTGATCATCGACCTCAACTCCACTTTCCTGCCCGATCTCCATATCCCTCGATTCCCCTGGGGTCCAAAAATCTGTCTATCTCAGCCTTGAATATACTCAAAGACTCAGCATTCACAGCCCTCCGGGGCAGAGAATTCCAAAGATTCACAACACTCTGTGAAGAAATTCCTCCTCATCTCAGTCTTAAATTGCCTACCCCTTATCCTGAGACTATGCCCCCTAGTTCTCGACACTCCAGCCAGGGGGAAACAACCTCTCAGCATCTACCCTGTCATTCCCCTTCAGAATCTTGTATGTTTCAATGGGATCACTTCTCATTCTTCTAAACGCCAGAGAGTATAGGCCCATTCTACACACTCTCTCATCATAGGACAACCCTCTCAACCCAGGAATCAATCTAGTGAACCTTCGTTGCACCGCCTCCAAGGCAAGTATATCCTTCCCTAGATAAGGAGACCAAAACTGTGCACAGTACTCCAGGTGTGGTCTCACCAAGGCCCTGTACAATTGTAGCAAGACTTCCTTACTCTTGTACTCCAATCCCCTTGCAATACAGGCCAACATGCCATTTGCCTTCCTTATTGCTTGCTGTACTTGCATGCTAGCTTTCTGTGTTTCTTGCACAAGGACACCCAAATCTCTCTGAACACCAACATTTGAAAGTTTCTCACCATTTAAAAAATATTCTGTTTTTCTATTCTTCCTACCAAAGTGAATAACTTCACCTTTCCTTACATTATACTCCATCTGCCACCTTACTGCCCACTCACTTAGTCTATCTCTATCCCTTTGCAGACTCTGTGTTCTCCTCACAGCTTACTGTCCCACCTAGGTTTGTATCATCAGCAAACTTGGATACATTACACTCGGTCCCTTCATCCAGGTCATTAATATAGATTGTAAATAGCTGAGGCCCAACACTGATCCTTGCAGCACCCCACTAGCTACAACCTGCCAACCTGAAAAAGATCCGTTTACCCTTACTTTCTGTTTTCTGTCCATTAACCAATCCTCTATCCATGCAACTATATTACCCCAACCCCATGAGCCCTAATCTTGTGTAATAACCTTTTATGTGACACCTTATCGAATGCCTTTTGGAAATCCAAATATGCTACATCCACTGGTTCCGCTTTATCTACCCTGCTAGTTACATCCTCAAAAAACTCTAATAAATTTTTCAAACACAATTTCCCTTTCATAAAACCACGTTGACTCTGCCTAATCATGTTATGATTTTCTAAGTCACTTGATACCACTTCCTTAACAATGAATTCCAGCATTTTCCCCGACGACTGATGTCAGGCTAACTGGCCTGTAGTTCCCTGTTTTTTCTCTCCCTCCTTTCTTGAATAGCGGTGTTACATTTGCAACCTTCCAATCCGCTGGGACCATTCTAGAATCTAGGGAATTTTGGAAGATCAAAACCAATGCATCCACTATCTCTTCAGCCACCTCTAAGTCACTGTTTTGACAGGAATGTTATTTTGGTGAATGTTAATATTTTTCTTGATAGATATTTTTTGCCTGTTATGCCTTCTCAGAAGCATTCCAGATATTTGACTTCAAGTTGTAGGCTTCCGCACTGCTCACCTAGGCTCAGACATCCCTGTTCCCTCCACGAGCTCTCTCAACGTCTCATGATGCTCCAGCTCCTTTAAGCAACCACAGGCCTTTAAGCATTGCAGCAGTGCTTCAATTTCCTGCACCCAGTAGGAGGCCTTAATGCATGCCCATATAATATCCATTACATACATATTAGCCCCGAGAGGAAAATGGAGTGCAGAGAAATATAATCAGGTGTAGAGCTATTCCAGTCCACTGCCTTTACATAGTGCTCATTGCTATTTGTCCTGGCGGGTCCTAACAGGGGTCAAATTAAAATTGTCATGGCAGATACTGCACTCTTTCAAGACACCTGCACTTCCACAATACTTCTCTGCCCACCCCCAATGACTGCACAGGAGTCAGAAGGTAGGCTGGGCTAACCTGTCCCCACAGCAGTAGATAATTCTCAACCTGTAGTGGAATCATAAAATGGTACAGCACAGAAGGAGGCCATTCGGTCCATCGAGTCTGTGCCGGCTCTTTCGAAGAGCAATCCAGTTAGTTCCACATCCCCTGCTCTTTCCCCATATCCGTGCAATCTTTTCTTCTTCAGTATTTATCCAATTCCCTTTTGAAGTCTACTATTAAATCTGTATCCACCACCTTATCAAGCAATACATTCCAAATCCTAACCACTCACTGCGGAAAAAGTTTTTCCTCATGTCGCCTCTGCTTCATTTGCTAATCACCTTAAATCTGTGCCCTCTCGTTATCGACCCTCCAGCCATTGGAAACAGTTTCTCTTTATTTACTCTATCTAAACCCTTCATGATTTTAAACACCTCTATCAAATCTCCTCTTAGCCTTCTCTGCTCTAAGACGAACAACCTCAGCTTCTCCAATCTATCCACGTAACTGTAATCCCTCATAGAATGGTTACAGCACAGAAGGCGGCTATTCGGCCCATCGAGCCCGTGCCAGCTCTCTCTGCAAGAGCACTTCAGCTAGTCCCACTCCCCCGCCCTTTCCCCATAGCCCTGCAAATTTCTTTCCTTCAGATACTTATCCAACTCCCTTTTGAAAGCTGTCATCCCTGGAACCATTCTAGTAAATCTATTATATACCCACTCCAAAGCCATCATGTCCTTCCTAAAGTGTGGTGCCCAGAATTGGACACAATACTCCAGCTAGGGACGAACTAGTGTTTTATATAGGTTTAGCATAACTTCCTGGCTTTTGCACTCTATGCCTCTAATTATAAAGCCCAGGATCACATATGCTTTATTAACTGCTTTGTTAACCTGTCCTGCCATTTCAAAGATTTGTACACAAACATCTCCAGGTCTCTCTGTTCTTGCACCCCCTTTAAAATTGTACCATTTAGCTTGTGTTGTCTCTCCTCATTCTTCCTACCAAAATGCATCAACTCATTTTTTTTACCTTGCATTTCATCTGCCATGTGTCCGCCCATTCCAGCAGCCTGTCTATGTCCTCTTGAAGTCTATACCTTCCTCATTGTTTACTACACTTCCAAATTTCGTGTCATCTGTAAATTTTGAAATTGTGCCCTGTACCCCCAAGTCCAAGTCATGGAACCATCTGAGGCCAAAGAGATTGAGGGCCACATTGTTCCCAGTACCCTATCCTGGACGTTGTACTGGAGACATGGCGGAGCCCTCTGTCCCAGTCTCCTATCAGTGGGATTTCACTTAGAAGATGCACTAAGGTAGGTAGGCATGTACCTCAAATGCCTTCTTGGAAGAAGTGGATAAAAGAGAAGCAATACCGTGACAAGCAATAGACACATATGGACACACTGTTCAGTTTCAATAAAGCACAGTTTGGAATCTATGATTGTGTCAGCTGCATATTTTGAATGTTGGGGAATATGACAACAAGTGTTCATTAAAAGAATGATGCTACGGGAATAGGAGGAGTGTGATGGGTTGACTGTGACGCATCTCTTTTTATTGAAGGTGAGATGGAGTAGTTGTTTTGTCAGGTGGAGGGAGGATTCCTAGTGAGTCGTTAACAGAGAGTATTTACAGCACTCCTGGTCATCCATCAAAGCCTCCTCATCATCCTCCAAGTAAAATATTGACAAAGGAATATCAAATGGCACACCCAGTTTAGTATTGTGATACGGAAGAAGAAATATCACAGCTGCCAACACTAATTCATGAATAAATACGGAAGCAATAAAACAATTTTGAAAGCCAAAGATACAACTGCTCTGAGTCATCAATGTTGGTATGGTAGATAGTCACATGATGAAATCGTCATGACAGCTTCCTGGGCATTGGACATTCATATGAAGGATATTATAATTGGCATTACACACTAGCTGCACATTAATGGAATGAATGCCTTTTCTATTCATAAAATTGAGAGGCTTCTCATATGGAGTTTTGAGTGTCACATGCGCTCCAGCAATTGTTCCTTGCACCTGTAGGAACACTGCCATTGTGTAGCTGGGGATAGCTCTCGTTGTTTCTCTGGTTCCATTTGAAAGAATATGAAGTGCGTGGCCTGTCTGAAGAGATCATCAATCACTTTCTTTATGCTGTGTTGAACAGCTGCCTGACTAATGTGGCAAAGGTCTTCTGTGAAGCTCAATGCAAGAGCCTCCGATCCAGCTTTTTAATTTACTCATGCTCTTTCTCCTCAAAACAGAGGAATATAAGGATTCCCATTGGGGAATCTATGTTCCCAGTCCACAACTATACTTTCTGCAGAGCTGACTAAACAGGGCAGTAGAAGTCTTGACACAACCTATTAGTGGATGTCATATGCCAAGTGAGATGAGGTGCACTGACCTCAAGAAGCATGCAAGTAGGCACCATTGGAGGGAGAAAGATTGGGGTGGGTCCAAGAGAGGGGAGCATCTTTAGTTGTGAAGAAAAAGTATATTTGTTTAAAAAAATTATTGGATCAGCTCCCCGTGCAAGGGGGCTGCCCAGGGGCCTGGGCAACCCCCGCTCCAAATAATGGTTAGGTGTCAGATATTCCACTGCTTGAGGCAGTCAGATGCTGGTGATGCAGCCGGAGTGGCACAGGCAGCACTGGCCCAAAGTAACAGGTGTTTCTCTGCTGACCCTTATATTGATGTGCTCATACAAATGAAAAGTTGATTGCACACCATCCAGTTAGTGCAGAAAAAAGTCTCCTTGAAAACATTTTAAAATCTGTAAATGCTGGAAATCTGAAACAAAGAAGTAAATGCTGCAACATGCTGTCAGGCGCTAAAAAGAACATTGGCCTGTCTTTTTTTAGATGCTGACAAACTTACTTTTTGGAGCATTTTCTGATTTCACTCCTTGACAGCAATGTTAGTACCATTGCTGTAACAAAATGCTCTTGGTGCATTCTGATTATGTTATGTCCTCTTCTGTGTCATGCCACGACTACACACCCCATCGGGTTAGTCTGTCTTAATTATATAATTTTTAAAACTCAATTTGAGGTATTTTTAAAAAAACACATTATGTAATGTTTGCACCCATGGTACACATAGAAGGTATGCCAGGCCCACTTTGGATACAACTGTTAAACCAAAAGTTGAACTAACCCAATAGTGAAACAGATGATTTACTGTGTTGCTTGAGTTATGTGGTTGAAGCAATTGTTGGGTAAATATTGATGTAGACTTTCAATGGGGGTTCCCTGATCAGCCCTCTGATGGACAGAAACCCCGGAGAAATGGTGTTTCCACCAATTTTCCACGGAAGTTACAAAAGAACCCCTGTGAAATTCCAGGCGAGCCTATTTTATCCGTATCTCCATGTATCCTTTGATCAAGTTGTTAGAATAAATTACTAAAAAAAAAAAACTTAGAAGCATCGATCAGACATGCAAGTGACCAACATCTACCAGCTTTGAATCTGCCCTTCGTGCTGGACCCTTTACTGTGCCCAGGGAGTAGATTGTCAAACATGACTGAGTTCTACAGCAAAATTAAACACAAAACTATATACATTGTTTAAAAAAATAAGATTGAGACAAAGACAATATCAGTATTTGTTAAATATTTTGGCCTAGAAATTCAGTGCCCTTAGCGCCGATTTTGCGGCGCTAGAGGGCCTAGCGCTGCAATTGGCACCGGCGCCAAAATTGCCTGGGGCCCTTCCGCCGCGGTAGACCGGTAGCGCTGCGCCGGCACCGATGACGTCATCGGTGTGCGCAGCGTCCCGGTTGCCATGCCGACGGGCCCCAGCGCCGAAATTCAGTTGCGGCCGCCTCGCCCGTGGCAGCCGCAACTAAGACTCTGGCAACAGAGTCTTACATGACTTTGCGCCGGCGCATTAAAGGCCCCGCGGCGGCCGGCCGCTTTCCCGCCGGCCGCCTGGCCGCAGCTCCCTCCCCCCCCCCGGAACAGAAGCAAGCCCGGCACTTGTCCGAGGTGCCGGGCTCATTTTAAAAAAGATTTTCGCGGGCCGCGGCCGGGTGCAGGCAGCTCCTCCTTAAGGGAAGGAGGAGGCCTGCACTTCCCGAACCTGCCGCACCGCAGCGGGCGCTGCAGCGCCGGAATAGCGCCGAAATTCAGCGCGTTGCGCCAGTTTTCAGGCGCAAACAGCTCTCAGCAGCGCCGGCAGCCGTTTGGGCGCAGAACTATTGAATTTTGGGCCCGACCAGCGCGATTTAGCTCCGGCACTAACTTCCGGCGCTAAAGCCCTGGCTGCGCCAAAACTCAATTTCTAGGCCATAAAATGTTCAAACTTTCTTCCTGCAGTTCATATTATGGCCTAAATCTCATCAATGCACAACATGCATAAAAAGAGATGCCTCACAGTCAACCCATCAATTGCTCCCTACTCATTAATATTATACTGTAAATGTTTTTTGATGATCATATTGCTAAGTATTTCTCAAATTAAGAATATTTCATGGATAAAAGAATTGGCAATGTCTGGTCTCATGAGACTAATCTATGAGAAGTGAAATAATTTTGAAGTGAGGTTGCTACTAGGACTCTGTGGTAGATTCCAATGTAGATGCACCAGTAGAAAAGAACATGCTTTGTGTTTAGCGTTAGATAACATGCCAGATACAGCATTCAGGAGCTAACATCCAAGTTATAGCTGTGTTCACTGAGAAAATGGCACTGCTAATTTTGAATGCAACTGGGTGCTTAGAACATTACCCTTTCACCTCTAGCACCTGGCTCCAGCCCAAATACAGACTAATGAGATTGATGTCAAGTGTCGTAAGTGAAATAAGTTTGGGATAGTCGCAATTGAATTCCCAAAAGATAACTGTCCATAGCACATAACTGACCATAATTCAACACTAACTGGGCAATCTCACTCGGGCAGTCCATAAGGAAAGATTTTATGGGAAATCAGAATGTTATTCTGGTGCTCTTCTATCACCAAAGTTAAGATGTACATTGTTTGGCTAGCCTTGAAGGAGCCCTGACTTGCATCCAATCCATGCTGCACCTGCCCTAGGGTCATGTGATGGTAGCAGAGAACACAATAACTGAAGAATATTCTATTTCTCCATAATCAGTATCCCACAATTAAAAAAAATGAAAAACACGGACTGTGTCTGATTGCTTGGATAAGAATGTAAACAGCAATGGGGTTGCTGCATTCACATGCACTTCTATAGAACTTGATTTCCAGGGACAATGGCCACATTCACAACTAGCTGGAGCCAAAGCTGGATTACCTCAGGTAACCAGAGGTAAGTTAAAGTCCATTAAAGGCTTTTTTCAGTTTCTCCAAGAAGATTTGTGCATATACAATTTAGAATATTGGGCAACAAATTTCAATTGGGCCTTTGGGGTGGAAACCTGGTGGATCCATTGGAAGGAGGCCAGAAAATGGGGTGGAACCTGGTTCCACTGGGGCTCTCCCCTGTTTCCTCAGCTGAACCATTTTACGGTGGGGGAGGGGGGAAGAGGGCAAACCTTCCACTCTCTCTCCCTACGTCAAGATGCAGTGTCCGGTGGAGTTCCTGGGCTACCTCGGCAGCTCCATCCAGTATGCCCTCAGCAGGCCTCAGGGAAACTGTTGCCAGTTGAGACCAAGCGTGATTCACAGCAAAGCCTCAGAATTTGTGAAAGTAATCAAGAGAATCAATTACCATCAGAAAATTTCCCCATAGCTCTCTGAGGAGTTAAAGGTGTAAGGGTGAAAAATTGAGTAGTGCCCCCTTTGGGGCTCTAACTTTGCCAGGGCGCTACCTTTAGAGCCCCGGAAAAATTAGCGCCCTCGTGATGGAAATTGAGTGGTAGCACCACAAGAGGGAAGCGGGGCGCTACTGGAAGCACCCCACCTCCCTCTTGGGGCGCTGCAAGGGAATATCGCCGGCACTCCATGGGGGGGCGGGTAAGGAGGCCGGGGATGGAAGCAGAGGCAGGTGCTGGCAGGCGGCCAGCAACAAAAATGGCCGCCCCACACCTCGCCTTTAAATAGTGCCTCCCCGGCCGCAGGTAGGCCCCCCTGACCCTGTTGGACATAACGTCCGGAGGTAAGTCAGGGGGCGATCCCGAAGATCGCGGCCGGGGCGCTGCGCACGGCGATGATGTCATCACCGGTGGCGCAGCGCCGCGGGGCGTTACCAGTTACCGCTAATCTCCTGCTAAACTTCCCGGAAGGCGTTGGCGGTGCCGCGCCCGGGTGCTAGTTGCTTTGCGCCCCATTAGCGCCCTCCTAGGGCGGTAATGGGAGGCACAAAGCAACCGAATTTTTTCCCCTAAATGTCTTACTTCCTCATTGGGCTCTTCCTGGGCCTTCTCTCATTTAGCATAGTGGCATGGCATTGTTTTGGCATTCCTGCTGGCAATTTGGAACAGGCGACAATGTTGTGCCCATACTGGTGCAATGCACTTGCACTAGATATGCAAATGGCACGACTCCTGTAACTTGAAATAGGGTGTGGGCCTCGTTGCTCAAGAAAACCCTACTGGAATTGTATATCATTATTTTTAATGCTGCTGCACCAATTGTTTAATGTTAGTATTCAAGCAGGAAGTTAAATTACTTTGGAGAGGGTGAGCTTGCAATTATAATTTTAGTGTTGTTCATATTTTTAGAAACACACATGCGACTTCAATTTAAAAGTACCATATTGACAAGTGTATAGCCTTCCCCGGGAGATAGGCTCTACCCCATATATGAGCCCTCCCCTAGAAAAATGGTAACTAACTTGCTTAGAGGTTGCACTCTAAACTAAAGCTATTTATTTGATTTTTAAAACTGTGCTTTATATGGAAGTTAATGTGATAAACTTAATGAGGCAGACAGTCTCATTAATGCTCGACTACCTGGTTGGATTAAAGAGTAAATTGGTAATGACCACTTAAATTTCTAGTTCAAATCAACTTATCATCAGACTTCAATCAGGAAAAACAAAATCCATATTCTTCTGTGAAAAGAGAAAGCTACAGTCAGAACCTGCTAACACTTTCCATATCACGGGACAGGAGTTTAGGAGAAAAGTGGATTTTATTGTCAGTGTTCATTCTGTTGATCAGCAACAAGTCAGATTAAAATTTTACCAAAAGCTAAGACAAGCAAGCTAAAGTATATAATGTGATAAAACAGAGAAAAATAATTCACACACAGTATTGGCTAGTGTATTAAGTATATTAATTGCATTAGTTATCCAAATGATCTGAATTACCCTCGAGTTTTAAGAAAAAGCAACATGCACTTACCTTATCTTCCAGACGGATCAATCTGGCTCCTGCAGTGTAGTAACCTTTGTCTAGTCCCTTCTCTATAGAAAAAGTTAAGATACAAAACAGTAAAACTGACTTTAAAAAAAAATCTTCTTACCGTTCTTAATGACTAATTTTAATAAATGTATTATTGGGAAAGCATGATGCACAGCTTGTTAGAGCACCAAATGCTTTTTGCCACAAAATGATGGACTGGGTTTTGGGCCCTCTGTTTCTGTACATAGTGGGGCAGAATTTCGTCTTGGACGGCAGCACATAACGGGTGGTATCACTTTGGCCACCTGCTATTCGCACCGCCAGATATTTAGTTCCATTGAAGTCAATGGCACTGAATGTTGGGCAAGACATATAACAGGTGGCCGATGTGATACTGTCCAAGATGGATTTCTACCCCAATGTATTCTCAATCTCAACCTTGTCATTGTGCAGAGACCAGGCACTGCCCCAAACAGATGTGAGTAAATTGTAAGAAGAGTCACCTTGGGCTGATCACACTCGTCATCGTGATTCACAGCAGTATAGACAGACCAGGAAGTTCCTTGGAGCAGCGCCCTCCACCGTAATTCCACTGCAAATGTGGCGGAAACCTTGTTTATGTGCAACAATAGGGTTTCCACCGCACATCCCACAAACTTACAACAGTTCTATGGAAATTCCCAGCTGCAGAGTGCAGGAGCAAGTATCTTGTCCATGCTTTAGCTACTGAAGGTGCATGGCTGGAAAACGTCAACAGAGGAAAGCAGCTAAACAATGTAAATTATAAAAGTTAACGATGGAAAAATACAGTTTGATTCATATTAAAGGCTCCTTTGATAATGGGCATTCATTACAGTCAAATAGTCATTGGCTGACACATAACACCGAATAATTGAGAAGTTAAAGGGATATTATTAACATATTGATGAGGTTTTTTTGGACAGGCTCAGTTTTTGGAACGGATGTGATTAGTCAACTTCAAAAACTTTGCTGCAATGATGAGATACACTGTAGCATGAACTTTTACAAGCCATTTTTAATGTTGCTTTAAAAATTATAGCAGTGGATGCAATTAGAACATAATGCCATTATCACATTACCAATGGCATAGCCAGACATACTTATGTTTAGAAAACTGGCAAGAGATTTTGCCAAATGACTATGCCCCAAACCATTTCAATAGTGAAGGAGAATTTCAAAAGCAGCACTGAAATGTAATAAGATTTATATGTTTTATTCTAAGAATACTATTAAATAAGAAATATCATGAAAGTCTGAGTGGTTCTGCACCGATGTTGGGAATGAAAAAAATCTTTCTTGAAAGCATACAGCTGAGTATATGGGGCCGATTTTTCTGTAGCTGCTCAAGGTAGGTGGGGCAGTAGTGGCGAAAATGGCATTGAGTCGCTTACCACCCCATTTATGCTAGTGCTCCAGCCTGTATTCCCACATTCCACCCTATGTAAACTTGAGGTCATCCAAAACTCGGCTGCTCGTGTCCTAACTCGCACCAAGTCCTGTTCGCCCATTACCCTTGTGCTCGCTGACCTACATTGGCTCCAGGTTAAGCAGTGCCTCAACTTCAAAATTCTCATCCTTGTTTTCAAATCCCTCCATGGCCTCGCCCCTTCCTATCTCTGTAATCTCGTTCAGCCCCACAACCCCCCCCCCCCCCCCCGAGATATCTGCGCTCCTCTAATTCTGCCCTCGAGGATCCCTGATTATAATCACTCAACCTTTGGTGGCCATGCCTTCTGTTGCCTAGGCCTTAAGCTCTGTAATTCCCTGCCTAATCCTCTCCGCCTCGCTACCTCTCTTCCCTCCTTTAAGACGCTCCTTATAACCTCTCTCTTTGACCAAGCTTTTGATCACCTGCCCTAATTTATCCTTATGTCAAATTTTATGTCTTAAAATACTCCTGTGCAGCGCCTTGGGACGTTTTACTACATTAAAGACGCTATATGAATACAAGTTGTTGTTGTATCATCTTGCCAGGGACCTTTAGATGGGCAGCTGGAGCACCTGTCAGTTTCAGGTGGGAGGTCACTTTTAATATGCAAATACGGGTCCTACGAGATACATAGGACCATGATTGCAATTTTGAGGTACAAATGGGTGAAGCGCATGCCACACATACTCTGCCCATTGGTACTAGCATTGAGTGGCCTGAGCAGTAATATCGAAGGTACTCCTGGAGGCCACTCAAAAAATGGCTCAGACCTATTTTCAACTTTTACTTTTTGTGGGAGGAGGAAGAGCACAAATGCTCCTCCTGACCCCACAAAAATACTCTGGTTCACTGCCAGCTTAGGTACTCCTCTGGGATTGCCTCTCCCCTTCCAGGCCTGGGCTGCCAGCTAGCTACACATAGGAGCCAGCCGATTTCCCACCTTCCCCAAATGGCAAGCTCCATTGGACTGTTGGTTTGTTTTGCGCAGCTCACTGGATCCATGCAAATGAGGCCTGTGCCTCAAAATATCTTGGATCTCACAGCAGTAATAACAGGCAGGCCCGTGGGCACACTCTCGCTGCCAATGCCTTGATTTTAAAATACATCTTCTTGTTTTCAAATCGCTCCATGGCCTCACCCCTCCTTATGACATGAAGGAAAACTTTTTTACACAACGAGTGGTTAGGATTTGGAATGCACTGCCTGAGAGGGTGGAGGGTACAGATGCAATAGTAGCCTTCAAAAGGGAATTGAATAAATACTTGAAGAAAAGATTGCTGGGTTATGGAGAACGAGCGGGGGAGTGGGACTAACTGGATTGCTCTTCGAAAGAACTGGCACAGACTCGATGAGCCGAATGGCCTCCTTCTGTGTTGTACTATTCTATGATTGTATGATCTCTGTAACCTCATCCAGTCCTACAACTCTCTGCGCTCCTCTTGTGCATCCCTGATTTTTATTGCTCCACCATTGGTGGCCGTGCCTTCAGCTTCATAGGCCCTAAACTCTGGAATTCTCTCCCTAAACTTCTACACCTCTCGACCTTTCCTCCTTTAAGATGCTCCTTAAAACCTACCTCTGACCTGTCCTACTCCTTATGTGGCTTGGCATCAAATTTTGTTTGATAACACTCCTGTGAAGTGCCTTGGGATGTTTTACTACATTAAAGGCGTTATATAAATGCAAGTTGTTGTTGGCACCAAATGTTAACATCAGCTCCGATATGTTTGTGTGTATGAGACCTGTGGAAATTGGAAAGTCCCAATGAACAGGGTGATTTCACCAAATTACAATAAATGTGATTATTCAATGGGAAAATAATAGGAAAATGAATGAATGTACAATTTTCTGTATTACTGGATGTTAATATCAAAACCATAATTTACTTCCAATGGTTTATTTTTAAAGTATGCCACACTTAAATGATTTTGTGTCATTATTAGCGGTTGACAGCGCCTCCTTGCTTCCCTTCTGTTCTCAACCCTCCATAAACTCCAACTGGCCTAAAACATAGCCACTTGTATCCAGTCCCATGCCAATCAATCCTGTCATTCCTAACTCTGAGTGTGATCTCCTGGACTAGTTTTGATTGTCTGAAAGGAATTTCTCAGATTTTTCCTGGATTTTTATGTTTTCTCCCCTCTCCCTGGAGATCACATGGTTTTGGGTGCAGTGGAGCGTATAAATAATTTTTTTTATTCGTTTATGTGCTGTGGGCATCGCTGACAAGGCCAACATTTATTGCCCATTCCTAATTGCCCTCGAGAAGGTGGTGGTGAGCTGCCTTCTTGAACTGTTGCAGTCCGTGTTGTGAAGGTACTCCCACAGTGCTGTTAGGTAGGGAGTTCCAGGATTTTGACCCAGCGACGATGAAGGATCGGCGATATACTTCTAAGTCAGGATGGTGTGTGACTTGGAGGGGAACTTGGAGGTGATGGTGTTCCCATGCGCCTGCTGCCCTTGTCCTTCTAGGTGGAAAAGGTCACAGGTTTGGGAGGTGCTGCAGAAGAAGTTTTGGCGAGTTGCTGCAGTGCATCTTGCAGATGATACACACTGCAGCCACAGTACACCAGTGGTGGAGGGAGTGAATGATTACGGTGGTGGATGGGGTGCCAATCAAGCTTTGTCCTGGATGGTGTCGAGCTTCTTGAGTGTTGTTGGAGCTGCACTCATCCAGTCAAGTGGAGAGTATTCCATCACACTCCTGACTTGTGCCTTGTAGATGGTGGAAAGGCTTTGGGGAGTCAGGAGGTGAGACATTCACCACAGAATACCTAGCCTCTGACCTGCTCTTGTTGCCACAGTATTTATGTGGCTGGTCCAGTTAGGTTTCTGGTCAATGGTGACCCCCAGGATGTTGATGGTGGGGGATTTGGCAATGGTAATGCCGTTGAATGTCAAGGGGCAGTGGTTAGACTCCTGCTTGTTGGAGATAGTCATTGCCTGGCACTTCTGTGGCGCGAATGTTACCTGCCACTTATCAGCCCAAGCCTGAACGTCATCCAGGTGTTGTTGCATGCAGGCTTGGATTGCTTCATTATCTGAGGCGTTGTGAATGACACTGAACACTGTGCAGTCATCAGCGAACATCCCCATTTCTGACCTTATGTTGGAGGGAAGGTCATTGATGAAGCAGCTGAAGATGGTTGGGTCTAGGACACTGCCCTGAGGAACTCCTGCAGCAATGTCCTGGGGCTGTGATGATTGACCTTCAACCACCACAACCATCTTCCTTTGTGCTAGATATGACTCCAGCCAGTGGAGAATTTCCTCCCCCCGATTCCCATTGACTTCAGTTTTAGGGCTCCTTGATGTCACACTCAGTCAAATGCTGCCTTGATGTCAAGGGCAGTCACTCTCACTTCACCTCTGGAATTCAGCTCCTTTGTCCATGTTTGGACCAAGGCTGTAATGAGGTCGGGAACCGAGCTTGGCTAGAGGCGCGGCTAGTTCTGGAGCACAAGTCTTCAGCATGATAGCCGGGATGTTGTTGGGGCCCATAGATTTTGCTGTATCCAGTGCGCTCAGCCGTTTCTTGATATCACGTGGACAAGGTATCACAATTGTGTGGAGCAGGCTAGATGGACCAGAGAGCCTTTTCCTGTCCATCATTGTTCGTATGTTCTAACCTACACAGGCACTCTCTTCCCCTGTTGAACTTAAAATCTTTGTCCTTGTTTCCAAATCCCTCCATGACCTTGCTCAACTCTAACTCTACAGCCTCCTCTAGCCTCTTATCCTTTTCTGCACCCTTCGGTACTCTGACTCTCACCTTTTGTAGATCCCACTCTCCCTTTCCCCCACCATTGGTGGCAGAGCTTAATACTACTTTGGAGCCCTGAACCCCTCCACTTCCACTTCTTTCTCTATCTGTAACTTTCTACAAACCCATTTTTTTAAACCAAGCTTTGGGTCACCTCTCCCAACTCTCCCAGCATGAATTAGCCCCCTTTCATTTATCCAATTTTTTCTCTCCCCTTTGCAAAACACCTTGGGATGTTTTAAAGTTAAAGTCACTATATCAATGCAAGGGGTTGTTTTTCTCTGTGCAGTGTGTATAGCAAAACTGCAAATGTGTTTATAAAGAACAAGTTTAATATTTTGCGCAAAGAAAGCCGTCTCCCTATTATATTTTCTCAATGAGTGGTGAATTCCCTTTGTTGATTTCAATGTTGTATCTCACGAGCATGACATGCTGTACATTTCTCTGAACATTGAAAATTTATGGTTAAGATTTTTTTTTCTTTCGGAGTATTCTTGGAATAAATAGAAAATGCTATTTTTTTTTAAAATTCTGGTGGAAAATGTTACAACTATTTTATCTTTACCTGAAAGAAATAATGCAGGCTTTCCCAGGGAATGATCCAACCTAAAATATAGACACAAGTTGCTTTATTATTTTTGTAAATCTCTGCAGCTGAAAAATAGCAGAGTGATAGTACCACACTATTTTAATATCTAATTTCTATTTATCTAAACCACCAAATTTGATTTATCATTAGTAGATCTTCTATGACATTGCTCACAGGTAGTCTCGGACCTGGAGTGTGGCTTGTAATATTTATCATGTACTGCTGCACTCTAATGTTTACAGTCCTTTGTCCATTGCTGAAATACAGCAAATTTACTGAAGTAGCATATTGCCGATTGACTCAAGGTAAAAATCTTACACACTATACAGATGCCTCAAGATCTACGCTTCACAGATATAATGCAACGTTTTACAAAATTTGATTAAAAGGCAACTAACTTTGTTTATGTTTCACTCTCCAAAATCTCTTAACAATAATTATTGAATTTTTTTTTTTTTTGCTCTTTCTGCATTTGTGGCCTTGCTGGATTTGCTTAGGGTACAAGCACTTAATTTACCCAGTCTTTCCTTTTTCCTCCCAAAAACCTTCCGTCTTTTTTGTAATTAGTTACATACTTATTCAAAATATTTTCTTCCCTTTACCCACCATCATTAATTTGTAGTTCTTACTGAAGCTGTCATTAGTATAGCATTCCCCAGGGAGATATTTCTCACTTTGAAGTCTCCAATGGATGCACCTAAACAGAGGTGCATTCACCATGGTCTGGGCCTGGCTGAACACGCGAACACGCGAGCGCGCGCACACACACACACACACACACACACACACACACACACTTTGTCCACAGAAGGTTGACATTTCCAATTCAAGCCCTGGGCTTCAGCCAGAAAGGCAGGCCTATTTGGGGAAAGTATTGCTTGCATTTCTAACACTAAACAGCCAATTTTATGGATATGCTTAGTACTTTTTGCAGAACTATATAATTCTCCATGTGTCTGTCATGATGGAAATCTTAGTGCTAGCTGTATACATTGACCTGAGTGAAGAAAAAAATGGTGGCTAAAATTATGGTGAAAAAATGTGTGATTTGATTGGTCAACTTTATGATACTTATTTGCACTTCATAAGCATTTATTAATTGCATAAAACTGTTTTTCATTTGTTCACATTTAGCTGATCAGATATTTGATTGATAACTTAACGGATAAGGCTTTATTTCAACCAATCACTAATTTCTGGTCTATAGACATATGATGCTTTGAGGTATAATGCCCTGAATTGTGACATTTTTGAGTGGTGACTGAGAATACAAGTTCATGTTTGATATCTTTAAATCTATGATGCAATGAACCTATGCAAATGCAAAACTTCTAATTACATAAATTAAACATGTGTCCTGGCTTGGTTTGAGTACAAGTTTCTGGTTTTTCAAATACCAATGATCCAAACTGATTTCCTACATCCTAGTTTGGATAAATGAAAAAGTACAAACACTTATATTTTTAAAAGAAATTGTTTATATATTTGCACTTTACATTATTTGAAGTTAATTTTATGATAGCAATACACTATAAGCAAATCAGACGACATTTAAAAAACTTTACCTTCTTTGTAGTTCCTTGATCCGGACCATCATATTTAAGTGCCCTTGGGAATATTGTTCAATAACATCTCGCACATCATAAGGTTTTCGAGCTTGCTGTGGAATACATCCCAAAAATACTAGGGAATTTAATTATAAAACCAATGCTCTATAAATCAGGTTGTAGCAAATACATAGATATGTAAATATCTGAGCCTAGAGAATTCCTCTGTTTTTGAGCTTGGAAAAGAAAGAACTTGTATTTATGTAGCACCTTTCATGACCGCCCACAGTACTTCCTAGCCAAATAATTACTTTTGAAGTGTAGTTACTGTTGTAATATAGGAAAATGCAGCAGCCAATTTGTGTACTGTAAGGTCGCACAAGCACTAATACATGACCCATTAAACTGTTTTAGTGGTATTGGTTGAAGAATAACTGTTGTCCAGGTTACCAGTAGAACTCCCCTGCTCTTCTTCGAATAGTGCCATGAGAGGGCAAATGGGACCTCGGTTTGACATCTTATCCAATAGATGGCACCTCTGACATTGCAGTACTCGATCAGTACTGCACTGGAGTGTCAGCCATGATTAAGTGCTTAAGTCGAGGAGTGGGGCTTGAACTTGCAACCTGCTGACCCAGAGGCAAGAACGCTACCACTGAGCCAAGGCTGACACCAAGCACAGTGGGAGCAGAAGGGCAGGAAATTGGGACAGTACCTGTTTCTGCTGGGTTTTCACCCCTTTCTAGCTCAGAACGAAAATATTAAAACAGTTGCTTCTTCTATCTGCACCTCATCTTAGTCCCAACATAATTTTTGGGGGCATGACTGGTGGGATAACGGGCTTCTCCAGAAATCCTGCCATTTATATCTCCTGCATGGCCCACAATGCTGTATTCAAATGGTAATCAATCCAACAGATAATCAATTGCTGCTAATATATGGGGCCCACCAGCTAGGGAGCAGTAAAAGAAACTGGAACCTCTCAAACATTCTGCTAGACTGGTCTGTCCAGTGCACCCCCCCAGGGAGCAGCAAGGTGCAGCTCCACAATACCACTTGCTCCATGGGGCGCCACCCTAGTAGCACTGTGAATGGCATGGGCATGTGCCCGTAATATTTATATGAATCTTTTCTGATAACTTGGGATGGAGTCACAGCAAGGCCAGGGGGGCGGGTGCCAGATGGAATTTCTAGCTTCAGATATATATAAGCGAGCGGTCTCAAGAGTCTAAAGGTAACAGGCTTGTAGGTGGCGCTGTGCGCATAGCATTTCATGGCCAATCGAATAACAATGGCACTACACCGAACGTTCAATCAAAGTGCCTAAATGAGCACACAGGATTCCAAAGTATCAGACTTTCAGGTAAAAAAGCACAGTACTGGTAATCCATCAAGTGTCTTAGTGAGCAGGAGGAATCAGTCACTGAACAAATGTATCAGCTCTTCCTCACCAAGCACGATGTTGGCTCCCACCGCGCACACACAGCTGAGCTAGATTCCAGCCCCATGCCTGCACGGAACAAGAGATCCAACGGAAAAATACAACACACAAAAAATCGTGCAACACCACCAGTACTGAGCAGAGTTAGTGGCCACCCCTTTTCCCAATGAGTAAAATCAGAAACCTTTCTCCCTCCACCCTGCTGAATATGATTAATGCACTGCAGCCCTCACCCCCAATGAGAAATAATTTTGCTGAAAAAGATTTTGTTTCCACCCACTTCCCCCTGCCGCCACGGAGCAAGAAACGGAATCCAGCCAGAAACATGATGATGTCAAAATATAATGGACCCCCCCACAAAATGACATATCACCGCCCCCGCCTGCCAGTATGTTGCAGGTTTTCTGCTGCCCTTCAATTATCATCCTTTTCATCAATGGCCCCCGGGGTACAGCATCTGTGTCCAGTTCCGACGCAGGCTCTCCACAGCTGTCCCTGCCACCACTGTCTGCTCTTGCTCACTTGTGAACTATGAGCCACCAGGTGAAAACCCAACTATCTGTCTAACAGGACCCACCAAAGTGTGAGCATCTGCACTGGTGCATGGTAAGCATGAGACCTGTGACAGTGCACCCACAGAAGGAATTAGCTCCTCTGAGGATTCATCATTCGGGAGGTCCACCAACTGCTGCTATACATGTGAAGGCCCTGGCGGAGAGAAAAGATATGAGTTAGTACTGGCAAGGTAAGAATATTGCAACTTAGCATTATGAAGATGATCATATTTCACTCGCTGCTAAAATCATGTCAACATGATTGTGGTATAACTTGTGGGGCGCTGATGTTTAATTCTGTCACCAGGTAGATGGGAGGTCCCAATCTCCCCATCTCCGATGGTCAGGGATGCTGAAACTGCACTGATCTCCAGCACTTCCTCCTCTGTAGTTGTCAACTGGAAAATATATGGAGGACCAACTCTGGTTCTCTCCCTCTCTCTCATGTTCTTTGCTTTCTTCTGCAACAGGGAAAAGAACAGACCTATGAGTGACTAATGCCATGTGTTCACCTGATGGATGGAGTGCTTTTTGTGAGGGTGACTATTAAGAGGCATCAAATTGCATAAGGATCAGGGTGAATGACAGTTGTGGATGGATAGATGGGGATGTGTGTAAGAGAATTATGGGTGCGCTTGCAAGGTAAGTGGTTGTGAGGAGTGATGTGATGGAGTAGGCTTGACAAGGTAGAGTGAGTGGGGAGGTGATGTGCACAACAGGATGTAGGTGAACGTGCAACTATGCTCACCTTTCCTGACCTTGTTAGGTCATTAAAGCGCTTCCTGCACTGATGCCAGGAGCGTGGCACAATGCTGCTGCCCTCATTGGCCACCTCCAGCCACGCCTCATTTGTTGCAGCAGCAGGTTTCTTCCTCCCGTTGCTGGGGAAGAGTATCTCTCTCCGGCTCCACAATGCACCCAGCAGTACATCATGCAATGCAACATAAAATCGAGGAGCAGCACTTGACCATCGTGAATCCATGATGAGACTTCACCCTCTCTTGGTTCAAACTCCTAACTCCTGCAAATTCCATCTTTGGATTGGCCCTTTAAATACATGAGTCACGTGTCCGCACCATGACCGCTGAGTGCACTCGATGCCAAACATGGAAGTTATGTTCTAATTAGATGGCTGTGTTAAAAGGCCACAGACCAACATGCTGAAAGTTCTTCAGGATTACCCGCCCGATATTGCACCTCCCCCCGCGCCCCCCCCCCCCACACCTCGGAGTTATTATCGGGGTCATTGATTCCAAGTAGCTGTCCAGTATCAAGAAACCCTGAAGTATCAGTGAAATGGGAAGTGAAACATAATAAGCAAGTACCTCCTCCCCTTCAGTCCTCGACAGTATCCCCCCACACCCCGCTGACTGGTAATTGATGAATTATATTCATTTTCACCAAACCCACCAGCTCAAATTCCCATCCTGTCACAGCTAGCTGTATCTCCCCTTGCAGCCCCCACCCCATAACTGCAACTAGTGTGAAAACATCTCTTTAAACTGCACCACCCTCCCATTTTTAATGCTGCATATAGCTCCACTTGGCGCAAGTACTGAGCAGTGAAGAGCTGGAAGCATAATTCAGTATTTTCCAACCCATACCTGAAGTATAAAAGGGCAATTAAGACCAATAGTATCTCTGATCAATAATACTCAACAACTCTACACCTCCTTCCCAAAATTGTAAGTGTGAAGTGAAATTCAGAAATTTGCAAGCTTTACACTTCATTACTGGTATTTCTTTTTCCTTAGGCCTATTGGCTAATTTTTGATGTCATCTAACTGAATATTACTTCTCACCTGAAATTTTCTCCTGGCAACAAAATATTGCATTCGTCGAATAACTTTCACGGCAGCTCTGTGTGCTTCTGTTAATCTGTAAAACAGTGGGGGAAAAGAATAACATTTAACCTTTTCCTGTGGCATAGTGGGTAAATACACTGGATGGTATGGGACCAAGCCATGTAGTCTGGAAGATCCCATGCACGGTTCTGGGCTAGTTTAACAAAATTAGTGTAGGTATAATTAGCCATAATGCACTCGGGCTAGGGAAGGAAAGAAGGACATATAAAAATAAAATTACACAGATGCCCTTCCCTAATCACTGCCACCAAATAATTTCCCACACTAGAGTTGTTACTATAGGGCTTGTCGATAAAATCCCCATTTAATTTCTCTTAAGTGGAAAGTTGGAGCTGATTTATCACCCACCAAATTTTCTACTCTGTTTATTTAGGTGGGATTTTTTTCCACAGAATAGCTCAAACCATTACTTATAGATGATTATCCAATCAAATATATAGACATGATGCAACCTTTTAATCTGAATGTAGCTTTTCTCCAGGTTTGGAATTAAAGTTTATTGGAACCAAGTTTGAAATCCATAAGGGGCGATTTTAATCCGACCCGCCCAGTGGAAACAGGCTGCGTATTTTACCCACCAATGTCCTGCTTTGATCCCACCACCTTCCATTTTAAGCTGCTCTTTTGAGCAGGTGACAAAGGCACCAACCTGAAGCCATTGGGGCCCCTTTTTAAATATGCAGATCGGGGTCCAATGACATTCTGTTCATTTAAGATATGTTTTCTAATTTCTTTGCGGGGTCAGGAGGAGCAGGAGTGCCCACACTTCCCTCCCATGTGACCCTCCCAAAACTTCCTCCCCGTGATTCACCTTCTTTCTGCGAGCCTCCTATCACCCAAATTTCTGCTCCCACAAGCCGGCCAGCTTCTGTTTCCTACTCATCTCGGGTGGGCAGCTGACCGGCGGCATGCAGATGAGGCCTGGGAGTTAAAATCGCTCGAACCTGACAATTGTGACCTTGGGTGCGTTTAGTACTCCCCCTGCCACCCGCCCACAGTTGAAGTTCCACATATAGAGTCTTCAATGCACAAAGAATAGGTGTTATTGAAATTTAGTGTTAGATTTATAGGATGCATTTACATTTCTTCACTAAGAATAATTTATTGGTAAACCAATAACTATTTCACACATTGCTGTCAATCTTGTCAAAATGATATTGTTATGAATGTGGCTCTGATAAATAATTTATATCTGTCGTAACAATCTAATCTATCTTCTATATATCATGCTAAATAAAACAAGAACCACTGCATAAACTATCACATGACAGATGATTCTGGACATTGGCAATTCTTAGATTATACTGCTGCTGATCTGGTATTTTCAAATATAACATATAATAAAGGAACCTATCACAATAAAGTAAAAATGTGCAGGACTAGAATGTGATGGGCATGACCCTTTTATTCCAAAGAATACATAAAATATTTGTGGCAAGTAAAAATAACTTCTTAAAAATGAAATAACGTTCTATTCCCCACATAATTATTAATTTCAATATCAAGAAAAGTCTGCATGATGTAACAACTTAAAGTGCAAAAGTACCGTGATATAATTTTGAAATATGTAACTTTATGTTTCGCTGTATAGCTTGATTATTTGAGATAACTAATAACATTTGTGATGAGAAATTGTTTTGTTAGCAGAAATCCCCTGCTTACTTTGTTAAGGCAGTGAGTAGCTGAACAATAAGAACTAAAGGGTTCCCCAACTGTTAACTTAACCCTGGCAGGATGGTGATAAGGGCAATACAATCGACGCCATAGAAGGGATTTAGGGGGGGGGCAAATTGGCCAGAGTTCTCACTTCTGATTGATATCCAGTAAAAGTCTGTACATGTAGATATCAGATGAGGACAAGATCTGGTCAGCGGTCGGACCCCTCCTGGCACCCCCAACCCCCCGATTTTTGACTCCCGCCCGCCAGTGGTGAGGTCATTCCCAGTGGCTTCAAGCAGGAACAGTGTTGGAATGTGTTCATCAGTCCCGGGAGTTAAAATCTCCGCACACACTAGTTTACCTCTGGACGCACAATACCCATTCAGAGTAAAAATCGGCCCTAATAAATTCCAAGCATTTGCTTTTATTACACCCAGAGATGTGAACTGCAATTTATCAAACTGTTGCACTAGAATATTAGATGTAATGTATGAAAATTTAGATTTCCATCATGTATCTTGTTTCAAAACCATTTTCACTATTGGGGAGTAGGAAAAAGAAAGCATTTACACAGGTCAAGTGGCTTACATTTAGTAGCTGAGGCAATAAATTTGAATAAATATGTCCAACTGCTGATTGGATGACTTAAGCTTCTGTTCGAATTTTCAATGTGGTTTTATCAGAAAATTGATTGTCCAAAAGGGACTAAAATCCACCAGAAGTGGTGTTCCACCTGACACCTGGGAAGTAATCCCCTGGGTTTTGTTTTCAAGCTTAAAGGAAACCACTGAAGGCTTAAGTAGTAACAGGTGTCGACTGCTAGAGGGAAAAGTGGATTAGACTGGATTAGTGGATGCATAAATTTTTGTTATAGACGACAAGAGTTTTGAAGTGTTTATTGAATTCTGAAGATGGATCATAGTAGCACAGGCAAACTATGTTTAAAATCATGAACTTTATATCAATGCTGTCCAACACATGTTTCTTATTATCCTATTAGCTTTTTTTTAACAATTATTTCTCTTTTTTTCCTCTTATCCTCTTTCACCTTCTCCTCTCCTGAAAGCATTGACTTCTGTTGGTGTATGGTTCCATAGGCACCAGCAGCCCTCTAGTATCTTGTCCAAGTGGCAATATCTTATGTGTGGGCAGAAACTGTATAGTGAGTGTTAAAAGGTGTTAGAAATCCAAGTCTGCCATAGACACCTCCTCAGTTTCAGTGGAAATAGTCGCTCTCATAAATAGTCTGTGCTTCTTACTTTTATTGGTGTTAACTCACGCTGCTTTGTATCTACTTGTATAATAGCATAACCTAGGGGTGTAACAATAGTATCCTCTTGTGATCTGAACTACAGATTCCTGTCTTTCTCATGTGTGATTCTTCAAACTCTACATACGCAAACAGTAGATGAGGCATGGCCAGATACAAATTGATCTCAAAGTAAGCTGAATATACAGAATGGCAGTTATGATTGGACTCACTTAATTCAATCATTATCTTCACATACTAATACAAAATAAAGAACACGCCATGCTTCCCTATATCAGTAGGTCATTTTACCTGACTTAAACAAGATGGGGTTATTTTGGTGAAAGGGTGAAAAGAGGCGCTAAGTGCTAATAAGACATAATTGTTTTAAAGTCTGGTTTTAGCACGCACTTTTAGTCCTAATTGCTGATTACCATAATTTGAACTTGCCTGGAGGTGCTGAAACAGACACCTGCAGGTTTATCTCAAGCGCTGATTAGAAGCAATTTTCATGGAGCAGTATATGTGGGCTCCATGCACCCACTTCCACTGAAGGTGTGGAGTGACACAAAATGGCACATTTCAGGAATAACAACAGAAAATGCTGGAAAAACTCAGCAGGCCAGGCAACATCCATGGAGAGAAATTAAAGTTGACGTTTCGGGTCGAAACTCTTTTTCAAAACTGGAAAGGAAATGAAATAGATTGAAGGCAGGGCTGCAATAGAACAAAAGAAGTAAAAGAGACATTAAGAGGTATTCAAAACCAGACGAGATGGTAATAGGTCAGTGGAGACAAAAGACGGCTAGATTAGGTGTGAAGTGTACTGGCAGAATGAGACGCAGCTGCCATGTGGGAGAGAGAAAAAAAAGGAAAGGGGGGGGGGAAGGGAAGACCCAAAACAAAGGGGTAGAAAAAAATATAAGTAAAAATGTAATAGGGGCCGAGGTTATGATCTGAAATTGTTGAACTCGATATTGAGTCCGGAAGGCTGCAAAGTGCCTAATCGGAAGATGAGGTGCTGTTCCTCGAGTTTACGTTGAGCTTCCGTGGAACAATGCAAGAGGCCAAGGACAGTGAGGTCCGAGTGGGAATGGAGCGGTGAATTAAAATGATAGGCGACCGGAAGCTCGGGGTCACCCTTATGGACTGAACGGAAGTGTTCCACAAAGCGGTCACCCAATCCGCGTTTGGTCTCCCCAGTGTAAAAGAGACCGCATCGTGAGCAGCGAATACAGTATACTAGATTGCAAGAAGTACAAGTAAACCGCTGTTTCACCTGGAAGGGGTGTTTGGGGCCCAGGACAGTGGGAAGGGGGGAGGTATAGGGGCAGGTGTTACATCTCCTGCGCTTGCACAGGAAGGTGCCAGGCGAAGGGGAAGGGCTGTTGGGGGTGATAGAGAAGTGGACTAGGGTGTCTCGGAGGGAGCGATCCCTACGGAATGCTGAAAGGGGAGGGGAGGGGAAGATGCGTTTGGTGGTGGGATCACTTTGGAGGTAGCGGAAATGGCGGAGGATGATCCGTTGAATGTGGAGGCTGGTGGGGTGAAAGGTGAGGACAAGGGGAACCCTATCGTGGTTCCGGGAGGGAGGGGCAGGGGCGAGGGCAGAAGTGCGGGAGATAGAACGGACACGGTCGAGGGCCGTGTCAACCACGGTAGAGGGGAATCCTCGGTTGCGGAAAAAGGAAGACATGTCGGAAGCACTGGTGTGGAAGGTGGCATCGTCGGAGCAGATACGGCAGAGATGGAGAAACTGGGAGAATGGAATAGAGTCCTTACAGGAGGCGGGGTGGGAGGAAGTGTAGTCCAGGTAGCTGTGGGAGTCAGTGGGCTTGTAGTGAATATTGGTCGATAACCTATCCCCAGAGATGGAGACGGAGAAGTCGAGGAAAGGAAGGGAAGGGTCAGAGATGGACCATGTGAAGGTGAGGGAAGGGTGGAAATTGGAGGCAAAGTGAATGAAATTGTCTATTTCGGGGCAAGAGCAGGAAACGGCACCGATACAGTCATCAATGTATCGGAAAAAGAGGTGAGGGAGGGGACCTGAGTAGGACTGGAACAAAGAGTGTTCCACATATCCCACGAAAAGGCAGGCATAGCTCGGACCCATGCGGGTACTCATAGCAACACCTTTGATTTGGAGGAAATGAGTGGAGTTAAAGGAGAAGTTGTTCAATGTGAGAACAAGTTCAGCCAGGCGGAGGAGGGTGGTGGTGGATGGGGACTGGTTGGGCCTCTGTTCAAGGAAGAAGCAGAGCGCCCTCAGGCCATCCTGGTGGGGGATGGAGATGTAGAGGGATTGTACATCCATGGTGAAAAGGAAGCGGTTGGGGCCAGGAAACTGGAAACTGTTAAAGTGGCGGAGGGCGTCCGAAGAGTCACGGATGTAGGTGGGAAGAGGCTGGACAAGGGGAGAAAAGATAGAGTCGAGATAGGAAGAGATAAGTTCCATGGGGCAAGAACAGGCTGAAACAATGGGACTACCAGGGCAGTCCTGTTTGTGGATCTTGGGAAGGAGGTAGAAGCGGGCTGTGCGGGGTTGGGGAACTATGAAGTTGGTGGCTGCGGGGGGGGAAGATCTCCAGAGGAGATGAGGTCAGTGACAGTCTTGGAAACGGTGGTTTGATGTTCGGTAGTGGGGTCATGGTCCAGGTGGAGGTAGGAGGAGGTGTCGGAGAGTTGGCGTTCAGCTTCCGCTAGGTAGAGGTCAGTTCGCCAAAGAACAACAGCACCACCCTTGTCAGCGGGTTTAATGACAATGTCAGGGTTGGATCTAAGAGAATGGAGTGCTGCAAGTTCAGAGGGAGCTAGGTTGGAGTGAGTGAGGGGAGCAGAGAAATGGAGATGGCCGATGTCACGGCGGTAGTTAGCGATGAAAAGATCTAGAGAGGGTAAGAGGCCAGGGGGAGGGGTCCAGGTAGAACGGGAATTCTGCAAGCGGGAGAAAGGGTCAGTCGCGCGGGGGGAAGGCTCCTGGCCAAAGAAGTGGGCACGGAGACGAAGGCGGCGGAAAAAGAGCTCAACATCGTGCCGAGCTCGAAATTCATTGAGGTGGGGGCATAAGGGGATGAAGCTCAGGCCTTTGCTGAAGACTGATTGTTCAGGGTCAGAGAGTGGAAGGTCAGAGGGGATAGTGAAAACGCGACATTTCAGGAGCCCACCTCCCCACTCCTCCTCTCCCTTGCTCCTGCAGCAGCTCGTGCTGTTCCCTGGCCTCATGTCCTCCTCCCATTCCTCCTGCAGACCAAAGGGGACCCCCAGCAAGGTGTCCATGACCAAACACTCCCTTTCTCCTGGTGACTCCTATAAGGTGTCCAATAAGGTGGAGTAGCACAGCACTTACTCCTTTTAGGTGAAGTCCTCAGAGAATCTCTGGAATAAATGTTGATAGAGCTTTGGTGAAGTCTTGACAAACTGTCCCAGAAAGTCTCCCGATGTGTTTCAAAACTCCTCTTCAAACCTCCAGCAGCAACTGAATAGTGAAATGTGAGTATGCCTTTAAGTAGCGCTCGAAATCCTCAGCGATGACTTGTTTACTCCTATTCAGCTGGTCGCTGTTAGGAAAGGGTGTTAGTTCAAGTGCTAGCCAGCAAAATGCCATGCAGCCTCTTTAATGAGCGCTAGCAGGCAATTTAATTGGCAATGAGCCTCTTAACAATCCTCCGGGTGGCTGTTCCAATGCGGGCACCTCAACTCCTTCACCATGATGGCATATTGCGCTAAGCACGGGCTAAACCAGCATTGCAGCTCAAGACCTCAACTTGGCCACCTTGGAGGCTCTTTAGTGCCTAAAGTATCTGGGGAAAATCGTCCACGATGGCTTCAAACTTGACTTCAGCATTTCTAACTGCTTTTGTCACAGTTTTTCTTTTAAAAACCTGACTAATTCCTGGAGGGTGATTTTCAAGTAGTGCCCAAGATGGGTGCGAAGTCAGTGGCGCAGCTGCATTGCCTGCCAGTGCCTATGTGAGCACTAAGCTAGTTTCATGCCCTGGCCTCACCAGCGTGCCTCCAGTGGGTGCCACACTGCAGCATTCTGGTTTTGGCTGGTCAGGAAATTGACCGGCTGTCATGCCAGGGGGAGGTGATCCTGGGAGGCCTTGAATGGGCCAGCAGTGGGCAGTAAATGATAATTCTAAAAGGTCTAAGAGTTTTAAAAAAACAAGCCTGAAGGCTTTGTTTCATAATGAGAGGAGCATTCGTAATAAGGTGGATGAATTAGCTGCGCAAATAGATGTAAATGGATATGATATGATTGGGATTACAGAAACATGGCTCCAGGGTGACCAAGGCTGGGAACTCAACATCCAGGGGTATTCAATATTCAGGAAAGACAGGCAGAAAGGAAAAGGAGGTGGGGTAGCATTGCTGGTTAAAGAGGAGATTAACACAATTATAAGGAAGGATGTTAGTTCTGATGATGTGGAATCCATATGGGTAGAGCTGAGAAATACCAAGGGGCAGAAAATGTTAGTGGGAGTTGTATACAGACCCGCCAAACAGTAATGCGGAGATTGGGGATGGCATTAAACGGGAAATTAGAGACGCGTGTAATAAGGGCACAGCAGTTATCATGGGTGACTTTAATCTACATATAGATTGGGCTAACCAAATTAGTAACAATACTGTGGAGGAGGAATTCCTGGAGTGTATACGGGATGGTTTCCTGGACCAATATGTCGAGAAGCCAATTAGACATCAGGCATTCTTAGACTGGGTATTAGAAACATAGAAACATAGAAGATAGGAGAAGGAGTAGGCCATTCGGCCCCTCAAGCCTGCTCCGCCATTCAATGAGATCATGGCTGATCATCCAAACTCAGTACCCTGTCCCTGCCTTCTCCCCATATCCCTTGATCCCTTTAGCCTTAAGAAATATATCTAACTCCTTTCTTGAATATATTTAATGAATTGGCCTCAACTGCCTTCTGTGGTAGAGAATTCCATAGGTTCAACATTCTCTGGGTGAAGAAATTCCTCCTCATCTCTGTCCTAAATGGCTTACCCTTTATCCTTAAACTGTGACCCCTGGTTCTGGACTCACCCGCCATCAGGAACATCCTTCCTGCATCTAGTCTGTCTAGTCCTGTTAGAATGTTATAAGTTTCAATGAGATCCCCTCTCATTCTTCTAAACTCCAGCGAGTATAAGCCCAGTTGACCCAATCTCTCCTCATACGTCATTCCTGCCATCCCAGGTATCAGTCTGGTGAATCTTCGCTGTACTCTCTCCATGGCAAGAACACCCTTAACACCCTTCCTCAGATAAGGCGACCAAAACTGCACACAATACTCAAGATGTGGTCTCACCAAGGCCCTGTACAACTGCAGCAAGACATCCTTGTTCCTGTACTCAAACCCTCTTGCTACGAAGGCCAACATACCATTTGCCTTCTTAACCGCCTGCTGCACCTGCATGCTTAACTTCAGCGACTGGTGCACAAGGACACCCAGGTCTCGTTGCACTTCCCCTTCTCCCAATCTATTGCCGTTCAGATAATAACCTGCCTTCCTGTTTTTGCCACCAAAGTGGATAACCTCGCATTTATCCACATTATACTGCATCTGCCATGCATCTGCCCAATCACCCAACCTGTCCAAATCATCCTGGAGTTTCTCGGCATCCTCCTCACAGCATACACGCCCACCCAGCTTTGTGTCATCTGCAAACTTGGAGATATTACATCTAGTTCCCTCGTCTAGATCATTAATATATATTGTGAATAGCTGGGGTCCTACGACCGAAGATTCACCAGACTGATACCTGGGATGGCAGGAATGACGTATGAGGAGAGATTGGGTCAACTGGGCTTATAGTCACTGCCTGCCAATCAGAAAAAGACCCGTTTATTCCAACTCTTTGCTTCCTGTCTGCCAACCAGTTCTCTATCCAAGTCAGTACCTTGCCCCCAATCCCATGTGCCTTAACTTTACACGCTGATCTCTTATGTGGGACCTTATCGAAAGCCTTCTGAATGTCCAAATACACGACATCCACTGGTTCTCCCTTATCTATTCTACCAGTTACATCCTCAAAAAATTCCAGTAGATTAGTCAAGCACGATTTACCTTTTGTAAATCCAGGTTGACTTTGTCCGATCCTGTCACTGTTTTCCAAGTGCTCTGCTATTACGTCTTTTAAAATGGACTCTAGCATTTTCCCCACTATTGATGTCAGGCTTACCGGTCGATAATTCCCCGTTTTCTCTCTACCACCTTTTTTGAACAGTGGGGTAACATTAGCTACCCTCCATTCCATGGGAACTGTTCCAGAGTCTATAGAATTTTGGAAGATGACCAGCAATCCATCAACTATTTCGAGGGCCACTTCCTGAAGTACCATAGGATGTAGATTATCAGGCCCTGGGGATTTATTGGCCTTCAATCCCGTCAATTTCCCTAACACCATTTCCCTACAAATACTGATTTCATTCAGTTCCTCCCTCTCATTAGACCCTATGTTCCCTGACATCTCTGGGAGGTTATTTGTGTCCTCCTTTGTTAAGACAGAACCAAAGTATGTATTTAATTGGTCAGCCATTTCTTTGTTCCCCATTATAAATTCCCCTGATTCTGACTGCAAGGGACCTACGCTTGACTTCACCAATCTTTTTATCTTCACATATCTATAAAAACTTTTACAGTCAGTTTTTATGTTCCCTGCTAGCTTACTCTCATACACTATATTCCCCCTCTTAATGAATCCCTTTGTCCTCCTTTGTTGAATCCTAAACTGCTCCCAATCCTCAGGTTTACTGCTTTTTCTGGCCAATTTATATGTCCTCTCCTTGGATCTTATGCTATCCCTAATTTCCCTCGTTAGCCATGGTTGAGTCACCTTTTTTGTTTATGTAATGAGAAAGGAATAATTAGCAATCTTGTTGTGCAAGGCCCCTTGGGGCAGAGCGATCAGAATATGATAGAATTCTTCATTAAGATGGAGAGTGAAGTATTTGACTCAGAGACTAGGGTCCTGAATTTAAATAAAGGAAATTACGATGGTATGAGGCGCGAGTTGGGTAGGATTGATTGGGGAATGTTACTCAAAGGGTTGACGGTGAATAGGCAATGGCAAACATTTAAAGATCGCATGAATGAACTACGGAATTTGTTCATCCTCATTTGGCATAAAAATAAAACAAAAAGGGTGACTCAACCATGGCTAACAAGGGAAATTAGGGATAGCATAAGATCCAAGGAGAGGACATATACATTGGCTAGAAAAAGCAGTAAACCTGAGGATTGGGAGCAGTTTAGGATTCAGCAAAGGAGGACAAAGGGATTAATTAAGAGGGGGAAAATAGAGTATGAGTGTAAGCTTGCAGGGAACATAAAAACTGACTGTAAAAGCTTCTATAGATATGTGAAGAGAAAAAGATTGGTGAAATCAAGCGTAGGTCCCTTGCAGTCGGAATCAGGGGAATTTATAATGGGGAACAAAGGAATGGCAGACCAATTAAATACATACTTTGCTTTTGTCTTCACAAAGGAGGACACAAATAACCTTCCAGAGATGTCGGGGAACATAGGGTCTAATGAGAGGGAGGAACTGAATGAAAGCAGTATTTGTAGGGAAATGGTGTTAGGGAAATTGACAGGATTGAAGGCCAATAAATCCCCAGGGCCTGATAATCTACATCCCAGGGTACTTCAGGAAGTGGCCCTAGAAATAATAGATGCATTGCTGGTCATCTTCCAAAATTCTATAGACACTGGAACAGTTCCCATGGATTGGAGGGTAGCTAATGTAACCCCACTATTTAAAAAAGGTGGTAGAGAGAAAACGGGGAATTATAGATCGGTTAGCCTGACATCGGTAGTGGGGAAAATGCTGGAATCCATTATAAAAGATGTAATAGCAGAGCACTTGGAAAACAGTGACAGGATCGGACAAAGTCAACATGGATTTATGAAAGGTAAATCATGCTTGACAAATCTACTGGAATTTTTTGAGGATGTAACTGGTAGAATAGATAAGGGAGAACCAGTGGATGTGGTATATTTGGACTTTCAGAAGGCTTTTGACAAGGTCCCGGATAAGAGATTAGCATGCAAAGTTAAAACAACATGTGATTGGGGGTAAGGTACTGACTTGGATAAAGAACTGGTTGGCAGACAGGAAGCAAAGAGTTGGAATAAACAGGTCTTTTTCCGAGTGGCAGGCAGTGACTCGTGGGGTACTGCAGGGATCGGTGCTAGGACCCCAGCTATTCACAATATATATTAATGATCTAGACGAGGGAACTAGATGTAATATCTCCAAGTTTGCAGACGACAAAAGCTGGGTGGGCGAGTGTGCTGTGAGGAGGATGCAGAGAAACTCCAGTATGATTTGGACAGGTTGGGTGAGTGGGCAAAAGCATGGCAGATGCAGTATAATGTGGATAAATGTGAGGTTATCCACTTCGGTGGCAAAAACAGGAAGGCAGATTATTATCTGAACGGCAATAGATTGGGAAAAAGAGAGGTGCAACGAGAGCTGGGTGTCCTTGTGCACCAGTTGCTGAAGGTAAGGATGCAGGTGCAGCAGGCAGTTAAGAAGGCAAATGGTATGTTGGCCTTCATAGCGAGAGGATTCGAGTACAGGAGCAAGGATGTCTTGCTGCAGTTGTACAGGGCCTTGGTGAGACCACACCTTGAGTATTGTGTGCAGTATTGGTTGCCTTATCTGAGGAAGGATGTTCTTGCCATGGAGGGAGTGCAGCGAAGATTCACCAGACTGATACCTGGGATGACAGGGATGATGTATGAAGAGAGATTGGGTCGATTAGGCTTATATTCACTAGAGTTTAGAAGAATGAGAGGGGATCTCATTGAAACTTATAAAATTCTAACAGGACTAGACAGACTAGATGCAGGAAGGATGTTCCCGATGGCGGGTGAGTCCAGAACCAGGGGTCACAATCTAAGGATAAGGGGTAAGCCATTTAGGACTGAGATGAGGAGGAATTTCTTTACCCGGAGAGTGGTGAACCTGTGAAATTCTCTACCACAGAAGGCAGTTGAGGCCAAATCATTCAATATATTTAAGAAGGAGTTAGATATATTTCTTAAGGCTAAAAGGATCAAGGGATATGGGAAGAAAGCAGGGACAGGGTACTGAATTTGGATGATCAGCCATGATCTCATTGAATGGCGGAGCAGGCTTGAAGGGCCGAATGGCCTACTCCTGCTCCTATCTTCTATGTTTCTGCTTTTCTATCAGCAATGGTTCACCTTGAGCTCTGCCTCACCACATTGAAAACACATGGCAGTAGATCAGATAAGAACATAAGAATTAGGAGCGAATGTAGGCCATATGGCCCTCGAGCCTGCTCCACCATTCAAAAAGATCATGGCTGATCTTCGACCTCAACTCCACTTTCCTGCCCGATCCCCATATCCCTTGATTCCCTTAGAGTCCAAAGACCTATCTGTCTCAGCCTTGAATATACTCAACGACTGAGCATCCACAGCCCTTTGGGGTAGAGAATTCCAAAGATTCATCACCCTCTGAGTGAAGAAATTCCTGTCATCTCAGTCTTAAAAGGCTGAGGGGGAAAAATTGAGTCGCGGCCCCACTGGGAGCTTTTAGAGCCCCGAAATAATTAGCGCCCCCGTGGCCGAAATTCATCAGTAGCACCCCAAGAGGGAAGCGGTGCACTACTCTTGGGGCGCTGTGAGGGAATATCGTGGCGCTACGTGCCGCGGTACTGCAGGCCTTCCTCCCCTTCTTAAAGGGGAGGGGCCTTGTGCAGCGCGACCCGGGGCCCAGCAGGGCCACCAGGGATCGGAGTGCCGGTAAAAGAGCCCGGCATTCAAGAGAAGTGCTGGGCTCACAGAGCACAGCCAGCACTCCGCGGGGTGGCGGGCTGGTCAGGAGGCCGGGAACGGCAACAGGTGCAGGTGCTGGCAGGCAGCCAGCAACAAAAATGGCCGCCTGGCACCTCCCCTTTAATTTGTGCTGCCCCAGCCGCAGGTAGGTCCCCCTGACCTCGTCGGACATAGCGTCCGGCGGTAAGTCAGGGGCACTATCGAAGATTGTGGCCTGGGTGCGAGCGGGGTGCTGCGCATGGCGATTACGTCATTGCCGGTGGCGCAGCGCTGCGGGGTGCTAACAGTTACCACCGCCACTAACCTCCCGCTGACTTTTGCGGGAGGCGTTGGTGGCAGCGTGCCCGGGCAGTAGTTGCTTTGCGCCCCGTTAGCGCCTTCTTATGGTGCTAATGGGAGGCGCAAAGCAACCGAATTTTCCCCCCTGAGACTATGCCCCCTAGTTCTACACTCTCCAGCCAGGGGAAACAATCTTTCAGCATCTATCCTATCAATCCCCCTCAGAATCTTATATGTTTCAATGAGATCACCTCTCATTCTTCTAAACGCCAGAGAGTATAGGCCCAGTCTGCTCAATCTATCCTCATAGGACAACCCTGTCATCCCAGGAATCAATCTAATGAACCTTCATTGCACCACCTCTAAGGCAAGCATATCCTTTCTTAGATAAGGAGACCAAAACTGTGCACAGTACTTGAGGTGTGGTCTCACTAAAGCCCTGTACAATTGTAGCAAGACTGCCTTACTCTTATACACCAACCCCCTTGCAATGAAGGCTAACATGCCATTTGCCTTCCTAATTGCTTGCTGTACCTGCATGCTAACTCTCCGTGTTTCTTATACGAGGACACCTAAATCTCTCTGAACACCAACATATAATAGTTTCTCACCATTTAAAAAATATTCTTTTTTCCTATTCTTCCTACCAAAGTGACTTGGATACATTACACTCGGTCCCTTTATCTAAGTCATTAATATAGATTGTAAATAGCTGAAGCCCAAGCACTGATCCTTGAGGCGGCCCATTAGTTACAGCCTGCCAACCAGAAAATGACCCGTTTATCCCTACTCTCTGTTTTCTGTCCATTAATCAATCAATTAATCCATGCTAATAAATTACCCCCAACCCCATGAACCCTTATCTTGCATAACAACCTTTTATGTGGTACCTTATCGAATGCCTTTTGGAAATCCAAATATGCTACATCCACTGATTCCCCTTTATCTACCCTGCTAGTTACATCCTCAAAAAACTGTAATACATTTTTCAGACACAATTTCCCTTTCATAAAGCCATGTTGACTCTGCCTAATCATATTATGATTTTCTAAGTGCCCTATTACCACTTCTTTAATAATGGATTCCAGCATTTTCCCGACGACTGATGTCAGTCTAACTGGCCTGTAGTCCCCTGCTTTCTCTCTACCTCCTTTCTTGAAAGCGGCGTTACATTTGCTACCTTCCAATCTGCTGGGACCATTCCAGAATCTAGGGAATTTTGGAAGATCACAACCAATGCATCCACGACCTCTGCAGCCTCCTGTTTTAGAACTCTAGAATGTTGGCCATGAGGTCAAGGGGATTTGTTGGCTTTTAGTCCCATTAGTTTTTCCAAGTACTTTTTCTCTACTGATAATTATTTAAGTTCCTCACTCTCATTAGCCCCTTGGTTCCCCACTATTTTTGTATACGATTTATGCATTCTACTGTGAAGACAGATACAAAATATTTGTTTAAGGTCTCTGCCATTTCCTTGTTCCCCATTATAATTTCTCCTGTCTCAGCCTCTAAGGGACCAATGCTTATTTTTGCTACGCTCTTCCTTTTTACATACTTGTAGAAATTCTTACAATCTGTTTTTTATATTTCTTGCTAATTTACACTCATATTCTATTTTCTCCCTTTTTAGCAATGTTTTGGTCATCCTTTGCTGGTTTCTAAAGTTTTTCCAATCTTTAGGCTTACTATTATTCTTTACAACATTATAAGCCTCTTCTTTTAATCTAATATTATCCTTAACTTCTTTAGTTAGCCACGGATGGATCACTTTTCCCGTGGATTTTTTATTGCTGAATAGATTGTATATTTGTTGAGAATTTTGGAATATTTCTTTAAATGTTTACCACTGCTTATCTACTGTCATACCTTTTAATCTAATTTCCCAATCTACCATAGCCAACTTGCCCCTAATACCGATATAAGTGGCTTTATTTCAGTTTAGAACACTTCTTTCAGACTTAAGAATGTCACTCTGAAATTCAATGTGAATTTTATTATGATCACTTGTGAAGGAATAAGCCATATAACCTATTCAGAAAAATACACTATCTTATTAAAACATGACAAACTGGGTTTGAAAATTTAGAAACCTAACTATGAAAGCATTCTGGCTATTGAGATAAGATAGTTGTTGACCCTGAATAAATAACCTTATTAAAACAGAAGGTGAAGGGCTCCGACAGGCTGACCTGTTGGGAAAAAAATGGTTCACTCTGGATAAGGTGTTCTAATTTACACTTCGTAAAGCATCACATAAGATAAAGAACATCTGCCCTCGTAAAGATGACACAAAGTAAGCGACACCTGCCGTCACACCGTTTTTACATGGTAAACTTAGAACACCTAGAGATGAGACAAAATTCTGGCTGAGGTGGCAGTAAGAGTTGCAGAGGTCGGCAGAAAAATGACTAGAGATAATTAGCTTGCATCAGCAGAAAACCTTATAGGAAATACCACTGGAAAATGGTATAAATATTGAACTCTCAAATGGGATAGTAGACTCGCTTTAATTGGGCAAAGCGATTCTCGGCTTCAGAGGCGGCTCTGTAGTCTCCAACTCTTTGTACCTCGGGGATCAAAGGTATTTGATATTGATGGATATCCTGAATAGAAACCTTTAAGAACTGTAATACTGTAGCGAAGTTAAGATTTAAAAGTAAGATTCTCGTTAATAATAAGATAGCATTTTTTCTCTTTTTAGAATGGCTAATGTTGCGATTGACTGATTCACCAACTGTAAATTGCATGTCGGTTCTTTAATAAATCTATATATTTTTAGAATTGTCTCACATAAGACTTCTGTATCAAAAACTCGCGAAGTCAATCTCTGTACACTCTTTGGTGAGGAGTTGCAGAATTCTGAGGGAGTTTTCCGGATATTCATAATATCCGGAACGTTACAGTCTAGCTAAACTTATTAAAAGTGCTATCTGGAGGATGGTGACATTCTCGGGTTCTTCCTTTCCTTTAGGGAGAGATAGCCCGGACCTTTAGACCCAGTTAAGCGTCTTTAGGATTCGGCTACCTCAATCTTTAGTTGAAAATGAACATCTGAGAAATACGCCTAAAGGGACTAGGACTAGTAAAAATCCCTTCACACTCTTCCCCAAAGGATCCTTTACTTTGAGATTACTAACTAACCCGGTTTCATTACACAAAACAAGATCTAAAATAGCCTGTTCCTGGTTGGTTCCATGACATTAGTTCTCGAAAACTGTCTCTAATGCATTTCATGAACTCATCCTCAAGACTACCCTTGCCAATTTAATTTGCCCAGTCTATACGACGATTAAAGTCCCCCACGATTATCGAATTGCCTTTGGATGGCCGACTGGTGGAGGTGGAAGGACCAGCCTATTTCGAGGGCTGAGCTTCAGTCACAAATATGTGGTGAGCTGCACATGCTGACCAGTGGTCCTGATACAGATCACCAGCACTGGGCCGATGCAATATTAAACCACCCAAAGGCTGAACCGACCACGGAAAAGATCGGTCCAGGAGAGGTGGTTGTGATTGCGTGGGATTGCAATGGTCCACATTATCCTTGAATAGCCTAAAGGAGCACTCCTGGCCTCACAAACATAATTTTAGAACTTACCTTTTTGGGCCTGTTGCACTGAACCAATAGATTTTACTAAGCGGAGCATCCACGTAGCAAGCGCCATCCAGTAGGCAGTTAAAATGGCATTGGGGTCCTATGTATATCTTAGGACCCTGATTTCCATAGATTAATGAGGCTCCAGCCTGATTCAGGCGGATGCCTTGGCTGCCCATGGAAGGCCCTGGAAAAAATAGCGGTGAAGCGGGAACAGGACTGTAAGTCCACCACCTCCATTTCAACTCTGCTACTTCCCTGTTTCCGCCCAGCAGAGTAAGTTAAAATCTCCCCCAATCTCATTGTATTCAGATCTCTGACTTGTGCTTGGCTGTCCCCATCTGACTTTGCGAGGATGAGTTGGGCAGCTGGCTTGCGCAATGCTTTATCTGCGGGACAGCATGAGGTACTTGATCTCCCACCTGTGACTGCTTACCTGTGCTCACAAAGCCATAAAATGTCAGCACGTGCATTTAGCTGCTTGAGAGTTTTACACTTCTGATGAAGTGACTAGATTCTAAAATCATCTGAAACTATTTCCAGAAATCTGTCCTTTAACATTAAGTGGCAGAGACCTTCATTGTCTGTTATGCCTTTGCTTTCTCGTCACATATGCCACATGTCTTCCAGATGAATAATCATTTCCCCAAGTATAGTCTGGGTCCTTTTTAGTTTCTTAAATTTCTGCCTGCACACCATGGAACCCATCCTTGGCAGTCTGCAAAGGATGGTGGACTCCCTGGAAACTGTGGGGACCCAGACCTCATGCTGCGTGTCATGGGCAATGTGGCATTATCCATTGCAGCACAGGCAGAAGCTATGCAACATCTTAGTGCTGTAATGCAGTCAATGGTTGATGCCATCCAGTCTCAGACTGCTCTTATGCAGTCTCAGCTTGATGCTACGAAAGCTCTGACTGCTGCCATCGTCACTGGGTCCACCACAGTCAACTAGGGATCTCACGGTGTCGCAGCAGCCAAGCAATCTGTGATGCAGCAGATTGGTGGGGATGCTGAGGTGCTGCCCCGGGGGAGTGGCAGTGTGTCAATGGAGCAGGAACCTACTGTCCTCTCTCAGGGTGACAGCATTCCTGCTCCCACCACTACCACTCAGCCATTGCCTTTGACACTGCCTGTCATCCAGCCAGCCCAGACTGCCACCGCCCATCCTGAGGTGGTCTGTGTACAACCGGGCCTTCCAGGCCCAGAGCTGGTCGAGGGCGTCTTGTAGCTTCTGGCACCGACACTCAGCAGCCCTGCTGCAGCCACTGGGGAGATACTACGTAGGAGCACTAGATTAGGAAAAGGCACTGTAAAAAGGGCAAGGGTTTGCACAGGGTCATTAGTTAATATTGTTGTTGTATAGATGTGGTTACTGATTATGTATAAATTTATTATTGGAATGTTGCAGAAATAGTGCTGTGTCTCACTTCAGCTTTGGGTGTGGTATGGAATGAGAAATTGATGGAATGATGGGGACTGGATGAGCAATCGGGAAGTGGCCTCGAATTCATTGGAACTACAGTCTGATGAGGCGGTCACAGACCGCCCTTCCACAAGGCCAATGGAGTGGCTGAATCCTCTGTCACTGCTGTTCGTGCTCCTGTTCCTCCTCCTCCTCCTCCTCTTCCGGAGGTGGTGCAGCTATGCCTGGTGGCAATGGCTGTGCCCTCATGATGGCCAAGTTGTGCAGCAGAAAAGGGACACCCACTCAACCGAGTACTGGAGGGCTCCTCCCGAACTGTCAAGGCAGTAGAACCGTTGCTTGAGCACTCCGATGGACTTCTCAATGATGTTCCTGGTGGCAGCATTGTATGAGTGTTGGGCACGAGTGCTGGGGTTGTGGAGGGGAGTCATGAGCCAGGTGGAGAACGGATACCCCTTATCTCCCAGCAGAAATCTGCTGGCTTGATGTGGTGGCTGGAACAGATCTGGCACAGGTGCAGGATGAAGGCATCGTGGCTGCTGCCAGGATAGCGGGCATTGACGGTGAGGATGCGCTGGATGTGTTCGCACACCAACTGCACACTAAGTGAGTGGCAGCCTTTGCGGTTACAGAATACCTCAGGATTGTTATGAGGTGCCCACAAAGTGACATGGGTGCAGTCAATGGCGCCCTGCACCATGGGGTAGCCTGCTATCTTGGCAAAGCCACATGCACGCTCACGCTTCTTCTCTCTGGCCATAGGGAAGGAAATGTAGTCCCTTCTCCTTCTGTAGGGAGCATCTGTGACCTCATGGATGCAGCAATGGATGGCGAACTGTGATATGTTAGATATGTCTCCTGTTGCACATTGGAAGGATCTGCTGGCATAGAAATTCAAAGCGACGGTGACCTTGACTGCCACTGAGAGAGACGTGGTGCTCCTGATGTGAGGCTCGAGGTCTGGTTGCAGGAAGTGGCAGAGCTCTGTGACCACCTCCTTGCTGAAGTGGAGCCTTCTAAGGCACTGCTCCTCTGAGAGTTGAATGCAGGAGAACTGCTGCTGGATACCCTGGGAGGGTAAGGACTTATGTTGAGAGCCCTGTTGGCCCTCCTCCCTCTGGCCACGTTTTGCAATCTTTCTCTCTGCCTCCGCTGTCTCCGATGGTGATGCTGGAGGGCGAGGTCCAGTGCCAGTACAACCCCCATTAAATGGTGGAAATGTTGCACTATCAAATGTAACCCAAATGAAAGTGATACATTTTTCTCAGCCAGAATACTCCTTCAAGTTGAAAACGCTCAACTCGCTCAAAACACCTGTTTGCTTTTGTCAAACTGACAGGGCAGCATTCTTCGCCGACTAAAAAAAAACCCTGGAAGTTGATGCTGTAGTGTATGTACCTTTAAGAGGAACTATGTTTTTGAAGCCCCTGTATACTGTAGTACCAGTAGTGACCACTCGGGTATATAAGCCTGTATAGCGTCTTGTGTAGTTAGTTCACCTCCAGACTTTGTTCAGTAAACATTTGTTAAATCAACTCCTGCATTCCGTGTCTCCATTAACACACGGATCTAACAGTGGTGACGAGTTAGAAACGAACTTACCTGCAATTCGGCAGCACCTCAAGGAGATCGATTCCTCAGACGAAGGTCGAAGCCAGAAAAAAAAAACTGTGGTTTCACCAGCTAAACGGGCTGGTGGCAGGCAGTGCACTGATCCTTCCTGGGCTGCGGCGGGCTAGAGCTCGATCGGGTGGCTCTGCAACGGGGCCGGGCAGCGAATCGGGAAGCAGAAGCAAAGAGAGAGAGAGGGTGGAACACTCAGGGCGTGGCCGGTGCTGCAAAGCAGGTCGGCGTTCGGACCGAGCAGAGGGAGGGGAAAGTCTCAGAGGGTCCGCTCCACAACGGGAACGGTTCTCCAAGTAACGGAGAAACTATTGAAGCGATATATAAAAAAAAATAGAAATACCGCGAGGTCGCAACGGGAACCGCGGAGAACAGCGTTGGCAGCAGCGGCAGGAAAGCGCGGGAGGCGCCATCTTAACTCGGCGGGGGAGAAAGAAAAGGGCAGGAGGCGCCGTTTTGATCCATCGGGGACGGAGGCAAAGCGCGGGAAGCGCCATTTTAGATTTTCAAGATGCCGAAGCCTGGCAATATTACTGCTTTCGATAGTGATATAGAAGATTGGACCACATATGTGGAAAGAGTGGAGGTATATTGCAAGGCGAATGAAGTAGCGGATGATAAAAAGGCATCGGTACTTCTAAATCTGATGGGTGCAAGGACATACGGGCTGTTACGAAACTTGATCACTCCAGCCAAACCGATGGACAAGAATTTTAAGGAGATTGTTGATACCTTACAGGAGCACTTAAACCCAACACCGCTGCTGATAGCGGAACGATTCAAATTCTTCAGGAGGAATCAGCACAAGAATGAAAGTAACGCTGATTACCTCACCGAATTACGAAAGCTGTCAAAGCACTGCCAATTCGGGGCAGGACTGGCAGATTCTCTACGAGACAAATTCGTCTGTGGTCTCCTAAGCGAAGGAACACAGAAAAGACTACTTTCTGAGAAAGATTTGACACTGGACAAGGCTTTCAGTGTGGCTGTATCTTACGACGCAGCAGCAAGAGGAGCTGCAGAGATACAGCAAAAGCCACAGGACTTCGGCACCCATGAAATGACACGGGGTTGAGAGAGATGTTATCGCTGCGGCAGATCCACCCATGACCAGAAGGACTGCTGGTTCAAGGACAAAGCATGCAGGCAATGCGGAAAGATGGGACACATTGCACGTGTATGCAGATCTGGAAAGAAATCCGCTGACAGTAAAAAGGTCAATAAGGAAAAGTACAGAAAGGTACAAATGATGACGGACAGTAGCTCCGAAGACCAGAAGAGCGATAGCGACTCCGGAAACAAGAGACTAAGCTGTCTCAAATTACATAATGTAATTGCCAAAGAAGATTACCAGACCATTTGGGTTACCCTCATGATAGCAGGGTCCCCAGTCAAAATGAAGCTAGATACAGGATCAGCTCTGACCGTCATGAGTCGACGGGATTACGAGCGGCTATTTCCGCATATACCTTTGAAAGACACATCCATTATCTTGAAGACATATACGGGGCAGAAAGTATACCCCAGAGGGAAAATAAGGGTGCCTGTTGTATACAATGGCAAGGAAATACAGAAGTTGTATTTATACCTTCTGCAAGATGGTGGTCCACCGTTGTTGGGACGTGAATGGATCAAAAAGATACGTTTAGACTGGCACTCCATTCAGGCACTGACGGTGACCAGTAAGAAAAAAACCGATGATGACGTCATACCTGGACGATTAAAAGAAATCTTGGCTAATGCCAAAGAAGTGTTTCAACAGGAACTAGGAACCCTGAAAGGCACCACCGCCTCAATAAAAAAGTGGAAGATGCGGCAATTCCCAAGTTTTTTAAGGCAAGGCCGGTGCCATACGCAATTCGTCCAGCCGTCGAGGCAGAGCTGGAGAATTTGGAAAAAGCAGGCGTGTTATCCAAGGTAGATTGGAACGAGTGGGCAACACCCATCGTCCCGGTCATGAAGAAAACATTGAATAATGATAAATCTGAAGAACAGAGAAAAGTTCGCATCTGTGGGGACTTCAAGGTGACTGTAAACCCGGTTCTTCACACGGTACAGTATCCTCTTCTGAGGATAGAAGATATTTTCGTCTCACTATCCGGAGGGAAACGTTTCACCAAAATTGACTTAGCACAGGCATATCTACAGATGGAGGTTGAGGAGGCCTCTAAAAAGTATCTCACGATAAACACACAAAAAGGCCTGTACCAGTATAATCGACTGGTTTTCGGAGTGGCATCAGCTCCAGCTATCTGGCAAAGAGCTATGGAGCAAGTCCTGCAAGGGATTCCGGGGACTCAATGCTACCTAGACGACATCCTTTTAACAGGAGAAAACGACAACGAGCACCTTGCCAACTTGGAGCAGGTGCTCATGAGGCTGCGAGAACGGGGCCGACGAACAAATCGCCCCAAGTGCGAATTTTTCCAGAAACAAATATCATATTGTGGCCATGTCATTAACGAAGAAGGGTTGCATAAGTCACCTGAAAAAATTGAAGCGGTCGTAAAGGCCACAGCGCCTGAAAATGTCTCACAATTAAGGTCGTTCCTCACAGTTCATCACAGAAACCCCACAGTGCAGATAGAGGCCATTTCGGCCCATATCCCACCCGATCCCCGTAACCCCTACACCAACACATATCCCACCCTATCCCCGTAACCCCATGTATTTAATCCCCCTAACACTAAGGTCAATTTTTATCATAGCCAATCAACCTAACCCGCACATCTTTGGACTGTGGGAGGAAACCGGGGCACCCGGAGGAAACCCATGCAACCACGGGGAGAATGTGCAAACTCCACACAGACAGTCACCCGAGGCCGGATTCGAACCCGGGTCCCTGGCGCTGTGAGGCAATAGTGCTAACCACTATGCCACCGTTCCTAGAATTAGTAAATTACTATCATAAATTTTTACCAAACTTGTCGACGGTTCTGCACCCTCTTAACGCACTGCTACAAACGGGAGTAGTTTGGAAATGGAGCGAAGACTGTAAACGTGCCTTCCATAAATGCAAAGGCTTGATCACGTCCAGGGAAGTGTTGGCTCATTACAACCCATCACTGCCAATCAGACTGGCGTGCGATGCATCCCCTTACGGCGTGGGAGCGGTATTATCGCATAGATTCCCTGATGGCTCGGAGCGGCCGATAGCTTTTGCGTCACGCTCATTGAACTCAGCTGAGCGTAACTGTGCCCAGATCGACAGGAAGGCACTCAGCCTGGTGTGGGGGATGAAGAAATTCAACCATTACCTACACGGACAAAAATTTACCTTGTTGACCGACCTTCAACCCCTCATCTCCATATTCAACCCTAAAAAGGGCGTTCCCATTATGACAGCGCAAAGGCTACAGAGGTGGTCCCTTTTCCTCGGGGCACACCAATATGACATAGAATACAAAGGAACAAAACAGCATGGGAATGCTGACAGGTTATCGCGCCTACTGTTGCCAACGGTGGAAGAGGCGCCTACAGTGGACCGAGTGGAGATGTTCCACTCGACCATAGTGGAATGTCTACCGGTGACAAATTCTACCATTGAAAAGGAAATGTGAAATGACCCGACTCTCTCACGAGTCTACGATTTAACGGTGAAGGGATGGCCAGCACATGGCGAACCACTGTTGCCAGCATTCTCGCAAAGAAGAGAACAACTGTCAGTGTGCCGAGGAACCTTGATGTGTGGATCCAGAGTGGTGATTCCACCCAAACTCAAGGATAGAGTGCTAAAGGAGCTTCACGAGGGGCATCTGGGTGGAGTGAAAATGAAGAACTTAGCCAGAGCGTTTGTGTGGTGGCCAGGTATCGATGGAGACATCGAAGAAATGACCAAGAGCTGTCTAGGATGCCAGAAAGTCCAAAACGCCCCACCACAAGCCCCTCTACATCCATGGGAGTGGCCCTCATCTCCATGGCAAAGGGTACATATCGACTTTGCTGGTCCATTTATGGACTCAATGTTCTTAATCGTGGTTGATGCACACTCCAAGTGGCCGGAGGTAATAAAGATGTCCTCCACCACCACGGAAAAAACCATCACAGTATTAAGGACCATATTCGCCAGGAATGGGCTGCCTGAACAGATCTGTTCCGATAATGGATGGCAATTTGTATCCGAAGAATTCAGGAAGTTCTTAAAAAACAATGGGGTTAAGCACTACACGTCCGCCCCATACCATCCCGCCACCAATGGATTGGCTGAAAGGTTTGTCCAGACCTTCAAGGCCATGGGTAATGAAGACATAAATCTACAACATAAGGTAGATAACTTCTTGTTTGCGTACAGGAATGCAACACATGTGGTTACAAACCAAACCCCCGCCATGATGTTTTTCAATAGAAGCCTAAGATGCCGGCTGGATTTGGTCAAGCCAAACGTCAGAAGGGACGTAGAGAACCGGCAATTTCAAAGCATGAATGAAAGGCCAACTAGAACCTTCCAAATAGGTCAACCAGTTTTGGCCCGGGACTACCGTACCGAGAAATGGCAGCCTGGAACTATTTGCACACAACTAGGACCACTGATGTATACCGTGGACATTGGAGAAAGCATAATAAGGCACCATGCTGACCAGATCATAGAGTCATCTGAAAAAGGAAAACCTACACCACAACTCTATACGCCTAGTGATGAAGCAGAGATACCCATAGTATCTACCTCCGATCCGGTGATACTGGAACCAGATGAACCCAACACTGGCATTGAAGCTGAATCGACCTTGCCAAAAGAACCTACTACACCACCAAGGCGTTATCCGGACCGAGTCAGGAAGCCTCCAGAGAGACTGAATTTGTAATTGATTAACTTCAGCAAATGTGTATATTATTGTTCTTGTAAAAATGTTATTTAATGATTACTTAAAATGTTATGTACTATTTATCTAAAAGGGGAGGAATTGTAGTGTATGTACCTTTAAGAGGAACTATGTTTTTGAAGCCCCTGTATACTGTAGTACCAGTAGTGACCACTCGGATATATAAGCCTGTATAGCGTCTTGTGTAGTTAGTTCACCTCCAGACTTTGTTCAGTAAACACTTGTTAAATCAACTCCTGCATTCCGTGTCTCCATTAACACACGGATCTAACAGATGCCTTTATAGCGCTTCTCCAGCGCTCATCCGAATGCATTCCGCCTCTTCTACCTGTCGTTGCTAACGGCTGGCGTTCAGGCAGGGGGTGAGATTGAATTTCTGAGCCCGGGCGCTGTGCACCCGGATGACGTCACAATCTCCGGGCGCAGGAGTTCTAGCTAAAATCAGCAGGAGATTCACACCAGCCATGTACACTGGGCGTAGCTCCTATTTTGCAACCCAAGTCAACACAGAAGAAAAAAACCTAGCTTTTAATCCCAAATCCAAGAAGTTCCCCACCTCTTACACTCAACAAACTTCTGCAATTCTGGTACAAATATACAACAAATACGAATATGATACAAGAGTTCAGGGAGCCATGAAACAACTGTGATTCTTGATTACAGTCTTGTTGGAATCCTAATTAAGTTTTGGAAAAGTTGGCAATCTTTTTGTTTTCTGCACAAACGTGGCATTGAGCAAATGATAAACCCATAACCCTAACCCCATGAAGCCAGTGAACTTTGGTTTTTGTTTGATAAATAGCTCAAATGGAAGGCAATGATGGATAATACCCCCTATACTACTCTAAAAAAATAGATCCGTCGGGGCATTTCTATACAGCAATTAACTGCTGAGCAGCTGGAATATTCCAATGCATTAGTATCCAACTATCAACTTTAGTAACATTTATACTACTCAATAAAATAATCTGTAGAAAACACAATTTATTTTGTAGTAGACGGCAACAGTACTACACGTTTCATCCTGTATTATTGTCTGCAAACCTTGTAGGAATGTCTAGTTCCTATCAAGAGACTGAGGTCGACTCAGGCGATCAAACAAACGATGTTTAATGAAAAACTAACAGAGTTTAACAACAAAATGCTAGAGAACTACGTATACAGGTCTAGTCAGTTCGGAGGCTCCACGAGGACTGCTAGGGCGGTCCCGTGGTTGGCGTCATGACGTCATCACGTTTTTTCCACCGGTGGGGGATCACGTGATGAATGACATGATGTCATCATGTTTGCCCGCGCTCTTAAAGGGACCGCGCTCGGTACGTGCAAACAGTAAAAACAAAGATACAGACTCAGGCTGTAGCTAACATATTGTTAAAGGGAATTATATTTAGTTGGTCTGAGTCCCTTAGTGGCTACGCCTCATGCGCCCCCCGAGAATTGTCTTTAACAGAAAAAGTGAAACGGCGAGGAGGCCTAACAAGCCTGTCAGAGCAACTTCTGTACATTTGAAGTGGAAGCTGTTGGACGGCGGGCGGGTTGCTCTTGATCTGGCACGGTGACTGTGGGCGGTCGGCCAGGTCTTGGCGGCTGTGTGGTCTCAACCAGGCGGTCAAGGTCCAAGTGAGCCGGCTTCAACCGGTCAACCGAAATGTGGCCCGGTTTACCCTCGATGTCCAACGAGAGAGTTTTGTCTTCCGGCTCTAGCACGTGGAAAGGACCAGTGTAAGGGGCCTTGAGCGGATCCCGATGAGCGTCGTGGCGGATGAACACAAATTCGGAGTTCTTCAGCTCTGCTGGGACGTGGGAGCCCTGAAAGCCATGATGTGACGTTGGTACTGGTGCAAAACACCTGGCAGCCTCCTGGTGGCTGATGAGTTGCTTGGATGCGGACCATGACTCTGTTGGAGTCGGAAGGAAATCTCCTGGCACGCGGAGCGGCTGGCCATAGACGAGCTCTGCCGAGGATGAGCGAAGATCTTCCTTGGGTGCCGTGCGAAGACCCAACATGTCCCATGGTAACCTGTCCACCCAACCAGCACCTTGGAGGCTTGCCCTCAGTGTGGCTTTGAGCAACCTGTGAAATCACTAGCACAGGCCGTTCGCCTGTGGGTGGTAGGCTGTGGTGCCATGTAGCTTGATGTCAAGCCCTTGAACCACTGCGTTCCAGAGCTCAGAGGAAAACTGCAGCCCACAATCGGAAGAGATGTCCGCCGGTACCCCGAAACGGGCGACCCAAGAGGAGATGAATGCCCTGGTTACGTCCGCGGAAGTGGTGGATGACAAAGGAACTGCCTCTGGCCATCTAGTGGTGTGGTCCACCATCGTAAGAAGATGAGTAAACCTGTGCGAAGGTGGAAGTGGCCCCACCAGGTCCACATGCACGTGATCGAACTTACGTTCCAGAACAGCGAAGGTGGCCAATGGAGCCTTGACGTGACGCTGCACCTTGGCCTTTTGGCAGACCACGCAAGTGTTGGCCCAGTCGCGGACATCCATGTGCATGCCCCGCCACACGAATTTGGACGACATCAGCCGTTGCGAGGCCTTCATGCCCGGGTGTGACAACCCATGTATGGCGTCAAAGACTTTTTGGCGCCAGGCGACCGGCACAATAGGGCGAGGATCTCCTACGGAGACGTCGCAAAGTAGTGTGGTGCCCGCGGCATGGAATTGGACGTCGGCCGCTTGGAGGCTGGAAGGGCTGGTCTGGTAAGCTTGCACCTCTGGATCCAAGGCTTGATCTGCAGCCATGAGTGCATAGTCGACGTCGAGCTGGACTGCATGAACGGTCGCACGGGAGAGGCAATCTGCCACCAGGTTGTCCTTACCGGCCATGTGCTGAATGTCAGTGGTGAACTCCGAAATAAACGTAAGGTGACGTTGTTGTCGGGCTGACCACGGTTCAGCGGTCTTGGCCATGGCGAACATCAGGGGCTTATGGTCAACGAAAACAGTGAAGGGACGTCCTTCTAGCAAGAACCGGAAATGGCGGATGGCCAGGAAAAGAGCTAGCAACTCCCGATCAAAAGTACTGTATTTTCACTCGTTGCGCTGCAGTTGATGGCTGAGGAACGCCAGCGGTTGCCACGTACCATTTACCCACTGTTCTTGCACTGCGCCGATGGCGTAGTCTGACGCGTTGGTGGTGAGGGCGATGGTGGCACTTGGCAGCGGGTGCGCCAGCATGGTCGCGTTGGCGAGGGCACCTTTCGTGTCCACGAATGCCTGGTCCATGTCGACCGTCCAGCAAACCGGATCCTTGCCAGACTTGCCCTTGAGGGCCTCATACAGGGGCTGCATGAGCAGAGCTGCCTTGGGCACGAAACGGGGATAAAAATTTACCATCCCGAGGAACTCCTGCAGGGCTTTGATGGTCTGCGGGCGCGGAAAGGACGTCACTGCCGCTACCTTTGCTTGTAAAGGCACCGCTACCTCCAGTGTAATGCGATGCCCCAGGAATTCGATGTGCGGTAGACCAAATTGACACTTGGCCGGGTTGAGAATCAGGCCCTGTTGGCTGAGGCGACGAAAGAGGGTGCGCAATGTGTTCCTCCTTGGAACTGGCCATGAGGATGTCGTCTAAATAGACTAAAATGAATTTGAGGTCCCGCAGCACAGAGTCCATAAGACGCTGGAAGGCCTGGGCAGCATTCTTCAAACCAAAGGGCATCCGCAGGAATTCAAACAGGCCGAATGGGGTGATGACTGCAATCTTCTGCACATCCTGCGGGTGTACCGGGACCTGGTGGTATCCTCGGACCAGATCCACCTTTGAAAACACGGTTTTCCCAGCCAAATGGGCAGAGAAATCCTGAATGTGGGGGATCGGGTATTGATCAGGAGTGGTAGCGTCGTTAAGCCGTCGATAGTCGCCGCATGGCCGCCATCCGCCACAGGTTTCGGTACAATGTGGAGAGGCGAAGACCAGGGACTATTGGACTGGCGAACTATTCCCAGGCGTTCCATCGTAGCGAACTCCGCCTTCATGACCGCCAGTTTGCCGGGTTCGAGGCGCCGGGCCCGCGCGTGGATCGGGGGGCCGGTGGTAGTGATGTGGTGTTCCACACCATGCTTCGTGGCCGTAGAGGAGAACGTAGGCCTGGTCAGGTCCGGAAATTCTCCGAGCAGGCGAGTGAACTCGTCCGGAGTTGGGAAAGCGCAGAAGACGGTGTGCGACATGGTGTTGCCCCGGTGACAGGGAATGGAGTGAAACGTGGCCGCGTTGACCAGCCGCCGGTTCCGCACATCGACCAGGAGGCCGTTGGCGCACAGGAAATCCGCGCCGAGAATGGCTTGTGAAACCCTGGCCGTAACAAATTCCCAAACAAATCGCTGGCCGCTGAAACACACCTGGACCCGCCGTTTGCCGAAGGTCCGGATAGCACCGCCATTAGCCACTTCGAGTGAGATACCGTGCCTCCCAGATTGAACATCCATAGTTAACGCGGGAATAATGCTGCACTGTGCGCTGGTGTCGCATAGGAATCATCGACCAGAGATGGAATCGGTGATGAACAACAGCTTGCCAGAATTTCCGATTGCCATCGCAGCCGTGGGGCACCCGTCAGACCCGCTCTTCTGTTGCCGGGGTTGCAGTTGGAGATTTTTTTGGGGGGGAGCGAAGTTGCAGGGAGGGCGGCAACATCGGGCTTTCACGCCAAACCGCGCGTGGTAGAAGCACAGCCCCGCAGGTTGAGGGGCTGGGGCGGCATCCGTGGGGGATGGTCGCCTCGTGGCAGCGCAGTACTGCTGCGTCACCGTGAAAATTTTATCCGCTTCGGCTGCAAGCTCAGCGCAGTCTGTGACTTCAGACCGGGCCAGGGCAGCCTGTACCTGCTCCGGTAGCTGACTGAGGAATAGCTCTCTGAAGAGGAAGCATTGCGGTTCGGAGCCAAGGAGCATGAGCATTTGGCTCATGAGTTCCGACGGCTTGGAGTCCCCGAGGCCAGGCATAGCGAGCAGTCGGCGGGCGCGCGCCGACTTCGTGAGCCCGAAGACCTGCAGCAACCGCGCCTTGATCATTTCATACTTGCCGTTGTCCGGGGGGTTTTTGAGCAGGCTGACGATCCGCAAGGCGGTGGAGCTGTCAAGCGCGGAGACTACGTAAAAATAACGGGTCTGATCCGCAATGATGTTTCGTAGTGCGAACTGGGCTTCGACCTGGATGAATCACGAGGTCGCTTGTTCCCAGAATTGCGGTAACTTCAATGCCACGGCGTTTGTTTCCATGCTTCGCTCCTTCTGCGAAAAACGTTTGCAAAAGTCGGGGTCACCAATGTAGGAATGTCTAGTTCCTATCAAGAGACTGAAGTCAACTCAGGCGATCAAACAAATGATGTTTAATGAAAAACTAACAGAGTTTAACAACAAAATGCTAGAAAACTACGTACACAGGTCTAGTCAGTTCGGAGGCTCCACGAGGACTGCTAGGGCGGTCCCGTGGTTGGCGTCATGACGTCATCACGTTTTTCCCGTCGGTGGGGATCACATGATGAACGACGTGATGTCATCACGTTTGCCCGTGCTCTTAAAGGGACCGCGCTCTGTTGAGGCTGTAGCTAACATATTGTTAAAGGGAATTATATACAGTTGGTCTGAGTCCCTTAGTGGCTCCGCCACAACCTTTTCATTCATATACTATGTCATGCATTGAAGAATGATTTCAAACTACGACAAGACTCTTTATACTTTACATAAAAGCAATATAATTGTTTCATCATTGTACTATTCATGTCCTCACTATAGTTCATAAAATTAAAACTGGAGCAGAAAATTGGCTTAACCATGCAGAGAATTTGGAAATCCAAAACTTAATACATTTTATGTTTAGGGAGTTGCAGTGGTTAAACCAAACAAAAGGAACTGCTATTTGACCCTCTGAGTGCTAAGTGTAGTTTTAATGCCTTAGGGGTTAAGCATATTATGCAGCAGAGGTAAATCTACAAGTATCTTTAACTTCAGTGGATTAGAGTGCTTGACCAGGCCACTCAACCAGTATATGCCTTTTGATGCTTTCTTCACTGACATTGTGAATATTGCATACAACATACCACTGCGCAGTTTTCAGTTCATATCAATGGGTAAATGACTAGGTCAAATGCATATCTTGACCATAATGTGAACCTCATTAAGTAGCACACAGATATACAGCATGCTCCTTTCAATAGAGCCAACAGTCTCAGATAGTGTTCATGCCTCATCTGACCCTTATACTATTGGGTACAGTGCCCCGTCACTGCAAATCTCTGACTTTTACTTTGATTAATTCATATTCACCTTCTATTCGGGATGTTACAAACAGATCATTATAAATATTGATTGAGAAAGCTTGGTAAGATGATGGTTGTGCTTGTACAGCTAGTCCCAACAATCGCAGTCTGTACAGCCAGTGTAATCAAATCTGAACTCCAGCTTCATTAGTCAGTGAAAGCTTTGACATAGGCTTCTTGGGGATAGCAGCTGAGAGACATCAGAGCTAATTACCGGTTGGAATCATGTCATCCTTCCTGCTCTTTATGTGAATTGAAGCCACAAGTTAAGAGTGATTGCACTAGCTGGAGTGTCTGCGTAGCTTATGTTGTACTACAGTATAACCAAAAGATAAGTCTTCGTTACACCTGATGCATAGAAGAAATTCTGAAATGAGAAAAGGCTGTTTGATCCAGTACACCATTCTCTGATTCAGGCTGATGGATTAAATACCATGAACAATATATTCTATTCAATTGCCCCACCCCCACCACCCAGTGATGAGTTTTAAAAAGAATAGACAGGGGAAAGGCAGAAAATGGCCAAAACTTTCACATTGCAGAGCATGTGGGTTTGGGAGCGGGTCGGTAGTTAAAAGCGCTGAAATTGATAGCGTGTCGGGAACCCGCCGTCATCCTGGCGACTTCCGCATTTAACTGGGGCGCGTTTTGAAGTGCCCCACAGACCCGCTCGGGAGAGGCAGGCGATCTCATTGAGATAATTAACTGCTCGTTGACAGACCCTTAACAGAATTTTTAACTTGAGGTTTCATCTTTAACTGGTTGCACACGGGAGTCACGGAATCAGGAAGCTCACTTGTGAAGGGAAGGCGGGAGCTCAGTGGCCATTGTGCTACTTCATTAAGTGACAGCGAGAAAAAGCAAATAAATACACAGCTTACACCTGCTTCCTTGCCTAAGAGAAAGGCTCTTGCTAACACCATTTTGTGCAGAGATTTTGCTTTCAGCAGTTTGCAGATGATGTCAGTGTCAGCTTTGGCTCAGTGAGTAACACTCTTCCCTCTGAGTCGAAAGGTTGTAGGTTCAAATCCCATTCCAGAGATTTGAGCACAAAAATCTAGGCTGACACTCCAATGCAGTGCTGAGGGAGTGCTGCACCGTTGGAGGTGCTGTCTTTCAGATGAGATGTTAAACCGAGGCCCCATCTGATCTCTCAGGTGTACGTAAAAGATCCCAAGGCACTGTTTTGAAAAAGAGTTATCCCCGGTGTCCTGGCCAATATTTAGCCCTTAATCAACATCACTTAAACAGATTATCTGGTCGTTATCACATTGCTGTTTATGGGAGCTTGCTGTGCGCAAATTGGTGCTGCGTTTTCTACATTATAATAGTGACTACACTTCAAAAGTACTTAATTGGCTGTAAAGTGCTTTGGAACATCTGGTGGTCGTGAAACGCGCTATATAAATGCAAGTCTTTCTTTCTGCAACCTCAGAAGCCATCTCACCACATTGCAGTCACTCTCGCTACATTGGAGGATTGTGCCTCTGATCTTCACTTTACCTGGCATCTATCACATCAGCATAGGTGCCACTTATGCTGTCTCACCTTGACCTCAGATTCAGACCAAGATGAGCCACAGCACCAACAAAACCAGCCTCACCAGCAGCAACAACATGAGCAGCCTTCTCCTCACCGACCTGATGCTCCACAGGAGAGAGGGGATCAGCACAGGGGTGCACCGTGCCGAAGGCGATACCCCCAACACTGGGTATACAGGCAGAGGATGAGCTTGCTGGACTTGACTGAACAGCAATGCTCCAAGAGGCTCAGGCTATCACTCCAGGTCATCGCAGACATTTGTAGCTTGCTGGAAGAAGACCTGCTGCCCAGAGGACCTGGTGGACACGCCTTACCAGTGGCTGTCAAAGTCACCACCGCCCTCAACTTCTTCAGCTCAGGCTCCTTCCAGGGATCTGCAACAGACATTTGCAGGATATCGTAGTCGGCCACCTACAAATGCATCACCCAGGTGACCGATGCCATGTTTCACAAGTCAGCCTTTGCTACTGATGAAGCCAGTGTTTCTGAGCGGGCGCTCAGCTTTGCAGCTCTGGCTGACTTCCCACAGGTGCAGGGCGTCATCGACTGCACACATGTGGCCATTAAGGCACCCCCAGATTTACCAGGAGTGTTTATGAACTGGAAGGGCTTCTACTCAATGTGCAGCTAGTCTGTAACCATAAAAAGATCATCATGCATATGTGTGCCAGATTCCCAGGGAGCTGTCATGACTCTTTCGTCCTGTGCCAGTCCACTCTCCATCAGCTCTTTGCACTTCCAAACAGATTGCTTGGAGACAAGGGCTATCGACTGAAGACGTGGCTGATGACACCCTTGAGGCGGAGCACATTGCTGCCTGGGAGCAATGATGCCGAGGAGCGCTATAATGAAAACCACATGTCCATCAGATGTATCATAGAGCAAACAATCGGCATGCTGAAGATGCGGTTCAGATGCCTTGACAGATCTGGAGGACCCCTTCAGTACACACCAGCCAGGGTCTCCAGAATCATCATCATATGCTGCAGCAGCGAGGATTGGAGCTGCAGGAGGAGCAAGGCGCAGAGCGCATAGCCTCTTCAGAAGAGGAGGTGGAGGTGGCACCAGCAGATTGCTGCCTGGGAGGCCTGGGATAGCCTCTTAATGGCCCAATTTACTTAAGTTGCACCAGTGCACCCATCTGGCTCCCAGATGCTGTACTAACTTCACCCCTCACCCCCAACAACACTGCAAAGCAGTCTTAAAATGACCAAGCCATTCCTGTCAACCAAACCCCCATTGCTCGAGGTTAAGTAATGTCTCACCATTCATTCCAAGTGACAAAGCCACTTCCCAGGTAACAGGCAAAAATGGACAAGATGGTAAAGTAGTGCAAGGAAATACATTTATGTTTGTCATAAATAGAACTGAAACTTAACACTAACATTTTGGCAAACACCCATGTGCATCTAAGATTGTGTCTTTTTCCTTTTCCGATTGCTTCTATGAGGTGCAACTCCTGTGGCTTCAGCAGAGGTAGAGGCAGGCTGCTCACTTCCCTGCTCTGACTGCTTTGACACTTTTGGCAGATGTCCTCTGGGTTTTAGAGCCTGTGAGGGCCCCGCCAAAAACTGCTCCTCCTGCAACTGTGCAGGGGCATGTGCAGGGGCAGACTCGGCCATCGGGATCTGTGGCAGCATGTGAGGCTCTGACTGAGAGGGAGGCAGCGAGAGTGAAGTGTGAGCGCTTTGCGAAGAGCCCCCACTTCCATGTCCCCTCTCACAATCATCCCTCTCATGGGCCACCTGCACTTCCCTGCTAGCAAGGAACTGGAGAGCGCCTTGCTGTACATCAGTGGGGCGATGAATGCCCAAGTCTATGTTGGTATCCCACCTCGAGATGAGATAAATGAGAGTCTGCAATCTGTTGTTCACAGCAAGCATGTTCTCATTCGACTGGTGCACATTAGCTGCTCCATGCAGGTGGCCATCCTTTCCATGGAACAGCACATTGTTGCCATCGCCTGTGATATGGTGCTGCTCATGCTGGAGATGGACTCCATTCTCTGGACAATCGCGCACATCGCGGCTGGAAAAGCTGCCAGAGCCTCGTGCATTTGTTGCAGCTCCTCCAAGATCACCCTCTTTGTCGACAGCCCCCGAGGTTCAGCATCTGCATCCAGCTGAGCAGAGCTGGGAGCACCATGCACCCTCCGGCGAGGACTCTCCACTGCTGTCCCTGTCTCCACCATCTGCTCTTGCTCTTGCTCACTTGTGATGTGTGAGACACCAGGGGGTAGATTTTCCTGAAGCTGTCGGGAAGGAGGCGGGACTACCACTTTCGGGTTTTAGTCCCGCCTACATCGACGTCCGGCCAATCCACGCGATTTTCCCTTGATTGACCTTGTTGAGCCCGCCCAACGGGCTCAGCAGGCCAATTAAGGGCCACTTGGCAACAATGACGTCACAGACTGAAATTTCTTCTGTCACGAGTTCTTGACAGATGAAATATCAGTGTTTCACAGCTGTTTGAAGCTGTCAAACACTGACAGTCTGACTTCTAACCTGAGCCCTTCTACACAGACTCAATTAGAACTGTCACCGGCAATGAAAGCTGAAGGCTGTCACTTTTGACAGATCGCAGCCATTTTGCTTTCATTGCCGGCTGAGTGATGGACTCCCGAAACATACAGGAAGAAAGGCTGTTAAGGTAAGTACAGGTAATTTAAACTTCTTTACACACTTTAGACACACCAAACACACTTACCTTTGCACTTATGCACCCATCACTCACCTGAACACTGACATCGCGACCCCTCCGAGTCCTTCAACCCGACGGCCCAACTGCTCTAACCTGGCGTGGTTTGGAGCCATCGGGAATCCCACACGACACCCCTCAAAATAAGAATTAGGCTAAAAACTGCCTGTTAACTACCTGTTAACAGGCAGTTAATTGGCACTAATCCCTTCCCGCCTCAGGTCGGCGGGTCCCAGTGCGGGGCACGTACCCGCCTCCTCTGAAACTTACGTGGAGGCGGGTTTTGGGCGGGATGGTGTCGGGCCCCCCGATTTCGGGATTCCCCCCCCCCCCCCACACGCCTGAGACCCCGCCTGACGGCTCCAGGAAAATCTACCCCCAGGTGACAATGCTACTCTATGTCTCGCTGGACCCACCAAGGTGTGCATATCTGCGCTGGTGCTGGGTGCACATGGGTCTGGTGGTGGTACACCCTCAGAGAATGGAGCTTCCTCTGAGGAGTTGTCTTCCTCCTCTGGCTAGACAGTATGCGGGGGGTGGGGGGGGGCACTTGATGTACCTGTGGGAGAGTAAAGACATGAATTATACCTCTTAGGATGATATTTCACTGGCTGCTGACATCAGTCACTGAATGACTGTTGTATGCCATGTGGGATATTTAATTCTGTCACCAGGTTGCTGGGAGGTCCCTCCATCTCCCACCGTCAGCAGCTCTGTCACTCCACTTATTTCAAAAGCCTCCTCCTCTGCTGGCGTCAAATTAGTGTATATATTGGAGGGCCACCTCCGGTTCTTTCTTTTTCTCTCCTGCTCTGCACTCTCTTCTCCTGCAAGGAGGGAAAGAAGAGAACTTTGAGTGAGAGTGATGGAATGAGTATAAGGAATGGATGGGCTACATCTGTAGAGAATGACTATGAGAGAGTGGCGTGACATTGCCAAATGGCCTCCTTCTATGGTGTTACTTTCTATGATTGCATTAGGATGAGGGTGAGTGTCAGTGGTGGATAGTCAGATGGGGATGTGAGTAGGTGCGTAGACAGTGAGGGATGGGTGCAGCTGCAAGGTAGGTTGGTGTGAGGAGCGACGAAGAAGGAGTAGGCTTGGGAAGGCAGTGTGATGGGGTTGGGGTGACATGCACATCAGGATATAGTTGAATGTGGCATTGTACTGACCTTGCCTGACCTCATGAGATCATTAAATCTCTTCCGGCATTGAATCCAGGTGTGGCTGACAACTCCCCTGCTGCTCACTTCTTGGGTGATCTCCAGCCATGCCCTCTTGGTTTCTCTGGCTGCTCTTTTCCTGCTGCTACCGGGGAATAGGACCTCCCTGCACGCTCTGACTCCCTGGATCAGGACTTGAAGGGAGGCATCCGAGAACCTGGGCGCAGCCTTCTGGCGCTGTGACTCCATCCTTCCTTGCACCCTCACAAAAGTCTTCGATAGATAAGAATAGCCACTTCTCCCAAGCACCTGTAAGCCTCCTCCAACAACCTTCCACTGTGATGTGTGCAAGGCTCCTTTAAATATCGGAGCTGAAAGCGAGTCATCTTTGACATCATCAGACCTGCTCCATTTAATTGGTCAGGAAACCCGCATGACTCTTTCAATTGATGTAATTGAGTTAAACGCGCAGTGCAGAACGCGCTGTTGAAAACTTTGAGATGGCGACCCATTACATGGCCCGCACGCACCAGCCCGGACTCCAAGGTAAAAGTTCTAGCCAATGTTAAAGAAGTAATAGGGGGAATTTTAACCTTCAAAAACGGGTGGGTTTGTTCAGCTGGGAGGTTAAAAAGCCAGAAATCTGAAACAGGAACCCAACCCGCCTTGAACCTACCCACTTCCAGTTTTAACGGAGGCAGGATGAGCTGCGGGCAACCAATCAGCTCGCAGGAGGTGGACTGGTCATTTAAATATTTTAATGAGGCTTCATTGTAACAGTGATTCTACTTTAAATCACATGCAGCCGGGTTTCCCTGGCCTCGGGAAACCTGGCAGGTGAAAGGAGGCGAGAAGGGCTGAATCCATAATCCTTAAGTTAAGTATCTTTATAGTACCGAGGGTGGTGAACATGTGGAATTCTCTACCACAGAAGGCTGTGGAGGCCAAGTCACTGAATATATTTAAGAAGGAGATAGATAGATTTCTAGACACAAAAGGCATCAAGGGGTATGGGGAGAGAGCGGGAATATGGTATTGAGATAGAGGATGAGCCATGATCATATTGAATGGCGGAGCAGGCTCGAAGGGCCGAATGGACTATTCCTGCTCCTATTTTTCTATATTTCTATGCTTGTGGTCCAGGAGGAGCATGAGTGTTTCCTCCAATATCTTACAACCTACAACAACCTTACTAGTAAACCCTCCACCCCCATGATCTGACTGCTCCCCCCTCCCGCGATTGGACACCCCCCTGACCACCATCTGCTCCCCCGAACACCAACGGACCCCCCAATCACCATCTTTCCACCCCCCCCTGCACTGTGATCAGAACACCCCCCACCACCCACACCCACCATTCATGTTCTCTCCCACCTCCCCACTATACCTACCTGCACGCTGCCCATTTCGGCTACGGCCTTGTGCTGCATAATTTCCCACCTGACAAGCAGTCAGCCTGTCTATCAGGCTGGCTATGGGCGGGAAACCTTACAGAAAAAAATGTAAAGAAGTCCTGCAGTTAAAACACAGAAGTACGGGCTTCCCAACCTCAAAACAGACACCCCCCCCTGCCATCCCAGTGCTAATATCCAGCTCAATCTTTCTGGTTGTGGAGGGAGAATTGTTATCATGGGCACTTAGTGATGCTCAGGTAGCACACTAATCTGTTCTAATTTGATTTGTGTTATTGAATTGCATTGTTTGGTTAAACACAGAGAAAAGATTAACAAAACACTTTTTTAGTAAATAGATGCCACTTTAACATTAACCCCTATTCCTTGTAGATTTCAGCTTTAATAGATGATTTTTTTACATACATGAGGTGGTAAAATAACCAGAGGTAAGTCTAATGGGGACAGATATCTCACACATTTGATGGATAAATTGTACTGCAGTGCCAATGACAAATCACAGATTTCCCACTACCTGATGCATTCTCCACCAATTCTGCCTCACCATGTGATGGTTAACTTTGCAATTAAATTTCTGCTTACAAAGGATAGAGTTAGAAATGATGATACTGTTTGAGAAAGAGTTCCACAAGCAGAGGTAACCTGTAATGCTTTGCCACTGATATTGTATGTGGACTTGAGTTAGAAACATAGAAAAATAGGAGCAGGAGTAGGCCATTCGGCCCTTCGAGCCTGCTCCACCATTCAATATGATCATGGCTGATCCTCTATCTCAATACCATATTCCCGCTCTCTCCCCATACCCCTTGACGCCTTTTGTGTCTAGAAATCTATCAATCTCCTTAAATATATTCAGTGACTTGGCCTCCACAGCCTTCTGTGGTAGAGAATTCCATAGGTTCACCACCCTCTGAGTGAAGACATTTCTCCTCATCTCAGTCCTAAATGTCCTACCCCGTATCCTGAGACTGTGACCCCTCGTTCTAGACCCACCAGCCAGGGGAAACGTCCTCCCTGCATCCAGTCTGTCTAGCCCTGTCAGAATTTTATATGTTTCAATGAGATCCCCTCTCATTCTTCTAAACTCTAGTGAATACAGGTCTAGTCGACCCAATCTCTCCTCATATGACAGTCCTGCCATCCCAGGAATCAGTCTGGTGAACCTTCGCCGCACTCCCTCTATGGCAAGCATATCCTTTCTTAGGTAAGGAGACCAAAACTGCACACACTACTCCAGGTGTGGTCTCACCAAGGCCCTGTATAACTGTAGTAAGACATCCTTGCTCCTGTACTCAAATCCTCTTGCAATGAAGGCCAACATACCATTTGCCTTCCTAACTGCTTGCTGCACCTGCATGCTTGCTTTCAGTGACAGGTGTACAAGGACACCCAGGTCCCTTTGTACATCACCATTTAAATAATACTCTGCCTTTCTGTTTTTCCTACCAAAGTGGATAACTTCACATTTATCCATGTTATGCTGCATCTGCCATGTATTTGCCCACTCACTCAACTTGTCTAAATCGCCTTGGAGCCTCTTTGCATCCTCCTCAAAACTTACAATTCCACCTAGTTTCGTGTCGTCAGCAAACTTGGAAATACTACATTTGGTTCCCTCATCCAAATCGTTGATATATATTGTGAATAGCTGGGGCCCAAGCACTGATCCCTGCGGTACCCCACTAGTCACTGCCTGCCACCCCGAAAAAGACCCATTTATTCCTACTCTCTGTTTCCTGTCTGTTAACCAATTTTCAATCCATGGCAGTATATTACCCCCAATCCCATGTGCTTTAATTTTGCACACTAACCGTTTATGTGGGACTTTATCAAAGGCCTTCTGAAAATCCAAATACACCACATCCACTGGTTCTCCCTTATCTATTCTACCAGTTACATCCTCAAAAAACTCTAGGTTTGTCAAACACGATTTCCCTTTCATAAATCCATGTTGACTTTGTCTAATCCCATTGATATTTTCTAAGTGTCCTGTTATCACATCCTTTATAATAGACTCTAGCATTTCCCTACTACTAGTAGTACAATTAAGCTAACCGGTCTGTAGTTCCCTGTTTTCTCTCTCCCTCCTTTTTTAAATAGTGGGGTTACATTTGCCACCCTCCAATCTGCAGGAACTGTTCCATAATCTATAGAATTTTGGAAGATGACAACCAATGCATCCACTATTTCCATGGCTACCTCTTTTAGTACTCTGGGATGCAGATTATCAGGCCTTGGGGATTTATCAGCTTTCAGTCCCATTAATTTCTCCAGCACTATTTTTTTACTAATACTAATTTCCTTTAATTCCTCCTTCTCACTAGACCCTTGGTTCCCTAGCATTTCTGGGAAGTTATTTGTATCCACTTCCGTGAAGACAGAACCAAAGTATTTGTTTAATTGCTCAGCCATTTCCTTGTTCCCCATTATAAATTCTCCCATTTCTGACTGTAAGGGACCTACATTTGTCTTCACTAATCTTTTTCTTTTTACATACTTGTAGAAGCTTTTACAATCTGCTTTTATGTTCCTTGCAAGTTTACTCTCATACTCTATTTTTCCCCTCTTAATCAATCTCTTGGTCCAACTCTAAACTGTTCCCAATCCCCAGGCTTGCTACATTTTTCTGGCAACTTTATATGACTCCTCTTTGGATCTAATACTATCCTTAATTTCTTTTGTTAGCCATGTTTGGGCCACTTTTCCTTTTGTGTTTTTGTGCCAGAAAAGAATGTATAACCGTTGCAATTCATGCATTGGTTCCTTAAATGTTAGCCATTGTCTATCCACCATCATGCCTTTTAATGAAGCTCCCCAATCTATCATAGCCAACTCACTTCTCATACCATCGTAGTTTCCTTTGTTTAGATTTAGGGCCCTAGTTTCAGATTGGACTTCTTCACTTTCCATCTTAATGAAGAATTCTATCATGTTATGGTCACTCTTCCCTAAAGGACCCAGCACAAGATTATTAATTAACCCCTTCTCATTGCACAATACCTAATCTAAGATAGCCTGTTCCCTAGTTGGCTCCTCAACGTACTGGTCTAAAAAAAATCTCGTACACACTCCAGGAATTCATCCTCCACAGTATTATTGCGAATTTGGTTTGGCCAGTCTATATGTAGATTAAAGTCACCCATGATTACTGTAGTACCCTTGTTACTTGCATCTCTAATTTCCTGTTTGATGCCATCCCCTACATTACCACTACTGTTTGGAGGCCTATAGACAACTCCCACCAATGTTCTCTGCCCCTTGGTGCTTCTTAGTTCCACCCAGACTGATTCTACATCTTGATTTTCTGAGTCAACATCCTTTACTAACAAGGCCATCCCATCTCCTTTTCCTTTTCGCCTGTCCTTCCTAAATATCAAATATCCTTGGATAATCAGCTCCCAGCCTTGGTCATCCTGCAGCCATGTCTCCATAATCGCAATTATATCGTATCTGTTTACATCTATTTGTGCTATTAATTCATCCACCTTATTATGAATGCTTTGTGCATTCAGATACAATGCCGTTGACACAGATGGGCCAATTTTATGAATGTGTTCTTGTTGAGAAATAAACCACAAACTTGGTCAAATCTTTGGATGTAAAAGATATCCGAATGGCCTTCTTCCATGTGTAACCAGTCTATGATTCTAAAAGGTTCCTTTGTTTCAAGAGAAGATTTAATAGGATTTCTGCTGATGTGATATAGGGTAGTGACAAGTAAAACTCATGATTGAAACATGCGATAAAAGATAAAGTCTGCTCAGCCATAATCCCATTATAGGTTAGGTAAGCCTGCTTACACACTAGAAGCACCAGGTATGGCCTTGTATGAAAACCATATAAATAAGCTGAGAGTATGAGTTAGTCAGCATCTTGGGAGAACAGACAAACATCACTGACCCAGCTCGGGTGTCTTGGGTTGTGAGTATGTGGTACCTGTAATGTAATGGAATAGGTATTATAGTATTATGATCAATCGATAACTGCTAGATTTTTGTGGACTTTGGACTAATAAAGTTATACCTTAAGCTATACTGTGTCTCGGAGTTCCCTGCCTAAACTGGAGCAGAGCTATCCCGGTTAAGCAGTGTCACCGGCTAGTAGTCTTGCCTCCAGCAGTGCATGGCAGGATACCGTGGTCAGTGCACCTGTAATTTCCCAATATGCACGACAGTGGGCAAGGCTTCCAGTCAGTAGTGCGAAAATAAAATTGGCCCCAAACTATAGTATAAAGTTGATATTTCAAGTTTGGCTGGGGGGGGGGGGGGCACAAAATGGACAGTAGCAGATCAGCCACCTGTTAGGCACCCCACATGAGTTTCCATTCCAATGGAAAGGGTAATTGGGCAAGGTGTATAACTGGCAGCTGAACTGCTAACACCTGTTTGCCCCCACCCGCCAAAGTTGAACTTTAACCCCTGTGGGTACAAAACTGGTGAATCTTCTAATTGCATGTCTGATTAAACCCAAGTCTCTAGCTCATAGCTTCTTAACAAATGTATTGTAACAGGAATCACCAGAGAAGTTGCTACAATGCAACAATGTCATAACAAAATAGCATGGTTTTTTTTGCATTTGGCATCTGATATTCTTGAGTTACTGTATTTGTCAAATATGCATGCAGTCATTTTGAAGTTAAAGCTGTTTTCCTGATGGAGGAGGGGGGGCGACACCTATTTTAAAATTTTAAGTCATAATTAATGCTCACTCAAAGGAAACCTAAAGCCTGTTTGAAGTCGCATGGGTCCCACTCCTTTTGAACACAGGCAAGCAAATCAAACAAATGACAAAAGGCTACATGTGAGTTACAAGGAAAACAGCTACACAGTGGGTGAGTTCTGATGAGGTCATCAACCACAAGAGTGTTGCTTTAGTTCCATGTACCCTTGAACATTGTAACATTGCTATTATGTCCGTGAATGATTGAGACACGGACAGCAGGAGTTGAACAAAACAAGTCTTTACTGATGGAAGTCAACTGAAAACAACAGAGGCTCACTAGCGCCTTTTATACAGGGGTGGTCACTGCCGGTACTGCAGTCTGAGACCAGTTATTCTCTTAAAGGTACATACACAACAATTCCTCCCCTTTTAGATAAACAGTACATAACATTCATTTAACAACTAAATGATAACTAATTACAATCACAATTACGGTTGCTAGATACATTGGTTAAGTTTAAGCAATTATAAGTTCAGTCTTTGAGGAGGCTTCCTGATTCTGTCTGGATAACGCCTCTTTGGGGTATCAGGTTCTTCTGGCAATGTTGAGTCGGGATCAATGTCGTTGTTTGGTTCCAATATTACCGGTTCTGCGGTAGCTGCAATTGGTACGTCGATTTCATTGCCAGGTGTATCAGATCGTGGTGTGGAGTTGACTTTTTCCAGTGACTCTAGAATCTGGTCAGCATGGCGTCTTACAATGCTCTCCCCAACATCCACGGTATACATGAGAGGTCCTTGCCATGTACAAATCGTTCCTGGCTGCCATTTCTCAGTGCGGTAGTCCCGGGCCAAAACTGGTTGACCTATCTTAAAACTCCTGGTCGGCCTTTCATTCATATTCTGAAACTGCCTGTTCTCCACATCTCTTCGGACGTTTGGCTTAACCAAATCCAAGCGGCATCGTAGTCTTCGATTGAAGAACATCATGGCTGGAGTTTGGTTGGTAACCGCATGTGTCGCATTCCGGTAGGCAAACAAGAAGTTGTCCACCTTGTGTTGTAGGGGTATATCTTCATTACACATTGCCTTGATAGCCTTCTTGAATGTTTGGACAAACCTCTCGGCCAATCCATTAGTGGCTGGATGATATGGGGCAGATGTGTAATGCTTAACACCATTGTTCTTTAAGAACCTCCGGAACTCTTCAGACACAAACTGTGGTCCATTGTCAGAGCAAATCTGTTCAGGCAGCCCATTCCTGGCGAATATGGTTCGTAAAACTGTGATAGTTTTTTCCGTGGTGGTTGAGGACATTTTTATTACCTCTGGCCACTTTGAATGTGCATCCACCACAATTAAAAACATCGAGTCCATGAAGGGACCAGCAAAATCAATGTGCACCCTTTGCCATGGAGATGAGGGCCACTCCCATGGATGCAGAGGAGCTTGTGGTGGGGCGTTTTGGACCTTCTGGCATCCTGCACAGCTCTTGGTCATCTCTTCGATTTCTCTATCGACTCCCGGCCACCACACAAACGCTCTGGCTAAGTTCTTCATTTTTACCCCACCCAGATGACCCTCATGAAGCTCATTGAGCACTCTATCCGTCAACTTAGGTGGAATTACTACTCTGGATCCACACATCAAGGTTCCTCTGCACACTGACAGCTGTTCTCTTCTCGGCAAGAATGCTGGCAACAGTGGTTCGCCATGTGCTGGCCATCCCTTCACCGTTAAATCATAGACCCGTGATAGTGTCAGGTCATTCCGTGTTTCCTTTTCTATGTTTGCATTCATCACAGGGAGACATTCGACTATGGTCGCGTGGAATAACTCCATTGGATCCACTGCAAGGTCTTCTTCCACCGTCGGCAATGGTAGGCGTGACAATCCATCAGCATTCCCATGCTGTTTTGTTCCTTTGTACTCGATGTCATATTGGTGCGCCCCTAGGAAAAGGGACCACCTCTGCAGCCATTATGCTGTCATTATTGGTACGCCCTTCTGAGGGTTGAAAATGGAGACAAGAGGTTGATGATCGGTTAGTAGAGTAAATTTTTGACCGTGCAGGTAGTGATTGAACTTCTTCACCCCTCACACTAGGCTGAGGGCCTCTCTGTCAATCTGGGCATAGTTACGCTCGGCAGAAGTTAACGAGCGTGACGCAAAAGCTATCGGCCTCTCTAAACCATCAAGGAATTTATGTGACAGTACCGCCCCAATGCCGTAGGGAGACGCATCACACGCCAGTCTGATCGGCAGTGCTGGGTTGTAGTGAGCCAATACTTCCCTTGAAGTGATTAAGTCCTTACTCTTCTGAAAGGCCCGCTTACAATCATTGCTCCATTTCCAAGCTACCCCCGTTTGTAGCAGGGCGTTCAGTGGGTGCAGAATTTGTGAGGGTGCCAGTCAGTTCCTTCTGTAACCTCTAGATGGCACCTTCACTTGTTTGTCTCCTTTGTTAATTGTCCCTAGCCTCCTGTGTTAATTCTTAACGGCCTGTTAGCTGTTCATGGGTTTCACCTGGTTTTCTTGGTATATAAGTTCTGTGGTTGCTTCACTCTGTGCTCAGTCCTAACCGGGGAACCGGGGACTAGCCTTCGCTCTGTGGCTCCTGGCTTTAACTAGCTGGCTGCCATGGTTCTCTCGAGCTCTGTATTTAAGATGTATCTAAGTCTGTGTTCTTGTTGTTCTTAGTCTTGATAAGGTGCTGGGCTGGACTAGCGTGTTGCCATGTTGGAGCTTGTCCTGAGCTTTGTATTGATAAGCTGATTACCCCTGTGGTAGCTAGTCTCGAGTCTCGTCTCGGCAAGCCGGTTGCCCTTGTGGTAGCTTGTCTCAAGCTCAGTATGGACAAGTGGGTTGTCCTCATGGAAGCTGTCCTGAGTTCCTATCTTGACTAGCCGTCTTGTAACTTGTCTCTAGTTCTTATGTATGTTGCTGTGTTCCTTGTGTGAATCTAGTTATGTGTGAATCTAGTAAAGTTCAAACAAAGTACTGTATATTTGCCTCTTGCCTCGTTTCTGCACTTGGGTCCAGAACCTACATTACCCGGAGAGCACGGCCCCGTGTGAACACGGCCCCGTGGCTCCCCAACCCCGTCACAGAATTGTCGACAAATTCGGCAAAAACTTATGGTAGTAATTCACCAATCCGAGGAATGACCTCAGTTGCGACACATTTTCAGGTGCTGGGGCCTTAACAACCGCTTCAATTTTGTCAGGAGACTTATGTAACCCCTCTTCATCAATCACGTGGCCACAATACGATATCTGTTTCTTAAAAAACTCGCACTTGGGGCGGTTGGCTCGTAGTCCATGTTCCCGTAGTCTAGTGAGCACCTGTTCTAGGTTGTTAAGGTGTTCACTGTCATCTTCACCTGTCACAAGGATGTCGTCCAAGTAACACTGAGTCCCCGGAATCCCTTGCAGGACTTGTTCCATCGCTCTTTGCCATATCGCCGGAGCCGATGCTACTCCGAATACCAATCGATGATACTGGTAAAGACCTTTATGAGTGTTTATCGTGAGACACTTCCTAGAGGACTCTTCAACCTCCATCTGCAAATATGCTTGTGCTAAGTCAATTTTTGTAAAACACTTCCCTCCAGACAGTGAGGCGAAGATGTCTTCTATCCTTGGAAGAGGATATTGTACTGTGTGAAGGACTGGGTTCACCATCACCTTGAAATCCCCACAGATGCGAATCTTCCTTGGCTCCCCGGACTTATTGCTTAACGTTTTCTTCATGACAGGAATGATGGGTGTCGCCCACTCGCTCCAGTCGACCTTAGACAACACGCCTGCCTTCTCCAGATTCTCCAGCTCTGCCTCGACGGCTGGGCGAATTGCATATGGTACCGGTCTTGCTTTGAAAAACTTGGGAACTGCATTCTCTTCTATTTTTATCGAGGCGGTTACGCCTTTAAGCGTGCCCAGTTCTTGTTGAAAAACCTCTTTGGCGTTAGCTAAGATTGTTGACAATCATCCAGGAGTGATGTCTTCATCTTTTTTACCGTCCACCGTCATTGCATGAATGGAGTGCCAATCTAAGTTTATCTTCCTGATCCATTCACGTCCCAATAACGGTGGTCCACCATTTGGCAGTATGTAGAGATACAATTTCCGTATTTTCTTGCTGTTGTATTCGACAGGCACCCTTATTTTTCCTCTGGGGTATACTTTTTGCCCCGTATACGTCGTCAAGACGATGGATGTCTCTCTCAAGGGTATGTGTGCGAATAGCCGCTCGTAGTCTCGTCGATTCATGATGGTTAGCGCTGATCCTGTATCCAATTCCATTTTAACTTGGGACCCTGCTATCGTGAAGGTGACCCAAATGGTTCGGTGATCCTCTTTTGTGATTACATTGTGAAGTTTGAGACAGCTTAGTCTCCTGTTCCCAGATTCACTATCGCTCATCTGGTCTTCGGAACTACTGTCCGTCATCTTTTGTACTTTCTTGTATGGTTCCTTAGTAGCCTTTTTGTTGTCGCTGGTCTTCTTCCCAGACCTGCAAACTCGTGCAATGTGTCCCATCTTTCCGCATTTCCTGCATATTTTGTCTTTGGACCAGCAGTCCTTCTGGTCATGGTTAGTTCTACCACAGCGATAACATTTTGCAAATCCCCGTGTCATTTCGTGGGTGCCGTATTCCTGTGGCTTTTGTTGAATTTCTGCAGCTCCCCGGCTGCTGCTTCATACGATACTGCCACGCTGAAAGCCTTATCTAGCGTCAGCTCTTTCTCTGAGAGTAACTTCTTCTGTGTTTCTTCACTCAGGAGTCCACAGACAAATTTGTCCCATAGGGTATCTGCCAGTCCTGCTCCAAACTGGCAGTGCTTTGATAGCTTGCCTAGTTCCGTAAGGTACTCAGCATTGCTCTCATCTTTATGCTGAGTTCTCCTGTGGAATTTAAATCTTTCTGCTATCAACAACGGTGCAGGGTTTAGGTGTTCCTGTAGGACAGCAACAATTTCGTTAAAACTCTTCGCCTTTGGTTTGGCTGGAGTAATCAGGTCCCGCAATAGGCCGTACGTTCTAGCGCCCATTACGTTTAGCAATACCGATGCCTTTTTCTCATCAGCTATTTCGTTTGCCTCGAAATATACCTCGACTCTTTCCACATACGTGGTCCAGTCCTCTATTGTATTATCAAAAGCAGTGATACAGCCAGTCTTCGGCATCTTGCAAATCTAAAATGGCGCCTCCCGCGCTTTGCCTTCTTCCCCGATTTAACAAAATGGCACCTCCCGCACTTTGCCTTCTTCCCCGCTGATTAAGATGGCGCCTCCCGCGCTTTGCCTTCTTCCCCACTGTTGCTAGCGCTGCTTTCCGCGGTTCCCGTTGCAACCTGTAGCTCCTCGCAGTTTCTTGCGCGTTTAATATTTCTTTTTTTTATTATTTTCCCGTCGTGGAACAACCCTGTGGGACTCTTGCCTCCCTCTTCTCGGGTCTATACGCAGCACGGCTTCATAGCACCGGCCACGCCCTGTGTGCTCCACCCTCTCTCTCTCTTCTTCCCGACAACGCTGCTCGGCCCCGTTGCAAGCCACCCGCTCGAGTTCGCGACCACCGCAGCCCAGGAAGGATCAGTGTACTACCTGCCACCAGCCCGATTAGCTGAAGCACCGTCGACAGGAACCAGGCCCCGCTTTCGACAGCTTCTCCAGCAATCTTCAACTCCGCTAACACAGGGGCGGATGCCCACGGTCGACGCCCGTTTCTACTGCTTCTTTTTTTTTTTCTTTCTGGCCTCGACCTCTGCTCACTTCGCTGTAGGAATGGATCCCAGGAGGTGGTGCAGACTGTAGGTAAGTTCGTATCTGCTCGTCGCCAGTATTATGTCCGTGAATGATTGCGACACGGACAGCAGGAGTTGAACAAAACAAGTCTTTACTGATGGAAGTCAATAGTGAAACTGAAAACAACAGAGGCTCACTAGCGCCTTTTATACAGGGGTGGTCACTGCCGGTACTGCAGCCTGAGACCAGTTATTCTCTTAAAGGTACATACACAACAATTGCCATGTTATTTTATACAAAGAAATGGATCCCTATGATGTGCAATAGGTAGGACAAGGCAAGAAGTTTATTTTAAACAGATTTGCATATCACAGGAATGTCTACACAATGCTAAGTCATGAACAAATAAAGTTATGCACAGCATTTTCTACAATCAGTAAATTGCTTCCACCAGATTTGCCATAAATGCAGATTTTAACTGTATAGTGAGCTGCTAACAAGACAAAAAATTGTTGCCCACTTACTAAAACCAGCTTTACTTGTTTTACTCTGTGTATGGAAGATGGTATTCAGCATTGTGGCAGCATGTTGATTTATTATTTCCCAACACCTGCACAGTGATTTAGGAGGGAAGAATACGGTTCTAATAAATGAAAACAAAAGTGGTACTCGTTGTGTCATTGCAGTTTGGCAATTATCTGATTTGCTTTAATGTGAGTGTAAGTTATTAACCACATGGCTGGTAGAGAGGTTCATTGAACGACACACCAAGTTATCCATTGTGTATTCTGTTAATTAAATATGAAATTGTGGCGGAGCCACCAAGGGTCTCAGAACAATTAGTAATAATCCCTTTAACTACAGTGTAGTGCAGCCGCGGACTGCACCTTTAAACTACCTGTTAACTGTACTGTATTGTGTTTTCCTGCACTCCACGTGATGACGTCATGATGCCGATTACGTGACCACCAGTGGCGCGAAGAACGCGATGACGTCATGACGTCAGCTTCCAGAATCTTCCAGTAGTCGTCGAGTGCCCAGCAAGCTGATTAGACCTGTGTACCGTTTCTCCTGTAGTTTCCCTGTTAACTTCGTTGTTCGTTAAAACCTGTTGATTTGATTCATCGAGTCGAATACCTTATTCAGATAGGAACCTCCGTTCCTACATTGGTGACCCCGATCTCGTCGGACAACTTTCGTCGAGGATGAACACGAACGCCGTCGCCCTTAAACTGCCGCAGTTCTGGGAACAGCAGCCAGCAGCATGGTTTTTCCAGGCAGAAGTACAGTTCGCTCTCCGGGAGGTCACAGCGGATTCGACCCATTATTATTATGTGGTTGCCGCTCTCGACAGTGCCACGGCCTCGTGGGTCGTCAGCATCCTTGGAAGCCCACCGGAGGAGGGCAAGTACGAAGCGCTTAAAGCCTGTTTGCTACAGGTATTTGATCTTAATAAGTCAGAGCGGGCACGCAAGCTTATTTCCATGCCCGGCCTCGGGGACTCAAAACCGTCAGAGCTGATGAGTCAAATGCTCACGCTGTTGGGCGCGGAACCCCAATGTTTTTTATTCCGTGAGCTTTTCCTCTGCCAGCTACCCGAACCGGTTCAGGCGGCCTTGGCCAACACTGCCATCACAGACGGTGCTGAACTCGCTGCAGAGGCAGACAAGATATTTACTGTTACTCAGCAATGTTGTGCAGCCACGAGGCACCTTTCCCCAACGCGAGCGAAGCCCAGCCCTCCCCCAGCAGGATGGTGTGCGTACCACGCCCGTTTTGGCGCCAAAGCTCGATGCTGCCGGCCTCCTTGCAGTTTCCCTCAAGAAAAAAAAACTCCAACAAGCCTGCGTCCTCCCGGACGGACGACAAGATCTAAAAAGCACGGCAAGTTAGTTATGGCGGCGGGCTCAGCGGGCAAACTCATTTACGTTACGGATTCCGTTATGGGCCGACGATTCCTGTGCGACACTGGTTCACAGTGCAGCATCCTGCCAGCTTCAAAGCTGGACCTACTATCCGGCGGCCAGGGGCCTTCCCTCGTGGCAATAAACGGCGCTGCCATGCGTACGTTCGGTAAACGGATGGTAAACTTAACCTTCGCCGGTCAGCGTTTTGTCTGCAACTTTATTACAGCTAAGGTCTCACAGGCCATCCTGGGGGCTGATTTTTTCTGTGCCAACGGTCTGCTGGTCGACGTCCAACACTGCCGGCTCATTAATGCGTCCACTTTCCATGCAGTGCCCTGCCACCGCAGCACCGCCATGTCCTGGTTGGTGGCCTGTGCGGTTCCGTCGCAGGACAGGTTTACGCGCCTGCTCGGCAAATTCCCGGAGCTCACCAGGCCCACTTTTTCGGCTGCAAGCATACGGCACGGGGTGGAGCACCATATCTCCACGACCGGAGCACCCATTTATGCTCGGGCGCGGCGATTAGAAGCCGGCAAGCTGGCAGCCGCAAAGGCTGAGTTCCAGGCCATGGAGCGCCTCGGGATCATCCGGCGTTCGGACAGCCCTTGGTCCTCCCCACTGCATATAGTACCCAAACCAGGCGGCGGATGGCGACCTTGCGGGGATTACAGGCGCTTAAACGACGCCACGACACCGGACAGGTATCCTATTCCCCACATCCAAGATTTTTCGGCACATCTGGCTGGCAACTCTATATTTTCTAAAGTGGATCTCGTTCGTGGATATCACCAAGTTCTGGTGCACCCTCCAGATGTCCCCAAAACGGCAGTCATCACTCCGTTCGGCCTTTTTGAGTTCCTCCGCATGCCATTCAGTCTGAAAAACGCAGCTCAAGCATTCCAGCGGTTGATGGACTCCGTCTTACGGGACCTGCCCTTCATTTTTGTATATTTGGACAACATCCTAATAGCCAGCAAGGATACGACAGCTCACATGACCCATTTACGTACACTTTTCGCCCGGCTCAGCCAACACGGCCTTATTGTCAATCCGGCCAAATGCACGTTTGGAGTATCCAGTATTGATTTCCTGGGACACAGGATTACCCCAGAAGGCGCCGTCCCGCTAGCCACCAAGGTAGAGGCAGTTACCGCATTCCCGCGGCCTCACACAGTCAAACCCCTGCAAGAGTTCTTGGGGATGGTAAATTTTTATCATCGTTTCGTCCCCAAGGCGGCCCGGTTAATGCAACCTCTGTACGAAGCACTAAAAGGAAAGTCAGGCAAGGATGTTCTCACTTGGACACCGCAAATGGACCAGGCGTTCCGCGATACCAAGGCGGTGTTGGCGGATGCAACTATGCTAGCACACCCACTCCCGGGCGCGACTGTGGCCCTCACTATGGATGCCTCCAACTACGCCATCGGAGCAGTTCAAGAGCAGTGGGTCGACGGGGGTTGGCAGCCGTTAGCCTTTTTCAGCCGCCAACTGCGCAAGAACGAGTGAAAGTATAGCACTTTTGACAGAGAGTTGCTAGCCCTGTTTTTAGCCATCCGGCATTTCCGTTTCCTTCTAGAAGGCCGTCCGTTCACTGCATTCGTGGACCACAAGCCGCTCACCTTCGCCATGGCCAAAACGGTGGAACCTTGGTCAGCTCGGCAGCAGCGCCACCTCACGTTTATATCCGAATTCACAACGGATTTGCGGCACGTGTCAGGCAAGGATAATCTCGTGGCAGATTGCCTTTCCCGGGTTCCAGTCCAGGCAGTCCACCTGGGCATCGATTTCGTCGGACTGGCAGAGGATCAACTGGCAGACCCAGAGGTACAAGCGTTTAGGACCACGCCTTCCAGCTGGCAGGTTGCAGACGTGCCGTTTCAAGCGGCAGGAACCACGCTCTTGTGCGACACATCCATGGGAGTGCCCCAGCCCATTGTGCCGGTCGAATGGCGCAAGAAAGTATTCCAGGCAATCCACGGGTTATCTCACCCGGGGATGCGGGCTTCTCAATGGCTACTGTCCCGCAAATTCGTTTGGAAAGGTATGCATTTGGACGTCCGGGACTGGACAAACAATTGCGTCGATTGTCAAAAATCCAAAGTCCACCGTCACGTCAAGGCTCCGGTGGCCAACTTCCTGGTGCCTGAGCGCCGTTTCGACCACGTTCACGTGGATTTAGTAGGCCCCCTTCCCGGGTCATGTGGATTCACACACCTCCTGACGGTGGTAGACCGGACCACCAGGTGGCCAGAGGCGATTCCCTTGGCCGCTACCACCGCAGCAGACGTCGCCAGGGCGTTTCTTTCGTCGTGGGTGGCTCGGTTCGGGGTGCCATCGGACATCTCCTCGGACTGCGGTCCGCAATTCACATCAGAGCTGTGGAACGCAGTGGCACAAGGCCTGGGTACCAAGCTGCACCGTACCACCGCGTACCATCCGCAGGCGAATGGTCTGTGCGAAAGGTTCCATCGGTCTCTCAAAGCGTCCCTCCGTGCCAGCTTGAGGGGACCCAACTGGGTGCACAGGCTCCCATGGGTGATGCTGGGCCTCCGGACAGCCCCAAAGGAGGATCTTCAGTCTTCATCGGCTGAGCTGGTTTATGGCCAGACACTCAAGAGTGCCAGGTGACTTTCTCCCTCCGCACACCGAACCATGGTCTGCAGCTCAACAGCTCCTGCTACATCAGGAGGCGGCTAGGAATTTCCTGCCCATCCCAACCTCGCAGCATGACCTGCAGAGGCCTCACGTCCCGACAGAGCTCATGAGTTCGGACTATGTCTTTATTAGGCAGGACGGTCACAGAGACCCGCTCAAGCCGCCGTATACCGGACCTTTTCGTGTCATCTCATCAGGGGAAAAGTTTTTCACAGTCGACGTCGGTGGAAAGTCCGATACCATCTCTATCAACCGGCTTAAACCAGCCCACCTAGATCGGAGTGAGCCTGTCATGGCCGCCCAACTGCCTCGCCGCGGCCGACCGCCGTTGACCGCCAGACCAGCCGTGCACCAGCCCACCGTCGAACAGCCCGATTCGGCCTCAGACGCGCCTGCACCTCTGACTACCGTTTCTGCCTTGCCCGAGACGCCGCTTCTGCCGCAATCCGGCACTGGTTCTTCTACTAACGCCCCGTTTCCGCTGCCTGAGTTTCGTCGCCGTTCGGCCAGGATCATTAAACCTCCTACTCGGTTGACAATGTCCGTTAAAGTGGATTCTGGGGGGGCGCCTGTGGCGGAGCCACCAAGGGTCTCAGAACAATTAGTAATAATCCCTTTAACTACAGTGTAGTGCAGCCGCAGACTGCACCTTTAAACTGCCTGTTAACTGTACTGTATTGTGTTTTCCTGCACTCCACGTGATGATGTCATGATGCCGATCACGTGACCACCAGTGGTGCGAAGAACGCGATGACGTCATGATGTCAGCTTCCAGAATCTTCCAGTAGTCGTCGAGTGCCCAGCAAGCTGATTAGACCTGTGTACCGTTTCTCCTGTAGTTCATTAAAACCTGTTGATTTGATTCATCGAGTCGAATACCTTATTCAGATAGGAACTGCTGTTCCTACAAAATAACACATAGGTTAGAATATGTCACAAGGCAGTGACATTTGAACATAGGATTATATAGGATATATGGCACAGAAACAGGCCATGTAGCAATGTTTTGATTTCGCCAAATTCGGCGATCCGTAATTTGTGCAAAGGTGTTTGCCGCTGGCCCTGAAGAAAGCTTCCCACAAAGATCTCACGATCTCTGTGATGAGAAGTTTGGCTTTTTCAACATGCATTTGACATCAGCATAGTGTAGTGGGAATCCCATAGTGCGAGCTGCTGTGACGTCAACAAGCTGTCTAAGCAGCCAATCACAATGCAGAATTGTCACAGACAGGAAACCAGGAAGTGAAGAGCTCCCTGTATTCTAACTTTTTAAAAATGTTGTAGAGAGCAAAATAAAGACTGGGGCTCTCACATGGGGAAAAGGGAAAACTGAAATAAATATGAACAAACTTTTTAAAAATATAAACCTTTTTTTAACGTTTCATAACAATTGTAATTTTTATTAAAGTGGAGAAATTTGACACTCCACAAAATTAAAATTAGTTTTTCAGGGCCATAATATTTGTTTAGCTGTCTATACACTGTTAAAACCCCAGTTACACCTAATCCAACAAGGTCTAACTTTTAATGGGGTATTTAACAGCGATATTACTGTGGAAGAGCTGAAGTTTTCGTCAGTTTCACTGATTTCCCTGATTACACTGATTGCTGCCTATGGCGCAGTTGGGGGGGGGGTGGGTGGGGAGGGGGAGGTCCACAGTGCAGCCAGTGTCGGAGCAGTGAATGATTGACTGCAACTTCAGGATTTCCGCAATAGGATGCCCGCACGCTAAATCCTGAAATTGTGGTCAGTTTCAAAGGGGTAATAACAGTGAACGCTGCTTGTTTGCTGTTATTACCCACTGCAAATTCCGAGCTGGTCTATTTTGCAGTATTATCAAAGTGTACACCCATCTCAAAATTTGCATTATGAGTTGTTTTATTGGAGAAACATGAAAACTGGGTACAGTAATTATTAGTTAATGATAATAGAAACATAGAATCATAGAATGGTTACAACACGGAAGAAGGCCATTTGTCCCGTCGAGCCCAAGCCGACTCTTAGCTAGTCCCACTCCCCTGTCCTTTCCCCGTAGCCCTGCAAATTTTTTTCCTTCAGATACTTATCCAATTCCCTTTTGAAAGATAAGATTGAGTCTGCCTCCAGCACCCTTTCAGGCAGTGCGTTCCAGATCTTAACCACTCGCTGTGTAAAAACATTTTTTCTTGCGTCACCTTTGGTTCTTTTGCCAATCGCCTTAAATCTGTGTCCTGTGGTTCTTGACCCTTCTTCCAGTGGGAACAGTTTCTCTCTATCTACTCTGTCCAGACCCCTCATGATTTTGAACACCTCTATCAAATCTAGTCACAATATAAATATACATATACACACACACACAGTGAGGAAAAGAGACAGGTCAGAAGAAGCGGCTGAAGAGCAAGTCCCTGGGGCCACTGGAATTCCTTTTAAAAACCAACCAATTATAAAGAGGCAGAATTAACTTTAACATCGCTTTTTGTGGGGAGGGTTCTCTTGGTTTATCATTTAAAAATCTTGTTTAACAGTCAGTTTCAACATCATCAGGGCAATTGGATTGGAGGAATTACTGAATCCTACAGGCTTTGAGGGAGTTACAATATATTATACCAGGTAAAGTGCCCTTATTTTAATGACTGTATCTCCACTGATGTGAATACAGCGCTGTCACATTATTAAGCATAGTAGCACCTCAAAGTGAATTCCTCTAATTATGCGATAATCACTGAATATCTGAGCTAAATATTTGAAAAATAAGTGTGACAGACAAGAAAAGTCAAATGCGTATTAAAGTTAGTCATAATTCTTTGTTCATGTTTACTTTTTTTTTAAATCGCTGATGGCAAAACTCCAAACATCTGAAAAGCAGTAAAATAAAATTGCTAAAGGGAGAGGCAGCAGACTGAGTAATTGTCTGGCGGTTCACCACCTATATTAAAAAGGGTTGGTAAAAAAAGTATGGTACAAATAAAAATGTTTATTTTCCATAATGGAGAGCCCCTTCTGCTCAATTATTTTACAGGAGACAAGTAGCTGACTTATTCTGAAACAGATGCTTTCAATTTACAAATAATTGCAGATTCTTTTACAGTAAATTTTTAAAAAAACTGCTTGCCGCAAAATGTTCATTCAATAGACTGTCACTTAGCAAGAACTCACGCTGAATTAGTAGTCTAGATTTTATAGCAAAATGCTTGTGCTTTTTTAACTTATATATTATATTATTGAATAGCAAGTATATCTATTTTATTTTATAGAAGTGGCCAAAAAAAATTGTGTCCTTGAATGGTACAGAGCTGTTCACAGACTGGGATAGTACTAGCAAATTGAAGTTTGTACATGGCCCCCCCTCCCCCAGCCATAGGTTGTTTCCCACTCTCACCAACTGCAGATACCAAAGGCCTGAAATGCTGTGCTGGCCTCCTGCTAGAGTTAGGGTGGGAGACCAGTAGAATCTCATAGAGAAACAGTTTAAACGGCGAAGAATCGCTGTTTCCTTAAAGTACTGCTGTTCTCCTGCTGGAGTTACGGCGGAAGACTGGCAGAACACCCACAGAATTTCAGGGCCCAAGTATCCTAACATTTTTGGGAGCTGTTTTTAACTGGGGGAGTACTTTAGAATGGAAGTACTACAATCTCTTTCTCCTTCAGAATGTCAAAATCATCAGATTTTAAAATCAGTTACAAACCATTATCAGTAAACGTTAATACTATGGTCCCAAAATTCCAGGCTCCACTAGGAAGAGCAGGATTCCAGGTTTCCTGTAGGAGAGTATACGTGGACCCTGTCCCAAATCCCGGGATAGGGTCATTTAAATGATCGGGGCAGGAAACCAAGGCTTGTATATGCACAATGGAAGCGACTGTCCGGGGAGCCCAGTGGAAAACTGGAACGGCATCTTGCTGTCCAATTAGGGGAGCAGAGGTTCTTATCACATCAAAGAGGAATGAAAGAACTTTTCAAGTTTTCCCTAAAGGCAAATGGGAGCCTTCATTGAAATAGATTGATTGCCTTTGTCGGGAAATATTTTTTGGGGCCTTAGGAATGCGTAAATGGGTGGAATTTGTGTGATAGCTTAGTATGTGCCCTCAAATATGCCCCCAAAATCTCACCCAGATGTAAAGGGAGTGGGTGAAAGGGCGCCACTCCCCTACCAATTAGGATTTCTCACATAAATTCCACTGGCAACCCAGTGGATCTCGGCACTGCCCCTAATTGTGACCCTCCCGCCAGGACTGTGCCACTTTTCTGTCTTCTCTGACCCCTGGAATTTAGGGCCCTGAGAGCTCACTTCCGCCATTTTCTTGGATGGTTTTTTGATTAATAGTGAGGACAAATTACATTATCTGGCAAACTGGAAGCGTGGAGTTACTGACCTAGAAACTGGTTCACACTAGTGGCAACCGGACACATCTATATCTGCCTTCACCAATATGGTGGACAGCGCACTTCCGGTGCATAATGAGGGCATGTGCCCCACCTACCATATTGAATGCTTAAATGTTTTGCACTTGAAAAATGGGAAAGGCACCACCAAATTTGTAGACCACTGACTTCTATAGTGTGACGGAACCGACTTAACATGCTGGCATTTAAAAAGACAAGATTCTCCACTGTTAATGATTATATTTCTGTTGATGTAAATTAAAGTCACTTATGCTGTAATTACATAGAATCTACAGCACAGAAACAGGTCATTCGACCCAACTGGTCTATGCCAGCAAAGCTTAGCAACTACTCAAAGCCAGCTCTTCAGATGGTGTCACCAACAGTCACTCTTTAAGGCAATTTGTTTCAATAACTGGAAAAGAAATGAACTAGAAAAATAAGGTTACCTCTTATTTCTTTGTGATATGAAACAGGTTAGTCTTTAAACTAACACTGATGATGAGACCTTCCTATTTAATTTCAGCTCAGTACACATTGGCTTAGAAATTCATTGACGCTGCAGGAGTCAACCTGAGGGCCACTGCCAGGGAGGCAGCTGGCCCAGCTTGGTCCTCGTGGAAGTAGTGAGCTGCCTCTGGAGCCTCAATCGGCAACCGCAGCTCGCTGATAATATGCTGATGAGGCCCGAGACCCAATTTCGGGTGAACCTCAGACCTCCGGCCTCTAGCTTCTGGTGCATGTTTCCACCCAATTATTGCATAATCGATCCGCCGAATCAGATCTACTGAATATATTATAAGGTTAGCTGGTGACCACACAAAATTGCAAAAGAAAAATGTGATACAAAATTTTGATTCACAGTTTATGTCAACTAAGATTGAAATACTGTACTGCATGTGTGGATTCTGACACAGTCAGGTACAGCATGGTCTGATAGCCAAGGTGTCTCTTTGCTTTAGTGGAAAGTCCACACATACACAATAGAGTGTCATTGTAGGAGACATTGCAGAGCTATGTAACATGAATAGCAAAGTATTCTGGTACAGCTTAAGGTGAAATCTGCCACTTCCTCATTTTGATTGGAGAAGCAATGCTAGTGCTGCTTGACATCTCTCTTAAACCAGGAATCATAACTCTTTATCATTTACTGTTTGCACTAGGAAAGTGTTGGCAGTGACTATAGTATTGCCAACTCTCGTGAATCTATTGCGAGAGACGTGATTTCGGAGTGATATAAAGCATCACTCGTGATGGAATGCCTAAACCGTGGGAATATTTTTTGAAAAAAATACGCAGATTTCCACATGCGCGAAAACATACGCCAGGTTCAGAGGGATTTCCATAATGTTTATTGGGTTCCTTCTCACTCTGTTGCATCCGAGTCTGCAGGCTCAGCTCAGCCCAACCGCAGGCTCAGCTCGGCCCGGCCGCCATCAGGCCGTACTCATATATACAGGCGAGGGCCAAGATTAACCAGGGTGGTCAATCAACCGAGCGAGCCACCTCCTCCTCCTCCTCCCTCCGAGTGGAGGGAGCCGCGATCAGCTTCCTCCCCTCCGGCCCCAGCTGACGACAGCACCACAGTCCCTGTTGCGTGGATTGGCTCCGTGACCTTCCACCTCCTTCTCATGAATGCCAAGAGATCTCGCGATATCTTGCGCCTCCTGCAGGGTTGCTGTGGTAACGGAGAGGCAGCGCGAATCGGCTGGAGCATGAGTTCGGGGAGCGAAGATGCCGAGGACAGTCAAACAGAAGAACTCTATCATGAAATGTATTTTACGGTCAGAGTGGAGCCTATCTTTTTTCGGAACCAAGTCAAGTATTGAAGCCTTAAATTAATCCGGTTTATGGAGAGTACAGTATTGGAGAGACTAGCAGGCCCTGACCACCAGCAGCACTGAGTACTGAGCCTTGTGAGGTCGGAGCCCAGGTCATGAGTACTGTAATGTGCTGCCAGGTACTAGCTTCAAATAAATTAGAGCTTTTCTCACTCCAGGTTAAAGAGGAATCTAATAACGGGTTTTCAAAATTATGAACGGTTTTGAGAGGGTAAATAGTGAAAGATTGATTGGTGAATTGGTAACAATCGTAATTATTAGTATCAAAGACAAAGTTATAAATGTTTTCACACAGGGTTGTTGGAACATAGGGTGCTTTACCACAAGTAGCTATTGGTATAGGCACTGTAACATTACCTACAAGGAAATTGGATAAAGTATTTGAAAAGGAATGAATACAAAATCATATGCGTTAAGGAAATGGTATTAGGATAGCTGCAGTTGAAAGGTTAGCACCATAATATGGCACAATGGAGCAAATAGTCTCCATCACGGTTATCATTTCTATGATTTCCTGGATCACTGGGTCTGCTTCTGGGAAAGGTGGGACTTGTACAAGTCGGACGGTTTACACCTGAACCAGAGGGGAACCAATATCCTTGCGGGGAGGTTTGCTAGCACTGCTGGGGGGGGGGGTTTAAACTAACTTGGCAGGGGGATGGGGTACAGAGTGGAGCTATAGTAGGGGGTGATTTACAGCCAAATACAGAGGAAAAAACAAGTCAGCTGGGAAGGCAGAGCAAATATGTGAAGGCAAAAGGGAATATGGCAGGGCTGGAAGGCATTTATTTTAATGCAAGGAGTCTTGCAAATAAGGTGGATGAACTGAAGTTGTTGTTGAACACATGGGAGTACGATATTGTTGCTATCACGGAGACATGGTTGAGGGAGGGTCAGGACTGGCAGCTCAATATTCCGGGGTATAGAATCTTCAGGCGAGACAGAGGGGGGTGTAAAAGGGGAGGGGGTGTTGCAATATTAATTAAGGAGTCAATTACTGCTGTAAGGAGGTATGATATATTAGCGGGTTCCTCTAATGAGGCCATATGGGTAGAACTTAAAAACAAAAAGGGGGCAAGCACTTTGCTGGGAGTGTACTATAGGCCCCCAAACAGTCAGGGGGAGATAGAGGAACAGATATGTAGGCAAATCTCAGAGAAGTGTGAAAATAATAGGGTAATAATAGTGGGGGATTTCAACTTCTCCAATATAAATTGGGATAGTCAGAGTGTGAAAGGCTTAGAGGGTGCAGAATTCTTAAAGTGCATCCAGGAGAGCTTTTTGAGCCAACATGTAGAAAGTCCTACAAGAGAGGGGGCGGTACTGGACCTAATTCTGGGGAATGTAGCCGGGCAAGTGGTGGAAGTATCAGTAGGAGAGCATTTTGATGACAGTGACCATAATTCGGTGAGATTTAAGGTGGTCATGGAAAAAGACAAAGACGGCCCGGAAATAAGGGTTCTAAATTGGGGGAAGGCCGATTTTAATATGATAAGGCAGGATCTGGCCAAAGTGGACTGGGAGCAGCTGCTTATAGGAAAATCCACATCAAAACAGTGGGAGACTTTCAGAAGGGAAATAGAGAGAGTACAACGCCAACATGTTCCTGTGAAGGTCAAGGGTGGGACCAACAAGCAAAGGGAACCTTGGATGACAAGGGATATACAAAAATGCATTAGAAATAAAAGGGGGGCTTTTGGCAGTTACAAAAGACTAAAGACGGAGGAAGCCCTAGGAGTATAAAAAGTGCAGGGGCATACTTAAAAAGGAAATTAGGAGGGCGAGGAGGGGCCATGAAATAACACTGGCGAGCAAAATAAAGGAAAATCCTAAGATGTTTTATAAGTATATTAAGGGCAAGAGGATAACCAGGGAAAGGGTAGGGCCCATTAGGGACCAAAGTGGCAATCTGTGTGTAGAGCCAGATGATGTAGGCGGGGTTTTAAATGAATTTTTTGCATCTGTGTTCACTATGGAGAAAGACGATGCAGACATAGAAATCGGGCAAGGGGACTGTGACATACTTGAACATATTAGCATCGAGAGGGAGGAGGTGCTAGCGGTTTTAGCAGGCCAAAAAGTGGATAAATCCCCAGGCCCGGACGAGATGTATCCCAGGCTGCTGTGGAAGGCAAAGGAGGAGATTGCAGGGGCTCTGACACAAATTTTCAGAACCTCTCTGGCCACAGGGGATGTACCAGAGGACTGGAGAACAGCTAATGTAGTACCATTATACAAGAAGGGTAGTAGGGATAAACCAGAGAATTACAGGCCAGTGAGCCTAACATCTGTGGTAGGGAAATTATTGGAAAAGATTCTGAGGGACAAAATTAGTCTCCACTTGGAGAGGCAAGGATTAATCGGGGATAGTCAGCATGGCTTTGTCAAGGGTAAATCATGTCTGACAAATCTGATTGAATTTTTCGAGGGGGTGACTAGGGGTGTGGATGAGGGAAATGCTGTGGATGTGGTTTACATGGACTTCAGTAAAGCTTTTGACAAAGTCCCGCATAGGAGACTGGTCAAGAAGGTAAGAGCCCATGGGATCCAGGGTGCCTTGGCGCGTTGGATCCTAAACTGGCTGAGTGGCAGGAAGAAGAGGGTGATGGTCGAAGGTTGCTTTTGTGACTGGAAGCCTGTGTCCAGTGGGGTACCTCAGGGATCGGTGCTGGGTCCCTCGTTGTTTGTGATCTACATAAATGATTTGGATGAGAATGTAAAAGGTATGATCAGTAAGTTCGCAGATGACACGAAAATTGGTGGGGTGGTAAATTGCGAGGAGGAAAGCCTCAGGCTACAGGACGATATAAACGGGTTGGTCAGATGGGCGGAAAAGTGGCAAATGGAATTTAACCCTGAAAAGTGCGAGGTGATGCATTTTGGACGGACAAATAAGGCAAGGGAATACACAATGAGTGGTAGGACCCTAGGAAGTACAGAGGGTCAGAGGGACCTTGGTGTACATGTACATAGATCCCTGAAGGCAGCGGAACAGGTAGATAAGGTGGTTAAAAAGGCATATGGGATACTTGCCTTCATTAGCCGAGGCATAGAATATAAGAGCAGGGAGGTTATGATGGAGCTGTACAAAACGCTGGTGAGGCCACAGCTGGAGTACTGTGTGCAGTTCTGGTCACCTCACTATAGGAAGGATGTGATTGCTTTGGAGAGGGTGCAGAGAAGATTCACCAGGATGTTACCTGGGATGGAGCGCCTCAGCTATGAAGAAAGACTAAACAGGCTGGGGTTGTTTTCCTTGGAGCAAAGAAGGCTGAGGGGGGACCTGATTGAGGTGTACAAAATGATGAGGGGCATAGATAGGGTAGACAAAGAGGAACTTTTCCCCTTAGTAGGGGGGTCAATAACAAGGGGGCATAGATTCAGGGTAAGGGGCAGGAGATTTAGAGGGGATTTGAGGAGGAACTTTTTCACCCAGAGGGTGGTTGGAATGTGGAACTCAATGCCTAAAAGGGTGGTAGAGGCAGGAACCCTCACAACATTCAAGAAGCATTTGGATGAGCACTTGAAATGCCATTGCATACAAGGCTATGGACCAAATGCTGGAAAATGGGATTAGACTGGACAGGGATGGATGGGCGGCGCAGACACGATGGGCCGAAGGGCCTCTTTCTGTGCTGTAAAACTCTATGATTTAATTGATTTTATAGCTCAAATTAAAGTTGGATGGACAGGCTAGGTTTCTAGTGGGATGAGCTTTTATGGGCCGAAGACCTTTGGTTGGTAGCTGCAAGGACTGCATTGCGTGGTGGTTGTGTTGGGCACCAGGTGAGGGGTGGTAATAACGGGTAGGATTTTTGTAAAGCATTTTCAGATGCATTAATATAGGTTTTGTAAAGAGCTGTGACCTGTTAGAGATTAAATAAAGCCGTTAATGAGGTTTATAAATGAACTGTCAATCTATATTGGTTTATGTTTGAAAAAAATAGCAACTCATGATTTCTTACCAAATCTCATGATTTTTAATGGATTGTCTCATGATTTATAAGACAGTAGGTTTGGCATTACTGTAACTCCTTGAACTATTTCGCACTAATTCACTTATAGTTACATAGAGCAAAGCCAATGCTGTCTCTGCAACCTGAAGCAGTGATTTTTACACCCACTCAATTACTGGTTAGAAAGTCTGTCTGTTGTCAATTGGTTGACTGTTCCATTAATTACACTTTCACAACTGTCTGTGCCACACTTAAACACACAGCAACAATTTTTAATACAATACCAAAATATATTGGGGCCAATTTTCCTGCCCCTTCCTTGTCTGGGCACTGTACAAGTGGAATGTATCAAAAGGGCACTTCACCTGTTCAGGCTTCTGTGTGCCTGAATTTGGTGGGCCGGATCAGTTGCAACAACAGCACATGCGTGGGCCCTGGCAGGGGATTGCGAAAATAAATCAGGGGCAGTAACAGAAGCACAGGCCTGAGATGCCTATACCCGTGGGACTGGCCACTGACTTTGGGCCTTCTGGAGTCTGTTGGAGAACAGTGGCCAAAAGGCCTTGTGGTGAACATTGAAGGGTCCTGGCAACAGATAGAAAGCGACTCACTTTTCAGGCCTTCTTTGACTTGCTGGTTAACTGCATCAGTCCCTTTGTTCTGAGGGGAATCCAGGCACAAGGCCCACCACCAATATCTTTGGGCAGCATCTGACTAACCTTCCAGGGCAACAAAAGAAAAGTGATACAGAAAAGCCCAGAGCAGCTTCTCCCACCTCATTTCCATGGTAGTGCTTAGCATGCATCTACTGCAGGTGCAGGCTCTGCTCTGCATCTCAGGGGAAATCTGGAAATCTGGGGGCAACATTACAGGGGCAGATACCCAGTACAACAGGACTTTGCTCCCTTTCCCTGATCTTTGCACTCAGGGAATAGGCACTGCCTGGGTACTGACTGCAAGAAAATCAGCCCCATGTCTCTCTTCTGTTGGCTTTCAATGGTTTTAATTTTGTAATTGCTACTCTTTCTGTGAAATGTGGATATACTGGGAAGATTTATTCAATGTATTAGGAATAGTAAAATCATAAACCTGGGGGATGAATTTCTGACAGATTTTCACCACAACTCCAGTGGGAGTCCAATAGAATGGCTTGGAAATAGGCGGGATCGGATACACCAGGTTCTGACCTATACTAGGATTTCCATTATGTTAGATTTCCACCTAATTTAGTGGACAACATGATTTATGAGGTGGTAATGACTTGTTGACACCATACATCCAAATTTCAATCAATACTGGCTCACTTACACTTAGACACAATCACATCTGCATAAAACCGAAGCCCAGTATTGCTAGGCACCACAGAAAATATGGAAATGGATTCAAAGGGTCCAGCACATACTATCCATGGACTCACAGAAAGCTTATTACTGAGCTGATTTGAAGTTAATTTTAAAGAGTGGAAGGATTTCCTAAGTTCCAAAAAGTTACAGATTGCAGGCACATGGCCAAATGTGTTGCCTTGATCAATGCCATCACGTATAGGAACAGGGAAGGACTCCACCCTCTTAATGTCCAGCTTGTTCGTGACCAGCAGCACAGTGTCATACAGTGAATGCTCGCTTTCCTCGGAGCTGCCACAATGCCTTCATTTTAAGGCAGTCCACCGTGCCAGCATTTGTCCCTGAGTCTTTGGTAAGTCCTTGACTGGCTGCTGGGATATCAAGAGTACTCTCTGCAGCCATGGATAATGACACCTGTACGCTTCCCCAGCTCAGCCCCATTATAACAAACTCCATCAATTCCTCCTGCATCATCATAGAGCGCACAGTTGGAATGTTGAAGGCACGCTTTGGGTACCTGAAATCAGTCTGAGGGTGCGCTGCAATGCTGTACAGCTAGGATCTCAAGGATCGTGGTTGTATGTTGTCTACTGTACAACTCTGCCTTACAAAGAGTGCTCGTCATGAATACCCCGGGGGAGGAAGGCGCCCAAGGGCAGCAGGGGATTCAGCTAGAGGAACAGCAACAGTCTGAAGGGAATGTGGAGGAGAACCTATTTGCATGCTGCAAGACATATTTGCTCTACTCTTATAAAGAAAGCTTGTTAGACTTCCAGATCTGGCCAGTGATTTAACAGGTCTGTGCATATCTTTCCCCTTCCCTCCACAAATATTCACATCTCCTAGCTGTAACACACAGACTCAACACTAGCGATCCTTCTCTGTGTTTATCAATTTATGCATTTTCAAATCTGATAAAAACATCTTCCAAATTCCGTCAAGAACAATGTCTGCACACACAATAACTTTAGTGTAACCATAATTTTAATGAAAAACCAGAGGATGTATCTGGCACGTGTTTCTCGTCACTGTGGTTCCCATTGGCGTCAGTGTATGAAGTCTGAACGCTTAACTTTAACTTACTGCTTTCTTAGGTTCTACTTAAGTGACAGAGGGCTTTTATGTTTTAATGTAAGAACCTTGCCTCACAGCAGCTAATTCCTGAGATACACTTGCTGTAAGCTGCAACTTTCATGCTGCTGTATGGCTACCCTGTCTCTGCTTCCTTTCTGCCACATATGGAGGCATCTTTATGGGCTGGCAGGAGACAGCACGACACCTGGGTGCATTCCACCATGACTCTTGTACTCTCACTGGTTCTGCATGGCCACTGATCTGAGGGAAAGCAAATATAATGGCCCAGTAATTCGGGTCCCAACGTGTGAGTAAGCACTGTGTACTCACGCGTGGGCCCGATGGAAGTGCCGGTTTTCAGCATGCACAGCGCATGCGCGGAAAACCGGCATTTCCTTTCCTCTGAACCAAGGGGTTCAGAGGTGGAACGCGTGCGCGCTGAAATTCCTTTTTTTTTTACAGGGTTGCCCGTGCGATAAGGCCTCCAGTTTTTACGCGAGAAAATAGCAGACGTAAGTACTTAGTTTTAAAAGGTAAGTGGTCTATTAATTAAAGTTAGAATTTTTTTTCCACAGGTTTATTATTTTTAAAGACTTTACAGTAAGGTAAGTGTATTTTTAGACCCGATTTAAAAAAAAATTACTTTTTTCAAAAATTTGAATAATTGTTTAAATTAGTTTTTTACAGTTATTAATAGTTCATTTAATTAGTGGGATTTTTTTTAAAACTTTTATTTGAAGTTTAAGTACTGTTTTGGGCGCCCGGAGTTTTCATGAGTTTGACAGTTCTTACTATCAAACTCATGAATGAACTTTTGCAACCTCCGATTGGTTGCCCAGTGCTCACGTGATCCCAGCCGGCTCATCGAACTAATTACGCCGCTGGATCACGCAAGCACAGTGTGGTAAACCACTTTTATCATTCACTATCGTTACACTATAGTTATCACTGTTGTATTGTTCTCACTGTTCTCACTGTTGTATCACTATACGAGGTCGCCTCTTGTCACGCTGTTATACCTGGGCTGACCACTGCTGACTCCGCCCATGGCTCCACCTACCTGCCCAGGTATAAAGGTAGTCGACTGGCTGGTATTCCTCCTTGTTGGACCCGATCACCCACGAGGGTGGGCTCTGTTATTTAGTCAATAAAAACCTTTAGTTACGTTCCTAACTCGTCGCTTTTTATTGGACGAATTGATAGGTATATCACACAGCGCGCCGGGAGCTGAACCAGGCCACTGACAGGAAATCCACGCAGGGCCAGGCTTCAACTGTCGGCGCGCTATGTAAGTGTAGGTCGGGGGCTTGCACCCGCGGGAAGCCCCCCGACACCAATTTCTGGGCCAATGATACCAATGAGATCAGTGAAGTCCCATGAGATACTTTTCAGTACCCCAGCCCTAGCTGCTTGGAGGCTGGAAGAGACAGCTCTTTCCAACTGTTGCCCCAGGCCTCTATGGCAGCTGCCACATGCTGCAGGATTGACTGCAGTGTCTATAAAGCCATCCATCAGGGTGCTGCAGACACAGATAGTGGACTCCTTTGATTGATCATCCATCTGTAGGACAGTGCCCTTTTAAAAATAGAACTCATGAGATCTGGTTGCTGAGGCTCTTTAGGCAAGAGGCAATGTATCCTGATATTCTGGACAACGATGCTTTGCTCCTCATATTCCACCCACAGCTCCTCCTGCCCACTAATACTCTGTGCACTGCCTTCTGGCTCACTCTTTAATGTCCCTTGGCTGGAGGAGGAAGTAATTGATGACATGTGCGATGAAAGGCTGGCGGGGCCAAAAGCAGAGAGGCCTGGTTCTTCTGCTTCCTCTTCCTTGGGCACATTCAGTGGGGGTAAATAAGCAAGATTAGAATGGATTACAGCCTTGGTCCAAACATGGACAAAGTAGCTGAATCCCAGAGGTGAGGTGAGAGTGACTGCCCTTGACATCATGGCAGCATTTGACAGAGTGTGGCATCAAGGAGCCCTAGTAAAACTGAAGTCAGTGGGAATCAGGGGGGAAAGATCTCCACTGGCTGGAGTCATACTGAGCACAAAGGAAGATGGTTGTGGTGGTTGAAGCTCAATCATCACAGCCCCAGGACATCACTGCAGGAGTTCCTCAGGGCAGTGTCATAGGCCCAACCATCTTCAGCTGCTTCATCAATGACCTTCCCTCCAACATAAGATCAAAGATGGGGATGTTCACTGATGACTGCACTGTGTTCAGCGCCATTCACAACACCTCAGATAATGAAGCAGTCTATGTCCGCGTGCAACAAGACCTGGACGATGTTCAGGCTTGGGCTGATAAGTGGCAGGTAACATTTGCGCACAGAAGTGCTAGGCAATGACTATCTCCAACAAGCGAGAGTCTAACCACCGCCCCTTGGCATGCAACGGCATTACCATCACTGAATCCCCCACCAACAACATATTGGGGGTCACCATTGACCAGAAACTTAATTGGACCAGCCACATAAATACTGTGGCAACAAGAGCAGGTCAGAGGCTAGGTATTCTGTGGCGAGTGTCTCACCTCCTGACTCCCCAAAGCCTTTCCACCATCTACAAGGCACAAGTAAGGAGTGTGACGGAATACTCTCCACTTGCCTGGATGAGTGCAGCTCCAACAACACTCAAGAAGCTCGACACGATCCAGGACAAAGCAGCCCGCTTGATTGGCACCCTATCCACCACCTTAAACATTCACTCCCTCCACCGGCGTACGATGTGTACCATCTACAAGATGCACTGCAGCAACTCGTCAAGGTTTCTTCGGCAGCACCTCCCAAACCCGCGACCTCTTCCACCTGGAAGGACAAAGGCAGCAGGTGCATGGGAACATCACCACCTCCAAGTCACACATTATCCTGACTTAGAAGTATATTGCAGATCCTTCTTCGTCGCTGGGGCAAAATCCTGGAACTCCCTACCTAACAGCACTGTGAGAGTACCTTCACCACACGGACTGCAGCAGTTGAAGAAGATGGCTTATCACCACCTTCTCAAGGGCAATTAGGGATGGGCAATAAATGCTGGCCTTGCCAGTGACGCCCACATCCCATAAATGAATTTAAAAAAACAGAGTTCACATGGCACTCTCAGTAGAAAGAATGGCATGAGGCGTTCATGATATAGTTTCCTGACAGGTAATGCAGAACACAAAAAGAGAAGCAGAATTGCATCATGAACTTGCAGCTGGCACCTGTCCTCCTACATGTCTGTCTCCGACTCCCTCTGTTGCCCCCCTCCCCAGGCTCTCCAATGCTTGTTTCTCATAGGAGGTTTGGGAATTCACCATCTGTCACCATTTTTTTCGTGGCTGTTAAGGGCTGTTTTGCCCTAGAAAAAGAAAGGCAAAAGGGCTAAATTAGCTTCAGTAACTTTCAGATGTAGTAAAACCCAGGTGTCTGCCTGAAGCCCATAATGGGGGTGCCAAAAGATGAATGAAACAGACAATAACATTCCATGTGAGGCTTTTAGTATCATCATGATTGCATACAAGAGTGTGAGCAAAGGAACACTTCCAGGCGCAGGCTGGGTGTAAATGGCATGGCACTACCTCCTGGACATTAATGATAAGCAATTGAGGTACATTAACACAATGAGGGGAAGTGTTTGTAAGTAGGACGCATTCTTAGTACAGAGCCTTCTTGAAGGTGACATTGGCTCTTCCTATCTTGCCAGACCTGGTAAGGTGATTAACCTTTTGTGGTATTGAATGGCTGAGCACCAAATTTTGGGATTGGCACGGGCTGCCTTGGCAACATCCTTCCACATTTCTGTTGTTGCTCTCTTTGAAGCCCGCTGCCTGTGGAAGCCAAGCAACTGCCCCTCTCCTGTCCCTGGCTTCCTGCAGGAGCACTTTTACATCAACATCGGTGAAGTTGGGACTGTGTGCCCTGCAGTATACTATCGGACATTTTCCATACAACCATACAATAGCAAAATACTGCAGATGCTGGAAATCCGAAAATAACAACAGAAAATGCTGGAAAAACTCAGCAGGCCAGGCAACATCCGTGGAGAGAGAAATGGAGTTAACGTTTCAGGTCGAAGACCCTTTGTCAGAACTGGAAAAAAAAGCAGGAAATGGGATAGATTTTAAAGCAAGTGGGGGCTGGGAAAAGGGGGAGGGGATGAAAGAACAAAAGGGAAGGTCAGTGATAGGATAGAAAGCAGGAGAGATTAAGAGACATTAAGAGACATTAAGAGATATTCAAGGAATAAAGGATGGCTCTAGATGAAGTGTGAATGGTCCTGGCAGAATGAAGGACAGTTGCCATGTGGGAGGGAAGAAAAAAGCCCAGACGAAAGTGTGGATTAAAAAAAAAATCCATACAACCATGTTCCTTTTGCAGCAAACAGTTTTCCGATGAAGCCTGGTGGTTTAAGTTGCACCAGGTTCTTAAGTTTTCAATACCTGCAGCTCATCCAAATATTCTAATTAAGCTGGCACCAAAAAATATAGTGAGGTTAGCACTACTACAGTTGAGAAGTCCAGCAGTGATCATGCTGCTGAGGAACATCCAGACTAACATGTCAAATTACCAAATAAGGCATGTACAAATAAACAAAGTGAACAGAATGCTAAATGACATTGGTCAGTTGAGTATAAGTTGATATTGCCATGCTAAAACTCTACAATGACCTGGTCAAACTGCCCCTTGAACATAAGAACTTAAGAAATAGGAGCAGGAGTCGGCCATACGGCCCATCGAGCCTGCTCCACCATTCAATAAAATCATGGCTGAACTTCTACATCAACTCCACTTTCTTGCCCTATCCCCATATTCATTGATTCCTTTAGTGTCCAAAAATCTATCGATCTCAGTCTTGAATATATTCAATGACTGAGCATCCACAGCCCTCTGGGGTGGAGAATTCCAAAGATTCACAACCTTCTGAGTAAAGAAATTTCTCCTCATCTCAGTCCTAAATGGCCAACCCCTTATCCTGAGACAATGCCCCCTAGTTCTAGACTCTCCATCAGGGAAACAGCCTACCAGCATCTACCCTGTCAAGCTCTCTAAGATTTTTATATGTTTCATTGAGATCACCTCTCATCCTTCTAAACTCGAGAGAATATAAGTCCATTCTACTCAATCCCTCATAGAACAGCCCTCTCATCCCAGGAATCAACCTTCATTGCACTCCCTCTAAGGCAAGCATATCCCTCCAAAGCTGTGCACTGTACTCCAGGTGTGGTCTCACCAAAGCCCTATATAATTGCAGCAAGACTTCCTTACTCTTACACTCCAGCCCCTTGCAATAAAGGTTAACATACCATTTGCTTTCCTAATTGCTTGCTAAACCTGCATGTTAACTTTCTGTGATCCATGTACAAGGACACCCAAATCCCTCTGAATAACAACATTAACTAGTCTCTCACCTTTTAAAAAATATACTGTGTTCAGCTTTGGTCACCGCGACCTTGGGAAACATTCAAGTCTTGGGCCTGTATTTTAACTGCCAGCAGGTTTTGTAGATTTCAAAATGCTGAAAGCCTGTTTGGCCCAGTGGTAAGTGCATGAAACGGTTAAACTTTGAGGCACAGAAAAGGTGCCAGTCATCAAAGTCTGCAGTTCTTGCAGAACACATTGATACTGGACAATGAAAGCTTTGACTCATGATTAACTCTGAAAAGGACAGTGACATTGAACTGTGAGGCCTTGAATCATGATTGGTTTTGATGGGAAAAATTAACATCTGGACAATGCTCTGAGTTTGACTGAAACAATGGGGGTCACGATCGACTTCCTGACCATGAATGGAAGATACACAAGTTAATCAGCCAACCACCCATCAACAGTAATAGAAATCACATTGAATATGCGTTACAGAAAGCGGGAGAGGAGATAAGGAGTTATCTTCGATCTCACAACTCTGTACACCTCCGGTGATTGAATTACAGGTTGACGAGGTGTGAATGTCGGACAGTTCAGCAAACCGACAATCGAAACTGGTTGGGGGAGGCCCAGCATGGGGCCAGGTGACTAAAACAACTATAAAAAGGGTCCACACCACAGCTCTCTCTCTCTCAGAAGCTAGCTCTGACTAGAGCAACTGCCAGGTGTAAGAATGGAAGGGAAGACGGTCATCTCCAGCTCCCAGCCTGCAATCGACATCGGCCACAACCAGCCGGACGAGTGATTGTAAGTATCAGTTGACTCTACAAGGGGTTTGCACTGTGTAGGCAGCTGCAGTCGGATAAAGGAGGATGGGGACAGATCATCTCCGATCCAGGCCTACAATCCACAACGGTAACGACCGGCCGTATGGGTGATTGTAAGTTTCAGCCAAATCTCAACAGGGTTTTGTCTGTGTTTTGTTGGTTTTAATGAGCTAACAGTTTTGGGTTAAACCTAAACCTTTGTGTCGTCTACCATTTTGTTCCTGTAAAACCCAGAGTCAAAGAACCCTTGTAAGGATGAGGAAACCAAACACCTTACAGTTTCTAGCAGGAAACCACGCTGGTGAGTTAATTTCCTACCCATCCATAGCAGAATGAGTCCCAGACAATTTTAATGGACAGGCTTCATTAAAATCCCACCAGCTAACTTCCCAGGAAGTAGTGGAAAATCCTGTGGCTTGGAGGTCGATCAAAAATAGCAGGTAAGTGGCAGGAACAACTGATGGCTGTCCTGTGATCAAGGAAAGGAAAGTAAACAAAATAAGTAAAAACTTACCTTTTTGGCCCTCATCGGGCGCCGATCCTCTTTACCTGGATTGGCCTGGCAGGAAACTCATTGCCGCTTGCCGCTCAGGCCACCTAGCAAAAATTGCAGATGGGTCCCGATGACGTTATGGGGTTCCCGTCATATATATGTTAAAAAGGACCCTGCCGGATTCACGTGGCTATCTTTGAAAATCGGAACATGGCAGCTCCTGCCAGCTCCAAGACGAGTAAATAACTTGGGCGATTTTAAATGCCTAGCCACCCGGTTTCTGCCAAGCAGGTAGCGTTAAAATCGCCCCCTTGGAGGCAGTGCAGAGCAGCTTCATGAGACTGAGCCCTGTCGTTGAAAGATATTTACTAATAGAAAAGATTGATTTACTTGTTTCTGTCACTAAATATTTACTTCTTCAACACTACCTTATTTGTACTTAACTTTAATGACAGTCTTAGCGATCAAACAAAACGCGATACTGTACTAGCCATCGACTGAAATCTCAAGAAATGTTTATTATAATACAAGTAGCATTACTACTTGGTATGTTAACTCCACATAATTGCATACAAAACCATAGTACATTAATGTATCAGGTCACTTCTCATTCACTTTTGTGATACAGTAACATTTAAATATATAATCCTAATCTACATATATGATCCCATTTATCTACATAGATCTTTCTCAATATACCGAATATTATCAGTTCAGCACACGTTCACCATCTAGCTCATCCTGAATCAGACAGGATACTTTGTTAAATCTCATTTTAGTAAGTTATCAAAATAAATTACTTCATTTTATATTTGATTACAATTTTGAGTGTGCATTTTTGTATTTAAAAGAAATGCAACTTATTCATTGACATTCAAAACAATTAGGTATTTTCCAAAAAATATTTGGGAATGCAAATGGGTGTCATCTTGTGATTTGCAAATAAACTTATGCAGTAAGAGGTCAGACATTTCCCACAAAGCAAAAGCAGAAATCTGCCAACTCTCAAAGAAGTCACCTGTTCAACATGTAGCAATTCACTGACAACTTGAACTGGGTTACTGTTGAAATTGGGCCCTGCTTAAAAGAGTACAGGATTGGCATATTATTAGGCATATTTTTAGGTATTCTCATCTTCTGCACAAATATGAGAAAAATATCTGCACCATGTTTTAGTTACATTCAAGAAACCAATGGGATCATAGAATAAGAAGCACTGAATTCCTTATTTTTACAATCAAGCACTCTGGGACAAATAATGTGCTGGACCAGGATTTATAATTAGTAATAGGATTTTGAACTGTTTAGAAGGATTAGGCATGTTAAAGAAAGACCTATTTATTTCAGCTTGACAGCAGCTAAAATTACATAGTACTTGCTGTTGTTATTTCAACAATTTATAGGATTACTCAGTAGCTGAAGCCCTGAGCTCCTCTGTCTATAATGTGTCATAGTAATGACGATATTTGGATTATTGCTATTTCTCTAATACAGTTTCATAATCGCAGCAGATGAGCCGGCAAGATTTAGCACAAAGTAGGAACCAATCAAAACGTCTTATTGTTAAGACCCCAACCTCAGTGACCTCAGTAATACAGTGGTGGGGATGCTGTTCTCCATGTTTGAATGCTTTGTTTTACGGCTTCAACCACAGTAATGCTGACGATGCCTTTTGTAGAGTGGTAAAACCCATTGGTTCAACAGCAGAATCATCAACATCTCAAGAAAAGGAGGCGGAATAAAAGTAGCCTCAGAAATCATCCAGTGCATTCTAAGCCTGTGACTATTCCAAGTGAAGTTGGGAAAGTATATTTAATTGGTCTGATTTTTATGAGTAATTGAATGTTTTGCCATAATTTCAAAATCTTAAACAGTACACAGAGGAAACACACACCTAGAAATTCGCCTCGGGTGCTGGTGAAAAACAGGCGGTATCGGATTGACCGCCCATTATACGCAGCGCCTGATATTCAGTTCCATTGACTGCGTATAACGGGCGGCCAATCCGATATCGCCCGCTTTTTGCCACCGCCTGAGATGAATTTCTAGCCCATAGAATCTTGTATATGGTTCTTAGTACAGTTTTTATCTGTACACATTTTCAATGTATATTCATACAAGTTTTTTTTATATCTGTGAACATACTTCTCAAGAGGTAGAATTTTTGGAGCACCCCAGTTTCTTGGCTGGAATTTCACTTTAGCTTAATAACAATAACTTGCATTTATATAGCACCTTTAATGTAGTAAAGCGTCTCAAGGTGCTTCACAGGAGCATTATCAGACAAAATTTTACACCGAACCACAAAGAGATATTAGGACAGGTGACCAAAATAACCACAGCAATTTAACAAAATCAGCAGATGCATATTCTAATGGCCTCTAATGTACCACAATCTCTAATAAAAAGTATTCTTTTTGGCTCCTCACTAACTGATAAACCTTTATGTATAATTCTCAAAGGCAGTTATTCTTGATGAAGGAGGGGGGAATCAATTGGGCGAGGCACAGTTACATTTTGGCAGTCTGTGAGACAGTTTGTGAGATTCACAGCTGTTCAACATTATTACATTTGTTTTAAAATGTGTTCCCTAATCTCTGTCTCCTACCTCCCAACCAGTTACCAACACATGTTAGAAGATTACCTCCAATTCAGTGCGATTTTGTTTTTGATAACCCTAAGCGGTGGAGATCTGATGTAATGGGGGTAATTTTAACCCCTAAAAACGGGTGCGTTTGGATTGGGTGAGAAGTTAAAATTTTAAAATTTTAAACCTGAATCCAACCTGCCCACTTCCAATTTTAACGGAGGTGGAATGGGGGGGGGGGGGGGGCAGGCGACCAATCCGCTCTCAGAAGGCGGGTCGGTAGGTAACAGGTTTTAAGGAGGTTGCATGTCTCCATTTTTACATGCTTTTTATTTTTAACTAATGTCGGCCGGGTTTCCCTGGCCTCAGGAAACCCGGCAGGTAAAAGGAAACGAGAAGGGCAGGATCCATAAGGTTAAGTGCCTTTACAGCACTGCTTGTGGGCCAGGAGAAGCCCTCTCCCCAGCCCTTCAAGCTAATCTGCACGCGATCACCGACTCCCTCACCACCATCTTGCTCCCCCGACCAGGCTCTACCTCCCCCCGCGCCCCCCCCGACCGCAATCTCTCGCTGCTTCCCTACATCCTGTTTGGTCTGATGGGTCCTTGTGCTGCAGGTTTTCTCGTCTGACAGGCAGCCAACCTGTCAATCAGGCTGTCTGTCAGAAAAAATTTAAAAGATGCCTTCATTTAAAAACATGACGTCCAGGAAACCTGTACTTCTGAGTTTCCGTCCATAACTCCTGCTGCCCGGCTTCAAACGTGTGGCCTGGTAAATATCGGGGCCAATGTGTCTCTGCCTCCATTTTCTTTTCAGTGTGCCTGGGAACTCAGTGTTGCCCAAGTACAACAGAGAGAAAATTCTCCTCTCTAGTGTTCAATGTTGCATTTTAATTCACAGTCATATAGATCTCCTGGAGTGTTGCACACAGTAAGTTAGCAAATATGGTGTCTCTCTTACCTGTGCCTGTTATCTACGTGTTGCTTTTTTCTCTCTATCTGTCTCTCCTCTTCTGCTTCTGTCTCTCTCTCTTTCTCTTTTCTTCTGCTTTACTCTACTTAGGTTTTCTTTTTACTTCTCTATCTTTCTTATTGTTCCTTTCTCTTTCTTTTTGGGTGGGAGGTGATAGTGGTGTGGAATGGTGTAAAGTGGGGGGCAAGGGGGGAAGAGAGGAGCTGGTGAGGGCTGCAGGTTGCATTTTCCACTGGGGTTGCAGTGAAAATTTGGCCAGCAGTCTTTAGTGTTTCCCTTCCTATCCCCTCCCCATCACGTGCTTCTGCACCATCTGCTTGCTCTCACTGTGTCCACTGCTCCTTTGTCTTACCACTACCCCTTCCCTTTGTATCATCCCTCACTCCCATCATTAACCCTACTTACTCTTATTGCTACCCCAACCTCTTCCCCTTTGAAGTGGCCACTCAACTCTGTATTCTCCACTCCCTCACCTATCACTCTCCATCCAATCTTTCCTCACTCCCGCTTGCTCTCCCTAAGGGCAGGTACTGAGAGGCCACAGGCCTCCTCACTCACAAACTGTTTCCCTCCTCCACTCACTCCATCTCACCCTCCTCTCCTATCCTGCAAAAAGACTCTGTTTGCTTTCAAAACTTAACTTACTTGTTTCTAAATAAGGTGTAGAGGAAGTCCTCATCATAGAGTGGATCTTGTTTAGGAGGACAGCTGCAGAAAAATAACTATGAAACTTGCCCAATTGTCAGAAAAATTCAACTGATTCACTAATTTCCTTCAGGGAAGGAAATCTGCTACCCCAGATTCTTCTGGCTTACATGTGACTCCAGTTAAACAATATACGATTGACACTTAACATTCTCTGAAATGACCAGCAAGCCATTTAGTTGTAAAACAGTTGCTACAAAACAGAACAATAAGAGAAATATGAGATGGATCTAAAAGCAACAACCCAGACATTGGATCAGGATAAGACTCAGGCAATCCCAACCCAGCAGACCCTGCAAAGTCCTCTTCACTAACATCTGGGGACTGGTTTCCTGGTTGAGAGAGCTGTTACATAGACTAGTTGGTCAAAACACTGACATAATTATCAGCCAACATTCCAGACTCCTTCATCACCATATCTAGGTACGTTCTGTCATACGGCAGGATAGACCCATCAGGTGGGGGCACAACAGTAAACAATATTAGGTAGCTCTGTTTTTCCCTCACTTTTCAATTGAAGAGCTAGCACCAGCACAAGTATTAAAGGCTGAATGATCTCCTTCTGTTGTGTAGTTTCTATGAGTTTATGATAAGATAAGGGAATGGAACATTTGTTTTCCAAGTTTGGCACTCAGTAATGGTATAAAACACTACCAGGTCAGTATTGCATAGATTAAATTCTCCTCAAATCTCCCTCTATTTTGCCAACAATGACCCATAACCACCCCATTAAAAGAGCTCCCTGAACTGCACTATGAGAATATTTCTACTTCCTATACCAGCCATCCTTGTGACTCTCTGAGTGGCATTGTAAATGGCCTATACCATGGGTAGTATGTTCCAAAGACCAATACAAGCAAGGATTAGGTTGTGAGTCCCAGCCTTATAGCTGAATGAAGAAGAAACGTTCCCTCTGGATTGAATTTGGACCCAGGTCTGTGATGAATAAAAATTAGGATAAATTCACCGATCCTGAACTCCCAACAAGAGGCTGCATTTGGCAGGAGTCCAGGTCAGAGATAGGCCTACAATAGAATAGTTCTGATTTCCCAACCATTCAAAGATGGCTCCCCATTGGGAGCATGGAATTGGTTAATTTATCCTATTTTGTTAACTCACAAAGTCTCCTGCTTTCAAGCTTTATGACATTGTCTGGACCCCTCCATGCCTTATTGTTTGATTACGAGCTGAGTACTATAGTGCCTGCACATTTCTAGCATTCAAAGTGTAGACCTTTTATGATTGACCCTATGAAATTAACAAGCATCAGATTCCATGTATTAAAAAATGATTTTTTTTGCCCCAGAGATTATCCTAAATTCCAGCAAGTCACCCAGTAAATCAGGGAAATTCTATAGACAAACCAACATCCTATCGTAAGCTTTATGGTTTGATTTATAAACAGGGGTCCTGGTTTTACATTGTAATATCTTTGAAATGCATTGTTTGTGTGCTTTTGATTACTTTTGAGTTACTTCCCCATTTCTGCTTCTCTACACCTTGTAAGGCAACAGTAATATTGTATTGTAGGAATTGACGAATTCCTATAAATAACTGAGATTGACACCAGGGAACAAGCAAACAGGTCTTTACTGATCAGAGACTCCACGAGGAATGCCTGGGCAGCCCCGTGGCTTGCGACGTCATCACATTTGCCCGCGTTTTCCCGCGCTCTTAAAGGGGCCACGCCCCGTACATGCAAACTCTATATACAAAACACAGTAATGCCTAACACAATGGTACAGGTTTAGGCTGGTGTTAGAACATCATTAAAGGGAATTATATACAGTCAGCCAGAGTCATTCAGTGGTTCTGCCACATGCGCCCCCCCCAGAATTCGCTTTAACGGACAAAGTCAAACGGTGAGGGGGTCTGACGAGCCTGTCAGAACGACTCCTGTACTCTCGAGGCGGAGGCTGCTGGGCGGCTGGCGGTCTGGCGGGTGGGTGCATTTGGTCTGTGGTGACGATGATGGGTGGCCGACCCCGTCTCGCCGGCTGTGCTGTCTCGACGGAGCGGTCGAGGTCCAAATGTGCTGGCTTTAAGCGGTCGACCGAAATGTGGTCCGGTTTACCGCCGACATCTACCGTGAAGGTTTTGTCCCCTGCCTCCAACACGCAGAAGGGACCGGTATATGAGGCCTTGAGCAGATCCCTGTGTGCGTCATGGCGAATAAAAACATATTCAGCCTTGTGAAGCTCCGTGGGAACGTGTGACTTCTGCAGCCCGTGGTGCGAAGTGGGTACCGGTGCGAAACATCTGGCCGCCTCTTGGTGACTAGCAAGCTGAGCAGACGCGGACCATGGCTCTGTCGATGTTGGTAGGAAGTCCCCTGGGACTCGCAGCGGTTGACCATACACCAGCTCCACTGATGAAGAGTGAAGGTCTCCTTTGGGGGCTGTGCGAAGGCCCAACAGGACCCACGGTAGCTTGTCTGCCCATCCAACGTCCTGGAGACAGGCCCTCAGGGCGGCTTTCATTGACCGGTGGAAGCATTCGTAGAGGCCATTCGCCTGTGGGTGGTAGGCTGTGGTGCGGTGTAATTTGACACCGAGTCCTTGGGCCACTGCATTCCAGAGTTCGGAGGAAAACTGCGGTCCCCTGTCTGATGAAATATCTGCAGGTACTCCGAAACGGGCGATCCAGGAGGAAATGAACGCCCTGGCCACGTCCGCGGAAGTAGTGGATGACAGGGGGACCGCCTCCGGCCATCTGGTGGTGCGGTCCACCATGGTTAGGATGTGTGAAAAACCATGGGAGGGTGGAAGTGGTCCTACCAGGTTGACGTTGACATGGTCGAAACGTCGCTCTGGAACTGTGAAGGTGGCCAACGGAGCTTTGATGTGGCGCTGTACCTTGGCCCTTTGGCAGACCATGCAGGTGTTGGCCCAGTCGCGGTCATCCTTATGCATGCCATGCCATACAAACTTCGCTGACATCAATTTCTGAGAGGCCTTCATTCCTGGGTGTGACAACCCATGTATGGCGTCGAACACTTTGCGGCGCCAGACGACCGGCACGACAGGGCGAGGATCCTGTACGGAGACGTCATACAACAGCGTGGTACCTGCCGCATGGAACATGACGTCGGCCAACTGGAGGCCAGTGATGGCCGTTCTGTAAGCTTGGACTTCCGGGTCTGAGGCTTGGTCCGCTGCCATGAGGGCATAGTCGATGCCCAACTGAACCGTATTGACGATTGCGTGGGAGAGGCAGTCTGCCACCAGGTTGTCCTTACCGGACATATGCTGTATATCCGTGGTGAATTCGGATATGTAGGTCAGTTGACGCTGCTGTCGGGCTGACCACGGTTCGGCGGCCTTGGCCATTGCAAAGGTTAACGGCTTATGGTCCACAAAGGCGGTGAAAGGACATCCTTCTAGCAGGAGCCGAAAATGGCGGATGGCCAGAAAAAGGGCGAGCAACTCCCGGTCGAATATGCTATATGCTCTCTCGTTCTGCTGTATTTGACGGCTGAAAAATGCCAACGGCTGCCACGTCCCGTTCACCCACTGCTGTTGCACGGCACCGACTGCGTAGTCCGACGCGTCGGTGGTGAGGGCGATGGTGGCTCCTGGCAGCGGGTGCGCCAGCATAGTTGCGTTGGCTAAGGCGCGTTTGGTATCGGTGAACGCTCGGGCCATGTCATCCATCCAGTCTACCGGGTTCTTGCCAGTCTTGCCCTTGAGGGCCTCATACAGGGGCTGCATGAGCAGTGCCGCCTTAGGCACGAAGCGGTGGTAAAAGTTTACCATGCCTAGGAATCCTTGTAGGGCCTTTATGTTCTGCGGGCGTGGAAAAGATGTCACCGCCTCCACTTTTGAAGGTAAAGGAACCGCTCCCTCTGAGGTGATGCGATGCCCCAGGAAATTGATTTGGTGCAGGCCAAACTGACTCTTGATAATCAGGCCGTGTTGGCTGAGGCGTCGAAAAAGGGTGCGTAGGTGACAGGTATGTTCTTCCTTAGTAGGACTGGCAGTTAGAATATCATCCAGGTAGACGAAAAGGAATTTGAGGTCCCGCAGCAAGGAGTCCATAAGGCGTTGGAAAGCCTGGGCGGCGTTCTTTAACCCAAACGGCATCCATAGAAACTCGAAGAGGCCGAATGGGGTGATGACTGCGGTCTTCTGGACGTCTTGTGGATGCACTGGGACCTGGTGGTAGCCCTGGACGAGGTCGACTTTTGAAAACACGGTGTTCCCTGCCAAATGGGCAGAGAAATCCTGAATGTGGGGGATCGGGTACCGATCAGGAGTGGTGGCATCGTTAAGGCGTCGATAGTCGCCGCATGGCCGCCATCCGCCGCCAGGCTTCGGGACGATATGGAGGGGTGAAGACCAGGGACTATTCGACCGGCGAATAATCCCTAACCGTTCCATGGTTGCGAACTCCGCCTTTGCGACCGCCAGCTTGCCAGGTTCCAGGTGCCGGGCCTGCGCGTAGACTGGGGGGCTGTTGGTGGTGATGTGGTGTTCCACACCATGTTTCATGGCCGAGGAGGAGAACGTGGGTCTTGTCAGGTCGGAGAATTCGCCGAGCAGGCGGGCGAACTCATCAGGAGTCAGGAACGCACAGGAGGCGGTGCGTGACGTATTGTTACTGCGGTAACATGGAAGAGAATTAAAAGTTGCTGCGCTGATCAGCCGCCGGTTCCTGACGTCGACCAGGAGACTGTTGACGCACAGGAAATCCGCGCCGAGGAGGGGCTGGGAAACCTTGGCCGTAACAAACTCCCAGTGAAAGCGTTGCCCCCCGAAGCACACCTCAACTCGCCGTCTGACGAAGGTCCGAATTGCTCCGCCATTGGCTGCTTCAAGGGTGGGGCCGTGATTACCCATCTGCACATCGAGGGCGGACGCGGGTAAAATGCTGCACTGCGCTCCGGTGTCGCACAGAAAACGGCGACCGGAGAGAGTGTCGGTGATGAAGAGCAACTTTCCCGCGTTGCCGATCGCCATTGCGGCTGCGTGGTGCCCGTTAGACCTGTTCCTCGGTGGTCGCAGTTGTTGGTTGTTTTTTTTGGGAGGAAAACTGCAGGGCGGGCAGCAATGCTTCGCCTTCGCGCCGAACTGCGTGTGGTAGAAACACAGCCCAGCAGGCTGACGAGCTGGGGCGGCGTCTGTGGGGGATGGGTGCCTCATGGCGGCGCAGTACTGCCGAGTTACAGCGAAAATTTTGTCAGCCTCCGCAGCGAGTGTTGCACAGTCCACGATTTCAGATCTGGCCAAGGCAGCTTGCACCTGTTCAGGCAGTTGGCTGAGGAACATTTCTCGGAACAGGAAGCATTCCGATTCTGAGCCCAGGAGTGTGAGCATTTGGCTCATCAACTCTGAAGGCTTGGAGTCCCCGAGGCCAGGCATCGTGAGTAATTGACGGGCGCGCTCCGATTTTGTGAGCCCAAAAACCTGCAGTAACCGCGCTTTGAGGGTTTCATACTTGCACTCCGTTGGGGGGTTTTCGAAGAGGCTGACGATCTGAGAGGTGGTAGAGCTGTCGAGTGCGGAGACCACATACAGGTATTTGGTCTGATCCGCATTGATGTTCCGCAGGGCGAACTGGGCCTCGACCTGAATAAACCATGAGGTCACTTGCTGCTCCCAGAACTGTGGCAGCTTTAGTGAAACAACGTGTGCTTCCATGCTGTGCTCTTCTTTTGTGAAAACGTTCACAAAAATGGGGTCACCAATGTAGGAATTGACGAATTCCTATAAATAACTGAGATTGACACCAGGGAACAAGCAAACAGGTCTTTACTGATCAGAGACTCCACGAGGACTGCCTGGCAGCCCCATGGCTTGCGACGTGACATCATCACGTTTGCCCGCGTTTTCCTGTGCTCTTAAAGGGGCCACGCCCTGTACATGCAAACTCTATATACAAAACACAGTAATGCCTAACACAATGGTACAGGTTTAGGCTGGTGTTAGAACATCGTTAAAGGGAATTATATACGGTCAGCCAGAATCATTCAGTGGTTCTGCCACAGTATTTTTAATTTGATGTTTTTTCACGTTTGCAAGAAATGCAATGAGGAAAATTAGTGGTGATGGAGACTATTGCTTTCAGGGAATTAAATAGAAATACTTCCAGTGGCACAACAACAAAGAACCTGTTTAGCAATGCAATTTGTAAACTTGGTGCAGCTGTGCAAGTGGCACTCTGTTAGCACAGTGACAGATTAGGCATATTGAGCACATTTTCCATGGTTGGTGGAGTGGAAAGGGCCAGCAAAGCTGAATATTTGGCCAAGACAGTGCATTTGTTCTAGCTGCCACAATCATCATCATTGATACAGTTCATTGAGTTGGCATTGCTGGTACAGCAAGCACATTTGGCAGAGTAGGCACTCGTGATATTCCTTATCCAACTGGTAGATTCACAGATACATGTCAAGAGGCCAGACAGTGGAACTTAGGTAATTATAAGTCAGCCCTGTAGTTGGTGGGGGATGGGGAAACTAGCAGATATTCAATTGGTTGGGAGCAGAGGGAATGAAACATTGCCCATTTGTTCATCAAATATTTCAAGCACTCCAGGAGTCCATCAACATCAGTTGAGTATCTAGGACCCAAAAATTCCAATGGCTTCAGTATAGCAGCATTACTACATCTATATAGCATCATTAGTGTAGAACGAGTTCCAAGGTGGTTCACAGAGAATGGCCACCAGGCAGTAATAGAAGATTTAGGAAAGAAAACTGAAATCATAGTTTTGAGATGGCTTTTAAAGATGGGGACAGGAGTAGCAAGATGGGGGGGGGAGGAATTAGTGAGCGAGTTCCAGAGATTAGGGACAAGGTAATTGAATGGTTCAGCGCCAGAGCTGAGGGGGAGTGGGGAAGGACAGGAAACCAGGAGGCCAGAGTCAGAGAACCGAAGAGCATTTGTTGGGATGTAGGGTTGGAGGAGGTTGCAGAGGTAAGTTGGGGCAAGACCCAGGAAGGGTTTATATATAAATATGAGGATTCAATGCACTGGGGGACAGGGAGCTATTAACATAGAAACATAGAAACATAGAAGATAGGAGCAGGAGTAGGCCATTCGGCCCCTCGAGCCTGCTCCGCCATTCAATGCGATCATGGCTGATCATCCAAGTTCAGTACCCGGTACCTGCTTTCTCCCCATATCCCTTGATCCCTTTAGCCTTAAGAAATATATCCAACTCCTTCTTGAATATATTTAATGAATTGGCGTCTACTGCCTTCTGTGGTAGAGAATTCCACAGGTTCACCACTCTCTGGGTGAAGACATTCCTCCTCATTTCTGTCCTAAAAGGCCTACCCCTTATCCTTAGACTGTGACCCCTGGTTCTGGATTCCCCGACCATCGGGAACATCCTCCCTGCATCTAGTCTGTCCAGTCCTGCCAGAATTTTATAAGTTTCAATGAGATCCCCTCTCATTCTTCTAAACTCCAGTGAGTACAAACCCAATCGACCCAATCTCTCCTCATACGTCATTCCTGCCATCCCAGGTATCAGCCTGGTGAATCTTGGCTGACCTCCTTCCATGGCAAGAATATCCTTCCTCAGATAAGGCGACCAAAACTGCACACAATACTCAAGATGTGGTCTCACCAAGGCCCTGTACAACTGTAGCAAGACATTCTTGTTCCTGTACTCAAACCCTCTCGCTATGAAGGCCAACATATCATTTGCCTTCTTAACCGCCTGCTGCACCTGTATGCTTACCTTCAGCGACTGGTGCACAAGGACACCCAGGTCTCGTTGCACTTCCCCTTCTCCCAATCTATTGCCATTCAGATAATAATCTGCCTTCCTGTTTTTGACACCAAAGTGGATAACCTCACAGTTATTCATGTTATATTGCATCTGCCATGCTTCTGCCCAATCACCCAACTTGTCCAAATCATCCTGTAGTTTTTTGGCATCCTCCTCACAGCACACACGTCCACCCAGCTTTGTGTCATCTGCAAATTTGGAGATATTACATCTAGTTCCCGTGTCTAGATCATTAATATATATTGTGAATAGCTGGGGTCCAAGGACCGATCCCTGCGGTACCCCACTAGTCACTGCCTGCCACTCGGAAAAAGACCCGTTTATTCCAACTCTTTGCTTTCTATCTGCCAACCAGTTCTCTATCCAAGTGAATACCTTGCCCCCAATCCCATGTGCCTTAACTTTACACGCTAATCTCTTATGTGGGACCTTATCGAAAGCCTTCTGAAAGTCCAAATACACCACATCCACTGGTTCTCCCTTATCTATTTTACTAGTTACATCCTCAAAAGATTCCAGTAGATTAGTCAAGCAGGATTTACCTTTTGTAAATCCATGTTGACTTTGTCCGATCCTGTCACTGTTTTCCAAGTGATCTGCTATTACATCTTTTATAATGGACTCTAGCATTTTCCCCACTACCGATGTCAGTAATTCCCCGTTTTCTCTCTACCACCTTTTTTGAATAGTGGGGTAACATTAGCTACCCTCCAATCCATGGGTACTGTTCCAGATTCCATCGAATGTTGGAAGATGATCAGCAATGCATCTGCTATTTCTAGGGCCACTTCCTTAAGTACCCTAGGATGTAGATTATCAGGCCCAGGGGATTTATCGGCCTTCAATCCCATCAATTTCCCTAACACCATTTCCCTACAAATACTGATTTCTTTCAGTTCCTCCCTTTCATCAGACCCTTCATCAGACCCTATGTTCCCCGACATTTCTGGGAGGTTATTTGTGTCCTCCTTTGTGAAGACAGAACCAAAATATGTATTTAATTGGTCTGCCATTTCTTTGTTCCCCATTTTAAATTCCCCTGATTCTGACTGCAAGGGACCTACGCTTGACATCACCAATCTTTTTCTCTTCACATATCTATAAAAGCTTTTACAGTCATTTTTTATGTTCCCTGCAAGCTTACTCTCATATTCTATTTTCCTTTTCTTAATTAATCCCTTTGTCCTCCTTTGTTGAATCCTAAACTGCTCCCAATCCTCTGGATTACTGCTTTTTCTGGCCAATTTATATGTCCTCTCCTTGGATCTTATGCTATCCTTAATTTCCCTCGTTAGCCACGGTTGAGTCACCTTTTTTGTTTTATTTTTATGCCAAACTGGGATGAACAAATTCTGTAGTTCATCCATGCGGTCCTTGAATGTTTGCCATTGCCTATCCACCGTTAACCCTTTGAGTGACATTCCCCAATCAAACCTACCTAATTCGCGCCTCAGACCATCGTAGTTTCCTTTATTTAAATTCAGGACCCCAGTCTCTGAGTCAGCTACTTCATTCTCCATCTTAATGAAGAATTCAATCATATTATGATCGCTCCGTCCCAAGGGGTCTCGTACAATAAGATTGCTAATTAATCCTTTCTCATTACATAATACCCAGTCTAAGATGGCCTGATCTCTGGCTGGTTGCTCGACATATTGGTCCAGGAAACCATCCCGTAAACACTCCAGGAATTCCTCCTCCACAGTATTGTTACTAATTTGGTTAGCCCAGCCTATATGTAGATTAAGGTTGTAGTGTATGTGCCTTTAAGAGCCCCAGGTGTGCTGTAATGCCGGTAATTGCCACTCGGGCTATATAAGCCTGTATATTGTGTATATCCGTTAGAACCCCCGCAAGACTTGGCTTAGTAAATACCTATGAACCAACTCCTGTCTTCAGTGTCTTTCTCAACACACGGACACTAAAGTGGCGACGAAGTGGAAACGGACTTACCTGCAATTCGGCAGCACCTCAAGGACATTGATTCCTCGGGCGTCCAGAAGACTCAAGGAAGTGAGAGAAGCTATGGTTTCACCAGCTGGCCAAGCTGGTGGCAGGTACTGCGCTAATTCTTCCTGGGCGTCAGGCTGGTGCTCCAGCGGCTGGCTCTACAGCTGAGACAGGCAGCGAAATCGGAGGCAAGCAATAACGGACTGGGAGGGAGCACTCGGGAGATGGCTGGCGCGGCAAGCAGGTCAGCGTTCGGACCTGGAGAGAAACTCCGGCGGGAACAAGTCTCCAACAGTAAATAAAACAAAAAGAACGGAAACCGCAGTAAACAGCGTTGTCATCGGCAGCAGCAGCGGGAAAGCGCAGGAAGCACCATATCTTTGCTGCAGAAAAGAAAAAAAAGCGCGGGAAGCGCCATATCTTTTCTGAAATGCCTAAGTCTGGCAATATTGATGCTTTTGATAGTGAAATAGAGGATTGGACCACATACGTGGAAAGAGTAGAGGTAGATTGCACTGCAAATGGAATAGAAGATGAAAAAAAAGCTTCAGTACTTCTGAACTTAATGGGCGCAAAGGCATACGGGCTGTTACAAAATTTAATCACTCCAGCCAAACCAAAGGACAAGAATTTTAAAGAAATTGTTGATACCCTGCAGGAGCACTTAAACCCAACACCGCTGCTGATAGCGGAACGATTCAACTTCTTCAAGAGAAATCAACACAAGAATGAAAGTAACGCTGATTACCTAACCGAATTAAGAAAGCTATCAAAGTACTGCCAATTCGGGGCAGGACTATCAGATTATCTTCAAGACAAATTCGTTTGCGGTCTCTTAAGTGAAGGAACACAAAAAAGGCTGCTTTCTGAAAAAGATTTAACATTGGACAAAGCTTTCAGTATGGCTGTATCATACGAAGCAGCAGCAAGAGGAGCTGCAGAGAAACAACAAAAGACACAGGACTTCGGCACCCATGAAATGACACAGGGTTTCGAAAGATGTTATCGCTGCGGCAGATCCACCCATAACCAGAGGGACTGCTAGTTCAAGGACAAAGCATGCAGGCAATGTGGAAAGATTGGACACATTGCACGGGTATGCCGATCTGGACAAAATAAATCCACAGACAGGAAAAAAAATCAATAAAGAAAAGTACAGGAAGGTACAAATGATGACGGACAGTAGCTCCGAAGACCAGAAGAGCGATAGCGACTTCGAAAACAAGAGACTAAGCTGTCTCAAATTACATAATGTACTTGCCAAAGATGATTACCAAACCATTTGGGTTACCCTCACGATAGCAGGGTCCCCAGTTAAAATGGAGCTAGATACAGGATCAGCTCTGACCGTCATAAATCGACGGGATTACGAGAGGCTATTTTCGCATATACCTCTAAAAGACACATCCATTATCTTAAAAACATATACGGGGCAGAAAGTATACCCCAAAGGAAAAATAAGGGTGCCTGTTGTATACAACGGCAAAGAAATATAAAAGTTGTATTTATACATTCTACAAGATGGTGGTCCACCGTTGTTGGGACGTGAATGGATCAGAAAGATACGTTTAGACTGGCACTCCATTCAGGCACTGACGGTGACCAGTAAGAAAAAAAACAATGATGACATCATACCTGAACGATTAAAAGACATCTTGGCCAACGCCAAAGAAGTGTTTCAAGAGAAACTAGGAACCTTGAAAGGCATCACCGCCTCAATAAAAGTGGAAGATGCAGCAATTCCCAAATTTTTTAAGGCAAGACCGGTGCCATACGCAATACGTCCAGCAGTCGAGGCAGAGCTGGAGAATTTGGAAAAAGCAGGCGTATTATCCAAAATAGATTGGAGCGAGTGGGCAACACCCATCGTTCCAGTCATGAAAAAAGCATTGAATAAAGATAAATCTGAAGAACAGAGAAAAATTCGCATCTGTGGAGACTTCAAGGTGACTGTAAACCCGGTCCTTCACACGGTACAGTATCCTCTTCCGAGGATAGAAGATATTATCGCCTCACTATCCGGAGGGAAACGTTTCACCAAAATTGACTTGGCACAGGCATATCTACAGATGGAGGTTGAGGAGGCCTCTAAAAAGTATCTCACGATAAACACACACAAAGGCCTGTACCAGTACAATCGACTGGTTTTCAGAGTAGCATCAGCTCCAGCTATCTGGCAAAGAGCTATGGAGCAAGTCCTGCAAGGGATTCCGGGGACTCAATGCTACCTAGACGACATCCTTGTAACAGGAGAAAACGACAACGAGCACCTTGCCAATTTGGAGCAGGTGCTCACTAGGCTGAAAGAACGGGGCCTACGAGCGAATCGCCCTAAGTGCGAATTTTTCCAAAATCAGATTGCATAAGTCACCTGAAAAAATTGAAGCGGTCATAAAAGCCCCAGCACCTGAAAATGTTTCACAATTAAGGTCGTTCCTGGGATTAATAAATTACTGTCATAAATTTTTACCGAACTTATCAACTCTTCTACACCCTCTGAATGAACTTCTACAAACAGGAGTGATTTGGAAATGGAACGAAGACTGTAAATGTGCCTTCCATAAATGCAAAGATTTAATCACATCCGAAGAAGTTTTGGCTCATTACAACCCATCACTGCCAATCAGATTGGTGTGCGATGCATCCCCTTACGGCATAGGAGCAGTATTATCCCATAAATTCCCTGATGGCTCAGAACGGCTGATAGCTTTTGCGTCACGCTCATTAAACTCAACTGAGCGTAACTATGCCCAAATCGACAGGGAAGCACTCAGCCTGGTATGGGGAGTGAAGAAATTCAACCATTACCTACACGGACAAAAATTTACCTTGTTGACTGACCATCAACCCCTCATCTCCATATTCAACTCTAAAAAAGGTGTTCCCATTATGACAGCGCAAAGGCTACAGAGGTGGTCCCTTTTTCTAGGGGCACACCAATACAACATAGAATACAAAGGGTCAAAACAGCATGGGAATGCTGACGGTTTATCGCGCCTACCGTTGCCAACGGTAGAAGAGGCACCTACAGTAGACCCAGTAGAGATGTTCCACTCTACCATAGTGGAATGTCTACCAGTAACAAATTCTGCCATTGAAAGGGAGACGAGAAATGACCCGACTCTCTCACGGGTCTACGATTTAACAGTGAAGGGATGGTCAGCACATGGCGAACCACTGTTGCCAGCATTCTCGCAAAGAAGAGAACAGCTGTCAGTGTGCCGAGGAACCTTGATGTGTGGATCCAGAGTGGTAATTCCACCCAAACTCCAGGATAAAGTGCTAAAGGAGCTTCACGAGGGGCATCTGGGTGGAGTGAAAATGAAGAACCTAGCTAGGGCGTTTGTATGGTGGCCAGGTATCGATGGAGACATCGAAGAAATGACCAGGAGCTGCCTAGGATGCCAGAAGGTCCAAAACGCTCCACCACAAGCCCCTCTACATCTATGGGAGTGGCCCTCATCTCCCTGGCAAAGGGTGCACATCGACTTTGCTGGTCCATTTATGGACTCAATGTTCTTAATCGCGGTTGATGCACACTCCAAGTGGCCGGAGGTAATAAAGATGTCCTCCACCACCACGGAAAAAACCATCACAGTATTAAGGACCATATTTGCCAGGAATGGGCTGCCGGAACAGATATGTTCTGATAATGGACCGCAATTTGTGTCCGAAGAATTCAGAAAGTTCTTAAAAAACAATGGGGTTAAGCACTACACGTCCGCCCCATACCATCCCGCCACCAATGGATTGGCTGAAAGGTTTGTCCAGACCTTCAAGAAGGCCATAAAGGCCATGGGTAATGAAGACATAAAACTTCAGCACAAGGTGGATAACTTCTTATTCGCATACAGGAATGCAACACATATGGTTACCAACCAAACTCCCGCCATGATGTTCTTCAATAGAAACCTAAGATGCCGGCTGGATTTGGTCAAGCCCAACATCAGAAGGGACGTGGAGAACCGGCAGTTTCAAGGCATGAATGAAAGGCCAACGAGAACCTTCCAGATAGGTCAACAAGTTTTGGCCCGGGACTACCGTACCGAGAAATGGCAGCCTGGAACTATCTACACACGACTAGGACCACTGATGTATACCGTGGACATCGGAGAAAGCATAATAAGACACCATGCTGACCAAATCATAAAGTCATCCGAAAAGGGACAACCTACACCAGAACTCTATACATCTAACGATGAAGTAGAGATACCCATATCTACCTCCGATCCGGTGATACTGGAACCCGATGAACCCGACACTGGCATTCAAGCCGAATCAGCCTTGCCAGAAGAACCTACTACACCACCAGAAACTACTACACCCCCGAGGTGTTATCCGGACCAAGTCAGGAAGCCTCCTGAGAGACTGACTTATAATTAATTAACTACTGCAATGTATATTATTTTGCTTATAACATGTAATTAATAATTACTTAAAATATGATGTACTGGTTAGCTAAAAGGGGAGGAATTGTAGTGTATGTGCCTTTAAGAGCCCCAGGTGTGCTGTAATGCCGGTAATTGCCACTCGGGCTATATAAGCCTGTATATTGTGTATATCCGTTAGAAACCCCCCCCAGACTTTGCTTAGTAAATACCTATGAACCAACTCCTGTCTTCAGTGTCTTTATCAACACACGGACACTACAAAAGTCACCCATGATGACTACAGTGCCCTTTTTGCACGCTTCTCTATTTTCCATTTTAATGCCATCCCCAACCTCCACATTACTGTTTGGAGGTCTATATACTACTCCCACTAATGTTTTCTGCCCCTGGTATTTCTCAGTTCTACCCATACAGATTCCACATCATCAGAGGTAATATCCTTCCTTACAATTGTGTTAATCCCTTCTTTAACCAGTAATGCTACCCCACCTCCCTTTCCTTTTTGCCTATCTTTCCTGAATATTGAATACCCCTGAATGTTGAGTTCCCAGCCTTCGCCACCCTGGAGCCATGTTTCCATAATCCCAATCAAATCATATTTGTTTACCTCTATTTGCGCAGCTAATTCATCCACCTTATTACGAATGCTCCTCGCATTAAGACACAAAGCCTTCAGGCTTGTTTTTTTAACACTCTTAGCCCGATTAGAATTATTATTTACTGTGGCTATGTTTGATTTAAACCGTTGATTTCTCTGACTGCCACTTTTGTTTTTCTCCTTCCTATCTTTTGCTTTTATCCTCGTTTCCCTTTCCTCTGTCCCCCTGCTCAGGTTCCGAACCCCCTGCCATTTTAGCTTGCGGTCAGCAAGGATGGAAGTGATGGCTGAGTGGGCCATAGTAAAAGACAGGATGTGGGTGGTGAAGTTTTGAATGAATTATAATTTATGCATGGTAGAAGTTGCGAGCTAGCGACAAAGGAAAGACTGGAGGTACTGAAAGCATGGATAAAGGTTTCAAGCAGCAACATGGGTTAGGTAAGGGTGAAGTTAGGTGATATTGCAATAATGGAGGTTATTGGCTTGGTGATGAGCAAGATTTAGGCCTAGAAATTCAGTTGGTAGCGCTAGCCACTAGCGCCTTAAGAGGGTGATAAGTGGGGCGCGAACCGGCTAGCGCCCGGGCGCGGCGCGATTTGCGCCTCTCACAAACTTGAGTGAACATTTAGCGGCGGCACAAAACAGCAACGCCCGCTCAGCTGCGCGCATAGATCCTGACGTCATTTCATGGTGCAACGCCCTTGGTGCGCCCCGAACCGGAACTTCAGTGGCGCCCCCCTTTCCGCCTGGCTCTCCCAGCGACTGGTTGAGTGGAACGGTTCCCAGTTGCTGTGGAGCTGGGGGGGGCGCTATTTAAAGGGGGCTCTTCCTGCATTCTTTGTGGTAACCATTTTGGACCACTCCTTCTGTGTGAGAGAGAGAGAGATTTGCAGAGAGACAAAGGGAGAGAGCTTTCTGCATTGACTCAGCGCTCGCACAGGTACTTCTGGCTTCAGCCCAGAGCTTTGCAATTGGATTGATTTTTCAGTGCCATGGCCTTGAGTGGCCACATATAATGGGGGCTGCAATGGGTGGAAACGTTGGGTTTCTCCATTGCATTGAGAGGGCTCAGAGACACCGAGAGAGAGTGCCAATCATGGCCAGATGGAGGAAGGCCAACAGGCGTCGGCACAGGAGGCCTTACCCTCCCAGGCTATACCGCCAGCACTTCTCCTACCTCAACACGTCTGAGGAGCAGTGCATTCGGAGGCTTCGATTCAGAAGGGAGATGGTCACTGAGATCTGCCACCTGCTTCAGAGAGATCTGCAGCCTCAGCTGAGGAGCAGGACGTCTCTGTCGGTGGCAGTGAAGGTGACATTGGCTCTCAACTTCTATGCCACCGGCTCCTTCCAATCCGCTACTGGGGACATTGCCAATGTCTCCCAGTTCGTGGTGCATTGCTGCATTCACCAGGTCACGAATGCCCTCTTCAAAAGGAGACGTCAGCACATTTCCTACCCCATGACCCTGGACAAGCAGCAGGAGTGCGCAATGGGATTTGCAAGAATAGCGGGCTTCCCCATGGTCCAGGGCGTCATTGACTGCACGCATGTGGCTTTGCGGGCGCCTCTAGAGAATGCCGAGGATTACCGCAACTGGAAGGGGTTCCATTCGTTGAACGTGCAGTTGGTGTGTGACCACAGGCAGCTGATACTAGCTGTCAATGCCCGCTTTCCAGGCAGCAGCCATGATGCCTTCATCCTGCGCCAGACTTCTGTGGCAGACATTTTCGAAGCCCCGGCTCACCCAGGAGGCTGGCTTCTCGGGGACAAGGGCTATCCTTTGTGCGCCTGGCTGATGACTCCGCTCCGTGCGCCCAGCACCCCTGCTGAAGAGTGATACAATGACAGCCATCAAGCGACCAGGAACATCTTTGAGCGCACAACCGGCGTGCTAAAGCAATGGTTCCGCTGTCTGGATCATTCCGGGGGAGCCCTTCGGTACTCGCCTGAGCGAGTCTCCCATTTCGTTGTAGTGTGCTGCATGCTGCACAACCTGGCTATCCTCAGGACTCAGCCACTGCCAGCAGACATTGGAGGACCACCAGAGGAGGAGGAGGAGGAGCACCAAGACGGGAGGGAGGCACAAAGTGCAAGGGCCGTCCATCAGCGGCTTATTGCAAGTCGGTTCTAGGCCCCCTCTCAGGGAATGACTTGTGCCATTGAAAGAACATGAATGGACCCGCTCTGCAAACCCTGAGCCGGTCAAGGCAACAAATAGTTCAAAGTGCAAACATACACAATCTGAATAAATAGAATTATTTATTTAACAAACTCTGTGCCGTTCCCGCATGACAAACAAATACAGAGAAACCCCCCAAAAAACTGTCAGACACATAACTGGCTCTCACAACCTGGAGACAATGAACAAAAGAGTTAAACAAAAATGACCATGATCCTCGGCCTTCACAAAAAAAAACACAGCATTTTGCCACACCTCCTACTTTTTGGACTACGACGGTGATCTGCCTCGCTTGCGAGATTGGCCCCTTCCCGCCCTGCAGCTCCTCCGCAATGGGACCCCAGTGGCTGCAGCAAGGCTGGGGGAAGGCTGCTGAGGGTCAGATAGTGAGTCGGCAGATGCCCTTGGGGGACGGCCTGGACCAGCTCTGGGCCTGGAGGGCCCGGCTGCTGACTGCTCCAACTCTGCTTGGGCGGCAGCAGTCTGTCCTACGGGTGGTGGCAGCTGCAGTGGAGGAGTGACAGTGTTGGCAGCAGGAATGCTGCCAACCTGACAGAGCACAGGCACTCCCTGGTTGGATGAGACACTGGCACTCGCACGGGGCAGCACTGAAGCATACGCAGCAGTCTGCTGAAGCACAGACTGCTGGCCTGCTGCGGCGCGGCGAGGGCCCCGGCGAATCCTGCCCGATCCAGCGAGGGTGGCAGCAGTTAGTGCTCGTGTGGCCCTGATCTGTGTCTGCATCAGACGAGCCAGTGACTGCATAGCATGACTAAGCACTTGGCTGGAAGCCGCATGTGCTGCACCGAAGTCCTGCAGACTCCTTGCCTGTGTTGCACCGAAGTCCTGCAGACACCTTGCCTGTGCTGCACCGACGTCCTGCTGACTCCTTGCCTGTGCTGCCCGAAGTCCTGCAGATTCCTTGCCTGTGCTGCCCCAAATTCCTGTACACTCCTTGCCAGTGACTCTATGGAGTCAGGCATCCTTGCCACTGCAGCCATGAGCTCAGTGTGTCTGCGCTCCGCCTGGGCGCCCATTTCAGCAAGGAACCTCCTCTGCACTCACTGTAACAGGGCTGGAGGCTGTAGTGTATGTGCCTTTAAGAGCCCCATATGTGCTGTCATGCCAGTAATGGTCACTCGGGCTATATAAGCCTGTATATTGTGTTATATCCGTTAGTACCCCTCCAGACTTTGCTTAGTAAACACTTATGAACCAACTCCTGTCTTCAGTGTCTCTATCAACACACGGACACTACAGTGGCGACGAAGTGGAAACGGACTTACCTACAATTCAGCAGCACCTCAAGGACATCGATTCCTCTGGCGTCCAGAAGAATCAAGAAGTGAAAGAAGCTGTTGTTTCACCAGCTGGCCAAGCTGGTGGCAGGTACTACGGTAATCCTTCCTGGGCGTCAGGCTGGGGCTCCAGCGGCTGGCTGTACAGCTGGGCCAAGCAGCGAAAGCAGAGGCAAGCAGTAACAGACGGGGAGGGAGCACTCGGGAGACGGCCGCGGCTGCAAGCAGGTCGGCGTTCAGACCTAGAGAGAGAGTCCGGCAGGAACGAGTCTCCAACTGTAAATAAATAAAAAAAGAACGGAAACCGCAGGAAACAGTGTTGTCATCGGCAGCAGCGGCGGGAAAGCACGGGAAGCACCATATCTTTTCTACAGAAAAGAAAGAAAAGCGCGGGAAGCGCCATAACTTTTCTAAGATGCCTAATTCTGGCAATATTGATGCTTTTGATAGCGAAATAGAGGATTGGACCACATATGTGGAAAGAGTAGAGGTATATTGCACTGCAAATGGAATAGAAGATGAGAAAAAAGCTTCAGTACTTCTGGATCTAATGGGCGCAAAGACATACAAGCTGTTACGAAACTTAATCACTCCAGCCGAACCGATGGACAAGAATTTTCAGGAGATTGTTGATACCCTACACTGTCAATTTGAGGCAGGACTGGCAGATTCTCTGCGAGACAAATTCGTCTGCGGTCCCCTAAGTGTAGAAACACAAAAAAGGCTGCTTTCTGAGAAAGATTTAACACTGGACAAGGCTTTCAGTGCAATAGGAGCTGCAGAGATACAGCGAAGGCCACAGGACTTCGGCACCCATGAAATGACACGGGGTTTCGAGAGATGTTATCGCTGTGGCAGATCCACCCATGACCAGAGGGACTGCTGGTTCAAGGACAAAGCACGCAGGCAATGCGGAAAGATGGGACACATTACACGGGTGTGCCGATCTGGAAACAAAAAGTCCACCAACAGGAAAAGAATCAATAAGGAAAAGCACAGAAAGGTACAAATGATGACGGACAGTAGCTCCGAAGACCAGAAGAGCGATAGCGACTCCGGGAACAAGAGACTAAGCTCTCTCAAATTACATAATGCAATTGCCAAAGAAGATTACCAGACCATTTGGGTTACCCTCACAATAGCAGGGTCCCCAGTTAAAATGGAGCTAGATACAGGATCAGCTCTGACCGTCATAAATCGACGGGATTACGAGCGGCTATTTCCGCATTTACCTTTAAAAGACACATCCACTATCTTGAAAACATATACGGGGCAGAAAGTATACCCCAAAGGAAAAATAAGGGTGCCTGTTGTATACAACGGCAAGGAAATACAGAAGTTGTATTTATACGTTCTACAAGATGGTGGCCCACCACTGTTGGGACGTGAATGGATCAGAAAAATACGTTTAGACTGGCACTCCATTCAGGCACTGACGGTGACCAGTAAGGAAAAAAATGATGACGTCATACCTGAACGATTAAAAGACATCTTGGCCAACGCCAAGGAAGTGTTTCAAGAGAAACTAGGAACCTTGAAAGGCATCACCGCCTCAATAAAAGTGGAAGATGCAGCAATTCCCAAGTTTTTTAAGGCAAGACCGGTGCCATACGCAATTCGTCCAGCAGTCGAGGCAGAGCTGGAGAATTTGGAAAAGGCAAGCGTATTATCTAAAATAGATTGGAGCGAGTGGGCAACACCCATCATCCCAGTCATGAAGAAAGCATTGAAAAATGATAAATCTGAAGAACAGAGAAAATTCGCATCTGTGGAGACTTCAAGGTGACTGTAAACCCGGTCCTTCACACGGTACAGTATCCTCTTCCGAGGATAGAAGATATTATCGCCTCACTATCCGGAGGGAAACGTTTCACCAAAATTGACTTGGCACAGGCATATCTACAGATGGAGGTTCAAGAGGCCTCTAAAAAATATCTCACGATAAATACACACAAAGGTCTGTACCAGTACAATCGACTGGTTTTCGGAGTAGCATCCGCTCCAGCTATCTGGCAAAGAGCTATGGAGCAAGTCCTCCAAGGGATTCCGGGGACTCAATGCTACCTAGACGACATCCTTATAACAGGAGAAAACGACAACGAGCACCTTGCCAATTTAGAGCAGGTGCTCACTAGGCTGAGAGAACGGGGCCTACGAGCAAATTGCCCCAAGTGCGAATTTTTCCAAAATCAAATGTCACATTGTGGCCACATAATAAATAAGGAAGGGTTGCATAAGTCACCTGAAAAAATTGAAGCGGTCATAAAAGTCCCAGCACCTGAAAATGTTTCACAATTAAGGTCGTTCCTGGGATTAATAAATTACTATCATAAATTTTTACCGAACTTATCAACTCTTCTACACCCTCTTAATGAACTACTACAAACAGGAGTAATTTGGAAATGGAACGAAGACTGCAAACGTGCCTTCCATAAATGCAAGACTTAATCACATCCAAAGAAGTTTTGGCTCATTACAACCCATCACTGCCAATCAGACTGGCGTGCGATGCATCCCCTTACGGCATAGGAGCAGTATTATCGCATAAATTCCCTGATGGCTCGGAACGGCCGATAACTTTTGCGTCACGCTCATTGAACTCAGCTGAGTGTAACTATGCCCAAATCGACAGGGAAGCACTCAGCCTGGTATGGGGAGTAAAGAAATTCAACCATTACCTACACGGACAAAAATTTACCTTGTTGACTGACCATCAACCCCTCATCTCCATATTCAACCCTAAAAAGGGTGTTCCTATTATGACAGCGCAAAGGCTACAGAGGTGGTCCCTTTTTCTAGGGGCACACCAATAAAACATAGAATACAAAGGGTCAAAACAGCATGGGAATGCTGACGGTTTATCGCGCCTACCGTTGCCAACGGTAGAAGAGGCACCTACAGTAGACCCAATGGAGATGTTCCACTCTACCATAGTGGAATGTCTACCAGTGACAAATTCTGCCATTGAAAGGGAAACGAGAAATGACCCGACTCTATCACGGGTCTACGATTTAACAGTGAAGGGATGGCCAGCACATGGCGAACCACTGTTGCCAGCATTCTCGCAAAGAAGAGAACAGCTGTCAGTGTGCCGAGGAACCTTGATGTGTGGATCCAGAGTGGTAATTCCACCCAAACTCCAGGATAAAGTGCTAAAGGAGCTTCACGAGGGGCATCTGGGTGGAGTGAAAATGAAGAACCTAGCCAGGGCGTTTGTATGGTGGCCAGGTATTGATGTAGACATCGAAGACATGACCAAGAGCTGCCTAGGATGCCAGAAGGTCCAAAACGCTCCACCACAAGCCCCTCTACATCCATGGGAGTGGCCCTCATCTCCCTGGCAAAGGGTACACATCGACTTTGCTGGTCCATTTATGGACTCAATGTTCTTAATCGCGGTTGATGCACACTCCAAGTGGCCAGAGGTAATAAAGATGTCCTCCACCACCACGGAAAAAACCATCACAGTATTAAGGACCATATTTGCCAGGAATGGGCTGCCGGAACAGATCTGTTCTGATAATGGATGGCAATTTGTGTCCGAAGAATTCAGGAAGTTCTTAAAAAACAATGGGGTTAAGCACTACACGTCCGCCCCATACCATCCCGCCACCAATGGATTGGCTGAAAGGTTTGTCCAGACCTTCAAGAAGGCCATAAAGGCCATGGGTAATGAAGACATAAAACTTCAGCACAAGGTGGATAACTTCTTGTTCGCATACAGGAATGCAACACATATGGTTACCAACCAAACTCCCGCCATGATGTTCTTCAATAGAAACCTAAGATGCCGGCTGGATTTGGTCAAGCCCAACATCAGAAGGGACGTGGAGAACTGGCAGTTTCAAGGCATGAATGAAAGGCCAACTAGAACCTTCCAGATAGGTCAACAAGTTTTGGCCCGGGACTACCGTACCGAGAAATGGCAGCCTGGAACTATCTGCACATGACTAGGACCACTGATGTATACCATGGACATCGGAGAAAGCATAATAAGGCGCCATGCTGACCAAATCATAAAGTCATCCGAAAAGGGACAACCTACACCACAACTCTATACGCCGAACGATGAAGTAGAGGTACCCATATCTACCTCCGATCCGGTGATACTGGAACCCGATGAACCCGACACTGGCATTCAAGCTGAATCAGCCTTGCCAAAAGAACCTACTACACCACCAGAAACTACTGCACCACCGAGGCGTTATCCGGACCGAGTCAGGAAGTCTCCAGAGAGACTGACTTATAATTAATTAACTACAGCAATGTGTATATTATTTTCTTATAACATTTAATTAATAATTACTTAAAATATGATGTACTGGTTAGCTAAAAGGGGAGGAATTGTAGTGTATGTGCCTTTAAGAGCCCCATATGTGCTGTAATGCCGGTAATGGCCACTCGGGCTATATAAGCCTGTATATTGTGTTATATCCGTTAGTACCCCTCCAGACTTTGCTTAGTAAACACTTATGAACCAACTCCTGTCTTCAGTGTCTCTATCAACACACGGACACTACAGAGGCCACACTCTCCCTCCGGGGAGAAGGTCGCCGAGCTTCCCTACCCACCCCCGCATTGCTGCAGCCCGCTGGGCCCCGGAGCTTCACCCTCCTCAGACCCTTCCCCCCTGCTCCCCTCCAGGGAAGACGTGTCCCCATCATGGCCCTGGGCTGCCTTGGCTGAGGGTGGCACTGATGTTCCGGCTTCCTCTTCCTCCTCCTCGCCTTCCGATTCACTCACAGTGGCAGCTTGAGGGCCCGCCTCCTCACCTGGCGAATCAGCATCTGAAAGCAGGGAGGTACAAGAGTTGCTTTAGCGTGAGGACAGGGCGGCAGCGAGGGAGGCATGAGTGCTGCAATGCACTGCATTGGTTCGATACTGGCAAAGGATGCTGGTGTGAGGCACAAGTGGAAAGAGAGAGGTCAAAAAGGTGATGACCTTAACATTGCTGTCCAGAACGGGGTCGGCATCTCCAGTGGCGACGGGGCCAATCAGCTGGCCTGCCATAATCCGTTCCACTCGCTGCTCCAGATCGCTGAGGTCTTTAAGTTCAGGATGGCCTCCCCCGGTCCATTGCTGCTGCCTCCTATTGTGGGCCAGCTTGCCCTGCAAGAGAAAGGACGTGCTCTGAGTACAGTGTGAAGCCCTGATCTTGCCTGCACTGCCTCCCATGGTGGAATAGCCCTGACAGTGTCAAGCCCTGATTTTGGCTGCACTGCCTCCCATGGTCCAATAGCCCTGACAGTGTCAAGCCCTGATCTTGGCTGCACTGCCTCCCATGGTCGATTAGCCCTTACAGTGTGTAAAGTGGTGAATGTGCATGTGAGTTTCATGAGAGGCCCATAGGTGTTGGATGAGGGCTGGGCATTGGGCCTTTCAGGACCCTTTGGCCATAAAGTGAGGTGCACATGCAGGGATGAAGAGAATACTGGAAAGGGTACTCACCCTGACAACCCGAGTGAGGTCGTTGAACTTCTTCCTGCATTGCATTGGGGTCCTGGGTACCATGCTGCTGGAGGTCACTCTGTGTGCCACCTCCCTCCAAGCTTTTCTATATTCGCTGGGCAGCGGCCTCCTGCCACTGTCAGGAAAGAGGATAGGTCACCTGCGCTCCACTGCGCCAACCAGAACCTTCAGGGCCCCTTCACTGAAGCGCTGCGCTCGCTCCCTGGCCCTCTACATGGTCGTGGCGTTACAATGTCGCAGCAGGTCTGTCCAGGCCTAGAATCAGGGCTCCAATGTGCAGGGCATGGCTGCAAGCCAAATCGACCCTCCCACTTTAAGAGGTGACCGGCGCCAGCGTGTCTGCCTGCAATCGCTAACTGGCCGCACCTGCGCTGCGCCCGCCTTCGGTGGTAGCGCCTCGGCTCGCCGGCTTAGCGCCTTAGGATAGTCGTGCACTGCCTGCTTTAGCACAGCAACAACCTCTTGGGGCGATGCAACTCAATTTAGCTGAAGGTGGCGCTAAATTGCGCCAGGCGCTAAATTTAGCGCACGCTCGACTGTAGCGCCCCACACGTGGCGATACTGAATTTCTAGGCCATAGGGTTTGAATCTTAGCTCTGTATTGAACAAGGCACCAAGATTGTGCACCATCTGGTTCACCCTGAGTGAGCAGTCAGGAAAAGAGATGGGGTGGGGGGCGATGACGATGGAAACAAGATACTGAGATTTTGGTGGGAGATTAATAAAATACTTTTGGTTTTCCTAATGTTCAAATGGAAGAAGTTTTGGTTCATCCGCAACTTGATGGTGGATAGTACACATAGAGCTACTGATTGAATACCTTCAGGTCGTAATGTAGAGGAGCAACACATAAATGAGGAAAAGGAGGGGGCTAAGGTTGGAACCTGTGAGTAACTCTAGAGTTGAACATTTGGGGTGGAAGGAGAAGCCATTTTTAGAAACATGGTGGCCTCGCTGGGGCAAGTAAGCATTGAAACATGCAGGGCAGTCTTATGGAGGTGAAATATGAGGGAGACATGAGAGTGACAAAGGAGGATGTTAAGTGGTTCAGAGAAGCGATGGAGCGGTAACGTGCCATAGTCAAAATCACAATGGATGTAATTAATGACTTTGATCAGGGTGGTGTCAGTGCCATAGGCAAGATGGAAACATAGGCCGGAATTTTCACTTCAGAGTTGGGTCAGTGCGTGTGGCCCGCGTAGCGGGTCGGGAACATGATCTGTTGAGCAGCCCGCTCCTCGGTGTGACTTTAACATAATGGCCCCAATTAAGCCAGGCATGCGCGGTTCCTGGGCCAATTAAAGGGTGCGGGTCTGATGACGTCATTGATGACTCATTTCCAGCACCCATATTTAAAGCAGCCTTGCACACAAGTCATTTGAAGGTTGGTAAAGGAGTGTATAAAGTTGGATTTATTTCGCGAACATAAAAACACGAATACCCAAAGGCAGAGGGCTGCACCCCGGTTTACAGGTGCCTCGCTGCATATTCTGTTGGAGGCAGATAGGTGCAAGAGACTTCCCCAAGAGACAAAAAGGGCCCGTCTCAAAAGTGTGGAGGAGGTCAGCAGCAGGGAGGTTGTGAGGAGGACCTGGATCCAGTGCAGGAAAGATTCAATGATCTGATGAGGTCAGGAAAGGTGAGTGCCAAGCCATCCTCACCTTCATCCTGGTGTTCATGTCACCACATCCCCGTCACTCTGCCTTCCCAAGCCTACTCCTTCACATCATTCTTCACACCAGCATACCTTCCAGGTCCACCCATCCCTCTCCCTCTGTGTACATACTCACATCCCCATCTGACTAACAACCCCTCACACTCACCCTCATCCTAAAGCAATCATAGCAAGTAACACCACAGAAGGAGGCAATTTGGCACTGTCACACCACTCCCTCATAATCACCCTCTACAGACGTAACCCACACATTCCTTACACTCATTCCATCACTCTCACTCAAACTTCTCTTCTTTCCCTCCTTGCAGGAGAAAAGAGCCCACAACAACAGGGAGGATTCAAATAGTGATTAGTATGAAAGGTAAGCATAGAAGTGGATAGCGATGACATGTTAAAGGAGCAGGGAGATGGAAGACAGGTTAGATATATGGCAGTATTTGGAGAAGGCAAAGGAGTCAAGGGTGGGTGTTTTGAGAAATGGGATGATGACAGCACTTTTGAAAGGAAGGGGAATGGGCAGCACGGTGGCATAGTGGTTAGCACTGTTGCCTCACAGCGCCAGGGACCCGGGTTCAAATCCGGCCTCGGGTGACTGTCTGTGTGGAGTTTGCACATTCTCCCCGTGTTTGCGTGGGTTTTCTCCGGGTGCTCCGGTTTCCTCCCACAGTCCAAAGATGTGCGGGTTAGGTTGATTGGCCATGATAAAAATTGGCCCTTAGTGTTAGGGGGGATTAAATACGTGGGGTTACGGGGATAGGGCTTGGGTGGGATGGCTGTCGGTGTAGGGACCGGGTGCTAGGGTTTGGATGATCAGCCATGATCTTGTTGAATGGCGGAGCAGGCTCGAAGGGCCGAATGGCCTACTCCTGCTCCTATCTTCTATGTTTCTATGCTTCTTCTATGAATGAAGTTGTGCACAGGGAACATTAATAATGTCAGCGAACACTGGACCAAGGAAAATGAGTTGAGTTGACAGGAGTTGGATGGGGAAGGGATTGAGGAAGCAATATGAATTTACTACACCAATATGAACGTTCTCACTTCCCCCACAAGCCTCTGAATGAAATTGACAATTTAATGCCAATATGTGCTGAATTAAGGTAGTTTATTTGTTGTGGATTATGGTCAATAGCTACTGAATTGAGACAGTTAACTGGACTAAAATAAAGAAAAAAAGCTTTCATGTTGAGTCTGGCTGAAGTAAAACCCTAAGGGGGAAAAATTCAGTGTCGCCCCATTTGGGGCGCAATTATCGGCCATGCGCAAAGTTTAGCGCCTGGCGCTAATTATCGCCTCCGTCGGCAAATTTGGCTTTTATCGCCCCTGGAGGTGATTGCAGCGCTAAATCAGGCGCTACACAACTCTCTTAAGGCACTAAGGCCGAGGTGCGAGGCACTACCTCAGAGGGCGGGCGCAGCGCAGGTGCTGCCAGTTAGCGATTGAACACAGACACACTGGCGCCAGTCAGTTCTTAAAGGGGAGGGTCAATCTTGCTCTGCAGACACACCCTGCTCATTGGAGCCTTGAATCTCGGCCTGGGCAGATCTGTGGCTAAATCTAGCAGCCAAACACTATGGAGAGGGCCAGGGAGCGAGCACAGCGCTTCTGCGAGCGGGCCTTGGAGGCTCTGGTTGCCGCGGTGGAGCGCAGAAGATCCACTCTGTACCCAGAGAGTGGCAGGAAGCCTTTGCCACGCGAGTATAGAAGAGTGTGGAGGGAGGTGCCTAGGACCCATCTGCAATGTAGGAAAAAGTTCAACGACCTCACTCGGGTCGTCAGGGTGAGTGCCTTTTTTTCAAAACCTCTTCATCCCTCTGTCTCAACCTTACTTTATGGCCAGAGGGTCTTAAAAGCCCCAATGCCCAACACTCATCCAAAACCTATGGCCCTTTTATCAAACACACACGCACATTCCACACTTTGCATACAGTAAGGGCTATTCAACTATGGGAGGCATTTCAGGCAAGACCATGGCTGCATACAGTAAGGGCTATTCAACTATGGGAGGCATTTCAGGCAAGACCATGGCTGCATACAGTAAGGGCTATTCAACTATGGGAGGCATTTCAGGCAAGACCATGGCTGCATACATTAAGGGCTATTCAACTATGGGAGGCATTTCAGGCAAGACTATGGCTGCATACAGTAAGGGCTATTCAACTATGGGAGGCATTTCAGGCAAGACCATGGCTGCATACAGTAAGGGCTATTCAACTATGGGAGGCATTTCAGGCAAGACCATGGCTGCATACAGTAAGGGCTATTCAACTATGGGAGGCATTTCAGGCAAGACCATGGCTGCATACAGTAAGGGCTATTCAACTATGGGAGGCATTTCAGGCAAGACTATGGCTGCATACAGTAAGGGCTATTCAACTATGGGAGGCATTTCAGGCAAGACCATGGCTGTAAATTTACTCAGACGCCATCCTTTTTCTTGCAGGCCAAGCTGTCTCATAATAGGAGACAGCAGCAATGGACCAGTGGCGGGCGGCCTCAGCTGCAACCCCTCAGCGATCTTGAGGAGCGTGTCCACAGGATTGTGGCAAGCCGGGTGATTGGTCCCGTCGCCACTGGAGACGCTGACCCCGTTCTGGACAGCAATGGTAAGGTCATCACCTTTTTGTCCTCTCTCCTTCCACTTGTTCCTCACAACACCAGCCTTTGACACTTTCAATCCAAATCACTAAATCGCTGCACTCATGCCTCCCTTGCTGCCACCCTGTCCTCACGCTAAAGCCACTCTTGTACCTCCCTGCTTTCAGATGCTGATTCACCAGGTGAGGAGACGGGCCCTCAAGCTGCCAGTGGGAGTGAAGCTGAAGGCGAGGAGGAAGAGGAAGCCGGAGCATCAGCGCCACCCTCTCCCGAGGAAGCCCATGCCCACACTGGGAACACGCCTTCCCTGGAGGGGAGCAGGGGGGAATGGCCTGATGAGGGTGAAGCTCCAGGACCCAGCGGGCTGCAGCAACGCGATGTGGGTAGGGAAGCTCGGGGGCCTTTTCCCCGGAGGGAGAGTATGCCATCGAGTCCTGCTGCACTGGACGCAGAGGAGGAGCGGGTCCTCACTGAAATGAGTGCCCAGGCGGAGCACAGGCACACTGAGCTCATGGCTGCAGTGGCAAGGGTGCCCAAATCCATTGAATCACTGGCAAGGAGTGTGGAGCACTTCGCTGTAGCACAGGCGGATGCCACGCAAATGTTTAGTGCTGCAACTCAGTCACTAGCTGCCATGACCCCATCTCTGACTGCTCTCATGCAGACTCAGATTGAGGCCACGCGAGCACTGACTGCTGCCATCCTCGCTGGTTCGGACACATTTCCACGCCGCAGCAGGCCAGCAATCTGTGCTCCAGCAGATTGCTCCGGATGCTGATGTGCTGCCCCGTGGGAGTGCCAGTGTGTCGGTCGAGCAGGGAGGTGCTGTCCTCTCTCAAGATGACAGCATTCCTGCTGCCACCACTGTCACTTCTCCACTGCACTTGCCACCACCTGTAGGATAGACTGCTGCCGCCCATGCAGAGTTCGTGCAGTCTGCAGCCGGGCCCTCCAGGCCCAGAGCTGGTCGAGGTCGTCCTTCAAGGGCATCTGCAGTCTTAGGTTGTGACAATCAGCAGCCTTCCAACAGCCTTGCTGCAGCCACTGGGGTCCCATTACGGAGGAGCAGCAGGGTGGGAAGGGGGGAATTTCGCAAGGGAAGCAGATCACCCTCGATGGGAAAAAAGTGGGTGTGACAAAATGTTTTTCATTGTTTTATTAAAGGCCGAGGTTCGTGGTCAAATTTTTTTTTAACTGCTTTGGACATTGTCTCCAGGTTGTGAGAGCCAGTTATGTTAATTACTGTTTTTTTGTGTGTTTCTTTCTATTAGTTTGTCCTGCGTAAATGAGACACAGGGTTTGTAAAATAAATAAGTTTCTGTATTCAAAATGTACATGTTTGGTCTTTGCAATCATTGTTGCCTTGACCGGCTTAGGGGTTGCGGGATGGTTTCATTCAGGTTGTTTGAATGGCAGAAGCCATTTCCTCAGAAGGGGCCTAGAAGCGACTTGCTATGAGCCTTTGACGGACGGCCCTTCCACTTTGTACATTGTGTACCTCCCTCCCGCCTTGGTGCTGCTGATGATCATCCTCCTCCTCTTCCTCCTCCTCATCTGGTGGTGCTCCAATGTCTGGTGGCATTGGCTGTGTCCTGAGGATTGCAAGGTTATGCAGCATGCAGCACACAACAACGAAGTGGGAGACTCGCTCAGGCGAGTACTGAAGGGCTCCTCCAGAATGGTCCAGACAGCGAAACCGTTGCTTGAGCAGGCCGATTGTGTGTTGTATCGCAGCTCAGCAGGGGTGTTGGGCGTACGGAGCGGTGTCATCAGCCAGGTGCACAGAGGATATCCCTTGTCCCCGAGAAGCCAACCACCTGATGCAGTGCCTGGAAAAGGTCGGCCACAGAAGTCTGGCACAGGATGAAGGCATTGTGGCTGCTGCCAGGAATGTAGGCATTGACAGCGAGTATCAGCTGTCTGTGGTCACAGACCAACTGAACGTTTAAGGAATGGAAGCCCTTTCGGTTGCGGAAATCCTCGGCATTCTCTTGCGGCGCACGCAAAGCCACATGCGTGCAGTCAATGGCGCCCTGCACCATGGGGAAGCCCGCTATCATCGCAAAGCCCATTGCGTGTTGTTGCTGCTTGTCCGGGGTCATGGGGAAAGAGATGCACTCTCGTCTCCTTTTAAAGAGGGCATTTGTGACCTGACGGATGCAGCAATGCACCGCGAACTGGGAGATATTGGCGATGTCCCCAGTAGCTGATTGAAATGAGCCGGTGGCATAAAAATTGAGAGCCACTGTTATCTTCACTGCCACCGACAGAGACGTCCTGCTCCTCAGTTGAGGCTGCAGATCTGGCTGGAGGAGGTGGCAGAGCTCAGTGACCACCTCCTTGCTGAAGCGCAGCCTTTGCAAACACTGCTCCTCAGACCAATTAATGTAGGTGAACTGTTGGCGAAAATCCCTGGGAGGGTAAGGTCTCCTGTACAGAGGCCTGTTTGCCCTCCGCCATCTGGCCATGATTGACACTCTTTCTCTGCGTCTCTGTGCCCTCCAAATGTGATGGAGAAGGACGATGTCCCCATCCATTGCAGCCCCCATAGTATCTAGGCAATCAAAGTTATGAAGGTCGAAAACCAAAGGACCTACAAAGTTATGGTCAGAAGCCAAAACTACCTCAGATAGCGTTGACTCAATGCTGAAGTCTCTCTTTCTCTCTTTGTCTCTCTCAAAATCTCTCTCACTCTCTCAGAACGAGTGGTGCAAAAATGGCTACCACACAAAAGCCAGGAAGAGACCCCCTTTAAATAGTGTCCCCCAGCCCCACAGTGACTGGGAAGCGTTCCAGTCTACCTGTCACTGGTTGCGCCAGGCGGAAAGGAGGGGGGCGCCACTCAATTTCTGTCCCGGGGCGTCACAAGGGCATTGCACTCTCGAATTACGTCAAGATCTGCGTGCGCAGGAGTTCGGGCGGTATTGTTTAGTGCCGCCGCAAAATGTCCGGTCAATTTTGTGAGAGGCGCAGATATCGCCGCGCCCGGGCGCTAGTTGCGTTGCGCCCCATTAGCGCCCTCTTAAGGCGCTAACGGGAGGCGCAAACCAGCTGAATTTTTCCCCCTAAGTCCCACAGAGGAGAGGTGAAAGTATGCGAATTAACTGCACCACTGACTACATGAACTGACTTTTGAAGTAATATAGTTTGTGGATTTTGGCTGAATGTCTTTTTGTTTAACATTGATGATTGAAATTAGATATCATACAATGGAAACCATAACATTTCAAATAATATTTTGCTGTTTACATTTGATAATGTTACAGTGTGGAAAGGGGTGGAGAGAGATTCAAGCAGGGGATCATAACTTGCTCAGAGCTTGTGGAAAGACTGTGGAGGTGACATTTCATTTTGTGTAACATCATGTTAGATTATTCACTGGGCAAAATCCTCCTCTTAATATTTAAACCAAGCTGAAGTTAACACCCAATAAAGGTTGGCTCCATCTGTTATACTTACATAGGATTACATAGGATATACGGCAGAGCAACAGGCCATTCAGCCCGACCAGTCCATGCCGGCATTTATCCTCCACTCGAGCCTCCTCCCGTCTTTCCTCATCTAAATCTATTAGCATAACCTGCTATTCCCTTTTCTCCCTCATGTGCTTGTCCAGCCTCCCCTTAAATGCATCTATACTATTCGCTTCAACCACTCCCTGTGGTAGCGAGTTCCACATTCTCACCACTCTTTGGGTAAAGAAGTTTCCTATGGATTTCTTGGTGACTATCTTATATTGATGGCCTCTAGTTATGCTCTTCCCCACAAGTGGAAACATTGTCTCTCTATCCACTCTATCAAAACCTTTCATAATTTTAAAGACCTCTATTAGGTCACCCCTCAGCCTTCTTTTTTCAAGAGAAAAGAGTATGCCTTTAAATGCTGCTAAGGGTCAAACACAGGAATGCTCTGTGAGTCTTACATTCTAGTGCAAGTTTAATAAATGGCCTGTATAATGTGAAGTTTTTTCATAAGTAGCCTTGATTCATTCTTCCCATTATAACGGTGATTGTTCTTTTCACCGAGCTGTGAAAATATAAACAGGAGGAAGGGTTACTGCACTCATTATACAAGAATGTATTGTACATTCGGGGTTGACTTCTGTATGTGTCATCCTTGCCACAGTAGTAACACTCTCACCTCTGAGTCAGGTCATGGATTAAATTGCCACTACAGGACTTGAGCACAATCTACTTCAGTGTAGTGCTGAGGGACTGCTACATTGTTGGATGTGCAGTCTTTCAGATGAAGCATTACACTGAGGTCCCATCTGCCCTCACAGGTGACGTCAAAGATTCCACAGTACTATTCCAAGAAGAGCAGGGGAGTGCCTCCTGGTGTCTTGGCTAATGTTGATATCAACCAACACCACCAAAAATAGATTCGCTGGCCATTTATCTCATTGCTGTTTGTGGGATCTTGCTGCATGACAATTGCCTGCTGCATTTCCCTACATTACAACAATGACTACACTTCAAATGGCTATGAAATGCTTTGGGATGTCCTGAGAATGTAAAAGACACTATATAAATGCAAGTTATTTTGTCCTCCTCCCTTCACCCCAGTGTAAGTTGATCAGTGTGCATTTCACATGTACAACAACAACTTGTATTTATATAGCGCCTTTAACAGAGTTAAACATCCCGAGGCGCTTCACAGGTGTGTTATAAGACAAAACATTTGACACCGAGCCACATAAGCAGAAATTAGGGCAGGTGACCAAAAGCTTGGTCAAAGAGGTAGGTTTTTAAGGAGCGTCTTAAAGAAGGAAAGAGAGGTAGAGAGGTGGAGAGGTTTAGGCAGGGAATTCCAGAGCTTAGGGCCTAGGCAACAGAAGGCACGGCCACCAATGTTTGAGTGATTATAATCAGGGATGCTCAAGAGAGCAGATTTGGAGGAGTGCAGATATCTCGGGGGGTGGGGGGTGGTTGTGGGGCTGGAGGTGATTACAGAGATAGGGAGGGCGGAGGCCATGGAGGTATTTGAAAACAAGGATGAGAATTTTGAAATCGAGGCATTGCTTAACCGGGAGCCAATTTAAGTCACCGAGCACAGGGATGATGGGTGAATGGGACTTGGTGCGAGTTAGGATACGGGCAGCCAAGTTTTGGATTGTAGTGTCCGAGGATCAATAATACTCAGACTGCAGGAGAACAATAAAACAGGTATTTACTGACAGAGAGTAATTCAAGACTGAAATACAGAAGCCTGCTATGGCTTTATATACAGGGGTGGTCACTGCCGGTACTGCAGTGTAGAATCAGTTCTTCTTAAAGGCACATACACAACATGGATGACCTGAAGTTTATGTAGGGTCGAACGTGAGAGGCCAGTCTGGAGTGATTTGGAATAGTCAAGTCTAGAGTAGAAGCCGTGGTTTATCCTTGCATTCCAGAATGATCCTGGAATAGTGAGCAATTTTGGCAGACGAGAGCAGTACCCGATAATGCTTTATGTGGTCCAGCCAGACCTGGCAGTGAATGGCTAAACCAGTTGTCCACCATATATGTTCAAGTCTGTGTCCCTTGGACTTAAGGGAGCGAAGATGAGGGCCATACCAGGGGGAACGGCCAGGGTGAGAGAGAGTAATTGTTTTAATAGGTGGTGGTGAGGGTGTGGTTGAGCAGATCAGTAGCTGAAGAAATGTTGTGGTGAATGGAGGGCCATTGGCTGGACAGTTGGGATTTCATAAGTGCAGTTGTAAGAGAGTTGGGAGAGTGTTTTTTCCAGGGGCAGACACAGAAGGAAGTAGGGGAAGGGGGATGTGGGTGGAGAGCGATAAGAAGAAGTGGTCAGAGATGGCTTTATCTGCGATTGACACTATGGGAGTAGTGAGGCCACGAGAGATGGCAAGGTCGAGGGGTTGGAGTTTACATGGAGGGAGAGATTAAGGGAGGATAGAAGGTTAGTGAACTCAGAAGAGAGAGAGCATGATGAATTGAGATAGAGGTTGAAATCACCGAGGATGAGAAGTCGTTCGGTGCAGGGGCTGAGGGAGGAAAGCAGTGAAGCTATCTCGGTAATAACATTTTTATGGTACTTGGGTGGACGGTAGAGAACAAGGGGGAAAAATTCAGTTGTTTGCGCCTCCCGTTAGCGCCTTAAGAGGGCGCCAATTGGGGCGCAATGTAACTAGCGCCTGGGGGCGGCGATGTTTGCGCCGCTCGCGAAATTAGCTAGACATTTTGCGGCGGCGCTAAACACTACCGCCACGATCTCCTGCACTGGCAGATCGTGACGTCAGTCGAGCGCGCAACGCCCCATTAGCGCCCCGGACCGAATATTGAGTGGCGACCCCTCCCTTACCGCCTGCCGCTAGCAACGACAGGTTCAGGGGAGCGTTATGCTGTCAGAAAGGGACTAGGGGAGCCCTATTTAAAGGCGACCGCTTCCTGCCATTTTTTGTCGGTGACATTTTTGCACCACGCATTCTGAGAGAGAAAGACTTCTGGAGAGATTCAACGCTGTGTGAAGGAGTTTTGAGTACTGAGCAGCACTTTGCAGGTTTATTTTGATTTGCCCTTCCTTGCTTCGCCAGCGCTCTGAGGTAGCGCCTCGCTCCTCGGCCTTTGCGCCTTAAGACAGGTGTGAAGCGCCTGATTTAGCGTTCCAATCACCTCCAGGAGCGATAAAAGCCAAGTTTGCCGTCGGAGGCGATAATTAGTGCCAGGCACTAAATTTTGCACACGGCCGATAATGGCGCCCCAAATGGGATGATACTGAATATTTCCCCCCAAGTATTTTAAATGAGAGGTAAGAGGGGTGGAATAAAGTGAGCTGCTCAAAGGAGTAGAAAGTGCCGGGGGGACAGACCAAGGTGTGATTTGGTGATGAGAGCCACACCACCACCACGGCGGTCTGAGTGGGCCAAGTGGTGGAAGGTGGGGAAGCTTCATTTAAGGGTAAGGTGTCATCACCCCTCAGCCAGGTTTCCGACAGGGCCATGATGTCGATGCAATCATCCACGATAAGCTCATGGATGGCAAGGGTCTTGTTCTCAAGTGAACGGTCATTCTGGAAGGAGTACGACTTGAAGTTAGCAGAACCCACCTGTATTTCCGGGTTCAGCATATTTAAATATTAGGTGAGTGCTCGGTGGGACTACCACCCAGGAATTGCTGCTCACACCAAATTGGGGCGGGCAGCTTTGTGTTCTGCAGGCCTTAAAAGTTTGTAGCGGCACAAATTCCTTAGCGGCATTTTGGCCTACTGGCTGCTGTCAGAAGTTGCAGCTAAATAGTTACCAGTGCAGCCCTCTGCTCTGAAGGGGCAGGCAGTAACCTCTAATGCCCCATTTCCTTGACTGCTTTTCGGGGCAGCTGTCCACTGGGTAGAATCCCAAGAAAATGACATGGGAGGCATGACGTCAAATGAGGGCCCAGGAGGAAATTGCAGCGGGTTAGCGGCGGAGTTACATGGCGGTTGTTAGTCCCACTCCACCACTAACCTACCAACAGGAGAAGAATTCAGCCCTGTATTTACTGAGTTTATCTGCACATATCTGCTGGAATCTGTGGCCCAGATTTTTCTCTTTTGGCATTATTCCTGCCAGAATGGTTATTGTTAGGCTTTAGGCAGATGTGGGATGTTTACACCAAAGTTTGCTAGGTCATTTCATTGGCATAACTTCTGATATAGTTTTGGACAGATCCAAAGAGCAGTTTAGTAGTGGGAAAGAAAAATTTCATGTAAGCCAAATTGAAAAGATGAGAACAATTAAAGGGATGTGTCACAATAGGGGGCAAAAAGTCTCAGAAGGCATTTCAACCAAGGCTGAAAGGGCAGAAGACAAAATCAAAAATGAAAGGAGTCGAGAATCAATGTGCAGGCTTGACAGTGCAGCCAAACACCCAATTTCCATGTTTCATATTTGCTTAAGTGGAGGTGGTTCTGCAGGATCTGGATGTAATGAGATTGTCCTTTGTGCTGCTCTATAGTCCAGGATTGCAGCATGCCTGAGAGAAGATGCAGCCCAGTTTCAGGCCACAGATGCCCATTACTGCCCAATATGAGCCAGCTGTATGCTACACAGTGCTGCAGGCCTCCTTACAACAGATGGGACAACTCTGCATCAGCCTCTCAGCTGATCCAGACTCTGAAAAGACAGTTCCCGCTGTCATTGGCAGGCAGGTATGCCAGTGCCTGAAGAAATGGTTGATAACATTTTGGCAGATGCAGTCAATCAGGCAACACTGACTCTTGATCACCCTGACATGCTCTCTTCTATGCAGTGCTGTTAAAAGCCTGACGTACTGTGATTAGGGTGCTTCTGGGCAAACATCCAACAATATGTTTAAACAGGCATTCACATATCTTAGTGATACCATTGGGTTTGCTGCCCGAGATCCTTTTGAGAAGGGGAGCCTCTACCAGCACGAATGGTCTCCCAGGGTGAGGTATTTTAATTCCATAGATTCTCCTATTCCTCCAGACATGTCGGTCAGGGAGACTGTCACTGGGAAACTTGTTGATGTCAATAACAGTGCAGGAAGTTAAAAAATAATTATACCAATTTGCACAAGGGCTTGTGAGAATCTAAATATCAACAGAAGAAAAAATGACTAAAATAGTTACAAAAGACTGAATGACACTTAGTCTGTTTTTTTCTCTCCATGATCTCCATGATATTTAGCAGTGCCTAGTAACTCTAAAGATCCATTTCAAATAAATGTTCTTTATATTGGATGTCTGCATACTCAAACTATGGGAAATGGTATGCAAGATTAATTCTCCCCCAAAAGAATATTAATATGAAATGTCCGCCCATTTGAGGCCGGTGTTTCTACACCACAGTCCCGCACACTGGAAAATGCATTAGGGAACAAACCCTGCATATTTTCACAGATTTTCCAGATCTGGCTGCCATGAAACCACCTGAGAATTGGGCGGCACAGGTGAGCAAACTCGAGGATTCTGTATCCTGATGAGTCATGCTGTTATTTTCTTGTTATTCGTTCAATGATCAGATGGTTAGCTATTCTGCTGTCTTTCCTGGTGCCAATGGATTGAGCTGCACCAAAAGAGTATACTTTCGTAAAAAGTTGGGCACAATGCAACTGAGTGATCAACACTTGGAACTGACCATTCAAAGCAGGATAACCAAGTTTCAGGTAGCTTTGGCAAGGCTCGATTGCATTATTTTATGAATAAGGTGGCACAAGACTGCTCCCAAAGTACAGTATAATAGAGGTATTGCTGAAAAGGTTAATGAATTGCTGTGAGGTCTAAGTTCAGTAATTTTTTTTTGAAATGGGATAGATATTGGAACAACATTCTTGTAAAAATACATGGAGATTCTATTGGAGTCAACTCCAAATATTCAATTTTTGAATTAAATACTTTGAGGCTTACAAACAAAGCACTGATCGTGTCGAGTTTTGCTAAGGAAAACCAGTACTTAAAGTGTAAACAATCAGCTTCCCTCTGAACAGCATGCTCCAAAGCATAGTTTGTACATTTACTAATAACAGGTAAGATTGTACATAACTGATCAGATCAATATATCACATACATTGCAGAACAACTCGAGGGATCATAATCTGTGTTGGCATCTTTTATAATTCTTGTCAAACACTTGCGCTCAATGCTGCTTGTACAGCCACCAGTTACCCGTACTGCTCCAGGCAAAAATATTTCTCTCTTGCTTTAGTGAATCGCATTCATCAGAAATGTGACTTCACTTTCACAATATTAGTACCAATATGCTGGTTTTGATTTAAAAAAAGAGAAAATAATATTTCTGGTCATTGTTAGCGACATGCAAAAGGAACAGCCAATCATAATGCACCTGAATAATAATCCTTTGTCATTTTTCAAGCAGCTGCTGATTTATTGAACAATAATAAATGTTGAAAGATTGATATATAGTAGTGAAATGCACCACTGCTTGAGAAAATGTCTGAAGGTTAACAGAAAAAAAATGACTTAATGACAAAGTTATAGCTATGACGCGTACTGTTAAGTACTGTAACATAGTGCGGTAAGCATATATTTTGTGGGGCAAGATAGCCTCCAAACATGTAAATGAGCTGCAAAGCCTGGCTGACAGGATCAATGCTGTCTTTGCAACTTGGAGGACCTGGCAGGAGGATAGAATAAATTGCATGACTTAAACGAACATAAAGCTAAGATATAGTGTAAAACAGCAGCACAAGACATATATGCACATGAAAGAATGCAGCAAACAAAAAAGACCTGGTCGATCTCCCATGATTTTCTACATGGGGTGTCAAGACCAAATACAATATTCAGAAGGGAAAAAGAGAGAGGGAAAGAGGTAGATGAGAGTGGGAAGGAGGGATAGAGTGGGGGAAAGCGAAAGGAGGGGAGAGGAGAAGGGGATGGGGTAGAAGACAAGAGGGGGAGAAGACAGGATAGTGAAATGAGCAGACAGGAGAGGAGGAAGGGGGTTGGGGATGGGGATGGAGTACTGCAGGTAAATGTTGGTGTAACATTTGCATATTGAATTATCATTGGCCCGCAGGCATCTGTAAGGAATACCTATTATATTCACATGTGATCACATGCTGAGTTGTCATTGGCCTGCAGGCATCTGTAAGGACTACTATTGTTTTGAAGACCCAGGCTAGGGGTCCTAATGCCATGCTTTTCCCCACGGTGCTGATATGAGTAAGACCATCAGACCTAATGCTTAATAAAAGAGTTAAACTGTAATACTCCGTTGTCCTGCAATTTATTATTTTTGTACAAAGTGTGCAAAACAAGACATGGTGTCAGAACAGGGATTTGAAATGGACATCGTTGGAGCTCCCTTGCCTCGAATGGATTGGGGATCTTTGAACTTACCTGTAGAATGGCGCAAGTTCAAGCAACACGTGGAGTTGATATTCTCGGGTCTGCTGAAAAGCAAAGGGGAGGAAGAAAGATGCAGCTACCTACTCCTGTGGATCGGAGAAAAAGGGAGACACATTTTTAACACATGGTCTCTCACCGCGGATGAAGCAAAGCTACTGAAAAGTTATTTTGACCGTTTTGAATCATATGTGATGCCCAAGACAAATACAATATTCGCTAGGTACAAGTTTCAGGAGAAAGTACAAGGAGCTAGTGAGTCATTTGAACAGTTCGTGACTGAGTTAAAACTGCTGGTAAAAGACTGTGAATATGCAGATAAAGATGAGATGGTCAGAGACCGCATCGTGTTTGGAATACATTCAGCTAAAATGAGAGAGAAACTTTTGAATGTTGGGTCCGGGCTAACGCTGGACAAAAGCCATGGACACAGCTAGATCGCACGAGATAGCCCAAGCACAGTTGAAAACCATAACAGGCGCCACGAGCAGCTCGCGTGAACAGACAGTGCACGCAGTTAATAGACTTACACCAAAGAACACCGCCCAGAGAGCGTGTTTCAGAACAGAAAGAATAGAGTTCTAAAAATGAGTGACACAGACATAAAACGCTTCAAAAACTGTGGATATTGTGGAAACAAGGTGCATGGGGAAAAGGAGCAATGCCCTGCCAAAGGAAGGCAATGTGCTAAATGTGGTAAACGGAACCACTTTGCTAAAGTTTGCAGGACTGTTTTTGGAAGGCAGTACACACAGTGAGTGACAGCTAAATGCCAGATAGAGAGCCAAATGCAGAGGAACTGTTTATTGATTCTGTGTCACAGAAAAAACAGATTTCAGAGACTGAGCAAGCCTTTGCAGATCTTGAGATAGGAAAACAGGGCACAGAGCTTAGGTTTAAACTAGACACTGGAGCTCAGGTTAATGTAATTCCTCTGAGTGAGTATCACAGCTTGAAATATGAGTGTGAGCTACAGCCCACCTCATGCAGACTGACCAGCTATGGGGGTGAGCAGCTCATTGTAAAAGGCACATGCGTGATGAAATGCAAGCACAAAGAAAGCGACATGATGTTGGACTTTTACATTGTTGACACTCGAGCACCTCCAGTGTCAGGTCTAAAGGCATGTTTAGACATGGACCTTGTCAATTTAGTGCTATCATTGACAGCACCAGTTGAGAAGCAGACAGTCATGGAGGAGTTTGCTGACGTTTTCAAAGGAATCGGACTATTCCCAGGTGAATGCACTATTCACCTTGACCCAGCAGCAACCCCTGTGGTTTGCCCACTGAGAAGGATACCCCTTGCTCTACGTAGTCACCTGAAGGAGGAGCTGCAGAGCATGGAGAATACAGAAATCATCGTCTGGGAAACAGAACTGACAGAGTGGGTCAACGTGTTAGTAGTGGTTGAGAAACCACGTACAGGCAAGCGCAGAGTCTGTCTCGACCCCAGAGATTTGAACAAGGCTATCAAACGCCCTCACTACCCTCTACCAACGCTAGATGACATCACACCCAAGCTAGTGGGAGCACGTTACTTCAGTGTAATGGATGCACGATCAGGATACTGGACTATCAAGCTCACGGAAGAGTCATCTAAGCTAACAACGTTCAACACACCATTTGGATGCTACCGATATCTGCGTTTACCATTTGGTCTTATCTCAGCTCAGGATGAATTCCAGCGGAAGATCGACGAAACCTATGAAGGCCTCGACGAAGTAGTCGCAATCGTAGACGACATCCTCATCTATGGCAGGAATAGAGAGGAACATGACAGGAACCTCCGTGCGATGCTACAAAGATCACGGGAGAAAGGTATCCAGCTCAACCCCGAGAAAAGCATAATCGGATCCACCGAGATCAGTTATTTCGGGTATCACCTCTCAACTGATGGCATTAAGCCGGATCCAGAGAAAATCGCCGCCATCAAGAAGATGGAGCCGCCAAAGAACCGCGCAGAGCTAGAGACAGTACTAGGCATGGTTAACTACTTAGCCAAGTTTGCCCCGAGCCTCTCCGAAATCAATGCACCCATGCGTCAGTTGCTCAAACAATCCAATGAGTTCCTGTGGGACAAACAACATGACACAGCATTTCAGAAAATGAAGGACCTAATCACCAGAGAACCAAGACCAGTTCTTGCCTACTTCGACCCCAACAAAGAGCTCAGACTACAAGTGGACGCGTCAAAGTATGGACTAGGCACAGTATTACTGCAAGAAGGAAAGCCCATCGACTACGCTTCCAGATCTCTCAAAGGCAGTGAAATCAACTATGCTCAAATTGAGAAAGAGCTATAATCAATTCTGTTTGGATGTAAGCGTTTCCACCAGTACGTCTATGGCCAACAAGTCATTGTGGAATCCGACTGCAAGCCCCTCAAGTCAATCATGAGGAAACCACTAGCCACAGCCCCACCAAGGCTATAGAGAATGATCCTTCAGCTACAGAAGTACGACTTCACAATCATTCACCGTCCAGGCAAAGACATTCCTGTCATAGACATGCTCTCCAGAAAGTCTCTTAGCTACCAGGACAGCAGCCTCAGTGAAGGCATGGATGTGCAGGTGCACATGGTGTACAACAGCTTACCTGTGAATGACTCAAAACTGAAGGAGATCCAAGCAGGAACAGAGAAAGATGCACAACTCACACTGCTGAGCAAAGTCATACATGAAGGATGGCCTGAGGAAAGGAGGAAATGCCCTCAGAGCATATCTGAATTCTGGAACCACAGAGACGAACTGCCACAAATCAACAGAATCGTCTTCAAAGGGGAGAAAATCATCATTCCTACCAGTCTCAGAGAAGAGATGTTGACAAAAATTCATGCTGGACATATGGGCATGGAAAAATGCAAACAAAGAGCACGTGACATTATGTTTTGGCCCGGAATGTGCAAACACATTGAGGACATTGTCGGAAAATGTTCCATTTGTCTAGAACGCCGCCCATCAAATGTCAAAGAGCCCATGATACCTCACCGTATCCCAGACAGGCCCTGGCAGGTCGCGGCAACGGATCTGTTCACATGGAACAACGAGGACTACATAGTGACTGTTGATTACTACAGCAGATTTTTTGAACTGGACAAGCTTCACAGCACCACATCTGCAGCTGTGATCCACAAGCTAAAGGCAGCTTTTGCCAGGCATGGCATGGTAGAGACTTTAGTCTCAGACAATGGCCCCCAATACAAATCAAAAGAGTTCAAGTCGTTTGCCAAGGCATGGGATTTCACATATGTCACATCAAGCCCACATTACCCTCAAAGTAATGGTCTTGCTGAAAAAACTGTCCAGATTGCAAAAACACTCATGGACAAAGCCAAAGTGGACAAAAGAGACCCCTACATCAGTCTCCTTGAGTATCGCAACATTCCGGTTGACAACTTCAAGTCACCAGCACAGCTGTTGATGAGCCGCAGACTTCGCTCAATCCTTCCAAACACCAACCAGCAGCTGCAACCAGAGGTCGTCAGCTGCAAGCAAGTGCATGCAAAATGTGTACAGAGACAGCAACACCAAAAGAGATACTATGACAGGTCAGCTAGACTACTACCGCCGCTGCACAATGGAGAATCCGTCAGAATCCAGGAGCATGACTACTGGAAGCCAGCAGTCGTCATCCAGCCAGCTGACACTGAGCAATCATATCACGTCCGCACCCCAGAAGGACAGGTGTACCACCGCAATTGCAGGCACCTCCTGAACACCAAGGAACAACACCGTCATTCCGACGAGAGGATCAGTTCAACAGAGTGTGATGAACAGAGCAATACACAAAACACATCATACTTACCTGAACCTAAACCTGAACCTGAATTGTTGACTGATTCAGGAGCATGCTCAGTTTCATACCACACAAGGTCAGGACGAGAGGTCAAGCCTAGAGTTATCCTTGACTTGTGAACTGTCAAAGGGTGTAGGCGGATCGCTGCCCTAAAAAAAACTGTACATCGTTATTGAAACGTTGAGATGTTTTCAGTGCTAGTTAAATGCTGAGTTTACTTATATGTTTATGCTACCGAGAACATTATGTAGAAGAAAGGTTTAAAAGTAATGCATAACATTTTTCTTTTAAAAGAAAGGGGATGTAACATTTGCATATTGAATTATCATTGGCCCGCAGGCATCTGTAAGGAATACCTATTATATTCACATGTGATCACATGCTGAGTTGTCATTGGCCTGCAGGCATCTGTAAGGACTACTATTGATTTGAAGACCCAGGCTAGGGGTCCTAATGCCATGCTTTTCCCCACGGTGCTGATATGAGTAAGACCATCAGACCTAATGCTTAATAAAAGAGTTAAACTGTAATACTCTGTTGTCCTGCAATTTATTATTTTTGTACAAAGTGTGCAAAACAAGACAGTGGCACTTTTAAAATAAGGTTTCCGATTGACAGGGGTAAAGGAGAGAGAATGGGGTGGGGTAATGAAGAGGGAATAGGAGTGAGATGGGGGAGCAGGAGGGAGGGGAGAAGAATGGCAAATAAGGAGCCGATGAGGCAGGAAAAGGAAAAGTGTGGGCAGGAAAAAGAAGTGGAGACCTTTCCTTGACCTTGCCCCGACTTTCTGCTCAGTGGGAGGGAGGAAACTAGATTTTCCTAGGTCCCCATTATCTGCTCAGTGGAGGGGGGTGGGGGGGGATGAGGGGAGGAGCCAGTCTAGCTTCCTCTCTGGCCATGACCTCTTCCTCAGTTAGTGTGGGTGTGGGAGAGGCGGGAGTACGGATTGCTTTACGTTTCTCGTACACCCTGACTTTCTGTTCAATGGCAATTCTCCAAACCACTGGATTTTGCTCACAGGATATATATAAAATACTTTACTGGCACAGAGAAATTATAGCAAGAAAGTTATTAGATATGAAAATAATCTAGAAGACCATTATCCATCAACTCTAGTGAAAACAGCTCTAGCTACTTAAGTCCCTCTTCATGATGTCATAGTGAATCTATGGGGTAGAAATTGGATAGCATGGCCTACTGGCACGAACTGAGTGCAGGCAATAATCCCTGGAGCAGATAAGCCCAAGGCCTGATCAAAATAGGGCCTCGGGCCTCATTTAAATTAAACTGGTGAGCTGTGGATGCCGGTATAGATATATATTGATATAGTGGATATCAATTTTGGGCTGCTGTGGCAGCAGCCCTCAGGTAGCTCCTGGGGGTGGGGGGGAGGCTATCGGGAGAGGGGGGGGGCGCGAGTGGGGGCTGGTAACGGGCATCAGGATTGCTGTGAAGCCAGGAGGAGCACTTATATAAACACCTCAAATATTTGGCTTCACTGTAGAAACTAGTCTACATAGGTGTGAATTAAGTGGATCTCAGTCTCCTTATAGCTATCAGCTTGGTTCATTTGGTAGCATTCCGAGTTGTGAGTTCCATTTCCAGGACTTGAGCACATCATTTGGTCTGAAGCTTCAGTACAAAGCTGAGAGAGTGCTGCATTGTTGGAGGTGTAGGAGGCGAAATTCAACTTTGGTGAGGATGCAAAACGGGTTAGCAAATCAGCCGCCCGTTTTCACCCTGCCCATTGCAATCAATGGGCAAGGAAATTGGGTGGGATGAATACCCAGCGGCCAATCCGCTACCACCTGTTTTGTGCTTCCGCCAAAATTTCAGTCTTTTCAAAAGAGATGTTAAACTGAGGCCCGTTTCCTTGTTCAGGTGGTTTAAAAGACCCCACGGTACTGTTTGAAAAAGAGCATGAGCTCCCCCAGTGTGCTGGCTAATATTTTCTCCTTCAGAAAGCAGCTAAACTGCTCATTCATCTCATTTGCTGTTTGTGGCACCCTGCTGTGCACAACATTTGCTGTTTGTGGCACCCTGCTGTGCACAACATTTGCTGTTTGTGGCACCCTGCTGTGCACAACATTTGCTGTTTGTGGCACCCTGCTGTGCACAACATTTGCTGCTGTGTTTGCCGACATAACAACAGTGACTGCACTTCAAAAAGTAATTCATTGGATGTAAAGTCCTTGGAACATTCTGAGAATATGATATATGATACAGTATATACATATACAGGAAACTTTGGTTTATCCGGAGGTTGTATGTCCGGAAACCTCGATCCACCGGCAGAAATCAGGAGCCGTTTTGTTACTTCTCATGGCTTTTTTTTCAACAGTCAGGCTCTGCAAGGTCTCGCTGAAGCTGTTGCTAAGCTACAGAGACGCTTCCAAGGTACAGCCAACTGTTTAGAAGCTGTTGCTAAGCAACCATGTTTGTTGCCAGATACGGAGCTGCAAATCTCCGTATGCTTCAACATTAACCCTGGTATGTCCGGCAGTTTTGATAGATCGGCAACAGCTCGGTCCTGTCGGTGCCGGATATCACAAAGTTTCCTGTACGAGTTCCTCTTCATTATCTTTCCAAAGAGAGAGGTTAAAATGTACAGTAGCATATCCACCTCACAAAAGATTGTTAAAAGGACCTTTATCTTCGCAATGAATAATGGCAATTTCTATTTTTGGATATTTCATATTTTTATTTATTAAGAGGACTCATTCCTAAAATTCCATGCAGAGTTTATTCTGAGAACCTGAACAGCTTTTGCTGTGCAAGAGGCTGCCTTTGGAAAGGAGAGTGTCTATAGTGCTTTGCACAGGCATTTTACAAGCCGTTTATCAGAGGAAATCCAAGCCAGGGTGATTAAACCTAATGTCTCCTTCTCCAGACACGTGCACTGACTTAATCAATCTGACGCCAGCAGCCTACTCTTTCACATTGTTTGTTGGCTTTGCTCCTGACAAATTCCACCTACTGTACATCTCTGGGTAAATGCGATAAGGAATGTGATCGGAGCCAGCAAACTAAATTAAATGTCATTAATTTGAGCTGTGCTCCTTCTGTCTGAATCTGCTGTCTCAGCAGAAGGCACGCTCCTGTGTGTGCAGCAAAGGGCAGTAGGCTGAAGTTTGAACAAGCCTGAGGCAAATTAAAAATGCTGCCGATCTGCTAACTGCTGCTGAGCACAGTCATAAACTTCCAGGCAGTTCTTTTGTTGCTTCATAGAGAGTTTCTCCGTGGGTGGACTTTAACTTTGAGGAGCAGATTTATTCTTGTAAATATCTCATCGTTAGTTAGCATTCTTCTTCCTTAGCCTTCTCCCTCCACCCCTACAGAGTGAAGAACCTGTAGTCAGGAAAGACATAAGTGGTAATTTTAAGAGTCCATAATGCTGGCAGGGAACCTTGCCCCTGGCAGTGCAGGCTTGTAAAATTACCTCTATAGTCTAATCTCAAGAGAGGAGATGGTCAACCCTGAAAGGTTTAGTTTGTTCAAATCCCCTCAAGCAACTGGCAAAACTTCTTCAAATATGCCACAGACATAATGGCTCATTTATTGGAATATATTTTTTTGTTTTCATCACTTTGCACACTGGTAAGGACTCGCTCTGACTTTGAGTACAATAGACTCAGGCATTCCATTATCTGACTTACACTAAAATAACTAGAAAAGAGAACTGAATTTGTGGAAGGGCATCATTTCAGCATTTTAAGGTAGTAATACACTACTGCCATTGAAATAGGGTTCTGCAATTATTTATTAAACAATGCAACAGTCATATATTGTTAAAAAAGCATTTTTGTTTTCTTAACTTACTTGCATTCTACCCAAGCTAAGAATCTTCCCCAGGCAAGATGATGGATGTAAAACTTGTTCCCAGACCTCTGCCACTTAAGAGTTGCAAACAGGGTCACTCTGTCTTACCCTCCTTCCTTGTGGGGAGTCTGGAGGAAGCTAGCTTCCATCTGGCTCATCTTTACAACAGCATGACTGAGATTGAAAATTCACTGTGTGGAGACACACTACAGGGGTAGAATAGAGGGAATTCCATTCTGCACCTGGCTGTACTATACCAAACCTAGGAGTGTTTGATTCCAACATTGAGCAAAACAATGGGGAAAATTTAGTCCCCTCTTCGGCACTGAAGTGCTTCACTTCAATAACAAAAAATGCTTTAAAAAAAAAAGATAAAGTAAAGCAGCAGAAATAGGGACAAGCTCCTCAAAAAGACAACACTGCAGTTGAGATTGGAGGTGATTATAGATCCAGATTTGGCTGCGTCATTAAAAGTAATCTGGCACACCACACAGATTCCTGGAACAATGGCATTGAGAAATCATTCTGTGCCTTTTTTTGTAGGGAGGAGGGAGGGGTGAGAGAGATAAATCAGTTAAAATTTAACAAAGGAAACAAATCTAGCGCCAACTGGCTTCCAATATTTTTATTGCTGTTTCCTAGCCTGGGTGTGATGCTTCTGTGGTCAGCCTCAGTTTGCATTACTTCCTGTTCTCAATTAATAACTAAAAGCACTGAAGGCGCTGCAAGATGAGGTAAAGTGCACAAACATTACATTTCAATACCCTACCCTCGGAAACAATATGACAGCTTCAGTGGATGCCGGTGTCCCCCCACACCAACATTTGCTCCCCTCTTTTCACACTAATCAATGTTGGGGTATGGCTGCAATGGTGCTGTCAGCCTTCCAGCGTATGACTAAGCCCTCATTCTTGCACTGAGTCCGGGTAGTGGGTATCAGCAGGCTACGCAACTGTGAAAGGCAACACAAACAACTACATAGCTCCCCTGATATGTGTTGTCAACCCAGGTGTCAAAAAAGCTGACAATACAAAAACAACCCTGAATATAGGTATCTGACATGTAGTTACACTGAAGGTGCTGTAGGGCACAAGCTTATCAAACTTAGAGCTGCAGGTATACCCAACTTGTACAGCAAAATATTGTGGCATAAATTGCAGGAATTGCCCTTTATTTCTTGCAGTGAAATTAAATTCAATGAATGAAAATCAGGCAGGTTCCATAGCAGGCGGGTGATCTGCTCTGCCAGATTACTGCCCAGATGGTGAAGAAGAAAATCTACCTACTTTTCTTTTAGAAATAGTGCAGGATTTTCATTGGGCCGTGGAGGTGGGATTGGAGGCGTGCGGGTGGTTAAAATTGCAAAAACTGGCGGGCGGGCCCGACCCTGCCTCCATCCCGTCTCCACGCAATTTTCAAAAATTCATGTCTGATGGTCCCGTCTCCTTCCCGCCTCCAAGAGGCGGGATAGGCTGTTAAGGCCCTTAACAAGCACTAAATTGCCTCTATAATGCCATTTTGAATGGCCATTGCGATTTTAACCCTTTTTCCCACGTGAAACATGCCTGTTCTGAAACACGACGGTGAAACCTGGCGGGAGCACAATTGGATTGCTGACTATCAGCTGCAGGTCAACCATTAAAGAGGAGATTTGATCAGCCATCATTTGCAGGTGGCAGGACTTTGTAATCTCAGGTCTGGGGGAACTTTTAGAAGGCATAACCACAGTGTGGTAAACCACTGTTTGTATTCCACTGTGTACATGCCTGTACATGTCTCGGCTGACTCCTCCCACGAGTCCAAGTATAAAGGTGACTGCTCCACAGTCCCTCTGTATTCTGGACCGGTCGACCACTCGAGGCACACCTTCATTCTCTTGTTAATAAAAGCCTGTTAATTACTCGCTTAATCTCAGTCTTTTGAGTTATTGATAGCGCATCAATTTTATTAACAAGATTTTTATAATGGAGAAGATCCTCACACCAGCATGCCTGGACTTAGATCATCGGGAGGCGGACTCATCCACCAAGTTTACTCACTGGCTTAGGTGTTTTGAAAAATTTCTGATCGCCTCCGCTGAAACGGTCAAATCGGACGAGGGCAAACTGGATGTCCTGACCTCCAAAGTGAACCACCGAGTGTACTCGGTCATCCAGGACGTGACCTCGTACGCGGATGCTATCAAGCTCCTCAAGGACCAGTACACGCGCCCAGTGAACGAGGTGTACGCTAGGCACCTCCTGGGGAGTCGTAAACAACAACCTGGGGAATCGACCGAGGAATACCTTCAGGCACTGTCTGTGCTTGGCCGGGCCTGTGGTTGTAAGGATGTAAAGGCCGCCATGTACACAGAGGAACTTATCCGGGACGCTTTTGTAGCGGGCCACAGGTCCAATTACACCCGACAGCGACTGTTGGAGCAGAGTGACCTCGATCTCAACAAGGCCTCTGAACTCGCACTATCATTGGACGCAGCCTACCGGGGCATGGACGCCTACTCCTCTGCACCGTGGACGCCGTGGGGAACGACAGCCTGGGACACGGTAGGACCGTCTCATAGCGCCGTGCCACCCCAGCCACATCCCAGCAACAGCCCAACTACCGCAGCAGTGTCCCAAGGCCAGACAGCAGTGCCCCAAGGCCAGAAATGCTACTTCTATGGCCAGGCCAAACACCCCAGAGCGCGCTGCCCGGCGAAAAATGCGATCTGCTCGGGCTGCAGGAAGAAAGGACACTACGCCAGCGCCTGCAGGGCCAAAGCCACCCCGAACCCCAGCAGCGCCGCGTGTGGGCCGTGCGGACCGCCATCTTGGGCCTCCCCAGCCATGTGCGAACCACCGGAACAGCAGCCATTTTGGATGCCTCCAGCCACATGGGGATCATGGACGCCGCCATCTTGGACGACAGCCAGGACGCAGCAGGCCCCCAACACCGCCTCATCTGCTACCCGCAGCGACACACCGACCCCTACGCTGGCCTCCGTTACGCTGGACCAAGCGAGACCGCACCAGCTGGCCCGGTCCACAATGGACATTAAGGTAAATAGTCACGAAACAATCTGCCTTTTTGACTCTGGGAGCACGGAGAGCTTCATCCACCCCGACACGGTGCAGCGTTGCTCTCTCCCAGTCCTGCCTGCGCACCAGCGGATTTCTATGGCCTCTGAGTCCCAGTCGGCGGACATTGGGGGCTACTGCGTGGTGACACTAGTAGTAGACAGGACTGTGTACGATAATTTTAAACTTCTGGTCCTGCCCCACCTCTGTGCTGCCGTTCTACTGGGGTTAGATTTTCAGTGCCACCTTAAAAGTGTTACGATGGCATACGGTGGACCCCTCCCCCCACTCACAGTCCGCAGCCAGCAGCTTCCAAATTGCCCGCCGCGCACCAGGTGCAACCTCTCCACACTCAGAGTTACCCCCCCCCACTGTTTGCTAACCTCACCCCCGACTGTAAGCCCATCGCCACAAAGAGCAGGCGATACAGTGCTGGGGACAGGGTTTTCATTAAAACCGAAGTGGAGCGGCTCCTGAAGGAGGGGATTATTGAAGGCAGCACCAGCCCCTGGCGAGCCCAGGTTGTGGTCGTCAAGACCGGCGAGAAGCAGCGCCTGGTCATCGACTACAGCCAGACAATAAATCGCTACACCCTGCTGGACGCTTACCCACTCCCCCGTATAGCTGATATGGTCAACCAGATCGCGCAGTACAGCGTCTTCTCGACCATTGACCTGAAATCAGCGTACCACCAGCTCCCTATCCGCCCTGAGGACCGCCAGTATACTGCCTTTGAGGCAAACGGCCGCCTCTATCACTTCCTTAGGGTTCCCTTTGGCGTCACCAACGGGGTCTCCGTCTTCCAAAGGGAGATGGACCGGATGGTCGATCAAAATGCGTTGCAGGCCACCTTCCCATATCTGGACAATGTGACCATCTGCGGCCATGACTTGCAGGACCATGACGCAAACCTCGAAAAATTCCTCTGCACCGCCAAACTCCTCAACCTGACGTATAACAAGGAGAAGTGCATATTCCGCACAACCCGCCTCGCCATCCTTGGCTGTGTTGTGGAACATGGAGTCATCGGTCCCGACCCCGACCGGATGCGTCCCCTTATGGAACTCCCACTGCCCCACTGCCTCAAGGCCCTGAAGAGGTGCCTAGGGTTTTTCTCTTATTACACCCAGTGGGTCCCCTACTATGCGGACAAGGCCCGTCCGCTGATCAAGTCCACCTCTTTTCCCGTGACGGCAGAGGCCCGCTTAGCCTTCCACCGTATCAAGGAAGACATTGCCAAAGCCACCATGCACGCAGTGGATGAATCCATCCCCTTCCAGGTGGAAAGCGACGCGTCCGACTTTGCCCTGGCCGCTACCCTTAATCAGGCAGGAAGACCCGTGGCCTTCTTTTCACAAACCCTCCAGGGCCCGGAGACCAGACACTCCGCTGTTGAGAAGAAGGCCCAGGCTATTGTGGAGGCTGTGCATCATTGGAGGCACTACCTGGCCGGAAAATGATTTACCCTGCTCACTGACCACATTGTTGCGTTTATGTTTAACAACAAGCAGAGGGGCAAAATCAAAAACGACAAGATCTTGAGGTGGAGAATCGAACTTTCCACCTACAACTATGAGATCTTGTACCGGCCTGGGAAGCTCAATGAACCCCCGGATGCTCTATCGCGTGGCACCTGCGCCAGTGCGCAGATCGATAGGCTGCGGGCCCTCCACAATGACCTCTGCCACCCGGGGGTCACCAGGTTCTTCCACTTCATCAAGGCCCGCAACCTGCCTTACTCCATTGAGGAGGTCAGGACCATGACCAGGAACTGCCAAGTCTGCGCTGAGTGCAAACCGCACTTTTATAGACCAGACAGGGCTCACCTGATAAAAGCCACTCGCTCCTTCGAGCGCCTGAGCGTTGATTTTAAAGGGCCTCTCCCCTCCTCCGACCGCAATGTGTACTTCCTCAACATTATTGATGAGTACTCCCGTTTCCCGTTCGCCATCCCCTGCCCGGACATGACCAGTGCCACGGTCATTAAATGTCTGAACGACCTCTTCACCCTGTTCGGTTTCCCCAGCTATATCCATAGCGACCGGGGCTCATCGTTTATGAGCGACGAACTCCGTCAGTACCTGCTCACTAGGGGTATTGCCACAAGCAGGACCACCAGTTACAACCCCCGGGGGAACGGACAGGTGGAAAGAGAGAATGCGACAGTTTGGAAGGCCGCCCTGCTAGCCCTAAAGTCTAGGGGCCTTCCGACCTCCCGCTGGCAGGATGTGCTCCCCGATGCGCTCCACTCTATTCGGTCACTGCTCTGCACTGCCACTAACGCCACCCCTCATGAGAAAATGTTTGTCTTCCCAAGGAAGTCCACATCGGGGACATCGCTACCGCCATGGCTGACGTCCCCAGGGCCGGTCCTACTGAGAAGACACGTGAGGACCCATAAAATGGACCCCCTGGTCGAAAGGGTCGACCTCCTCCACGCCAATCCCCAGTATGCTTACATTGCGTACCCGGACGGGTGGGAGGACACAGTCTCCATATGAGACCTCGCACCCTCGGGGGCCGCAGTAACCCACTACCCACTACCACCCCCCCCACGACCCGATATCCAGCCCCAGCAGACGGCGGGCCTGGGCCCTGCGACCCGCTCGACACCTACGAGGACTACACACCAGTGCCCCAGCCTACGCGGGACTCGACGCCGGAAGCTTCACTACCCCTGCCGTCGCCACGTCGATCACAGCGGCAGACAAGACCTCCGGAGAGACTCCAATACATTAAATTTTAATACACTTCACCCCGCCGGACTCATTTTTAAACAAGGGGTGAATGTGGTAAACCACTGTTTGTATTCCACTGTGTACATGCCTGTACATGTCTCGGCTGACTCCTCCCACGAGTCCAGGTATAAAGGTGACTGCTCCACAGTCCCTCTGTATTCTGGACCGGTCGACCACTCGAGGCACACCTTCATTCTCTTGTTAATAAAAGCCTGTTAATTACTTGCTTAATCTCAGTCTTTTGAGTTATTGATAGCGCATCACACAGCTGTGGAAGTTTGGAGCCTGACACCCATCTCCAGTGTGACCTCCTGGGAAACCCCTCTCGCCACCTTCACTGAGCACTTCCTCAACTGAGGCATCTACCAGAAGCATGGGAGCCATTTATTTCCTTCCCTTCTGGATAGATGAGGCTGAACAACAGCAGCAACAACAACAGCAGCCCCAACAGCAGCAGCAACAACAACAGCAGCCCCAACAGCAGCAACTACAGGCGTGCCAAGCTGCTGCTCACCCACCTGAAGATGCACAGGCCAGAAGGGGCCAACGCATGGAAGCCCGTCGGTGCAGGAGATATCCCCCAAACAGGGTCTACAGACACAGGGTTAGCTATCTCAACATGTCTGAGCAGCAGTGCCAAAGGCAGCTCCGACTTTCACGAGAGGTAGTGGGTGACATCTGCGCAATGCTGCAACAAGACATGCAGGCCAGAGGACCAGGTGGACAACCCTTACCAGTGGCCGTCAAAGTCACCACCGCACTCAACTTTTTTGCCTCAGGCTCATTCCAGGGATCAGCAGCAGACACCAGCGGCATCTCCCAGGCAGCCGCACACACTTGCATCACGCAGGTAACCGATGCCCTCTTTGCCCTCACGCACAATCACATCCATTTCACCAAGGATCGAGCAAGTGTCACGGCACGTGCGGTTGGATTAGCTCATCTGGCAGGCTTTCCAAGGGTGCAGGGCATCGTTGACTGCACACATGTGGCCCTTAAGGCACCCCATCGCAATCCAGGTATTTTTATCAATTGCAAGGGCTTCCACTCCCTTAACGTTTAGCTGGTGTGTGACCACAAGAAGGAAATTTTGCATGTTTGTGCCAATTACCCTGGCAGTTGCCATGACTCCATCATACTGCGCCAGTTTAGTGTGCCTCCGCTATTCAGTCCACCAGACCAACTTAACGGATGGCTACTTGGAGACAAGGGCTATCTCCTGAGGACGTGGCTAATGATGCCATTGAGGAGACCATCCAACGAAGCTGAGGAGAGCTACAACTCCAGCCACATGTCCACCAGAGCCATAATAGAATAAACCATTGGTTTGCTGAAGATGCGCTTCAGATGCCTGGATAGATCAGGTGGAGCCCTGCAGTACTCAGCAGCCAGGGTCTCCAGAATCATCGTAGTTTGCTGTGCACTTCACAACATGGCACAGCGTCGTGGCTTGCAGATTCCTGAGGACCAAGTGGCTCCTCACATAGCCTCCTCAGATGAGGAAGAGGAGAAGAGCGAAAACGAACATCCTGCAGAGGCCCATCAACCAGCGGCAGCAGTACGCGAGAACATAGCTGCCCGGGATGCAAGGAACGCACTCATCTTGGCCAGATTTGCTTAGCCTAGCCACTCAAGCACTTTTGCCTCGCATCTTCTTACCTGAGCATCGACAATGACCACGAACCTGCTGAGTCCTAGCAATTTGACCACCATACTGACAATTGCAAGTAATCCTAAGCCACAACTACAGCAGTAGCCATCAGATTTTTATGTACATGATTCATATGATGGCTTTTACTCATAAAACATCAAATTTCACCCAAGTGACTACCCTTGTGACTATTTGTGCAGTATCTTTCTCTTACGCGTGCTCCTACGTGATGCTTCCCCTGTGGCTTCAGCAGATGTGGAGGCCCCTTGCTCAGTTTCTTGCTGCTCCTGTCTCGACACCTTTGGCAGGCGTCCTCTGTGAGGGCTTGTCAACAGTCTGCTGCTCCTGCGGCTGTGCAGGGGTTGAGACGCCGATCTCAGTTGGGTGTGGACTCTGACCGAGGGCTCTGCAGTGGTATGGAAGTGTGAGCGCTTGGAGAGGAGCCCCCACTTCCTTGATGTCTGCCACCAACTTCCCTCTCATGGGTCAGGTCCCACTCAGCGCTTGCAAGTGGCTTGAGAGCACCTTGCTGCACATCAGGGGGGCCATGGGGACCTGTATCTGCAGTGGCAATCCTACTCAGAGGGACTGCCATGAAGGTCTGGTTTCTCTGTTCAATAGCTGACCATCGCTCCTCCAGAGATGTCAGTCCATTCTGAACACTCACCATGTTTTCAACACTCTGGCGCCTTAACTCCTCCATGGCCGTAGCCATCCTCTCGTCTACTGTAGCCATCCTTTCCACGGAGGTTGCCATCCTTTCCGTGGTGATGCGTTCATGCGTCAATGACTCCAGAAAGGCTCTGCTCATGTTAGCGAGGGACTCCTCCATTCGCTCCACACTCGCAGCGGCCCTGGAGACAAAATTTGCCAGAGACTCCTGCATCTTTTCCTGGAGTGCCATCACCGCTGATACTGTGGATGGACCCAGAGGCAGAGGGTCGACATGCAGCTGAGCCAAGCTGGCAGAGTCCTGAGCCCTCCGACTAGGACTCTCCACTGCTGTCCCTGTCTCCACAATCTGCTGATGCTCACTTGTGAGCTGTGATACACCAGGTGACAACACTACTCTATGTCCCGAAGGTCCCACCGAGGTGTGAATGTCTGCGCTGGTGCTGGGTGCACTGAATTCTGCTGACGCTGCGCCCTCAGAGGTTGCAGCTTCCTCTGAGGAGTCTGGAGGCTCAGACTGTTCCTCCTGGCTAGTGGGGACAGGTGCTTGCGATGGTCCTGTGGGGGAGTAAAGGAATGAGTCAGAGATGTGATGCCAAGGTTACATGCACATTACATATTGCAAATGATCATTAGTCCATCTGTTAGAGCTTCCGAAACATTATCAGCGACTCATGCAATGTCAATGAGAGAGATGGAAAACTATTCTGTCACCAGCTTGTTGTGATGCACCCGTCTGTCCGTCCCCCACTCCTACGATCTCCAGGACCGCCTCCTCCCAGGGCGTGAGGTGGGCTACTGAGGGTGGCCCTCCTCCTGTCCTTGCTCGTTCTCTTTTATTGTGAGCTCTCTTTTCCTGCAATGAGGGAGACAAGTGGAGATTGAGTGAGAATGAAGGAGTGAGTGTAGAGAATCCATAGCATAGATGCTTAGAAGGAGACAAAGATGGAGTGAGGTGGCAAGTCCAAGGGCCCTCCCTGTGTGTTGTCAGTTGTTTTCATAGCATCAGAGTGATAGGGAGTGTGAGGGCTGCATAGTCGAATAGTTAGGTGAATGTGACCATAGAGAGAGAGGGAATGGGTAAGGGTGCATGGATGTCAGTGTCAAGTGGGATGTGGAGGAAGAGATTGCTAAAGCTGAGTGCTGGTGAGGAAAGGCAATGGGGATCAGATTGAGAGTGATTGGAAATTCATACTCACTTTTCCAGTGCGCTGAAGGTCATGAAATCTCTTCCTGCACTGTATCCAGGTTCTGCGGGTAGCCGATAAGGAGTTGACCTCCTCTGCCACTTGCAGCCACGCAGCCTTTGTCTGCTGGGGAGGCTTCTTCCTCCCTGATGAAGGGAAGGGCACCTCCTTGTGAGCTCTTGCTCCCTCCACTAAAGCCTGCAGGGCAACGTCGTCGAAATGGGGTGCAGACCTCGGTCTTTCTCTGGCCATTCTGCTTCCAGCTCAGTGTATCAGCAAATGCCAAAAGGTTAGCAGTCTGCAGAAGAAGCAAGGTTTCTTGCAAACCTTAAATGCAGCAGCAATGATGACGTCACCAGAGGCAACTTTCAGACTGGAGAAACTCATTTGCCATGGGTTCCCACACGCTGGAACTCAATTGGGCAATTTAGTTAAAATAGCTTCAACCTCCCACATCGAATTAGATTTGTGTGGATAACACAAAATGCGGATTACATGACACCAACCCGCACCTGAATGAAAATCCAGCCCATAGAGTTAAATAGAGGGATTCCCAATGGAAACCCATTGATGCCAATAACGGGGGCAAAAAATAAATAATTTACAACTGGCACAGACTGACAAGGACCCAAGTACTAGTAACAAAAATGAAAAACGGTTACGAAATTACTAAAATATGACTTCCAGTATACTTACCACCATCTAGCAACTCTGGTCACTCATTTCAAATGGCTGTTATTTAAGTTGGATGTCCTGCATGCTAGAACTGTGGGCAAATGGCATTCAAGTTGAATAGTTCCCCAAGTACATACTTAATGGCCTGGATTTTGCAGTCAGCGGCGAAGGAACAGCGCTCGCCATTCATTATACTGACAACTACCTACAGAGTTTTTTGTGGGCTTTTGAGTGGAAACTTGGGGGGCGATTTTGCCAGTCCTGGGGAGGCGGGTTTGGAGGCGGGACTGCCGGGAAAATAGCAGAATCTGGGGGCGGGTACCCATCCCGCCCCCAACCTGCCTCCATGCCATCCTCCCAGGAGGCGGGTACCGACCTGCACCGGGTCCCATCTCCTCGGGGCGGGAAGGGGATTAGTGCCAATTAACTGCCTGTGAACAGGTAGTTCACAGGCAGTTTTTTGGCTAATCCCTATTTTGAGCCCTTAAATGTGGGCTTCCAGACGGCTCCGAACCTCGCCAGGGTGAGCGAGGCGGGCCGTCGATCTGCGGGGGTCGGAGGGGCCGAGATGTCTGGTGTGCAGGTGAGTGATGGGTGCATGTGTGCAGAGGTAAGTGTGTGAGGTGTATGTAAAGTGTTTTAATAAGTTTTAGTTACCTTTACTTCTTCCTGCAGGCTTCCTTCCTTCAGGCCTCGGGAGTCCCTCAGCTCACCGGCACAGAAAGCAGAATGGCTGCTGAACTGTCAAAAGCTGCAGCCTTCTGCTTTCTGCTCAGTAAAGACTCAACTTAGAAGACAGATTGTCAGTGTTTGACAGCTTCACAGAACTGTCAAACGATGACATTTCATCTGTCAAAAGCTCTTAACAGATGAAACGTCACTCGCTGACGTCACCTGTAACAGGCTTTCCCTTAATTGGTCAATCAAGGGAAAATAGCGTGGGTTGGCCACAAGTCGATGGAGGCGGGACTAAAACCCAACAAGTGGGAGTCCCACCTCCAAAAGCTCCCTATTGACAAAATCCAGCCCTTGCTGTCATTGGGTGTCTGATCCAGTGTGGCGCCCTCTACAGGGGATCTGTGGCGTCTGTGAGCAGGAATAAGCAACAGCGTGTCTCTTCAATCAATCAGATTGAAGAATCCTCACTGAGCCACGCAGAGGCTAAACCAGGAAGTATTAACCATGAAGTATAAATTAGATTTAAATCCTGTAAAGAAAGCAAAATAAAGATTGGGAAAGAAAGTGAAAGAAAGATGCGATAAGAGAGAGAGCGAAAACTAAAAGAGACAGACAGAAAAAGTAAAAGAAATTATTTTAATTGTAATTTTCTTTTTAAGTATCCAACAACAGCTTGTACTTATATAGCGCCTTTAACATACTAAAACATCCCAAGGCGCGTCACAGGAGTATTATAAGACAAAAAAATTGACACCGAGCCACATAAGGAGAAATTAGGGCAGGTGGTCAAAGAGGTAGGTTTTAAGGAGCATCTTAAAGAAGGAAAGAGAGGTAGAGAGGTGGAGCAGTTTAGGGAGGGAGTTCCAGAGCTTAGGCGGTCTTAGTTATGCTGCGGATATGTGGTCGGAAGCTCATTTCAGGGTCAAATACGCCACCAAGGTTGCGAACAGTGTGGTTCAGCCTCAGACAGATGTTAGGGAGAGGGATGGAGTCAGTGGCTAGGGACCAGAGTTTGTGGCAGGGACCGAAAACAATGTCTTCGGTCTTCCCAATATTTAATTGGAGAAAATTTCTGCTCATCCTGAACTAGATGTCCGATATGCAGTCTGACAATTTAGAAACTGTGGAGGGATCGAGAGAAGTGGTAGTGAGGTAGAGCTGGGTATCGTCAGTGTACATGTGGAAACTGATGCTGTGTTTTCAGATGATGTCGCCAAGGGGCAACATGTAGATGAGAAATAGGAGGGGGCCCAAGGATAGATCCTTGGGGGACACCAGAGGTAACAATGCAGGAGTGGGAAGAGAAGGCACTGCATGTGATTCTCTGGCTACGATTAGATAGATAAGAATGGAACCAGGCGAGTGCAGTCCCACCCAGCTGGACGACGGTGGAGAGGCGTTGGAGAAGGATGGAGTGGTCAACTGTGTCAAAGGCTGCAGACAAGAAGGACAAGGAGGGATAGTTTACCTTTGCCACAGTCACAAAGGATGTCATTTGTGACTTTGTTGAGAGCCATTTCATTATTATGGCAAGGGCAGAAAACCGATTGGAGGGATTAAAACATTGAATTGCGGGAAAGATGGGCACGGATTTGGGAGGCGACAACATGTTCAAGGACTTGAGAGGAAAGGGAGTTTGGAGTTGGGGCGGTAGTTTGCAAGGATGGAGGGGTCAAGGGTTGTTTTTTTTGAGGAGAGGAGTGATGCCGGCAGATTTGAGGGGTTGGTACCTGAGGAGAGAGAACTGTTAACAATGTCGGCTGACATGGGAGCCAGAAATGGAAGTTGGGTGGTCTGCAGTTTGGTGGGAATAGGGTCGAGGGAGCAGGAAGTGGGTCTCATGGACAAGATGAGCGCAGAGAGGTCATGAGGGGAGATTGGAGAGAAACTGGAGAAAGATGTGAGTTCAGGGCTAGGGCAGGGGGGAACCTTAGAGGAAGTTTGACCCGGTGGGCTAGGGGAAGGGAAGTGGCAGAGGCAATTGAACGGATGGTCTCAATCTTAGAGACAAAGAGGTCCATGAGCTCCTCACACTTGTTGTTGGAGGTGAGGGTGGGGGAAACAGGGGAGAGGGGTTTAAGAAGACGGTTAGCAGTGGAGAATAGGAGCTGGAGTTTATCTTTCCATTCCAGAATGATTCTGGAATAGTGAGCAATCCAACACTAATTAAATTCTGAACGAATGAAACTCCACACTTGTAAAATTACATTTTCAGGGCCAGAGAGGCTGTTTAGCAATATTTATGGCTGATCTCGCTGCTAAAAATTCACTTACACCTGAATGTAGCAACTCTAACTTTTTCTGCCGTGTTTAGTGGGTAACTAGTGGTAAGTACTGCAACTTCATGTGCTTACATTGATTTCAATGCCAAGTCTATTGGCGAGGTACCGGTGTAGTGCAACCTGCGGAGGAGCAAGGTAACTCGGACTGCAACTTCCGGATTTCTGCATTTAAGTGCCCGTGTGCATACTCTGGAAGCTGCTGTCTGATTTACTTCATAATATCGGAGTGCACTGTTAGCCTCATCGTTATTCTCAAAATCCGGGCCAATGTAGCGCCCGGCTGTTGGAAGCCAACGCTCCCATCGTCATTGGTCCTGTCCACCGGCAAATATGTCAGCATGCAAAGCGGGTGGGTTTCTGGTGGTGCTGGACTTCTGCCATTTTGCACTCCTGAAAATCAGGCAGTAATACAGACACAGGCCATGCACATCACTGAGAGTACATTAAACAAAGGCCTTCAATCTCCTGGCATGGCAATCAGTGAAGCAGCAATCTTGGCAATGGACCAAGAAAGCTGAAGCGATGTTGTCATGACATCTCATAGGAAACCATGCCAAGAATAATGAGACGGAAAGCGAGACATAGAGAGACAGAGATACAGAGATAAAGAAAGGGAAAAAGAAAAAGAAAAAAATTACAACCTTTTGTCTATTTGGCTTCCTTAGGGTAAGGTAGGTAATAGGCTTATGCTTGCGAATTTTTAAAATTCTAAATGGCAGCATCTGTCTTTCACTCATATCACCGAGGAAGCACAAAGACAAAAGCTTCAGCATTATATTATGTTCTCTGATGTTGTTTAGTGCTTCATCATAATGATATCTTTATTACGAACACCAAGATCTTTTGATGCATTGTATTTTGCTATAAACTGTTTGGAAGTTCTGATTAAAAGTGTTTACATAACAATGGATTATAGTTTATCCAAGTGCCTTAGCTAGACAATATTAGCAAAAGACAGTTCATTTAGAACAGTTATCTGAAAAGACCTGTATGAAATCACCACAAAAATTATTTCTTATAAATTTCATGAATTAAATGAAGGTAAGCATGCAGGTGCAGCAGGCGGTTAAGAAGGCAAATGGTATGTTGGCCTTCGTAGCGAGAGGGTTTGAGTACAGGAACAAGGATGTCTTGCTGCAGTTGTACAGGGCCTTGGTGAGACCACATCTTGAGTATTGTGTGCAGTTTTGGTCGCCTTATCTGAGGAAGGATGTTCTTGCCATGGAGGGAGTGCAGCAAAGATTCACCAGGCTGATACCTGGGATGGCAGGAATGACGTATGAGGAGAGATTGGGTCGATTGGGCTTATACTCGCTGGAGTTTAGAAGAACAAGAGGGGATCTCATTGAAACTTATAAAATTCTGACAGGACTGGACAGACTAGATGCAGGATGGATGTTCCCGATGGTCAGGGAGTCCAGAACCAGGGGTCACAGTCTAAGGATAAGGGGTAAGCCATTTAGGACTGAAATGAGGAGGAATTTCTTCACCCAGAGAGTGGTGAACCTGTGGAATTCTCTACCACAGAAGGCAGTAGAGGCCAATTCATTAAATATATTCAAGAAGGAGTTGGATATATTTCTTAAGGCTAAAGGGATCAAGGGATATGGGGAGAAAGCAGGGACCGGGTACTGAATTTGGATGATCAGCCATGATCTCATTGAATGGCGGAGCAGGCTCGAGGGGCCGAATGGCCTACTCCTGCTCCTATGTTTCTATGTTTCTATGATAGAAATAAAGGTCACAGACTAATAATTAATTTTTAATATTTCACATATTAATTTTTAAAAGACTGGAATATTTAAACAAATCTATATAAATAAAAGTATTGCATCTGGTCTGTGTCCATAGGGCAATTTTTTTTCTGATTGTCTCAAACACCTTATTGACGAGCAACCAACCAAGCAAAAGCTACTACCTGAAAAAAGAGAAATTAATTATATATTGACCAATCAAATCCTCTACTGAAGCTACCATTTTTAGGCCTGGAAAAATATATGTAATTTTCTGCTGCCAAAAGAAAAAATAAAGCTGAACTATATGGATTGCTGACTTTATTTCCCGATTCTCTGCTGACAAAGCCATTCACCATGCCCCAAGTACTTCCTCGCCTGATGTGCCCCACCCCAAGTAGCACAGCTGAACATGAGTAGAGGAGACTCCCTGCCCACACTTTCTCCCTGCTCTAGCCCATGAGTAGAGGAGACTCCCTGCCCACACTTTCTCCCTGCTCTAACCCATGAGTAGAGGAGACTCCCTGCCCACACTTTCTCCCTGCTCTAGCCCATGAGTAGAGGAGACTCCCTGCCCACACTTTCTCCCTGCTCTAGCCCATGAGTAGAGGAGACTCCCTGCCCACACTTTCTCCCTGCTCTAGCCCAGGAGTAGAGGAGACTCCCTGCCCACACTTTCTCCCTGCTCTAGCCCATGAGTAGAGGAGACTCCCTGCCCACACTTTCTCCCTGCTCTAGCCCATGAGTAGAGGAGACTCCCTGCCCACACTTTCTCCCTGCTCTAGCCCATCTCATTTGCCTCACACTTCAGCGAGCCTTTCTGCTCCCATGTCCCTCCCACCCAGAATGCCTTCCTGTTCCTTAGCCTCTACCATGGCCCCAGATTCCCAATCTAAAATCTTTAACATAGACAAAGGAGTTGCCACCTCATGCATCCACACTGGAATGACCAAATGAACAAATGGTCATAGCCTAGGTCTACAGCAAAGGTTCCAGACCAATGTGCATCTTGCACCATAACACATAATTTTGTTTATATAATTTTCCTTCAAAATAGTCAACATCCACTCTATGGCCGGAATTTTATGTACCTGGGCGGGTTAGGTGTGGGCGATCGCCGTTATAGGTCATGACCCCGCTACTCATTCCATTCCACTTCTGAGATCGACTTTCGTTTAATTGCACCTTTTAAGGCAGCCCTGCATGTTACCCAGCCCTATTAAAGGGTGCAGGTCTGATGACGTTATCGATGACGCATTTTCAGTCGGGATATTTAAAGGAGCCTTGGCCACATTGCATTTGAAGGTTCATCTAGGATTAGGCACGGCACTGCACTGCACAATTGAAGTGTTCCAAACACTTGTAAACATGACTGCACAGAGGCAGAGGGCTGCACCCAGGTTCTCAGATGACTCCCTCCATATGTTTGTGGAGGGAGTGAGAGCACATAGGGAGGTTCTCTTCCCTTCGGATGGGCAGAAGAGACCTCCCCAGGAGCCCAAAGGAGCCCGGCCCCAAATAGCAGAGGAGGTCAACAGCAGGGATGTTGTCAGGCGGACCTGGGTGCAGTGCCGGAAACGCTTCAATGATCTCATTAGATCACAAAAGGTGAGTGCAAAGCCACACTCAACTTCATCCTGCTGTGCCTCTCATCACATCCCCATCACTCTGCCTTCCCAAGCCTGCTCCTGCATATCATTACCCACACCAACACACACACACACCTTGCACGTCCACCCATCCCTCTCTCTCTATCTACATTATCACATCCCCATCTGACTAACCACCCCTCACACTCACCCTCATCCTAATGCAATCATACCAACTAACACACACAAGGAGGCCATTTGGCATTGGCACCCCACCCTGTAAAGTCTGTGGGTTGTGCAGTAAATAAATACACAGACTTTTGAAGTACAAACAAACAGGTCTTTACTATTCAGAGGTCAGGGCGAATCTGCCCTAGTTATCCTGTAACATCACTTATATACTGGTGTGGTCACTGTCGGTATTACCGTATACAGAAGCCAATCAAATAGTGCCACACCTAAAGTAGTTCTCTTAAAGGTGAACGGTTACACTCAATCGTTCCCTTAAAGGTAGACGGGTACATACACTACACACCCCATCATAGTCACCCTCTAACTCATTCCATCACTCTCACTCAAACTTCTCTTCCTTACCTCCTTGCAGGAGAAGAGAGCCCACAATAAGAGGGAGAGGGAGAGAACCGGAGGTGGCCCTCAATCATTGGCCACCTTAACTGCAGCAGAGGAGTTCGCTCTGAAAGTCTCAGGCGTCGCAGAGCAGCTGGAGGTGGGAGATGGAGAGAGAGAGGGACATTTCAGCAACCTGGTGACAGAATTACATCTCATACAACCACATGGCATACAGCAGTCACTCACATAGGGACTGATGTCAGCATGTTCATCATGTGCATAATGGTATCGATACCCATGCTTGATATGACATTTCTAACTCATCTCTTTACTCTCCCACAGACCCATGAGAGGGATGGTGGTGAGAGGGGACATGGAAGTGGGGGTGCCTCTCAAAGCGCTCACACTTCTCCCCCGTTGCCTCCCCCTCAGTCAGAGCCCCATCTGCCTCCTGGGATCGAGGTCTTGATGGCTGAGTCTGCCCCTGCACATTCGCAAGAGGAGCAGACTTTGGCGGGGCCATCAAGACCCAGAGGACGTCCGCCAAAAGTGTCTATGCAGTCGCAGCAGCCTGCCTCTACCTCTGCTGAAGCCACAGGGGTAGCACCTCGTAGAAACATGCGCAAGAGAAAGATGATCCACAAGTAAATACACAAGGGTAAGCACTTGGGTGTTTTAATAACTGTTTGTGTGAAGTTTCTATTAATGTGATGTCACAGATACAAATTCTTATTTTCACCACTTTCCAGTCATGCCAATTGTGTCTGCAACTTTGGAAGTGGCTTAGTGAGTTGGAGTGAATGGTGAGACATAAAGTTACGTCCAACAATGGTGGTCAGTGTGAAAGGAATGGCCTGGTCATTGCAGGGATGCTTTATGGTGTTGTTGTGGGGTGTTGGGAGCCTGGCGCAGCATATGGCAGCTATATGGGTGTAATGCCTGAAGTTAATTAAATCTGGCCATGATGAGGTCATCCCTGGCCTCCCAGGCAGCAATGTGCTCGGGTGTTGGTGGCATCTGGACTGCAGGTTCCTCCTGCTCCTCCTCCTTCTCATCTTCCAGCTGATGCTCCTCCTCCTCCTCCTCCTCTGAAGAGGCTTTTCACTCAGAGCCTTGCTCCACATGCAGCGCTAATCCTCGCTGCTGCGCTCTGTTGTGCAGGGCGCAGCAGACCACGATGATTCTGGAGACCCTGGCAGGTGCATACTGAAGGGCTCCTCCAGATCTGTCAAGGCATCTGAAGCGCATTTTCAGCATGCCTATTGTCTGCTCTACGGCACATCCGGTGGAAATGTGGCTTTCATTATAGCTCTCTTCAGCCTCAGTACTTGGCCTCCTCAAAGGTGTCATGATCCACATCATCAGTGGATAGCTCTTGTCTCCAAGCAGCCAGCTGGAAAGTCTGTTTGGAGGAGCAAAGAGCTGATGGAGGGTGGACTGGCACAGGACGAAAGAGTAATGGCAGCTGCCAGGGAATTTGGTGCACACATGCATGATTGTCTTCCTATGGTTGGAGATGAGCTGCCCATTGAGGGAGTGGAAGCCCTTGCGGTTGACAAAGACTCCTAGGTGATGATGGGGTGCCCTGATGGCCACATGTGTGCAGTCAATGATGCCCTGCACCCGTGGGAAGCCAGCCAGAGTGGCAAAGCCGAGCGCCCATTTAGTAACACTGGCTTCATCAGTGATAAAGTTGATATAATTGGCTGACTTGTCAAAGAGGGCATCAGTGACCTGTGTGATGCATCTGTGGGCGGCCAACTGTGAGATGCCGCAAATGTCTGCTGCAGATCCCTGGAAGGAGCCTGAGGCAAAGAAGTTGAAAAAAAAAGAAAGACTTACATTTATATAGTGCCTTTCATGACCGTCGGACATCTCAAAGCGCTTTACAGCCAATTAAGTACTTTTGAAGTGTAGTCACTGTTGTAATGTGGGAAACATGGCAGTCAAGTTGCGTACAGCAAGGCCCCACAAACAGCAATGTGATAATGACCAGATAATCTGTTTTTGTTATGTTGATTGAGGGATAAATATTGGTCAGGACACCAGGGATAACTCCCTTGCTCTTCTTCGAAATAGTGCCTTGGAATCTTTTACGAGGGCACCGGTGACTTTGACAGCCACTGATAAGGCATGTCCACCTGCTCCTCTGGGCTGCACTTCTTGCTCCAGTAATCTGCAAATGTCTGCGATGACCTGGTGCGATAGCCTGAGCCTCCTTTGGCACTGCTGCTCAGCCATGTTGAGGAAGCTCATCCTCTGCCTATATACCCCGTGTAACTGGGGGACTAGAAGGAACAAGTTACGAGTACAGGAAGGTGTCGCGTTTTGACTCAAGATGTAGTTTGAGATAGAGAACAGCTAGCTGGCCTGAGGGCACCAAAGTGCCCCCAAAACCTTTTCATGATCCTCTTAAGGCTACATACACAAAATCATAGAACGTTCAGCACAGAAGTTTGGATTTCATAGATTGCCCCAGCCCCACTCCCCAGAAACTAAATTATGGGTTACAAAATTCGTATCTGTTTGATGATTAGTTCAAGATTAGTAAAAGAGACAGATTTACATTTGTTACATGATTTCAATGGAATGGAATCAGATTATGATTAGTATTGTATTCTACATCTGTCAGCTTTCTGTACATTTTCTGGCCTGTATTTCAGTATTCTTCGCTTCAAAACTGAAATTTTGTTTTTTTGTATGTGCAGAAAGGAAGCTGATATTAATTCTTTTCCAATTCTAAGGGATGAACAGAATAATTCTTGCTGTGAGAACTTTCTTCAGTTTTCCAGGATTTTCATTCAAAATGATTTGATCTTGCCACATTTCTCCGTGGTTTCAAAGGTCTCCTAAAATCTATGTCTTGGCCCATATCTGTAGTTTCCACAACTAAATCCTACTTCTTCCCTTCTTAGTGTTGCTCTGTCCTGCTCCACAGCATGGCTGAAACTGTAAACCTGCTATGGAATGAAGAGGAGGTCCAAAGAACTGGCAATTTAGTTTGTTATATTGAAAGAGTTGTAATAAGTGAATTTGTAATAATGAGGTTGCACTGTAGTGTGTAAATTTTAGGTGTACTGTTTAAAGATGTGGCATTGGTACTAAATTCTTTTCCATCAGGCCTCTTGTGGTGAAGACTGAGCTGGGTAAACTCACATTAGGTTACTAGAACCTATAGACTAAGACAATAATGTTTTAGGCCTTCTTGCCATGAAATATGGCTTGGAATTTAAGACCTGGATTTTCCTTTAAAGAAAAACACTCATTTTCAGGTGGTCTTCAGGCAGTACCCTAGGCCTCCTATCAATCACCCTTATTTGGTTGAATCATGCAGGCATCCTGGATTTCCTGAGAGTAGTGTGTATTGATATGCATCATAAGGTGGTGAGGATTGTGGTGTATGTAACCTGTTCCATCTTAAGAGAACTTAAGCCTGTTCCACCTTAAGAGATGTACTACTTTCTCTGGCTGCTGTATACGTAATACCGGTGGTGACCACCGGTATATAAGTACTGTGTAGTGATATTGTATTTAGTATAGTCCTGACCTCCAACTAGTAAAGACCTGTTGAACTTTATCCTTGTAGTCTGTGTCAGTAATTAATCTTAATACAACTGGAACACACAGACTTAACAGTGGCGACGAGTCCGATTCTTACCCTGCGGCAGTTTATATCCACGGCAGCTTCGTCCACAGAACGGGCGTTGAAGAGAGGCATCCACCCTCATCACCCTACTGGAAGACACGTCGCGCGGCAGGCATCGAGAACCCGGAGTGCAGAAGACATCCTGAACTCGAAGCCTCCATCAGCGGCAGTCAGCTATCTTCTTTCTACCTCGGTGCTGGGTAAGCCGGTCAGCGACGCGAGCAGAAAGTCGGCCGCGTTGGCTGTACAGACGGGGGGAGGAAGACGGAGGAATAAGGGCGGTGAGATCGATCGCGACCGGAGATAAGGGCCGGGCCGCATTCGGGCCGAAAGGCGCAGCGCGGGGACATCGATCGCGGCTGGTGATAAGGGCCGGGCCGCTTTCGGGCCAAAAAGGCGCAGCGTCTGGGGCGACTGAAGGCGCGAGAGCCGCGGTGAAGGCGAACGCAGCCGGTGCTAATAACCGGGCTACAAGAAGGGCTGCGAGGCGCGACATCGGGGAAGCGCGAATGCCCGAGGGAGCCGCGGTGAAGCGGAGACAGCGTCGGGGGAGTTACTAACTGCTGGGAAAGGGGAGCAGCAGCGGCACGCCAAACGCCATTGCAGCCAGTGGGTGAAGACCGCCAAGCGCGGGAAAACCGCCATTTTGTAGGCGGAGGACGAAGACAAGAGCGGGAAGCCGCCATCTTGGGATAAAATAAATTGCAACGATGCCTAAACATGGGAACATTGATACCTTTGATGGCGACATCGAAGATTGGGCCATGTATGTAGAACGCATACAAAATTATTGTAAAGCAAATAAAATCCCAGATGCAGAGAAAGCACTTACTTTATTGAACTTAATGGGAGCGAAGACATACGGGCAATTGAAACACCTTTTATCACCAGATGAACCGGCGGATAAGACGTTCGAGGAGATTGTTACTGTCCTGAAAAATCATCTAAACCCCACGCCGCTGATGCTAGCGGAACGATTTAAATTTTACAGCAGAAGGCAGCTGAAGGATGAAAGCAATGCTGAATATTTAATGGAATTGCGTAAGCTGGCAAAGTACTGTCAGTTTGGAACGGGACTGACAGACGCACTAAGGGATAGATTTGTGTGTGGATTATTAAAAGAAGATACACAAAAGCGACTGCTCGAGGAGAATGAGCTGACGCTTGAGAAAGCGGTCACTATGGCAGCAGCGCACGAGGCCGCAGCGAGAGGCACGGCAGTAATGCAGCTACGGTTACCGGAACTCAGTACAAATAAATTGGGTTTGAGTACTGTAAAATGTTATCGTTGTGGAAAGACAACACACGATCAGAACCAGTGTTGGTTTAAAAACCAAGAATGCAGAACGTGTGGCAGGCTTGGCCACATAGCTAAAGTATGCCGGTCAGGAAAGAAGACCAGCAACAAAAAGTCACCGCAAGGAAAATACATAAAGGTGCACAAGGTGACAAAGACCAGTTCGAACGAACAGAAGTCAGATTCAGACGCTAGCAGTAATGAACTGGGTAGCTTAAGAGTACACAACGTTGGTAAGGATGCAGATCTCCAGACAATTTGGGTCACTCTTCAGATAGCAGGAGTCCAAGTAAAGATGGAATTGGACACTGGATCGGCATTGACGGTCATGAATAAGAAAGATTACAAAAGGTTATTCCAACATATTCCCCTACGGGATACGGAGATTATATTGAAAACATACACGGGGCAAAGAGTGTACCCCATCGGAAAGATAGAGGTAAAAGTGGTCCACAAGGGCGAAGAAAGCCAAGTAATGGACTTATATGTGCTACCTGAAGGAGGTCCACCACTACTGGGACGGGAGTGGATTAGGAAAATGAATATGGACTGGCACTCCTTAAAAGCACTAACGGTAGATTCCGGGGAAACAGATGTCAAACCTAAACGATTGTCCAAAATATTGGATGATGCTAAAGAGGTGTTCCAGCAAGGACTGGGAACACTGAAAGGAATTACGGCAAACATCAAGATTGATGAACATGCACAACCAAAATTTTTCAAAGCCAGACCGGTACCCTATGCAATACGACCTACTGTAGAAGCGGAACTGGAAGCGCTAGAACGTTCAGGTGTACTGTCTAAGGTAGATTGGAGTGAGTGGGCTACGCCCATTGTTCCCGTTATGAAACGTCCTTCGAGCAACAAGCCAGGAGAACCAGGGAAGGTTCGCATCTGTGGAGATTTCAAGATCACCGTTAATCCGGTGCTTCACACGGTGCAGTATCCGCTTCCGCGGATTGAGGATATTTTTGCTTCGTTGTCTGGCGGGAAACACTTCACCAAGATAGACCTGGCACAGGCGTACTTGCAGATGGAGGTTGAAGAAGAGTCACGCCAGTACCTCACGATCAACACGCATAGAGGTTTGTATTGGTATAATAGGCTGGTTTTTGGAGTGGCATTGGCTCCGGCAATTTGGCAGAGGGCCATGGAGCAGGTATTACAGGGAATTCCAGGCACACAATGTTACCTGGACGATATTCTGATTACAGGTGATGGTGATGAAGAACACCTCGCAAACTTGGAACTGGTGCTCAACAGACTGAAAGAGTATGGACTTAGAGTTAATTGGCAGAAATGTGAGTTCTTTCAGAAGCGGATCTCGTACTGTGGTCATGTCATTGACCGGGAGGGGCTTCATAAGTCTCCTGACAAGATAGGGGCTATGGAAATGAAAAATGGCAGTCCGGAACAATTCGGGCCAGACAAGGACCTCTGATGTACACAGTAGATATTGGTAACAATGTGATAAGGCGTCATGCGGATCAACTGGTAGAATCAAGAGCAAGGGTCGAACCCATGGTTGCGACAGAGACAACTGTGGAAGACGTTAATGAACCTGAAGCATCTACCTCGGCAGGGACTGTACCTGATGATGACGTCCAATACATAGGAAACCAACAAGAAGAGTCACCTCAGCAACAAGAATCAGAGACCACTGAAAGGCGTTATCCAAACCGAATCAGAAGGCCTCCTGAGAGACTGAACCTTTGAACTGTTTATACCTGAAGTTATATATGTATATGTGTTATGATGTTATGTTAAATGGGGATATGACTGTTAAGCTAAAAAGGGAGGATTGTGGTGTATGTAACCTGTTCCACCTTAAGAGAACTTAAGCCTGTTCCACCTTAAGAGATGTACTACTTTCTCTGGCTGCTGTATACGTAATACCGGTGGTGACCACCGGTATATAAGTACTGTGTAGTGATATTGTATTTAGTATAGTCCTGACCTCCAACTAGTAAAGACCTGTTGAACTTTATCCTTGTAGTCTGTGTCAGTAATTAATCTTAATACAACTGGAACACACAGACTTAACAAGGATCAATCACTATCTGCACATTCAGGGAATAAAATCACTTCTTGTTGATTAATTTAATGGGACTTTCAGGTGGGGCCTTTGATGCCATCCATGTGGCTACAATGACATCTTACACTTGTATGAATCCAGCCAATAGGAAGAAGTTGATAATAGGAAGAAAATGCTGGAAAATGCTGGAAATACTCAGCAGGCCAGGCAACATCCGTGGAGAGAGAAATAGAGTCAACGTTTCAGGTCGAAACCCTTTGTCAAAAAGGAAGTTGATGACACTCTCTCTCTCTCTTTGCTTCTCTGGGTCCATATAAAACTGAATGAACTCAGAGGTGTGGCTGAACAGGGCATCCATAACCTGGCTAATGCAGTAATGAACTGCTGATTAATTGATATGACTAATGCCACCAGAGGCTTCCTGGAAGCATCCAGGTGCATAAAAGTTAAGCTGATGTCCTTGAAGAACCTGCTTCTGGTGTCATGTTCCCTGCCAGACCAGACTAGAAGCTTCCTCCTCAGGAGCCACTACAGACATACCCATTATGTGTCTATGTATGTATGTATGCATATATAATTTCTATTATTACCAAATTTTATGCGTGATAGTCCTATTTAATTGCAAGTTAAAATATTAGTTGCTTTAGTTTGTAAACATCTAGGGGGTGAAATTCAACTTCGATAATGTTGATATTCCTTCAAAGGAAACATTTGCCAATCTGGATGAGTGTTTGGTAGTGTGCTTGAGACTATGTTAAATTCAGTATTGAAAAAGTATAGCTTCTGAATTGAGGGCACAACATCTGCTTATGGGAACTGCTTTTAGATCATTGAGAGAGATGGTACTACAAAAATCTGAATATTGCAACAATGGAAGGGATAAGCTCTGAGCAGGTTTTACTCCTCACAGATGGCAGCAGTGGTACTAACATTTACCATTTAAAAACCGGTCCATCTTCCTTGGCGATGTTAATGAGAGGAACTATCTTTCACTTTGTGGCACCAACAAATCAAAAATCACAGCACCACTGACAGTAACATCACCCTGTTGCATGAAAAGACTTATAGGTCGTATGGTCACAGCTTGTTCTGATCATTTCTGCGAAGGTGTCAGAAAAGCTATTCAAATGAGATAGACACTGTGAAGGTCATGGATCATACATAGTAGGGTAGATCATCACAACTGCAATAGAAATTGTGCACAATTAGACACAAATTGACTATCCGCATTACAATCACAGAATCACAGAAACCCCACAGTGCAGATAGAGGCCATTTCGGCCCATCGAGCCTGCACCGACACATATCCCACCCGATCCCCGTAACCCCTACACCAACACATATCCCACCCTATCCCCGTAACCCCACGTATGTAATCCCCCTAACACTAAGGGTCAATTTATCATAGCCAATCAACCTAACCCGCACATCTTTGGACTGTGGGAGGAAACCGGAGTACCCAGAGAAAACCCACGCAAACACGGGGAGAATGTGCAATGGTTGAACCTGATCAACAATGGATGTTTGTAAAACACAGGTGATGATGGATTGTGCTTGAATGTTCACAATGCTAAATTTTGATGCTGGTAGGATTTTGCCAACATTCATTTTATGGTGTAAAATTATGGTAGAGTGGATGAGACATGAAACTGACAAGCCCCGCCCCACCCCGCCCCCCCCCCCCCAACAGGCAAATAGTGTATCAACACGAACTGGCTAGGCCCACACATTAAGAAAAGCCGCTTGAGGAGGCAAATAGGGCTGATGAGATTTATGAAACTATAGGTGTGATTCTGCAATCCAATGCCTCCAGCAGAGTGCCACACTTGCAGGCAACACAGCAAAATGAATGGATGGAAAATCACAGGTATGATTTCCTGAGAGGTGCTTCCTGCAAGTGCCATTCCCCACCAAGAATGCTGGATCATAGAATCTCACCTTATGTCCCAGGAAGAATCTTTGCTTTCAAGACAGAAAGGGAGAAAATTGGAAGGAAAAAACAGACTTTTCTTAGTAACTTTTTCATTACTGTAATTAAATTTTTTTGAGAGTAATTTTGATGTTGCAGTCTCTACAATTTCTTCAACAACAGTCTCATTCCCACTGGATTTAGTCTTCTGACTTCTTAGATCTCACTGTAGTTTTAAGCCCCTGTATATTTTGGCTAGATAAATGTAATATGAGCAAAGCGAAATAGCTCTTTCATCGAGCCAGCACAAGCACGATCGGCCAAATGGCCTCCTTCTGAGCTATGAACTATGAAATATAGACTAGTGAATCTAGCTTGAACTAAACTAGTCTGATCTGCAACACTGTACCAGAGTCTATAAGGAAATTATACATGGCAGGGAAGAAAATTACCAGCATGTGTGTGTTTCTTTTTAAAAAAACAGAATATGAGGCGTCACCTCGTCCCAATTCAAAATACATTGGTTAGTCTCACTACAAAAGTCATATTGCAATATCTTTCATCATTTTATTGTCACTAGCCAAAAGGCCAATAAATTTCAAGCTTTGTTGTGTGAGTGACCTTCAGCTGAACCTGTGAATAATCACTTAGAAACAGCAATAATCACTGTCTGTAACCAAACAATTATTCACGGGTTTTATGGCTGGAATTTGAGTAGCAACAATACCAGGTGAAAGCGAGAACAGCTTTCCAGTTTCTAGAAGTTAACTGAAAGTTTGGTTTGAGGATTATTCATTACTAATAGCAACATATCACTTTGTTAACAATCGTTTAGATAAATCAAATAAGATTAAGCCGTATTATAAAATGTGATACATAATTCATGATGCAGCCTAAACATTGGGCAAATAATTTTCCCTCAAAACTCAACTTTTTAGAAAATCAAATCAAGCAGCAGGAAACCACTGCTGCTTGTGACCCCTAAAATATGTAACTATTAAATGCACTCCCCTACTTTAAACAACCTCTGTGATGAAGCTCTATTCATTTACCCTCGCCCAGTCTCTACCCACCTACATACATGACTCTGCTGATGTTACTTTGATGATTTAAGGTTCTCAGGTGCCAATCATCTCCTTTTCACCATGGACGTTCAGTCACTCTTTATTTCTATCATCAGACAATCGGTACCAATAACGGGCCGTATTTTCCGATTGGAGGCTTCCCGCGTGCGGAGGCCTCCGATCTGGAACAAATGTATGCACTTACCTGAGGGCTCCCGAGGTGCGTATAGTTCCGATGCTGGGCCTCTCCAACTCCAATTGCGCAGGGCCCACGTATCCCAGAGGCGCAGGCAGTTCGCAAGCATCCCTGGGATCACGTGGGCCATGGGGGAGCCAATCAAAGAAGGGAATTTTCCTTCATACACTTGACAGATAGACCTGTCAAATATATGAATGGAGATCAATGAAAAACATAGTAAAATTTTTAATACTTTTTTTTTTATCACCTTTTTAAAATTAGTTGAAATTACAATAAATTAAATATTTTAAACAAAATTTTAATTTTTTGAAAAAAATAATTATTTACGGGGCTAAAAATAAACTTAACTTTTTTAAAAGAATTTTCATATGATAAATGACTGAAAATGTTTATTTTTTTTACTATTTTTCAACTCTTATCCTGGTAAAAGCAGGTCTTATGCCTGCTTTTACCAGGCGTAAGATTTCTAAGGGTTTTCTGCGGGCGGAGGGGCTCCAGAAAGCGGAACTATCCGCCCGCAGAGGCCCTTCTCCAGGGCAGGTGTCCCATCTGTCAAGAGCATTCTTGACAGATCGGAAATGCCGGTTTTCAGCGCATATCCAGGCCATTAACTCTTCACCTTATATTCCCTTTCATAAATTCACAAAAAATACATTTGTAATTTCCATGGGAATTCCTTTGCACAGTAGCATGGGGGAATTTTGCAGATCTAGTTTGTTGGTAACGTTGGGGTTAGAACCAAAAGAAAGGATGCTACAAGTTCAGAGAAGATAAATAAGAGTATATAACGGCAGTAGAGAAACTAAGATGGTTGATATTAAGGAGGAAGTTCTCAATGAAATGATTGAAAGGAGGTAAGAGGTCAGAGGGAGAGGTCCAGGATGACTGGCGCAACTTCCTCCAGTTAAATATTAGGAAAACCAAAGCCATTATTGGCCAGAATTTTCCCCTAAAAAAACGGGTGGGTTTGGAGCGTGGGGGCAGTTAAACTGTTAAAAATGGGATTCCCAACCTGAGGCGGGATGGGGGGATGGGCAACCAACCCGCTCCCAGGGGACAGTATGTCAATTTAAATATTATAATGAGGCTGGAAGCCTCTTTTTTAACCTGCATTTTGAATTTAACTGCATGTGGACGGGTTTCACACAATTCGTGAAACCAGGCAGTTAAACTGAGGCGGGGATTGCTGGATCCAGGAGGTAAGTGGCTTTATACCTATCTCCTAGATCCAGGGCCCCTAACTAACTCACCCCCCGTGATCAGAGAACCCACCACAAGGCCTCTGATCGCCTCTCCAGGCCACTGATCCCCACCATGAGGCCTCCCCGCCCACCCCACCGATGATGCTGAGGCCAGCCACAATCCTCCGGTGGCTGGCCCCGATCTTCTTTCCCCCCTGCCGATCCCCGGCCAAACACACCCTGCCAATTCCCAGTCTTCCCGATCCCCAGCCGACCCCCCTGCCGATCCCCAACCAACCCATCCGCGATCCTCTCCTGCCGATCCCTGATCCTCCCCTCCCGCGATCCCCAATCCACCCCTGCCGATCCCTGACCTAGCCAGCTAATCTCCAACCCCATCCTCGCCAATCCCTGACCAACCACACCACCGCGTCCCCCCCCCACCCCCCGTGATCCCTCCCGGACCGACCCCTCGCTCCCTCTCCGCATCTGCAGGCCTCCCAGGTTTCCCGCCCACCTCGGAGACCCCCCTCCCCCAACCCGCCTACCTGGAGAAAAATCCAGCCCTTGTCATTTGTCTCCACCTTAAACTCCGTACCCATGCCACTGAATCCATCCCCCGCTCTCGACAGTTTCTGGGGCTGAACAAGACCATTCACAACCTGTCCTAGTCGACCCCAAACTATTCTCTGACTCCATATCCTCTTCACCACAAAGACCACCTATTTCTACCTCTGTGACCTCCTACCTCTGCCCCCTACCTTAGCTCATCTTTTGCTGAAACGCCCCATTGTAGTGCTTTCCTTACTGGTCTCCCATCCTCTACCCTCTGTGAACTTCAGCTCGTCCAAAGCTCTGTTGCCTGCATTATATCCTGCACCAAATCCTGCTCACCCATCATCCTGTCCTCACTGACCTACATTGGCTCCTCGGTCCCAGTGCCTCAAATTTAAAATTGTTATCCTTGTGCTTAAATCCTTTCATGGCCTCGGCTTTCCCTATTAAGATTCTAGTCCAGGGGTGTCAAGCGTATGGCCTGTGGGTCAGATTCGGCCCGTGGAACAGTTTCATCCGGCCCACAGTTTGCTGTGCTGTGCTTAGGGTTGCTGAGTCTCCTGGAACGGGACATGAATTTCTCGGGCACTGCTTCTAATAGCCTGGAAGAACTGCGCCTTTTAAATTTTGTGTTGCAGCACAACTCCCTCCCACTCCGTGACATCACCACCCACCCTCCGCACCCCCCGCCAACACAGAGAGCCGGCACGCACTTAGGGGTGACCAGAAATGGAACTGGCTGGTGATGGGGACGGAGAGTCAGAGCAGTGAGAGGTACTGGGTTGGGCTGCGCTGGAATAGACTGGACTGGAAGAGGGTGAGCCTTCTGCAAAATGCATGTAAAACTAGGTGGAGCTTGTGCTGTGCAAGCCACGACTAGTTTTTCCAGTTCTACACAGGCCCAAACAGTGGTTCTTCAAGGGACTGCTGGATGCCACTGAAGAAATGGTCGGGCAAGCTTTCTATATTTCCCCATCTGTGGTGTGTGGAGGAGCAGGAATGCTCCTCCCAGCTCCATAGCTCTACTATGGGCCGCTGTTTCAGGACCCTTCTTTGCATATTTAAATTGATCCAATACTGATTGCAGGCAGCCACCAGGAATGTCTAAAAGCAGTGAGTACCAATAATTTTTGGGCCATTATTCTCTGGGAAAAGGGCCATCTAACATCCAACCTAGTTCTGCCCTTTCCTAACTTGTAAGTGTGACGCCTCGTCCTCCCTAATCTATTCAGTTTAAATAATTGGACAAAATATGCCCCGTCATTATTTTATAACCTCGATCAAATTGTCACTGATTCTACACTTTTCTAAAGTATACAGACCCTGCTCTTTGAGCCTATCTGGGTAATTAAGTTGTTTTAGATTGAAAATCAATCTTGTAGCCCTCCTAACCACTTTTTCCAAAGCCTGAAAATCCCCTAATACAGTATATGAGGAGACCAAAACTGGACACAGTATTCTAACTGAGGCCTAACCAAGGTCTTGTACAAGGACAAAATGATATACTTTGTTTTGTAGTGAATCATCTTGTAAATAAAATCTAGAACCCTGTTTGTTTTAGATATAACCTCATGACATTGGTCCTGAACCTTTATAGAGTGATGCACTGTACACCCAGATCTCTCTGTTTCACCACTGGCTTCATAATACAGAAGTCTACATTTACCCTGCTGTCATCCAACTGCCAAAAGTTGCAAGCTTACACAGGAATGAATTGAGAACTGTATGTGCATGTTTACTTTGCAGAATAACATTCACCAAAGGTGCCAAAAATATATTCACACTATCTACAACTACTTTTTAACACTGTGTCTATGCTTTATGCCAGTTACCTTATTTGCTTCAGCTTCTAATCTGTTAGTTCTACGAGTTGCTCCCTGAGTGAGACGAGGTTGAGTGTTGGATGGTGGGGAAGGTTCCCTTGGAGCCTCAGAGGCCTGAGATGACTCTCGTTTCAAAAGCAGCTGTCCTAGAGGGATTAGCTTCCAGCAGTGCAAAGGGCTTTAAGGAAACGGGTTCATTGCCTCTCTCTGGAGATCAACAGGAGTCAACATGGATTTATGAAGGGTAGGTCATGTCTGACCAATTTAGTTGACTTTTTGAGGTCACTAGCATGGTGGATAGGAGAGTGTCTATGGAAGTTGTCTATATGGACTTCCAGAAAGCATTTGATAAGGTTCCACACAGATTATTAGCAAAATTGAGAGTGTACAAAATTGTAGGTAACCTTGTGAAATGGATTGGTAATTGGTTGGGAAATAGGACACAGAGAGTAAAGATAAAGGGAACATTCTCTGATTGCCAGGATGTGACAAGTGGTGTTCCCCAGGGATCTTTACTGGGGCCTGGGCTTTTCACCATATATATATTAATGACTTGATGAAGGAATAACAAGATGTAATCCAAGTTTTTATATGACATTAAATTAAAAGGCACAGTAAGTTGTGTGGATGGGAGCAGGAAGTTGCAAAGGGAAATAGACAGACTAAGTGAGTGGGCAAAACTGTGGCAGATGGAGTTCAATATAGGGAAGTGTGAGGTCGTACACTTTTTATCTGAGACAAATCAGAATACTTTCTGAATTAGGAGAGACTAGGAGCTGTGGAGGAACAAACAAATTTAGATGTCCATGTACAAAAATCACTAAAAGCTGGTGCACGGGTACAGAATGTAATCAAAAAGACTAATGGAATGTTGGCCTTTATCTCAAAGGGGTTGCAATGCAAAAGTGAGTAAGTGATGCTTCAGTTGTACAGAGCCTTGGTCAGACTCTATCTGGAGTACTGCCTTCAATTTTGGGAACCACACCTCAGGAAAGATATATTGGACTTGGAAGGGGTACAGCGTGGGTTCACCAGAATTATACCAGGGTTTAAAGGGTTAAATTACAAGGACAGGTTACATAAACTTGGTGTGTATTTCCTGGAGTTTAAAAGGTCGAGGGTAATCTAACTGAGGTATTTAAAATGATAAATGGATTTAAAAGGGTAGATACAGAGAAACAATTTCTCCTGATGGGGGAATCTAGAACAAAAGAGCATAATCTTAAAATTAGAGCTAGGTCGAGGAGTGGAATCAGGAAGCACTTTTCACACAGAGGGTAGTGGAAATCTGGAATTCGCTCCCCCAAAAGGCTGTGGAAGCTGGGTCAATTGACATTTTCAAGACGAAGATTGAAAGAGTTTTGTTAGGTAAGGGTATCAAAGGATATGGAACAAAGATGGCTAAGTGGAGTTGAGGTACAGATCAACCATGATCTAATTGAATGGCAGAGCCATCTTGAGGGGCTGAATGACCTATTCCTGTTCCTCTGCTCCTATGTTCTATTTACAATAAACAAATGTTACTATTTCTGTCACACAAATCTGTTCAGCCTTCATAAATCTTTTACAATATAATGCAAGTCACTTGAAAATTAAGATGACTGACATAAAACATAAAATATTAGCCATTTTCATAGACTCAGGTGTGATGCACATTGACAGCTGCATATATTGCATGTTCATTGCCAACTACTGCTATTTGATTTAAATATGACGTTATTTTTTTCTGCTGTTAACACTGTTGATTTTTGTGAGTGGCGCCATGCTTCACAGCCAATCTTCAGACTGCATGATTTTGACAACATACCCCCACCGCCCTCCCCAGTTTTTTTTTGAGGAATCTCACTTTCTTCAATGCTCGCTTCAGGCTATTCTTGAAAATGTCCTCTGTCCCCTTACTGTCCTTATTGCCTGTCATCAGCTGTCTGTTGTGTACAGTTTCAGGAAGCCATTTATCTGACATGTGAAGCATTTCAGTGTATATCAATCTGTTTTAGCATTTAATCTTCATGACAGATCATACACACCTTTAACATAAGAACATAAGAAATAGGAGCAAGAGTAGGCCTGCTCTGCCGTTCAATAAGATCATGGCCGATCTTCTACCTCAACTCCACTTTCCTGCATTATCCCCATATCCCTTAATATTCAAAAATCGATCGATCTCTGTCTTGAATATACTCAACGACTGAACATCCACAGCCCTCTGGAGTAGAGAATTCCAAAGATTCACCACCCTCTGAGTGAAGGAATTTCTCCTCATCTCATTCCTAAATGGCCGACCCCTTATTCTGAGACTGTGACCCCTGGTTCTAGACTCCCCGTCCTCCCTGCATCTACCCTGTCAAGCCTGTAAGAATTTTGTATGTTTCAATGAGATCACCTCCCATTCTTCTAAACTCTGGAGAATATAGGCTTAATGTACTCAATCTCTCCTCATAGGACAATCCCCCCATTCCAGGAATCAGTCTGGTGAATCCTCGTTACACTTCCTCTGTGGTAAGTATATCCTTCCTTAGGTAAGGAGACCAAAACTGTACACAATACTCCAGGTGTGGTCTCAGCAGGGCCCTATATAATTGCAGTAAGATGTCTTTACTCTTATACTCAAATCCGTTTGTAATAAAGGCCAACATACCATTTGCTTTCCTATTTGCTTGCTGTACCTGCATGTTAACTTTCAGTGATTCATGTACCAGGACACCCAGGTCCCTCTGAACACAAACATTTCCCAATCTCTCACCATTTAAAAAATACTCTGCTTTTTTATTTTTCCTACCAAAGTGGAAAACTTCACATTTCTCCACATTATATTCCATTTGCCATGTTCTTACCCACTCGCTTAACCTGTCTATATCCCCTTGCAGCCTCTTTGTATCCTCCTCACAACTTACATTCCCACCTAGCTTTGTATCATCAGCAAACTTGGACATATTACATTTGGTCCCCTCATCCAAATCATTGATATATATTGTAAATAGCTGAGGCCCAAGCACTGATCCTTGTGGTACCCCACTAGTTACAGCCTGCCAACCCGAAAATGACCCGTTTATTCCTACTCTCTGTTTTCTGTCCGTTAACCAATCCTCAATCCCATAAGCCCTAATTTTGTTTAATAACCTCTTGTGTGGCACCTTATTGAATGCCTTCTGAAAATCCAAATACACTACATCCACTGGTTCCCCCTTATGTATCCTATTAATTACAACCTCAGAAAGCTCTAACAGATTTGTCAAACACGATTTCCCTTTCATAAATCTGTGTTGACTCTGCCCAATCCTATTATTACTTTCTAAGTGCCCTATTACCACGTCCTTAATAATAGATTCCAGCATTTTCCCTACTACTGATGTCAGGCTAACTGGTTTATAGTTCCCCGTTTTCTCTCTTCCCTCCTTTCTTAAACAGTGGGGTTACATTTGCCACCTTCCCCGTTCCAGAATTTATGGGATTTTGGAAGATGACATCCACTATTCTATAGCCACCTCTTTTAAAACCCTAGGATGTAGGCCATCAGGTCCAGGGGATTTATTGGCTTTCAGTTCCATTAATTTCTCCAGTACTATTTCCTTACTAATATAAATTTCTTTCAGTTCTTCATTCTCACTAGACCCTTGGTTCTTCACTATTTCTGGAATGTTTTCGGTGTAGACACACACAAAGGGCTGGATTTTCATTGAGGAGTCGGGTAGGAGGCGGGACTACAACTTTCGGGGTTGTAGTCCCGCCTCCATCGAGTTCTAGCCAACCCACGCAATTTTGACTTGATTGACCTTGTTCAGCCCACCCAGCAGGCTCAGCAGGCCAATTAAGGGCCACCCGGCAACAGGTGACGTCACAGATTGATATTTCATCTGTCAAGACCTTTTGACAGATGAAATATCAGCCTTTCACAGCTGTTTGAAGCTGTCAAACACTGACAATCTGTACTCTAAGTTAATTCCTTCCTCTCAGGCTGATTTAGAGATCTCCCTGGAACAGAAAGCTGAATGCTGCAATTTTTGACAGCTCGCAGCCATTCTGCTTTCTGTGCCAGTGAGATGAGGGACTCCCGAGACCTGAAGGAAGGAAGGCTGTAAAGGTAAGTAAAGGTATGTAAAACTTCTTTAATCACTTTACACACACCAAACACACTTACCTTTGCACTCATGCACCCATCACTCACCTGAACACCGGACATCTCGACCCCTCCAAGCCCTTCATCCCGACGGTCTGCCTCCTCTAACTTGGCGTGGTTTGGAGCCGTCAGGAATCCCACACTTCAACATTAAAAATAGGGATTTGGCTAATACTGCCTGTTAACTACCTGTTAACAGGCAGTTAATTGGCACTAATCCCCTTCCCGCCTCGGGGAGGCGGGTCCCAGTGCGGGTCGGGTACCCGCCTCCTTTGAAACTGGCATGGAGGCGGGTTGGGTGCGGGATGGATTCGTGCCCCCCGATTTCGGGATTTTAACCCCCCACACGCCTCCAATCCCACCTCCACGGCCCAATGAAAATCCTGCCCAAAGTATTTGTTTAATATCTCTGCCATTTCCTTATTCCCCATTATAATTTCTCCTGTCTCAGTCTGTAAGGGACCCACAGTTCTTTCGCTAATCTTTTCCTTTTTACAAACCTATAGAAGCTTTTACAGTCTGTTTTTATGTCTCGCGCTAGTTTACTTTCATTCGATTTTCCCTTTCTTTATGAATTTGTTGTTCCACCGTTGCTGAATTTGAAAATCCTCCCAATCCTCAGGTTTACTACTCTTTTTGGCAACATTATAGGCCTCTTCCTTTAATCTAATACTATCTTTAATTTCTCTTGTTAGCCATGGGTGGACCATTTTTCCCATGGTCTTTTTATTCCTTAAGGGAATGTATATTCATTGCGAATTATGAATTATTTATTTAAATGTTTGCCATCGCTTTTATACTGTCATATCTTTTAATCTAGTTTCCCAACCTACCTTAGCCAACTCGCCTCTCATACCTACGTAGTTTGCTTTGTTCAGATTTAGGACCCTAGTTTCGGACTTAACTAAATCACTCTCAAACGCAACATAAAATTCTATCATATTATGATCACTGCTCCCCAGAGGCTCCTTTACTACAAGGTTATTAATTAACCCAATCTCATTGCACAATACTAGATCTAAAATAGCCAATTCCCTAGTAGGTTCCTTGGCATACTGATCTAGAAACTATCTTGAATGCATTCTATGAACTCTTCTTCTGCACTATTTCTGCAAATTTGGTTTGCCCAGTCTATATGAATGTTAAAGTCCCCCATAATTACTGTATTACCCCCATTACATGCAGCTCTAATTTCCTGATTTATACTCTGCCTGACACCACAACTACTGTTAGGGGGCTTATAAACTACTCTCACGAGCGTTTTCTGCTCCTTGTTGTTTGTTAGCTCCATCCAAACTGATTCTACATTTTTCTGAGCCAAGATCCTTTCTCTCTACTGTCTTTATTTCCTCCTTTATTATCAGGGCTACCCCCTCTCCTTTTCCATTCTGCCTGTCTCTTCTAAAAGTCAAACATCCTGGAATATTTAATTCCCATCCTTGGTCACTCTGCAACCATGTCTCTGTAATGGCTATTAAATCAAACCCATTTATTTCTATCTGTGCTATTAATTCATCTATGTTGTTGTGAGTGCTTCGTGCATTCAGATATCATACCTTTAGCTTCAACTTTTTTCTATTTTCCCTTGATGTCACTTTAGTCACTGGCACCCTATTACCTTTATCAATTTCTCTGTCTCCTCCTGACCCACTCTGCTTATTTTTACCCAGGTCACTACTTTGCTCTACAGCCTTGACCTTTCTCTTACTGCCTTTGAATTTACCAATTTCTGAATCCTCCCACCCCCCCTTTGTTAGAATCTTTTTTGCTGATTTATGTGCTGATGGTAAAGCCACATAAAATTGTAGTGAGCACAACTGCATTGCACACCTGCAGCTTTGTCTTAAGCTTCAGGTCATGTTGGTTCCAAACATGATGCAATGACCTTTCTGAACAGCTGTTAATTTCCTGGTTCTTGGTCCCAGTGACTGACTATCATGCTAAGCATGTAAAGCTAGCTACAACATTTAGCTTTGTATTGGCTATCAGCTTTGAGGATTGTGGGAAGGTTGACCCAATGCAGGTTGGTGCATAATGTTAGTCTCTTTTAAGCCGATGGTCAAACCATAAATGCAGGCCAATACAACACACTGATTGATGTTGTAGATCAGCAGTGGAATGGGAAAGTATAGCCTAATTAATAAATGTTCACGAATGAAGAGTGTTCATATTCAAGTCTTATGCCAAAGTATGCTAATGTTAAAAATGTTAGCCTCTGTCTGGAATTGTACATAGATTACCTTAGTCAAATCTGCTTGCCATCCTTCACACCATTTCTTATGGGAGATACATTGGATGCAACATGATCTGTAATTACTGCGCCCATCATGACATTGTGGAGTTGCCTATTAATACCCTTACTTGCATGAAGCATTTAGCATGCAGATAAGCTTAATGAACTGCTGTGATGTGATTTGACTTACAAATCCTACTAATATTACAGAAAGTTATGACAGTCAGTAAAACAGCCCATCAATTACTTCTTAAATGATAATCTATCTTTTAATTGCCATACATGTCACTGAACATTTATAAAGCTGTATACTCCCTCAGTCTTATCTAGATTACTAAATGCAAACCACCTGGTATGTAGCTTACTTAAAATCCTTCAGGAATGAAAAGATGTCCAATAATTCTTTATGGTAATTACTAACATATCAAACTCAAGCAAATATTCAATCGGAAATACAAATTACTTTCACATTCATTGGGAAAAGCAAACTACTTTCACTTCAATTCTCTTAGTCCTCTCTACATAACAAGGGTTGATTTCAGAAAAATTTCACTGCCAACAAAAATTCAAGAAAACTTTTGAAACTTTACAAAACAGTCTAATTTGCTGAAAATTATTCCTTTAGGCCCTCATCCAAGGAGTAAATACTGATGGGGATTGTCCTAAGTTTGATCTTTATTCTATATTAAATTAGTCAATGGTGAGGTACAAAAGCTGACAACAGTATCCCCAGACTGAGAAGGGGAAAAAACAATGTCGTAGAAATTCGATGGCACCGCGCCTATTTTTCAGGTGCCTAAAACATCCAATATGGCGGGCAGGACATAGAAACATAGAAACATAGAAGATAGGAGCAGGAGTAGGCCATTCGGCCCTTCGAGCCTGCTCCACCATTCAACGAGATCATGGCTGATCATCCAAACCCTAGCACCCGGTCCCTACACCGACAGCCATCCCACCCAAGCCCTATCCCCGTAACCCCATAACCCCATGTATTTAATCCCCCCTAACACTAAGGGTCAATTTTTATCATGGTCAATCAACCTAACCCGCACATCTTTGGACTGTGGGAGGAAACCGGAGCACCCGGGGAAAACCCATGCAAATTACTACCAGTGCCACGTGCTAGTGAGTACAGAAATAGGAAGATAGAGCAGATGAATGCGTGGCTGGAGAGACGGTGTAGGAGGGAGGGCTTTAGATTCCTGAGGAATTGGAACTGTTTCTGGGGGAGGTGGGACCTCTACAAGCCAGACGGGTTGCACCTCAATGGGAATGGGACCAATATCCTCGCAGGGGGGTTTGCTAGTGCTGTTGGGGAGGGTTTAAGCTAATTTGGCAGGGGGGTGGGAACCTGAGGGTAGAAGTAGAAGGGAGAAAAGCTAAGCTAGAAATAGGTGATAGCAGTTCAGGTAATGGGGTATTTAGGAAGGCAAAGAGAAAGGAGAAGGCAATAGAGCAGGGCAACAACAGGGGTAACAATATCAGGAAGGGGCAGAGCATACAAGCATAAGAGTGCACCAGAAAAGAGAGTCAGAGTAAGGAAAAATGATAAGGTAAAATTAAAGGCTCTTTATCTGAATGCACACAGTATTCGTAACAAGATAGATGAGTTGACGGCACAAATAGGAATAAATGGGTATGATCTGATAGCCATTACAGAGACGTGGTTGCAAGGTGACCAAGGCTGGGAACTGAATATTCAGGGGAATTTGACATTTCGGAAGGATAGGCAGAAAGGAAAAGGAGGTGGGGTAGCTCTGTTAATAAAGGATGAGATCACTGCAGTGGTGAGGAATGATATTGGCTCAGAAGCTCAAGATGTAGAATCAGTTTGGGTGGAAATAAGAAATAGTAAGGGCAAGAAGTCACTGGTGGGAGTAGTATATAGGCCCCCTAACAGTAGCTATACTGTAGAGACAGAGTATAAATCAAGAAATAATGGGGGCTTGTAAGAAAGGTTCTGCAATAATCGTGGGTGATTTTAATCATCGTATAGATTGGACAAATCAAATTGGCAAGGGTAGCCTTGAGGACGAATTCAAAGAATGTATTCGGGATGGTTTCTTAGAGCAATATGTTGAGGAACCAACCAGGGAGCAAGCTATTTTAGATCTGATAATGTGTAATGAGACAGGATGAATTAATGATCTCATAGTAAAGGATCCCCTAGGAAAGAGTGGTCATAGCATGGTAGAATTTCAAATTCTGTTTGAGGGTGAGAAACTTGGGTCTGAAACTAGTGTCCTAAACTTAAATAAAGGCAATTACAAAGGTATGAGGACAGAGTTGGCTAAAGTGGACAGTGGACTGGTAAAATAGATTAAAGAGTAAGACGGTAGATCAGCAGTGGCAGACATTTAAGGAGATATTTCATAAATCTCAGCAAAGGTGTATTCCAGTGAGAAAGAAAGGCTCTCTGAGAAGGATGCACCATCCATGGTTAACTAAGGAAGTTAAGGATGGTATCAAATTGAAAGAAAAGGCATACAATGATGCGAAGATTAGTGGTAGGCCAGAGGATTGGGAAATTTTTAGAAACCAGCAAAGGATGATTTAAAAAATTATAAAGAGGGGGAAGATAGAGTATGAGAGTAAACTAGCAAATAATATAAAAACAGACAGTAAGAGCTTCTACAGGTATATAAAAAGGAAGAGAGTAGCTAAAGTAAACATTGGTCCCTTAGAGGATGAGACTGGGGAATTAATAATGAGAAATATAGAAATGGCAGAGACTCTAAACAATTAATTTGGATCAGTCTTCATGGTAGAAGACACTAAAAACATCCCAATAATAATAGATAATCAAGGGGCTATAGGGAGGGAGGAACTTAAAACAATCACTATCACTAGAGAAAAAGTACTAGGCAAACTAATGGGGCTAAAGGCCGACAAGTCCCCTGGACCTGATGGCCTGCATCCTAGGGTCTTAAAAGAAGTGGCTGCAGAGATAGTGGATGTGTTGGTTGTAATCTACCAAAATTCCCTGGGTTCTGGAGAGGTCCCAGCGGATTGGAAAACCGCAATTGTTATGCCACTATTCAAGAAAGGAGGGAGACAGAAAGCAGGAAAGTATAGGCCAGTTAGCCTAACATCTGTCATTGGGAAAATGCTGGAATCCATTATTAAGAAGGTAATAGCAGGACATTTAGAAAATCATAAGACAATCAAGCAGAGTCAACATGGTTTTATGAAAGGGAAATTGTGTTTGACAAATTTGCTAGAGTCTAGGTTCGGATAGGTCATGGCCCTGTGGGTAGCGGAGCGGGCCCAGGGGCCGTGTAGCCTGATCCTGCTCCTGTTTTCGTGTGTCTAATGCTGTTAGATTCAGGAGATGGTTCTGTGATAGTGGATTGGCGGTTAGGATCAGATCAGCCATGATCTTATTGAATGGTGGAGCAGGCTCGAGGGGCCAATTGGCCTACTCCTGCTCCTATTTCTTATGTTCTTATGTTCTTTGAGGATGTAACAGACAGGGTGGATAAAGGGGAACCAGTGGATGTAGTGTATTTGGATTTCCAGAAGGCATTCGATAAGGTGCCACATAAAAGGTTACTGCACAAGATAAGAGCGCACGGGGTTGGGGGTAATATTTTGGCATGGTTAGGGGATCGGCTAACACAGAAAACAGAGAATCTGGATAAATGGGTCATTTTCCGGTTGGCAACCAGTAACTAGTGGGGTGCCACAGGGATCAATGCTGGCCCTCAACTATTTACAATCTATATTAATGACTTGGATGAAGGGACCGAGTGTACTGTAGCCAAGTTTGCTGATGATACAAAGATAGGTGGGTTAGCAAGTTGTGAGGACGATACAAAGAGTCTGCAAAGGGATATAGATAGGTTAAGTGAGTGGGCACAAATTTGGCAGATGGAGTGTAATGTGGGAAAATGTGAGGTTATCCACTTTGGAAGGAAAAATGAAAAAGCAAATTATTATTTAAATGGAGTGAGACTATAAAATGCTGCGGTACAGAGGGACCTGGGGGTCCTAGTACATGAAACACAAACAGTTAGCATGCAGGTACAGCAAGTAATTAGGAAGGCTAATGGAATGTTGGCCTTTATTGCAAGGGGGATGGAGTATAAAAGTATGGACATTTTGATGCAACTTTACAGGGCGCTGGTGAGACCACACCTGGAGTACTGCGTACAGTTGTAGTCTCCATATTTAAGGAAGGATATACTTGCATTGGAGGCAGTTCAGAGAAGGTTCACTAGGTTGATTCCTCGGATGAAGGGGTTGACGTATGATGAAAGGTTGAGCAGGTTGGGCCTATACTCATTGGAGTTTAGAAGTATGAGAGGTGATCTTATTGAAACATATAAGATTCTGAGGGGGATTGACAAGGTGGATGCTGAGAGGATGTTTCCCCTAGTGGGGGTATCTAGAACTAGGGGCATAGTTTCAGAATAAGGGGTCACCCATTTAAGACAGAGATGAGAAGGAATTTCTTCTCTCAGAGGGTCGTGAATCTTTGGAATTCTCTACCCCAGAGAGCTGTGGAGGCGGAGTCACTGAATATATTCAAGGCGGAGATTGACAGACATTTGAACTACAAGGGAGTCAAAGGGTATGGGGAGAGAGCGGGAAAGTGGTGTTGAGGACAAGATTGGATCAGCCATGATCTTATTGAATGGCGGAGCAGGCTCGAGGGGCCGTTTGGCCTACTCCTGCTCCTGTTTCTTAAGTTCTTATGTTCTGGGCATTTTTTCTGACTTAGACAACTTAATTCTGACATCCAAGAAGTTTTTGTTGCTGCTGCGCTGTTGTTGGCTGCCTTCAAAACAGCTTTACTGCAGTCATGGGTGGTCTGGTAGGGCATCCTTTGGGGCTGGAGGAAGAAGGGGAGCAGCAAGGAAGTCAAGGGAGAGCAGGAGAAGCTGGGAGAAGAGGGAGGAGGAGGGCACTGCGCAGGAGGCCATACGCACAGTGGGTCTTCAGGGAGCACAATGTGGTAAACCACTGTTGTTAGTATTGTTGTTCACTGTTAGTACTGTTGTTCACTCTTGCATATTGTTGTACTTGTCTGTGCATGCCTCAGCTGACTCCGCCCCTGGCTCCACCCTCATGGCTGGGTATAAAGGTCGCTGCTCAGAAGCCTCCAGCCCTTTTGGATACCAGGCAACCACAAGAGGCATGCTCTGTTCTTTGGTAATAAAAGCCTGTTTATTACTTTCTCAATCTCCAGTCTTTTGTAGCAATTGATAGTGCATCAATTTTATTACCAAAGTTAAATGTTGGCTGCGGATGCTGATCAACCGATGGCGCAAAACGCTGAGCAGCAGGCGCTGCTGCGAGCCCTCAGACCAACATGCCTGGACCTAGACCCCCAAGAAGCGGGTTCGTCGACTAAATTCGCACAATGGCTGCGTTGCTTTGAGGCGTATCTGGAAGCCTCGACCGTGACTCTTGATGAAAATAAACTGAAAATCCTGGCCTCGAAGGTGAGCCACCAAGTCTATACTTTAATCCAAGATGCGACGACCTACGCGGCGGCTATCGACCTACTGAAAGGGCAGTATGCACGCCCGGTTAACACGGTCTATGCCAGGCACCTTTTAAGATCTCGCAGACAGCAGCCCGGGGAATCGGTGGAAGCCTTCCTACGGGCACTGCGGGTACTCGGACGCGGCTGCGACTGCAAGGAAGTATCGGCCGCGGCACATGCGGAGGGATTGATACGAGACGCTTTCGTTGCGGGTCTAAGGTCCGACTACTCCCGGCAGAGGCTGCTGGAGAAGGGTGAAATAGACCTGACAAAGGCAGTGTCCCTCGCGCTCTCGCTCGACGCGGCCCACAGAAATATGGACGCTTTCTCCCCTCATCGCCCCGCGCCGTGGACGCCGCAATCTTGGGCCATGGGACCGCCACCTCCGACTGCTGCAGCAATGTCCAAGGCACAAAAATGCTATTTTTGTGGCCAAGCTAAACACCCTAGAGCACGCTGCCCCGCGAAGAATGCTACCTGCTCCGGCTGCGGGAAGAAAGGTCACTACGTTAGCGCCTGCAAAGGGAAGACCGCTAACGCCAGCAGCGCTGCGTGCGAACCGTGGGCGCAGCCATCTTGTCCGCCATCTTGGGCTCCCCCAGCCGCGTGGGGATCGGGACCGTGGGCGCCGCCATTTTGTCCGCCATCTTGGACGCCTCCGACTTCAACCACGGGGGAGCCGGACTCAACCACCGCCTCATCTGACGACCACATCGACTCGCTCGACCATACGCTGGCCTCCGTGACGCTGGACCAATCTCTCCCTCATCAACTGTCCAGGTCCATGATGGATATTACGGTAAACGGCCGCGCCACTACCTGCCTTTTTGACAGCGGGAGCACGGAGAGCTTTATCCACCCCGACACGGTGCGCAGTTACTCTCTCCCGGTCCTGCCGACGCGCCATCGGATCTCTTTGGCTTCCAAAGCCCAGTCAGCGGACGTCGGTGGCTACTGTGTAGTGACCCTTTCAGTAAGGGGCACAGAATACAAAAATTTTAAACTTCTGGTCCTGCCCCATCTCTGCGCTGCCGTTCTACTGGGGTTGGATTTTCAGTGCCACCTTAAGAGTGTCACATTAGCGTATGACGGACCCCTCCCCCCACTCACAGTCTGCAGCCAGCAGCTTTTAAATCGCCCGCCGTGCACCATTTGCAGCCTCTCCACCCTTAAAGTTCCCCCCCCCTCCTTGTTCGCTAACCTCACCCGCGACTGTAAGCCCATCGCTACCAAAAGCAGGCGTTACAGTGTTGGGGATAGGAGCTTCATTAAATCCGAGGTAGCGAGACTCCTGAAGGAAGGGATTATTGAAAGTAGCACCAGCCCATGGCGAGCACAAGTGGTGGTAGTGAAGACTGGCGAAAAACAGCGCCTAGTTATTGACTACAGCCAGACGATCAATCGCTACACCCAACTAGATGCATACCCACTCCCCCGCATATCTGACATGGTCAATCAGATAGCACAATACCGGGTGTTCTCGACGATTGATCTGAAGTCGGCATACCACCAGCTCCCCATCAGGGCTGAGGACCGCCAGTACACAGCTTTTGAAGCTGACGGTCGGCTCTATCACTTTCTCAGAGTTCCCTTCGGCGTCACCAACGGAGTTTCTGTCTTCCAACGGGAGATGGACCGGATGGTTGACCAGAACGCGCTCCAGGCCACTTTCCCATATCTAGACAACGTCACCATCTGCGGCCACGACCAGCAGGACCACGACGTTAATCTAGAGAAATTCCTCCGGACGGCCCAGCGGCTGAATCTCACATACAACAAAGACAAATGTATGTTTCGTACTACGCGCCTCGCTATTCTTGGCTGCGTAGTGGAGAACGGAGTCATCGGCCCAGACCCCGATAGAATGCGCCCCCTTATGGAGCTCCCCCTCCCCCACTGCCAGAAAGCACTGAAGAGATGCCTGGGGTTTTTCTCTTACTATGCTCAGTGGGTGCCCAACTATGCGGATAAAGCCCGACCCCTCATCAAGTCCGCCTCCTTCCCCCTGACAGCAGAGGCCTGTGCAGCCTTCACTCTCATAAAAGGAGACATTGCGAAGGCCACAATGCACGCTGTGGATGAGTCCCTTCCTTTTCAAGTGGAGAGCGACGCATCCGACTTTGCCCTAGCTGCAACCCTTAACCAGGCGGGGAGACCCATGGCCTTTTTCTCAAGGACCCTCCAGGGCCCCGAGATTCGACACTCCTCTGTCGAAAAGGAGGCCCAGGCCATTGTGGAAGCCGTGCGACATTGGCGGCATTACCTGGCCGGAAAACGATTTACCCTGCTCACTGACCAGCGTTCAGTGGCTTTTATGTTTCATAATAAGCAGCGGGGCAAAATCAAGAATGACAAGATCTTAAGGTGGAGAATCGAACTCTCCACCTACAATTACGATATCTTGTACCGGCCCGGGAAACTCAATGAGCCCCCAGATGCCCTATCACGTGGTACGTGCGCCAACGCGCAGGTTGATAGGCTACAGACCCTCCACAATGACCTCTGCCACCCGGGGGTCACCAGGTTCTTCCATTTTATCAAATCCCGTAACCTGCCCTACTCCATCGAGGAGGTCAGGACCATGACCAGGAACTGCCAGATCTGTGCCGAGTGCAAGCCGCATTTTTATAGGCCAGACAGAGCGAGCCTGATCAAAGCCACGCGCCCCTTCGAGCGGCTGAGCATCGATTTTAAAGGGCCCCTCCCCTCCTCTGACCGCAATGTGTACTTCCTCAATATAATTGATGAGTACTCCCGTTTCCCGTTTGCCATCCCTTGCTCGGACATGACCAGTACCACGGTCATTAAATGTCTGAATGACCTCTTCGCCTTGTTCGGTTTCCCTAGCTATATCCATAGCGACAGGGGCTCATCTTTTATGAGCGACGAACTTCGGCAGTACCTGCTCGCGAGAGGCATTGCTACAAGCAGGACCACCAGCTACAACCCCCGGGGTAACGGCCAGGTGGAAAGGGAGAATGCGACAGTCTGGAAGGCAGTCCTTTTAAACTTAAAATCTAAGGGCCTTCCGACCTCCCGCTGGCAGGAGGTCCTCCCTGCGGCGCTCCATTCCATTCGGTCGCTGCTCTGTACACCCACCAATGCCACTCCTCACGAGAGAATGTTCTCCTTCCCCAGGAAGTCCACGTCGGGGATTTCGCTACCAACATGGCTGACTTCTCCAGGTCCCGTTCTACTGCGGAAGCACGTGAGGACCCATAAGGCGGACCCCCTGGTCGAGAGGGTGAGCCTCCTCCACGCCAACCCGCAGTATGCTTACGTGGTGTACCCGGACGGGCGGGAGGACACAGTCTCCATTCGAGACCTCGCACCTGCAGGTGCTCCTGAAACACCCTCTTCGCCACCCACCGCTACTCCTGCCTACCCCCAGGACACAGTCCCCGCACGAGACCTCGCACCTTCGGGTGCCTCTGAGAGACCACCATTGCTACCTCCCATTACCCATGCTCTGACCCCTGTAGACGGCATGCAGCAGCCCCAGGGTCCGCCACCTGCTACACCTCCTCTGAACGAGACACCGGGTTCACCATTGGATGCTGCACCATCACCGCCGCTGCTGCGACGCTCAGGACGGCTTACAAGGCCTCCTGATAGACTTCAGTACACGAATTTTTAGTGCACTTCACCCCGCCGGACTCAATTCTAAACAAGGGGTGAATGTGGTAAACCACTGTTGTTAGTATTGTTGTTCACTGTTAGTACTGTTGTTCACTCTTGCATATTGTTGTACTTGTCTGTGCATGCCTCAGCTGACTCCGCCCCTGGCTCCACCCTCATGGCTGGGTATAAAGGTCGCTGCTCAGAAGCCTCCAGCCCTTTTGGATACCAGGCAACCACAAGAGGCATGCTCTGTTCTTTGGTAATAAAAGCCTGTTTATTACTTTCTCAATCTCCAGTCTTTTGTAGCAATTGATAGTGCATCACACTTCTCCCACCTTAACTTCACTAAGGAACAATGTGTCAGGCACCTTCAAGGAGAGTATCACCAAGCTACGTCACCTGCTGCAGACACAACTCGAGCCTTGAATCAGAGCATTCAAGGGACTGCCTGTGGCTGTCAAAATCACCATGGTCCTTAACCTTTATGTCACGGGCTCCTTCCAGGTTGCAGCTGGTGACATGAGCGGCATCTCACAGTTTGCATTCCACTGCTGTATCAGGGAGGTCACCGAGGCTCTCTATGTACAAGAGCAACAGCTACATCTCTTTCCCCGTGGACAGAACGAAGCAGGATGAGACAACACTAGACTTCGATAGCATTACAAGCTTCCCCAGGGTGCAACATGCCATAGACTGCACCTGCATTGCTTTGCATGCGCCCCATAACCAGACTGGCGTCTGCCATTAATCAAAAGTGATTTTACTCCCTTAATGTACAGTTGGTTTGTGACAACAGGCAGCATATCATGCACGTCTGTGCCCAATTTCCTGGCAGCAGTTATGATTGACTTATTCTGCACCAGTCCTCTGTACTGCCTTTGCATCAGGTTACAGGCTGGCCACTGGGCTACAAAGTATATCCCCTTCAGACTTGACTCATCACTCCTGTCAGGAACCCGGGCACAGCTGCAGAGCTGGCTTACGAAGAGAGCTATGCTGCCACCAGAAATGCCACTAAGCAGATAATCGGAGTGCTTGTGCAACACTTCCGCTGCCTTTAGCATTTGGGAGGAGCTTTGCAGTATAGCCCTGAGTAGGTATTCAAATTTGTGGTAGCCTGCTGCATGCTCCATAACTTTGTCATAATAAGGGACCAGCCCTTACCACCAGCAAGAGGGGTAGCATGAAGAGGAGGAAGAGCAGGAGCATCATTGACCACCAGTGACCCTAGCTGCCAAGCCCTCTTTGGCCGCAATCGAATTTCTAAGCCAATGACTTATAAACTACAAATGTATCATGGAAAATTTACTACCGTGTCTCATCCCGAAAATCCATTGTTTATGCTTGCACGGAAATGATGCTGTGCTATACATTGGATAATAGTGGCTTTTCAGAAATAAAAGCAGAAGCTGCTGGAAGTACACAGCTGGTCAGTCAGCATCTGTACCGAGGTTATAACAAGTTATGATGTTCGGTTGTGTACCCTTCATCAGATGAATCTTTATGGCATATGTGTGCAAGAAGCAGCATTGACATTTACAATTCACTAAAGGACACTTTGCTATTTTGACGACAAATGATTTGTTGCAGTAAGACATCCTGCAAAAGGTAAAGTTAATTTTTACTGTATTTTTAAATGTTAGTGTTAAGTCTGTGTGTTATATTGAGAATTAATACACAGACCACAAGAGTAAAATTTAACAGGTCTTTACTGGTCGAAGGTCAGGGCGGAACTGCCCAATAAATCATTACACAGCACTTATATACCGGTGTGGTCACCACCGGTATTACAGTATACAGCAGCCAAGATAAAGTAGTGCAACCCTTAAAATAGTTCTCTTAAAGGTGGAACGGTTACATACACTACAATCCTCCCTTTTTAGCTTAACAGTATATATTCCCCATTAAACATAACATCATAACATATATATACAACTTCATGTAAAAACAGTTTACAGATTCAGTCTCTCTGGAGGCTTCCTGACTCGGTCCGGATAACGCCTCGGTGGTGTAGTAGTTTTCGGTGGTGTAGTAGGTTCTTTTGGCAAGGTCAATTCGGCTTGAATGCCAGTGTCGGGTTCATCTGATTCCAGTATTACCGGATCGGAGGCAGATACTATGGGTATCTCTGCTTCATCATTAGGTGTATAGAGTTGTGGAGTAGGTTGGCCCTTTTCGGATGACTCTATGATCTGGTCAACATGACGCTTTATTATGCTTTCACCAATGTCCACGGTATACATCAGCGGTCCTAGTCGTGTACAAATAGTTCCCGGCTGCCATTTCTCGGTACGGTAGTCCCGGGCCAAAACTTGTTGACCTATCTGGAAGGTTCTAGTTGGCCTTTCATTCATGCCTTGAAATTGCCGGTTCTCTACGTCCCTTCTGATGTTTGGCTTGATCAAATCCAGCCGGCATCTTAGTCTTCTATTGAAAAACATCATAGCGGGAGTTTGGTTTGTGACCGCATGTGTTGCATTCCTGTACGCCAACAAGAAGTTATCTACCTTATGTTGTAGATTTATGTCTTCATTACCCATGGCCTTTATGGCCTTCTTGAAGGTCTGGACAAACCTTTCAGCTAATCCATTGGTGGCGGGATGGTATGGGGCGGACGTGTAGTGTTTAACCCCATTGTTTTTTAAGAACTTCCTGAATTCTTCGGACACAAATTGCGGTCCATTATCAGAACAGATCTGTTCCGGCAGCCCATTCCTGGCAAATATGGTCCTTAATACTGTGATGGTTTTTTCCGTGGTGGTGGAGGACATCTTTATTATCTCCGGCCACTTGGAGTGTGCATCCACTGCGATTAAGAACATTGAGTCCATAAATGGACCAGCAAAGTCGATATGTACCCTTTGCCATGGAGATGAGGGCCACTCCCATGGATGTAGAGGAGCTTGTGGTGGGGCGTTTTGAACCTTCTGCCATCCTAGACAGCTCTTGGTCATTTCTTCGATGTCTCCATCGATACCTGGCCACCACACAAACGCTCTGGCTAGGTTCTTCATTTTCACTCCACCCAGATGCCCCTCGTGAAGCTCCTTTAGCACTTTATGCTGGAGTTTGGGTGGAATCACCACTCTGGATCCACACATCAAAGTTCCTCGGCACACTGACAGCTGTACTCTTCTTTGCGAAAATGCTGGCAACAGTGGTTCGCCATGTGCTGGCCATCCCTTCACCGTTAAATCGTAGACTCGTGAGAGAGTCGGGTCATTTCTTGTTTCCTTTTCGATCGTAGAATTTGTTACTGGTAGGCATTCCACTATTGTTGAGTGGAACATCTCCACTGGGTCCACTGTAGGCGCCTCTTCTACCATTGGCAACAGTAGGCGCGATAAACCGTCAGCATTCCCATGCTGTTTTGATCCTTTGTATTCTATGTCATATTGGTGTGCCCCTAGGAAAAGGGACCACCTCTGTAGCCTTTGCGCTGTCATAATGGAAACGCCCTTTTTAGGGTTAAATATGGATACCAACGGCTGGTGGTCTGTCAGCAGTGTAAACTTCTTGCCCTGCAGGTAATGATTGAATTTCTTTACTCCCCACACAAGGCTGAGAGCCTCCCTATCTATCTGAGCATAGTTGCGCTCAGCGGAGGTCAATGATCTGGATGCAAATGCGACTGGCCTTTCCGAGTCATTTGGCAACTTGTGTGAGAGTACTGCTCCAATACCATAAGGGGAAGCATCACAAGCTAGACGAATAGGTAGCGTTGGGTTGAAGTGAGCCAACACTTCCTCTGAGGTGATCAATGCCTTGCTTTTGCGAAAGGCCTTCTTACAGTCCTCGCTCCACTTCCATGGTACTTCTTTCTGCAACAGAGCATTCAGCAGGTGCAGCACCGTGGATAGATTTGGCAGAAACTTATGGTAATAGTTAATCAACCCTAGGAACGACCTCAACTGGGATACATTTTCCGGAGCGGGAGCCTTCACAACAGCTTCGATCTTGTCAGGTGACTTGTGCAGCCCCTCCTGGTCAATGACATGACCACAGTACGAGATCCGTTTCTGAAAGAACTCGCATTTCTGGCGATTAACTCGAAGGCCATAATCCTTCAACCTGGTGAGCACCAGTTTCAAATTTGCGAGGTGTTCCTCCTCGTCCTCTCCTGTAATCAGGATATCGTCCAAGTAACACTGAGTGCTTGGAATCCCCTGTAAGACCTGCTCCATGGCCCTCTGCCAAATTGCTGGAGCCGAAGCCACTCCAAAAACCAGTCTATTATATCGATACAAGCCTCTGTGCGTGTTGATTGTGAGATACTGGCGCGACTCTTCCTCAACTTCCATCTGTAAGTACGCTTGCGCCAGGTCTATCTTGGTGAAGTGTTTCCCGCCAGACAATGAAGCAAATATATCCTCAATCCGCGGAAGCGGATATTGCATCGTGTGAAGCACCGGATTAACTGTGATCTTGAAGTCTCCACAGATGCGGACCTTCCCCGGTTCCCCTGGCTTGTTACCCGATGAACGCTTCATGACGGGAACAATGGGCGTGGCCCACTCACTCCAGTCCACCTTAGACAGTACTCCTGAATGTTCAAGCCCTTCCAGTTCAGCTTCCACAGCAGGTCGTATCGCATAAGGTACCGGTCTGGCTTTGAAAAATTTTGGGTTTGCATGTTCTGCAATCTTGATTTTTGCCTTAATTCCTCTCAGTGTTCCCAGTCCCTGTTGGAACACCTCTTTAGCCTCATCCAATATTCTGGACAATCGTTCAGGTTTGACATCTTTCTTTCCGGAATCTACCGTTATTGCGTTTAGGGAGTGCCAGTCCATATTTATTTTCCTGATCCACTCCCGTCCCAGAAGTGGTGGGCCTCCCTCAGGTAGTACATATAAGTCCATTCCTTGGTGTTCTTTGCCCTTGTGTATCACCTTGACTTTTATCTTTCCGATGGGGTATACTTTTTGCCCCGTGTATGTCTGCAATACTATCTCCGTATCCCGTAGGGGAATATGTTTGAATAGCTTTTTGTAATCTTGCTTATTCATGACCGTCAACGCCGATCCGGTGTCCAATTCCATCTTCACTTGGACTTCTGCAATCTGCAGTGTGACCCAGATAGTTTGTCGGTCAGCTTCCTTACTCACATTGTGAATTCTCAGACTACCCAGTTCCTTGCTGTTGGAGTCTGAATCCGAATTCTGTTCATCCGAACTCTTCTCAGCCACCTTATGTACCTTTCTGCACTTTTTCTGCAGTGACTTTTTGTTGCTGGTCTTCTTTCCTGACCGGCATACTTTAGCTATGTGACCAAGCTTGCCACATTTTCTACATTCCTGGTTTTTAAACCAGCATTGGTTCTGGTCGTGTGTCGTCTTACCACAACGATAACATTTCGTTGTACCCAAAGCCATTTGATCTACGCTGAGTACCGTTGCCTTCAGCTGCATTTCCGCAGTGCCTCTCGCTGCGGCTTCGTGCGATGCTGCAATAGTGACAGCCTTATCAAGTGTAAGATCATTCTCTTCAAGCAGCCGCTTTTGTGTTCCTTCTTTCGACAATCCGCACACGAATTTGTCTCTCAGTGCCTCTGTCAGACTTTCCCCAAACTGACAGTATTTCGCTAGCTTACGCAGTTCAATTAAGTACTCCGCGTTGCTTTCCTCTTTCAGTTGCGTTCTCGCATAAAATTTAAATCGTTCCGCTAACATCAGCGGTGTGGGGTTCAAATGATCCTTCAGGACAGCAACAATATTAGCGAAAGTCTGATCCGCCGGTTTAGCTGGTGATAGAAGATGCTTCAATAGCCCGTATGTCTTTGCACCCATTGAGTTTAGTAAGGTTAGTGCTTTATCTTCATTTGATATTTTATTTGCCTTACAATATATCTCTATGCGTTCTACATACGTGGCCCAATCTTCAACATCGGGATCGAAATCGTTGATGTTACCACGCTTAGGCATCCTCGCAATCTTCTTGAGAAAACACAAAGAAATTTTTCTTTAACTTTTTTTTTAAATGGCGGTTTCCCGCGCTTGTCTTCTTCCCCGCCTACTTTCAAAATGGCGGTTTCCCGCGCTTGTCTTCTTCCCCGCCTCTGAAAATGGCGGCTTCCCGCGTTTGCCTTTCTCCCCTGCTGGCTGTCTCTTGTCTCCCTCGCTCGGTCTCCCTCGCTCGGTCTCGTTCTCCCTCGCTCGCTCGGTCTCCCTCGCTCGGTCTCGGGCTCTGTCTCTCCCGCTCGCTCGGGCTCTGTCTCTCCCGCTGGCTGTAGCGGCGATTGCCGTATTGCTGCGTTCGCCCTCCCCAGCGGTTCTCGAATCGTGCCTCCCAGCCCCTCTTGCAGTCCGGTCCTTTGCCCCCGGCTGCGGCTGAGTTCTCCGCAGTTTTTTTAAAAAAAAATTTATTTTCTCCCACACAAGCGGTTCTCGGTCGCTGCGCCTCACGGCCTCGGTAGCTGCCCGGCCTTTTTTTTTTACCGTCGCGGTCGAGCTTGATCTCGACGCTGTTGCGTCTCCCAGCCCGCTTGCAGCCCGATCTCTCACACCGGCTGCGCTTGCCTTCACCGCGGCTTCCGTGCCTTACGCTGCCCCAGTCTCAGCGCCTCTGGCCCCGACTACTGTCCGGCTCTTTTCCCCGGCCGTGGTCGAGTTCTCCGCCCTTATATCCTCCGTTTTTCCCTCCCCTACTTCACAGTCAACGTGGCCGACTCGCTGTTCGTCGCTGATCGGCTTACCCACCACCATGATAGAAGGAATGATCCTGCCTGTTGCTGATGGAAGGCTTCGTGTTAGAATTCTTCCGTTGCTCTGCAGACCCGAGTCTTCTCTCAGCAGAATGATGAGGGCGGATGCCTCCTCTCGACGCCCGTTAAACTGCCTTGGATAGTCTCTGCCGCAGGGTAAGATCGTACTCGTCGCCACTGTTAAGTCTGTGTGTTATATTGAGAATTAATACACAGACCACAAGAGTAAAATTTAACAGGTCTTTACTGGTCGAAGGTCAGGGCGGAACTGCCCAATAAATCATTACACAGCACTTATATACCGGTGTGGTCACCACCGGTATTACAGTATACAGCAGCCAAGATAAAGTAGTGCAACCCTTAAAATAGTTCTCTTAAAGGTGGAACGGTTACATACACTACAGTTAGTGTGGTATCTTGAGGTGGCCATAGATGGAGACAGACACCGGTTAACTCCTTAACATGGTTTAATCAACACTTGCACATAAATGCTTCTGCCATGAGGCAGCAAAAACAAAGAGTACAACCAGTACAGATCAGACTTAACTCAGGAGAGCAATTGCCACAGCACCACCTGGTGGATCAGGTTACTCATAACCTCCCAGGTTACTACACTCCTCCCCACTTAAGATTGCCGTATGCAATTCTTAAACAATAACCCTTACTAGGTATTACGTTTTAATTAACCAGTATGCTCTAACCATGGTTAACCCCTGACTAATTTAACAGGTTTGTATAAGTCTTTCTGGTTGCTTGCGAATCCTTTGTGAACGTCTTAATTCCACTTGTGGTGGATTCTCAGATTCATTCGCACTTGCGATTGGAGTAGTCTCTGATGTTGGTTTTACTCTGTCCCGCTGTGGCCTGGCAGTACCAGTGTCCACTGGCACCTTATAAGCCGTGCTGGGTCCTGGAACAGCCTCCTCTACTGCCCTTTGTTCCACCTGAGGCAGTTCCCCCTGCTGCCGGCTGAAAAGCTGATCCACATGCCGACAAATCCCTCGACCCTCCCCTAGTAACATGGAGTACGACACAGGTCCTGTAATGTCCTAGATTAGTCCTGGTATCCATTTAGGTCCATAACCGAAGTTCCGGGTGTACACAGAGTCCCCTATGGCGAAATGGCGAGCTTTAGTATGTTTGTCATGGTACGCTTTTTGGTTTGTTTGTTTTGTCTCAACCTTGCTTTTGAGATCTGGGTGTATCAGGTCTAACGTGCACCGCAACTTTCTCCCCATCATCAACTCAGCCGGAGAAAGCCCCGTGGTAGCTTGGGGTGTTATACGATAACTAAACAAGGCTCTATTGAGCTTGGTCTCCAGGGTGTCACGTGAGCTCTTCCTCATGAGCTCCTTAAAAGTCTGCATGGCTCGCTCGGCTAACCCATTTGAGGCTGGGTGATATGGAGCCGAGGTGACATGTGTGATTCCATTCCTTACCATGAATTCTTTGCTCCCTTCACTAACAAAACACTGCATTGTCGGATACAATCATTTCTGGAATACCATGCGTGCTGAAGCTGTTCCTGAGACATTTCAGTGTGGCATCAGTCGTTGCAGAGCTCACTGGATAAAAGTCGATCCACTTTGAGTGAGCGTCAACCAGCACCAAAAACATTTTGCCCATAAAAGGTCCCGCATAGTCTATGTGAATTCTCCTCCAGGGTTTGCTGGGCCACTCCCAGGGATGGAGTGGTGCCCCGGCAGGTGCTTTCCCCTGTTCCTGATATATAGTGCATGACTTTACCTTTGACTCAATTTCAGCATCCAAGTTAGGCCACCACAGGTAGCTCCTAGCCAGTCCTTTCATTCTAGTCATTCCTGGGTGCGATTGATGCAACTGTTCCATCAAAGTAGAGCGTCCCCGCTCTGGGACTATGATGCGTGCTCCCCATAGCACACATCCATCTTGGACACTGAGCTCGTGCTGTCTCTGTCTGTACGGCGCGAACTCCGGTCCCTCACGGTGATCTGGCCAGCCTTTCAACACATACTCACGGACCCTTGACAGAACGGGGTCCTTGGCTGTCCAGCGCTGGATTTGCACTGAAGTCATCAGGGGACTGATCTCCTGATCCAGCATCAGGATGCGCTCCTCAGGGGAAGTACTGCAAGGAGATTTTGAGAGGGGCAGGCGGCTGAGAGCATCCGCGTTCCCGTTTTCCTTGCCGGCTCTGTATGTGATCACATATTCATAGGCTCTTAGTATTACTGCCCATCTCATTATTCTCTGTGATGCCATTTGAGGCACCGCTTTCATCTCATTCAGTAAGCTAATAAGAGGCTTGTGGTGAGTACTGATTACAAACTTCCTCCCATATATGTACTTATGGAATTTCTTTACTCCAAATATAATGGCCAACCCCTCTTTATCAAGCTGTGAATAGTTCTTTTCCGCAGCTGTGAGCGTGCGTGAAACAAACCCGATGGGCCTTTCCGCTCCATCTGGCATGCGGTGGGCCAACACTGCCCCCACTCCATAGGGTGATGCATCGCAGGACATTATCAGCTCCTTCTTCTCGTCGTAATGCACTAACACCCTGCTGGACTGAAGTAGCTCCTTTGACTGCTGAAACGCTTTCGCTTGCTCTGGCCCTCAACGCCATGGCTCCTCCTTTCTCAGCAGTTTGTGCAGGGGTGCCAGCAGCATCGATAAGTTTGGAAGAAACCGGTTATAATAATTTAGGAGCCCTAGATAGGCTTTCAGTTCAGTCACCGAGGTGGGTGCCGGTGCATCCTGCACTGCCCGCACTTTCCCTGGTAATGGGTGGAGGCCTGTGGCATCCACCCGATGTCCCAGGAATGTAACTTCCTTCTCCATGAAACTACACTTACTCCGTTTCAGGCGTAGCCCCGCCTCTTCCAGCCGCTGTAGCACTTTGTCCTGTGTTTTTAAGTGATCCTGATCGTCACTTCCTGTTAGCAGAATATCATCTAAGTACACGGCCACCTTTGGAATGCCCTGCAGAATGCCCTCCATAGTCCGTTGGAATATTGCTGGGCTAGAACTGACACCAAATGGTAACCTGGCATATGTGAACAGCCCCTTGTGCGTGTTCACCGTGACAAACTTTTTTGATTCTTCATCTAGCAATAGCTGCTGATACGCATGACTCATGTCCAGTTTGCTGAACCTTTCTCCCCCAGCAAGCGATGTTAAAATGTCCTCCATTCTCGGAATGGGGTACTGTTCCAGTGATGATACTCTGTTCACTGTTAACTTATAGTCACCACACACCCTTACGTTACCGTCGGGCTTCAATACCGGGACTATTGGTGCCGCCCAGTCTGAAAATTTCACTGGTTCTATTACTTTGTCCTTTAGCAGGCGATCTAGTTCCGCCTCAACCTTGGTTTTCATTGCAAAAGGTACCGACCTTGGTTTAAAGAAACGAGGCGTGGCATCACTGGCTACATGAATCTTGGCTGTGGCTCCCCTTAAGGTGCCCAGTTCGTCCTTGAACACTAACTCATGCTTCATCAGCACTTCTTGCAGTGCCTCTGTACTGTCCTCCATTTTATTCATTGCCTGCCAGTCCACACTCAACTCACTGATCCACCCTCGCCCTAACAGGTTTGGCCCTGACCCTGCTACCACTACCACCGTAAGCTCTTTGGTGACTCCTTTGTGTTCCACTTGTACTTCGGCCACCCCCAAAATGTCCACCTTCTGTCCTGTGTAGGTTTTGAGACTAATGGGGCATGTTCCTAGCTCTGGTACTTTTGCTTCCCCCCATAGCTTGGCGTACTCAGTCTGCGACATTATGGTTACACTACATCCGGTGTCAATCTCAAACTTTACTTGACCTCCGTTCACTATCAAATACTGAGTGAGAGGGGGTACGTTGGGCCTTGAAGTGTCTATACTGTATATAGTGAAAACCTCCTCACTAGACTCACTAGACTCTTCCTCTTGTATGTAATTTGCCCGCTTTGTGTACTTCTCTCTCCCCCCTTTAGCATGCTTTGCCCCTTTAGCACTGCTTCTCTCACTCACTGCCCTTTTACAGACTTTCTTTAAGTGCCCTATTTTTCCACAATTGTGGCACTTTGTCTTTGCAAACCTGCAGTCCTTTGCATAATGGCTCGTCCCGCCACATCGGTAGCAATCCCCAACCCCGACTGGTGGACTTTTCGCGCCAGCTTCCATCTTGAAAACAGCTCCTCCCACTGGTTTACTCCATTTCTCCTTGCTCATACTGTTTAAGTCCTTAATGTCCTTGTTAGCCATCTCCATGGCTTGTGCTTTTTTAAGTGCCGTCTCAAACGTTAATCCTTCTTCTGACAGCAACCTTTACTGTATACTGTCGTTGTTAACTCCGCATACTAGTCTGTCCCTTAACATGACTGTGAGTGTATTTCCAAAATTACAGTCCTGTGCGAGCTTCCGAAGCTCCTCCACATACTCAGTAACGCTTTCTTCCGGCCTCCTAATCCTCGAATTGAATTTCCATCTCTGTACTATTTCACTAGGTTTCGGATTGAAATGATTCTTTAGTAGACTCACCAACTCGTCAAAAGATTTTTCTCCTGGCCGCTCCGGGCTCAGCAGATTCCTCATCCGTGTATAGGTTTGCGCTCCCACACAACTCAGTAAAATGGCCCTTTTCTTTTCAGCACTGTCCACCTCGTTTGCCATAAAGAAATGGCCCAGTATTTCACAATACTCCTCCCAAGACTGCGACTTGCTGTCAAAAGGTGCCACGGAGCCTACCGTTCCTGCCATCCTTGGAGTCCGGTCACTTCAGCCAAAAAATCAAACTCCGTTTCGACTCCCGCGGCCTAGCCTCGTGCTTTTCCGACTAGTTTGCTAACCAACCCGAGCACCTCTTCCGAATACTCCAAAACTCTTCCGTCCTTTATTCTCGTCGCCATATGTGGTATCTTGAGGTGGCCATAGATGGAGACAGACACCGGTTAACTCCTTAACATGGTTTAATCAACACTTGCACATAAAAGCTTCTGCCATGAGGCAGCAAAAACAAAGAGTACAACCAGTACAGATCAGACTTAACTCAGGAGAGCAATTGCCACAGCACCACCTGGTGGATCAGGTTACTCATAACCTCCCAGGTTACTACAGTTAGGGAGATAAATTATAAGAATAAAAAAGAGCAAAATTAGCCAATTTGAACCCTGCCGTCTTTGGAAGAGCCTGAAATTCTTTGATACAATGTTCTGATCTGCCTGCCAAAAGTTCCAAATTTTAATACTGTTGCCAAGCCTATATTAAAGACAGGTGACTTTGCAAATGTTTCTATACAACACTTCAATGACATTAAAGTCCTTATCTCAACTCTTGTTGGAAATATGGAATGTGTTTTGTTTAATGGATTCACCCTTATTCTGAGACTGTGAAACCCTGGTTCTAGACTCACCAGTGCCTCCTAGCTTTCGCGGATGAGCAGCAACAGTGAAGCTGGGCCAGTTGGAGCTCCAACACAGCTCACGTGTGCCAGATTTGTGCTGCTAAGCATAGTGGCCATGTGATTCAGCAGCACGTGCAGAGAAGAATTGTGCCAAAGTGGCTTATAGGGCAACTTCGAAGGAGTGCAGGAAATTTAAATCCCTGCTGACTTTTATCTGCAAATGTGGACAAGCTTATATATGTTGCTCTTCTGAAACCTCTCAGATGGACTTCTGTACTTGAATTTCAGTAAAAAAAAACATAAGGGCCTGAAATTCTGATGGTGCTGTTGACATCAGTAGTCGGAAAAATGCTAGAATCTATTATTAAGGACATGGTAACAGGGCACTTAGAAAATAATAAGATTGGGCAAAGTCAGCACGGATTTATGAAAGGGAAATCGTGTTTGACGAATCTGTTAAGAGTTTTTTAAGGTTGTAACTAGCAGAATAGATATGGGGGAACCAGTGGATGTGGTGTATTTGGATTTTCAGAAGGCACTCGATAAGGTGCCACACAAGAGGTTATTAAACAAAATTAGGGTTCATGGGATTGGGGGTAATATACTAGCATGGATTGAGGATTGGTTAACAGACAGAAAACAGAGAGTAGGAATAAACAGGTCATTTTTGGTTGGCAGGCTGTATCTAGTGGGGTACCGTAAGGATCAGTGCTTGTGCCTCAGCTATTCACAATCTACATCAATGATTTGGATGAGGGGACCAAATGTTATATATCTTCTCTTCTTAGGCAGTCCCTCGGAACCGAGGATGATTTGCTTCCACATTAAAAATGAGTTCGCAGGTGACTGATGAGTCCAATGCAGGACCTACAGTCTCTGTCACAGGTGGGGCAGACGGTGGTTGAAGGGGCAGGTGGGTCGGGTGCTTGGGTTGACGTGCGCTCCTTGCGCTGCCTGTGCTTGGCTTCTGCTTGCTCCCGGCGAAGAGACTCGAGGTGTTCGGCGCCTTCCCGGATGCTTCTCCTCCACTTTGTGCGGTCTTGGGCCAGGGATTCCCAGGTGCCGGTGGGGATGTTACACTTTTTCAAGGAGGCTTTGAGAGTGTCCTTGAAGTGTTTCCTCTGCCCACCTGGGGCTCTCTTGCCGTGCTGGAGCTCCGAGTAGAGCGCTTGTTTTGGGAGTCTCGTATCGGGCATGCGGACAATGTGACCCGTCCATCGGAGCTGATCGAGCGTGGTCAAAGCTTCGATGCTGGGGATGTTGGCCTGAGCAAGAACACTGACGTTGGTGCGCCTATCCTGCCAATGGATTTGCAGGATCTTGCGGAGGCAGCGTTGGTGGTACCTCTCCAATGCTTTGAGGTGCCTGCCGTACATGGTCCATGGCTCTTGAAGCATACAGCAGGGCGGGTATCACTGCTGCTCTGTAGACCATGAGCTTAGTGCCGGGTTTGAGGTCCTGGTCTTCAAACGCTCTCTTCCTCAGGTGACCGAAGGCTGCACTGGCACATTGAAGGTGGTGTTGGACTTTGTCATCAACGTCTGCCCTTGTTGACAGTAGGCACCCGAGGTATGAAAAGTGGTCCACGTTGTCCAAGGCCTTGTCGTGGATTTTGATAATCGGGGGGCAGTACTGTGTGGCGGGGGCGGGTTGGTAGAGGACCTTTGTCTTATGGATGTTTAGTGTAAGGCCCATGCTCTCGTACGCTTCGGTGAAGGTGTTGACAATGGTTTGGAGTTCGACCTCCGAGTGAGCGCAGGCGCAAGCATCATCTGCATACTGTAATTCGACAACATAGGATGGGACGACCTTGGATCTGGACTGGAGGAGACGGAGGTTGAACAGTTTCCTGTTTGCTCTGTAAATTAGCTCCACTCCAGTGGGGAGCTTACTGAGGGTGAGATGGAGCATTGCAGCAAGGAAGATCGAGAAGCGGGGAAAAAAACATTAGTGGGAGTGGTATATAGACCTCCAAACAGTAAGGCGGAGGTTGGGGATGGCATTAAAAGGGAAATTAAAGAAGCGTGCAATAAGGGCACAGCAGTCATCATGGGTGACTTTAATCTACATATAGATTGGGCCAACCAAATTAGTAACAATACTGTGGAGGAGGAATTCCTGGAGTGTTTACGGGATGGCTTCCTGGACCAATATGTTGAGGAACCAACCAGAGATCAGGCCATCTTAGACTGGGTATTATGTAACGAGAAAGGATTAATTAACAATCTTGTTGTACGAGGCCCCTTGGGTCGGAGCGATCATAATATGATCGAATTCTTCATTAAGATGGAGAATGAAGTATTTGACTCAGAGACTAGGGTCCTGAATTTAAATAAAGGAAACTACGATGGTCTGAGGAGCGAGTTGGGTAGGATTGATTGGGGAATGGCGCTCAAAGGGTTGACGGTGGATAGGCAATGGCAAACATTCAAAGACCGAATGGATGAGCTACAGAATTTGTTCATCCCAGTTTGGCATAAAAATAAAACAAAAAAGGTGACTCAGCCGTGGCTAACAAGGGAAATTAGGGATAGCATAAGATCCAAGGAGAGGACATATAAATTGGCTAGAAAAAGCAATAATCCTGAGGATTGGGAGCAGTTTAGGAGTCAACAAAGGAGGACAAAGGGATTAATTAAGAAAGGGAAAATAGAATATGAGAGTAAGCTTACAGGGAACATAAAAACTGACTATAAAAGCTTTTATAGATATGTGAAGAGAAAAAGATTGGTGAAGTGAAGCTTAGGTCCCTTACAGTCAGAATCAGGGGAATTTATAATGGGAAACAAGGAAATGGCAGACCAACTAAATACATACTTTGGTTCTGTCTTCACAAAGGAGGACACAAATAACCTCCCAGAGATGCCGGGGAACATAGGGTCTAATGAGAGGGAGGAACTGAAAGAAATCAGCATCTGTAGAGAAATGGTGTTAGGAAATTTGATGGGACTGAAGGCCGATAAATCCCCAGGGCCTGATGGTCTACATCCCAGGGTACTTAAGGAAGTGGCCCTAGAGATAGTAGATGCATTGCTGGTCATCTTCCAGAACTCGATAGACTCTGGAACAGTACCCATGGATTGGAGGGTAGCTAATGTTACCCCACTATTCAAAAAAGGTGGTAGAGAAAAAGCGGGGAATTATAGACCAGTAAGCCTGACATCGGTAGTGGGGAAAATGCTAGAGTCTATTATAAAAGATGTAATAGCAGAGCACTTGGAAAGCAGTGACAGGATTGGACAAAGTCAACATGGATTTACAAAAGGTAAATCATGCTTGACTAATCTACTGGAATTTTTTGAGGATGTAACTGGTAAAATAGATAAGGGAGAACCAGTGGATGTGGTGTATTTGGACTTTCAGAAGGCTTTCGATAAGGTCCCACAAAAGAGATTAGCGTGCAAAATTAAGGCACATGGGATTGGGGGCAAGGTATTGACTTGGATAGAGAACTGGTTGGCAGACAGAAAGCAAAGAGTTGGAATAAACGGGTCATTTTCCGAGTGGCAGGCAGTGATTAGTGGGGCACCGCAAGGATCAGTCCTAGGACCCCAGCTGTTCACAATATATATTAATGATCTGGACGAGGGAATTGGATGTAATATCTCCAAATTTGCAGATGACACAAAGCTGGGTGGGAGGGTAAGCTGTGAGGAGGATGTCGTGAAACTCCAGTACGATTTGGACAGGTTGGGTGATTGGGCAGAAACATGGCAAATGCACTATAATGTGGATAAATGTGAGGTTGTCCACTTTGGTGGCAAAAACAGGAAGGCAGATTATTATCTGAATGGCAATAGATTGGGAGAAGGGGAAGTGCAAAGAGACCTGGGTGTTATTGTGCACCAGTCGCTGAAGGTAAGCATGCAGGTGCAGCAGGCGGTTAAGAAGGCAAATGGTATATTGGCCTTCGTAGCAAGAGGGTTCGAGTACAAGAACAAGGATGTCTTGCTGCAGTTGTACAGGGCCTTGGTGAGACCACACCTTGAGTATTGTGTGCAGTTTTGGTCACCTTACCTGAGGAAGGACGTTCTTGCCTGGGATGGCAGGAATGACGTACGAGGAGAGATTGTGTCGATTGGGCTTATACTCAGTGGCGTTTAGAAGATTGAGAGGGGATCTCATCGAAACCTATAAAATTCTGTCAGGTCTGGACAGACTAGATGCAGAAAGGATGTTTCTGATGGCCGGGGAGTCCAGAACCAGGGGTCATAGTCAAAGGATAAGGGGTAAGCCATTTAGGACAGAAATTAGGAGGAATTTCATCACCCAGAGAGTGGTGAACCTGTGGAATTCTCTGCCACAGAGGGCAGTGGAGGCCAGTTCATTAAGTATATTCAAGAAAGAGTTGGATATATTTCTTGAGGCTAAAGGGATCAAGGGATATGGGGAGAAGGCAGGAACAGGGTACTGAATTTGGATGATCAGCCATGATCTCATTGAATGGCGGAGCAGGCTCGAAGGGCCGAATGGCCTACTCCTGCTCCTATCTTCTATGTTTCTATGTTTCTAAGAGCGTTGGTGCGATGACACAGCCTTGATTGACCCTGGTTCGTACGTGAATTGGGTCTATGGTGGAACCATTGGTCAGGATCACGGCTTGCATGTCATCGTGAAGCAGGCGGAGGATAGTGACAAACTTTTGAGGGCAGCCGAATTTGAGGAGGACACTCCATAATCCCTCACGGTTGACAGTGTCAAAGGCCTTTGTGAGATCAAAGTTTGCTGATGATACAAAGCTGGGTGGGAATGTAAGTTGTGAGGAGGATGCAAAGAGGCGCCAAGGGGATATAGACAAGCTAATGAGTGGGCAACATGGCAAATGGAATATAATTTGGAGAAATGTGAAGTTATCCACTTTGGTAGGAAAAATAAAAAAAGAGTATTTTTTAAATGGTGAGAGATTGGGAAAGGTTGGTGTTCAGAGGGACCTGGGTGTCCTGGTACATGAATCGCTGAAAGTTAATATGCAGGTACAGCAAGCAATTAGGAAAGCAAATGGTATGTTGGCCTTTATTACAAGAGGATTTGAGTACAAGAGTAAAGACATCTTACTGCAATTATATCGGGTGAGACCACACCTGGAGTATTGTGTGCAGATTTGGTTTCCTTACCTAAGGAAGGATATACTTGTCATAGAGGGAGTGCAACGAAGGTTCACCAGACTGATTCCTGGGATGGGGGGATTGTCCTATGAGGAGAGATTGAGTAGACTAGGCCTATATTCTCTGGAGCTCAGAAGAATGAGAGGTGATCTCATTGAAACATACAAAGTTCTTACAGGATTTGACAGGATAGATGCAGGGAGGATGTTTCCCCTGGCTGGGGAGTCTAGAACCAAGGGTCACAGTCTCAGGGGTCAGTTACTTAGGACTGAGATGAGGAGAAATTTCTTCACTCAGAGGGTGGTGAATCTTTGGAATGCTCTACCCCAGAGGGCTGTGGAGCCTCAGTCGTTGAGTATATTCAAGTCAGAGGACGATAGATCTTTTGATATTAAGGGAATCAAGGGATATGGGGATAGTGCAGGAAAGTGGAGTTGAGGTAGAAGATCAGCCATGACCTTACTGAATGGCAGAGCAGGCTCAAGGGGCCAATTGGCCTACTCCTGCTCTTATTTCTTATGTTATGTTCTTATGTTCCACCTGCCATGTTGTCCGGGAGCTGACCACAACATAAATTGCAGGGTCAGATCATTTACATAAGCTGAGGCAATGCAAGCTGCCTAACTCCAGCCTCCAACACCACAGATATGCCAGTAGAAAAACATGAAAGGGTGGGAGTTGGGTCCTAAATGGAACCTGAATCATTCCCAAATGGGAGGTAGGTTGGAAAATAGCTGGAAGAAAGGCAGAGACCTGGTGCAGCAGCAGGATGTAAAACATGCTGCTACTTAAAGAGGCACTAGCAGTACTGGAGGAAGCAGGCAATCCGGGTAACGAGGATGGTAAAAGAGAAGCAGCCAACTTCAGGGAGTTGTACTTGGATGTTCTCCCACAGTAAGAATCCCACTTCATTAATGTGCAACTGGGCTGTGATCATAGGTACAATATTATACACATAAATGCCCAGTACCCTAGTAACAGTCATGATGCCTTCATTTTCTGGCAATCTATGGTGCTATAATTATTCATAGGGACAGAAAGACTAGACAAATGGTTCCTTGGAGACCAGATATCTTCTTGTGCCCTGGTACATGATCCCTTGAGACAGCTACAATATGAGCAGAACAGTAACACAATGAGGCACCTGCAGCAATCAGGATCCTGGTGACCAGACCAACAGAATATTAAAGTGTCCAGTTGTTTTGATAACCAGGGGTGGGGTTAAACTGTTGCAATATAGCCTCCTCAAAGACTCAAATATCATAACAGCTTGTTGTCTATTGCACAAATATGCCATACAAAGAGTGTTACCGTGGAGCAGGTGGAAGAGGAGGTTCAGGTGTAACCATTGGCAGAGGACCTTGGACTTCCTAACAAACAGACCCCAGTCTGTCAAATTAGGTAACCACACCTCCCCCCCCCTGACCCGGAACACAGGGGCTGCACAAGGATGTGTGCTGAGCCCCCTCCTCTACTCCCTCTTCACCCACGACTGTGTGGCTGTTAATGGTTCCAACACCATCATCAAGTTTGCAGATGACACCACGGTAGTAGGCCAGATCACCAACAACGATGAGTCAGCCTACAGGGAGGAGGTCCAGCATCTCGTGAAGTGGTGCGCCGACAACAACCTGGCCCTTAACACCAAGAAAACAAAGGACATAATCGTGGACTTCAGGAAGTCCAAAGGCGGAAGTCACACCCCCATCCACATCAATGGGGCGGAGGTGGAAAGGGTGGCCAGCTTTAAGTTCCTCGGAGTCCACATCACGGAAGACCTCTCCTGGTCCCTCAACACCTCCTCTCTGGTGAAGAAGGCCCAGCAGCGCCTATATTTCTTGAGGAGGCTGAAGGGATGTAATCTGTCACCCCCGATCCTCTCTAACTTCTACCGCTGCACTATAGAGAGCATCCTGACAAACTGTATCACGGTATGGTACGGCAGCTGTAGCTCCCATGACCGGAAAGCCCTGCAGCGGGTAGTCAAAACTGCCCAACGCATTACCAGCACCCAGCTACCGACCATAGAACATATATATCAGAAACGCTGCCTACGGAGGGCACGGTCCATCATCAAAGACCCTACCCACCCCAGCCACAGTCTGTTCGCCCTCCTACCATCTGGAAGACGCTACAGATGCATTCGCACCCGTACAACCAGATTTAGGAACAGCTTCTTTCCCAGGGCTGTCATCCTACTGAACTCCACAAATAAACACTAAAGCCTGCACATCTGCCGATGCACTTTATTATGGTCATATTTATGCTAATATATATGTACAAATGTATGTTGAAATGTTTAAGTGTCCCAATCCAAATTGTACACTCTCGGGAGCCGCAAGCCTACATTTCGTTGTACTGCACTTGTGCACTAACAATGACAATAAAAGTTGATTTGATTTGATTTGATTTGAGGAGGACACTGAGATCTGGTCTGCAGACATGCCTGCTTAATCCAAGTTGCAAAAATGACGGGGATAATTTTGACTTTGTCTGATAATGGCCCATATTTTGCGGCCCCTACGGGTGTGTACGCGCCTGTAAGGGCCACACAAGTTCCGGGTTTTCCATAGCCATCCCCGGGAAAAGGGTATTCACGGGCGGATGCCCAACTTCTGCCCAGCGAATGCCAGTGAAATTCTTACACCTGGTAAAAGCAGGCCTTACGCGTAAGAGTTTAAATGACCATAAAAATAATGTTTTTTTCAATCATTTGAACATTAAAAAACCTGTACAATAAGGTAAGATTATTTTTAGCCCCTTTAAAACATTTACATATATTTTTCAAAAAATTAAATTTTTGTTTTAAGTATTTAAATGGCATTTTAATTAATTTTAAATGTGTAATTTTTTTTATTTATTTGATGTATACATGTATTTTTTACATGTATTGTATACATGCTTATGGGGTTTCCATACATACAGAATCCCCATAAGTATGAATGGGGATCCCCTTCTTTTATTGGTTGGGCCGGCCCACGAGATCCCAGGGGCGCTTGCGAACTACATGCACCCCTGAGATACGTGGGCCTTTACCTGCGGGTACCCGGAGAGGCCCAGGACCGCGAGTCGCTGTGGATCCCGAAGCCCCAGGTAGGCACGGATCTTCTTTGCGAATCTGAGGCGCTTCCCCGCAGGAAGCCTCCGACCGCAAATTCTGGGCCATTGAATAGGCAGTCCGTTTTACATCTCTCTCGATTTTTATTTTCTTTAAGGTTTATGTTGCTACAGTGTAGTGTATGCTTGCACATCAGTGAAGAATGAGTGAGTGGGTGGGGAAGAAAGGATAATAAGCAATGGAATGTTCTAGCCCTGAGCTTGGATAGACCTCCAATTGCTCCCACTTCCCTTCTCATTGACCCAGAAATTTGGGTCGGGGGCTTCCCGCGGGTGTAAGCCACCGACCTGAACTTAACTTGCGCGTCGGCAGTTGAGCTGTAGGGCCCCGTGGAATTCCGCTCCGGGGCCTGGCCCAGCTGCCGGCGCGCTGTGCTTGCGTGTCCCAGAGGTGTAGTTAGTGTGATGTGTCCCCTGGGATCACGTGAGCCATGGGAAAAACCCATTCATAAGATTGACAGGTAGACCTGTCAAAACTTATAAATACTACGGGCCCAAAATAGCAGTAAACCTTCAAATACATTTTTTTTTTAAATAAACTATAAATTACATTAAATAACTATTTTAAACAATAATTTAAATTTTTGAAAAAAATAATTTTATATTATAACGGGGCTAAAAATAAACTTACCTTGCTTTAAAGTATTTAAAAATAATAAACCTGTGGAAAAAATGTTTTAATTTTAATTAATTGACCACTTACCTTGCAAAAAGCAGGCCTTACGCCTGCTTTATAAATGTGTAAATCTTGCAGGCTTACCCTCCTGGGAAAACCTGGGAAAAAAAACTAAGTTCAAAGCGCATGCGCAGCCTCCCCTGCGCGCGCGTTCGACCTCTGAACCTCTTCGTTCAGAGGATCAGAAGTGCCAGTTTCCCGCGCATGCGCAGTGCATGCAGGAAACCGGCAATTCCATTTGGCCTACGGGTGAGTACCCCGTGCATACTCACCCGGGGAGAGACGAATTTCTGGGCCATTATGTCTTCCTATCCAAAAATTAAAGGCCACTCTTCTCAAAATGAGTCAATGTTCAATAGTTAGGAGGCCTTCCTCCAATCCACTTTCACTCCTGACTGTTAATTTCAACCTTTTCCTTTAAACAGAAACAAAATGTACAGCTGTTGGAAGAGCAGAGACAGTGTCACCCAAATTTGAAGCCTACGTGCCACACTGAGTCCATGGACATGCATCATGCAAGTGGCTTGTGTTTTTAGGTGGTCCTAACATATAAAATGTATGCGTGACATTAGAAGCACATTTCTGTGCAGCAAATTGGGCCCAACAACAGCATATATCCGCTACCTGAAAGGTTGCCTAAGTGCTTTGCATACTGCCTCATTGAAGCAGCACCAAGGTGAGAGTGAACTCTTGCTGCCATTCACTGTAAGGCCATATATTAAAAGCAGGCAAAGTGTTGGTACTTGTACCTTGGCAATCTGCACAGGCAGCTTATATATTAATTATTAAAATGAGCTGACCTTGAAAAATCACACAATGTCAGCTCTCTATGCTATTTGCACACTGTGTGCTGTGCCCTGCCAGCCTTGCAACAAGACTGCATAATCAGCCCTTATTTGTAATTTAATCTGTCTATTTTCTGCAAGGTTCTGATAGATTCCTTGCAAGTAATGCATTATCAGCATATTCCACAGAAGGATCTCCATGAAATGTGCTGTTATGAACCTACAATTTAGATTGCTCAAAATGGTTTCATATAAATATGGCAGTGTTCACAACTTCACATTTCAAATCTGTATTTCCCCTTCCAAGAAATTTTGCTAAAATCATAACTAAACATTGATAAAGAGATTATTAACTCAAATTATATTTAATTACCCTCAGCCCAAAAGTCTGGCAAATATACTAAAACTGCCATTTTTTTATAGTCTGGAACAAACCCTCAGCCAATATGATCACTCAAGAAATATGGGGGGAGAAATTAGGTACATTAGCGTCTCCATTAGCACCTCTGGGGGGGGGGGGGCGGGGGCTACTGGCTTTGCGACCGGGCGCGGTGATAGTACCGATGTCCGTGAAATTGACGTGGAGGTTTGCGGTGGCGGTAACCAGTAGCGCCACGATCTCCTGCGTCCGGAGATCGTGACGTCATTGCCATGCGCATCACCCCAGTTGCGCCCTGGACCTGAACTTCGGTTCCACCCCCTGCAGCATCGCCGGGCAACAACACCGACAGCTGCAGGAGGCCGGGAGCTTTGGAGGCGTAGATAAAAGGAGATGTTGGCGCGGGTAGGAGAAAAATTGTTACAACATTGTAAGTGATTTTTTTCGATTGCTCCTGGGCCGCGATCAATCAGCCTGGCACGCTGCTGGAATGCATGGGGCTGATCGGGCTGGCTCATGGCTGCTGTCGGGGACCAGCTAACTGGTCGCAATGCAGAGCCTGCAGGGATAGCCCTTCCCTGTAAGGGAGGGAAGGAGCCTCAAATGGCGGCAGCGCTGCTCGGGACATTGTGCAGTGCCGCACCACTACCACCCCCGCCTGCATCCTTTAGCGCTCCAGGAAGGAAGTGGCGGCTTGATTTAGTGCTCCACTTCCTTCCTGGAGTGCAAACACCGAATTTTGAAAAAAGTGGGAATCATTAGTGCCTGGCGCTATGTTTCACAGATTTCAAAAGTTAGTGCCCCAAATGAGGCGATACTGAATTTCTCCCCCATGGGCTTTGTGGTTGGCAGATATGAAAATCAAACGTCGTTCTGAAACTCGTGAGCAATTATGGGAAGTTTAAATCCTTGTTAATGTTTACCTGAAATGCAGGCATGCAGACACCAATTGTAAAATACAAACTTTCAGCATAAAACTTGGATTATTGGCATGTATGCCTCCAGTACTTGATCAAAGTGGTCATTTTTCATACGTGAACGTAAACTATTTTCAGGCTATTGGCAGCAGGCGGCATTACACCTGCGGCAAATCCTGTTCTCATCTAACGTCTACACGTGTAGACTTCCAGCAGAGATTGCTGGATAGCAATCAGGATTGCCTCTTTCCTCGCTGAGAGTCACAGATCTGCATTGATTTAAGATAATTCAATTTGCCACCTCACTATTTTTCTAGAAGCATTGCTATTTGTCTGCAGTTTCAAGAGATGAGACAAAACCTGATAAGCTCTTGCCAGATATCACAGTCCCCTGTGTGGTCTGTGATGTATTGTTGATTTAGTGACACTGCAATAAAGTAACACCGGAATCTGCCACCTGATTCCAATTTGCTGTCTCCTGAGGGGGGATATAAGTATATGGAGCTCGTGCAGGACGAAACATTACAGCTGACCAACGGTTATGGCACTTTGAGTGAAAATCTCCCACAATCCTACCTTTTCAGCACTAACGATCATAAATTAAATGTTTGAAAAAGTTTACATTTTTTAGATTAAAATGAAATTGTTAAAAGTTATGATTTTTTTTAAATGCGAAAAAAACATAGCTATTTTGCTATAATGATTTCACTGCATACTGTAATAAGATGTAAGAAAGCATTACTAGATTAATTTGCAGAAGACCTATTCTTCTGAAGGTTTCTTTAATAGAATGCATTAGTATGTGTTCAGTGAGTGCAAAGTCCAGTTTGTGTGCAACAAACTGCTGCATTTTATTTTCACTGCTGTTCACCAGGTTTAGATCACTCGGCAATAAATTTAGATTATTGAGCTGCCCACTGAATGCTTCTTTTGTCATCTTACAGCTCAAACTCAGCACAAAGCTAAAAGAAAAGTTTTAAAGCTAATTTTAAAAATCATACCGCCCTCTTCTGGACTTATGGGATTAAAATAAACACAGTAAAAAGTTTGTTATACATGCAGGATCCTGGAAATACATTCCTCGCCTACACTATGTTATTATGTGCTTCTTATTTAAGGGTTTCCTAATATCAGTTAAGCCTCTTTCTGATCTTCTCTACATGTATAGTGTTAATTTTCTGGATCATAACATGTACAACTGTCTGCAGGATGGCACGGCTGCTACATTTCTGCATTAGTGAGCCGAAAGATTTTTTAAACCTAGATGTAAGGCCTTTCAGTATATGTGCGTGACTAAGAATGGAATGTGGTTATCCTTATCCCATATTACAAATTCTAGATTCAATCTCAAGACCATGCTTCTTTAATGTTTAAATGCAAACCAGGTGTGCTATGATTTATGTGCATAGAAACACTCAACAATTTTTTGCATCGTGTGCTTGTGTGAAAAAAGCATTTTTTTTCCAAATCCGTGAGCTATGTAATCCCCTTCCAAATTGAGAAGAAAAACTAAAGAATAATGTAACAATTTCTTAAGCAGTTATGACTTAAGACTGCTTTTTGTAGTCTGTATGACTCATTCATTAGCTCTACAGAACTAATAGGTTTAAGTTTTTATTTAATAGATTTTTCACCTAATTCAAACTGTTATTAATATGCTGAGGATAATGAATAATTCTTTGTGAATGACAAGACTAATCCATTCGAAGGGCCCAGATAAAATCAAACCATAAGAGGCAATCTTGAGTGGCTTATGAAGCAGAGATTGGATCATTGTCTAAAGTTCAAAATAATGCATATGTGGTCAACTTTCTTTCTATTTTTTATTGTTGAGGTATTGCCAATGATGTTGCCATTTGAAGATGTTCAATACTATGAAATAAATACTAAGCCAATTTCCCAAGGGAAAAGCAGTTATGCAATATTAATGCAGTGCTGCACAGCAATAATTATAGCCTCTCAAGACATATACAATCCTGGGCTGGAAATATGTGCATGTAAAAAAACAAAGTCCCACTTTTGAGCACTGCATAGGATTTTAGTCTTAATAATGGATAATTTCCTGCACAGAACAGTGCTAGTGACAAAACATGTAAGACTTTTTAAATGCAAAGGAACACTCCAGAGCCCTTAAGTATTATCCAAATATTTTTCTGAAACAGAAAAATTGTGTATTAAAAAAAAAGTGCGAATTTGAAAAGATTGCAACCTTGGGCAGTAGTTTAGCTACCATGTAGTAAGTTTTAAAGTTACTTGCACGCTGTGTTTTTCAGAAAAAGAGTTAAGTGCAAGACTATCATAGTGCTTTATGCTGGAGTACATTCCTTTAATGTGTCTTATTATCACTGTCACTAAATCTACATGAAAAATGCATTTTCCAAACCACATTACTGATGAGATTTTCTTGCTAGGTGTGATCTGTTGGATTCTGATAAAACATTGTGCAAGATATCTATCAGATTAGTATACAGAGGGAAGCACACGAACACAATCAGCAAATGAGCGATTTCATCGCGCTATCAATCAGATTTGGTGCAAAACATATAAATGTTTATGACAAAGTAATGCTGAAAATGAAAATTGTGTTGCAAAAATCCATATGGTAACAGATTTAGCAACTGTCCCAACACAAATTTTTAGCAGTACTTAACATGCCAATGTTTATTGTAAAGATTTCACAACTGCCTAGTCTTGGCTTTGCTCAGAACTAAATCTGCCCAAACACTACACATTGAAGTAAAACAATCCTTTAAATATCTTAAATACTGTAGCGATCCCAAATATGCATCCCCTAATTATTTTGTACTTTCTGGATTTTATCTTCCAATATTCTGTTGTGCAGAAGTGAATCTGTTCCAGGTGCTTTCTTCAGTTATCTGGTTTAGTGAACTTTGAGAAAAAACTGCATACACACACAAAAATGTTCTTCTAAACCGGCCTGTTATAAACTATCTCCAGCTTAAATTATTGGAATTCTGTACTAACTGGACATAAAAATAAGCTTCTTTGTGTGAACAGAACCGATGATATATTCTAACTTCAATATATTTCAAAATATTCCATTATGTCACGTTTACTTGCTCTAACGCTAATCCAAATCTTGAGGTAGGACAGCCCAAATCCTGAGGTAGGACAGCCCAAATCCTTTGAGGTGGGGAGAGGGGAAGGAAATAACTCTGAAATATTGAATTATATGTGGGTACTGAATTAGGAACTAAATTATGTTATGAACTGAATGGGCTGATGACATCTCCTCACTGCAAAACACCTGCCCTTGAAGAATGGGTTACAGGTACTAGCCACCAATACACAATCAAGTTGGAGAGACATATACAGGCAGCCAACACACTTCATATCCTGAGGAAAACTTTGGTCATTTTTAATTGTGAACATATTTTAAAGTCAAGGAAACATCTCACTAAATTCCATTACATTCAGTCCTGGAATGCTCTGAAACCACACTGTAATATGCATTTTTTTTTTACTTTGAAGCTGTGACTTAAACTCTGTTTACACTTGGGCTGTTCATTTGAATTAAATCCAAATCAGATTAGAGGAACAATTGTTTCCAAATTCCAGCTGTTCCCAACTGAGCAAATTATGTCAGTTCTGAATGAATTCGAATCCAAAATGTTTCCATGACAGGGCTATCGTTCTACCATAATTTTACAATGTTCTTTTTATGCCAAGGACCACTGAATTACGCCAATGCTGTCTTAACAATTATGGCGTGCAACATTGGGGGCGGGGGGTAGAAACATCCATGTGTGGGCCAGCAATGATCCAATTGGCTGCAGTTATTACACATACTCCTGATTGTGTGAAAAAGCTCCATGTGCTTCAGAGAGATGACTCCTCCTATATTAAGTGCTGTGTGGTGTGGCGGTAAAATGACAGTAATTATCCATGCTGTGAGATTGAAAATGGGGAAACTGCCTTGTAAAGATTATGGAGTAGGTTTTATATACTCAAAGAAACATGATCAAGTCTTATCACCATTATCAGGGGAAAGATAATATGAATGAAAGCTGTAAAATTACCTTCCTGACTAACGAAAAATAAAATTTTAAAAATTCAAGAATCAATAACTCAAGCCAGTTTTTTTTTAATAGTTAGAAAATTAAGTTTAATAAAAAGAAATTAACAAAAAGTTAATAATGGAAATAAAATAAGGGAACTATTTTAAACAAAGTAATTTTTTTCTATATTGAGACAAGGTAAAATTAACAATGGCTCTTCAGAAAAGTATTTTAAAGACAGCCCAGCATGAATGATGGTGCATTAATTGGCTGAAATTAATTGCAGAATTTACTGGCACCAGTGCATTGTTAACAAACAAAACATAGTGGCCCAGAAATTCGGGTCGGGGGCTTCCCGCGGGTGCAAGCCCCCGACCTGCACTTACCTTGCGCGCCGGCAGTTGAGCTGCAGGGCCCCGTGGAATTCCGCTCCGGGGCCTGGCCCAGCTGCCGGCGCACTGTGCTTGCGTGTCCCAGGGGCGTAGTTAGTGCGATGCGTCCCCTGGGATCACGTGAGCCATGGGCAGCCAATCGGAGGAGGGAAAAACCCATTCATAAGATTGACAGGAAGACCTGTCTAAACTTATGAATGCTACAGGCCTCAAAATAACAGTAAACCTTCAAATAAATTTTTTAAAAACATCACACTTTTTAAATAAACTATAAATTACATTAAATAACTATTTTAAACAATAATTTAAATTTTTCAAAAAAAATAATTTTATAAAAAAAACAGCTAAAAATAAACTTACCTTGCTTTAAAGTATTTAAAAATAATAAACCTGTGGAAAAAATGTTTTAATTTTAATTAATTGACCACTTACCTTGTAAAAAGCAGGCCTTACGCCTGCTTTTTAAATGTGTAAATCCTGCAGGCTTACCCTCCCGGGAAAACCTGCAAAAAAAACCTAAGTTCAAAGCGCACGCGCAGCCTCCCCTGCGCGCGCGTTCGACCTCTGAACCTCTTCGTTCAGAGGATCGGAAGTGCCGGTTTCCCGCGCATGCGCAGTGCATGCAAGAAACCGGCACTTCCATCGGGTCCACGCGTGAGTACCCCATGCGTACTCACGCATTGGGACCCGAATTTCTGGGCCATTCTATGGGGCATAAAACTTTAGTGGAAATGGCAATTATATTTTACTGTAGCAAACGTATACCAGATCAGACAGGCATGCTGGGGTTAAAAAAGCCAATTATATAATTTACTGTATAGTTCTGCCTGCATTGAAAAGAGCTCCTTCCCTGGGCTAGATTTTTCTCCTTCTTTGAGCTAATTTACAGGCAGTATCAGGGCAGACAGGGAGGGAACTCAGCCAAGGAGCTGATGTATTCTGGCGTATAGCACTGCTAAGGAGATGGGGAGAGGGGGATACATTTGTAATGGTCTTTAGTTATAATCTTTCAAAGCTCTCTTGATTCTGGAATTGTGCCATTAGACTGGAAAATTGCTAATGTCACTCCATTATTTAAGAAGGGTGGGAGAGAGAAACCAGGTAACTACAGGCCTGTCAGTTTAACATCCGTTGTGGGGCAGCTATTAGAATCTGTCATTAGGGATGGAGTGACTGAGCACTTGGACAAATATGAGCAGATCAGAGAGGGCCAGCATGGCTTTGTTAAAGGTAAGTCATGTCTGACTAATCTAGTTGACTTTTTTGATGAGGTCACTAATAAGGTAGACAAGGGAGTGCCTATGGATGTTGTCTATATGGACTTTTAGAAGGCATTCGATAAGGTTCCACTCAAAAAATTATTGGCAAAAATGAGAGTGCACGGAATTGGAGGTAGTCTTTTGAGTTGGATTGGAAATTGGTTGGGAGGTAGGAGAAAGAGAGTGCGGGTAAAAAGGGTGATGTACTCAGATTGGCAGGTGTGAACAGTAGTGTTCCCCAGGGATCTGTTCTGGAGCCTTAACTGTTCACCATATTTGATAATGACTTGGAAGAAGGAAAAGAGAGTTGTATATCCAAGTTTGCAGATGACACTAAACTAGGAGGGATATTAAGTTCTGCAGATAGGAGCAGGAAGTTGCACAGGAGCATAGGCAGAATTAAGTGAATGGACAAAACTATGGCAAATGGAGTTCAATGTGAGCAAGTGTTCGTTGGACCTAAGAAAGATAAATTGGAGTATTTTCTAAACGGTGAGAAACTAGGAACTGGAGAGGAGTAAAGAGATTTGAGAGTCCAAGATATCAAATCATTTAAAGCTAGTGCACAGGTACAAAAAGAAATCAAAAAGGCTAATGGAATGTTGGCCTTTATCTCACGGGGGCTGGAATAGAATGGGGAGGAGGTTATGCTGCAGTTTCCTGCAGCCTTTGTCAGACCTCATCTCGAGTACTGCACCACACCTCAGGAAGGATATATTGGACTGGGGGTGGTGGTGGGGGGGAGCAGGCAGATTCACCAGAATGATACCGGAGCTTAGAGAGTTAAATTATGAGGACAGATTGCATAAACATAGCTTGTATTTCCTTGAGTATAGAAGATTGAGGGGTGATCTGATAGAGGTACTTAAAATGTTAAAAGGATTTAATAGGGTAGATGCAGAGAAATTATTTCCTCTGGTGGGGAATCAAGAACGAGGGGACATAATTTTAAAATTAGAGCTAGGCCATTCAGGAGGGAAATCAGGAAGCACTTTTTCACACAAAAGGTAGTAGAAATCTGGAATTCTCTCCCCAAAGGGCTGTGGATGCTGCGACAATTGGTGTTTTCAAGGCTGAAATCAATAGATTTTTGTTAGGCAAGGGTATCAAGGCATATGGAGCAAAGGCAGATAAATGGAGTTGACGTACTGATCAGCCATGATCTAACTGAATGGCAGAGTAGGCTGAATGATCTATTGCTGTTTCTATTGTTCCTATGTTCAAGACAAGTCCAATTGATCACAAGGTGCCAAATTTCAACAACTTCTTCAATTGCTCTGGAGGCAGCCAGTGCACCCAAGGCATACAGCAGCAACTTTCCTCACACCTCCCAGAGGCAGGTTACATGGCTGCATCAGAAATCCTACCAGGAGTCCACCCAATAATACCTAAATTAGTTGACTTGGGAAAATCCATCTGGTTCAGCATCAGGAGACATGGGCAGGTGCAAAGCCCACCCTGCTGCAGTTCTGGTAGGATTACCACCAAAGAGGAACATCCAGGCCCAAATCTTTGGATACTGTTTTAAAATAAAATAAAATAAGTGTTGAATGTTTTGAAATACACCCTTTCTGTCCAGCTTTGAATGAGACAAAACATCATGTGAATAATCTTAAAAACCAAAAATGATTACACTTCCTTCCTTGCATCTTTATCTGTGTGATAGTTGTGCAACCACTACTTTCTCTTGAAGACAAAAATATTTGGCAAACAGACCTATTTTGCTGGGAGAGGTTTTGCTTAGTCCTCTTTTACAAGAATATACCAAATAACCACAAGACCTGTATTAACATATCTGTGATACAATGCAGCAGTCGCACTCAAATGCCATGATTGGACATGAAATCTGAACCTCTTTAGTCCACGTCAATCCAGACACACAGTGTCTGTCCCACCCATTGGAATTTGCCACTGCTGCTCTGAAGGGGCAGAATCTGCTAGAGCCAGGCTCTGTTCTAATTTCCAAACCTTCTGCTGCCATTACATAGAAATCACAACACAGAAACAGGCTGTTCAGTGCCAACCAGTCCATGTTGGTGTTTTTCCTAATCCCATGTATCCATTCTATTCCTATATCCCTCTGTTCCCCTTTGAATTATCTATTTAACCTGTTGTTAAATGTTGATATGGTCTCTGCTTCAAACATTAACTCCACATTCCACAGCCTTGCAACCTTCACTGTAAACATGTTTCATGTTCTCGCTGTCCTAAACCTCTTATAATTAATCTTATATTTATATCCCCTTGTTCTAGACCCCTAAATCAATGGAAACAGTCTATTCCTGTCTACTCTGTCCCATCCCTTAATAATTTAAACGCCTCGATCAAATTACCCTGCAATCTCCTCGGTTCTAATGAAGAGTCCCAATTTTTCATCTCTTCATTTTTGTATTTTCTCATTCCAAGCAGCATCCTACTAAATCTGCATTGTATTCTATCTATTGCCTCAACATCAGTACTGGGGCAGGAGGGAGCTGTTCCGTCGGGACGGGCTTCACTTGGCCAGTGCTGGGACTTGAGTCCTGGCGGATCATATAACTAGGGCTGGAGAGAGGGCTTTAAACTAACTAGTGGGGGGGAGGTTCCTAGAGAGCAAATAATAAAAATGACAACAGAGAAGGTCATAGACTTAGGTAGCAGTGGGGAAATTAAAAACCAGAGCGTGTCAGGAAGGGGCAGAAGGTATGGAGTAAAAGGTAAAGCAATAAAAAGGGCAAAAGCAGGAACTAAGTGTCACAAAACATCTTTGAAAGTTCTCTATCTGAATGCACGTAGCATTCGTAACAAAATAGATGAGTTAATGGCACAAATAACTACATATGGGTATGATCTTGTGGCCATTACAGAAACATGGCTGCAGGGTGACAATGCCTGGGAATTAAACATACCAGGTTATTTAATGATCAGGAAGGACAGGCAGGAAGGAAGGGGAGGTGGGGTGGCTATGTTAATAAAGGAAGGAATCACTGTAATACAGAGAAATGATATTGGGTCAAAAGATCTGGATAATGAAACAGTTTGGGTGGAGGTAAGGAATAATAAGGGGAAAAAAACACTCGTGGGCGTAGTCTATAGGCCTCCGAACAGTGGCAACTCCTGTTGGACGGAGTATCAATCAGGAAATAGTTGAGGCTTGTAATAAGGGAACATCTATAATTATGGGGGATTTTAACTATCATATTAATTGGACAAATCAAATTGGGCAGGGCTGCCTTGAGGATGAGTTCATTGAGTGTATTAGGGATGGGTTTCTTGAGCAGTATGTAACTGAACCGACCAGGGGGCAAGCAACCTTAGATCTGGTCCTGTGTACCGAGACAGGATTAATTAAAAATGTCCTAGTAATGGATCCCCTTGGAATGAGTGACCATAACATGGTTGAATTCCATATTCAATTAGAGGGTGAGAAGGTCGGATCTCAAACAAGCGTGCTAAGCTTGAATAAAGGAGACTATGAAGGTATGAGAGCGGAATTGAGTAGAGTGGACTGGGAAAATAGATTAAAGGGTAAGACGGTACATGATCAGTGGTGTACATTTAAGGAGTTATTTTACAACTTCCAAAAAATATATATTCCACTGAGAAGAAAAGGGTGTAAAAGAAAAGACAGCCATCCGTGGCTAAGTAAAGAAATTAAGGATAGTATTCGACTAAAAACAAGGGCATATAAGGTAGCCAAATCTAGTGGGAGGATAGAGGATTGGGAAAACTTTAAAAGACAGCAAAAAATAACAAAAAGATTGATTAAGAAAGGGAAGATAGATTATGAAAGTAAATTAGCAAAAAATATAAAAACAGATAGTAAGAGTTTTTATAGTTATATAAAAAGAAAAAGGGTGGCTAAAGTAAATGTTGGTCCCTTAGAGGATGAGACCGGGAAATTAATGGTGGGAAATATGGAGATGGCAAAAGCGCTGAATGAATATTTTACATCAGTCTTTACAGTAGAAGACACTAAGAATATCCCAACACTGGACAAACAGGGGGCTAAAGGGGGGGAGGAGCTAAATACGATCAAAATCACTAAGGAAGTGGTACTCGGTAAAATAATGGGACTCAAGGCGGATAAATCACCTGGACCTGATGGCTTACATCCTAGGGTCTTGAGGGAAGTGGCGGTAGGGATTGTGGATGCATTGGTAATAATTTTCCAAAACTCCCTGGACTCGGCAATGGTCCCGGCAGACTGGAAAACTGCTAATGTAACACCCTTATTTAAAAAGGGCAGTAGACAGAAGGCTGGAAACTATAGACCGGTTAGCCTAACATCTGTGGTAGGTAAAATTTTGGAGTCCATTATTAAGGAGACAGTAACAGGACATTTGGATAATCATAATTTAATAGGACAAAGTCAGCATGGTTTTATGAAGGGGAAGTCATGTTTGACAAATTTGCTGGAGTTCTTTGAGGAAGTAACATATAGGGTGGATAAAGGGGAACCAGTGGACGTAGTGTATTTAGACTTCCAAAAGGCATTTGACAAGGTGCCACACAAAAGATTATTGCTTAAGATAAAAAATCACGGGATTGGGGGTAATATTCTGGCATGGATAGAGGATTGGCTATCTAACAGAAGGCAGAGAGTTGGGATAAATGGTTCATTCTCAGACTGGCAATCAGTAACTAGTGGTGTTCCGCAGGGGTCAGTGCTGGGTCCCCAACTCTTTACAATCTATATTAACGATTTGGAGGAGCGGACCGAGTGTAACATATCTAAGTTTGCAGATGATACTAAGATGGGAGGGAAAGTAGTGAGCGAGGAGGACATAAAAAACCTGCAAGGGGACATAGACAGGCTAAGCAAGTGGGCAGAGATTTGGCAGATGGAATACAATACTGGAAAGTGTGAGGTTATGCACTTTGGCAGGAAAAATCGTAGAGCAAGTTATTATCTTAATGGCAAGAAACTGGAAAGTACTGAAGTACAAAGGGATCTGGGGGTCCTGGTGCACGAAACTCAAAAGGTTAGTATGCAGGTGCAGCAAGTGATTAAGAAGGCCAATGGAATGTTGGCTTTCATTGCTAGGGGGATAGAATATAAAAATAGGGAGGTATTGCTTCAGTTGTACAAGGTATTGGTGAGACCGCACCTGGAATACTGCATACAGTTTTGGTGTCCATACTTAAGAAAGGACATACTTGCTCTCGAGTCAGTACAAAGAAGGTTCACTCAGTTAATCCCGGGGATGGACATATGAGGAGAGGTTGAGTAGATTGGGACTCTACTCATTGGAGTTCAGAAGAATGAGAGGCAATCTTATTGAAACATATAAGATTGTGAAGGGGTTGGATCAGGTGGATGCAGGGAAGATGTTCCCGATGATGGGTGAAACTAGAACTAGGGGGCATAGTCTTAGAATAAGGGGCTGCTCTTTCAAAACTGAGATGAGGAGGAACTACTTCACTCAGAGGGTGGTAGGTCCATGGAATATGCTGCCCCAAAAAACTGTAGAAGCTACATCGTTACATAAATTTAAAACAGAAATAGACAGTTTCCTAGAAGTAAAGGGAATTAAGGGTTACGGGGAGCGGGCAGGAATTTGGACATGAGTCTAGGTTCGGATCGGTCATGGCCCTGTGGGTAGCGGAGCGGGCCCAGGGGCCGTGTAGCCTGATCCTGCTCCTATTTCGTGTGTCTAATTCTGTTAGATGCAGGAGATGGTTCTGTGATAGTGGATTGGCAGTTAGGATCAGATCAGCCATGATCTTATTGAATGGCGGAGCAGGCTTGAGGGGCCGATTGGCCTACTCCTGCTCCTATTTCTTATGTTCTTCCTATAGTGTGGAGCCCAAAACTGCACTCAGTACTCCAACTATGGTCTTACTGAAATTTTATATAGATTCACCATTATATCTCAACTTTTATATATATGTCTTCCCCAAGAAATGTATATTATTCTAAATATGATGGACTGAAGCACCACCACAAGGAGGAAAATAGCATTTGTCAATGCCCCCTCATGTCAGTGACCCATTGCACACTGACATCACAAAGCATGAGTCATAAATAAGACAAAACTTTACCCAATCTTAAAACTAAATTTAGCTGTGGTGTTCTATTAAAACAAATACCAGCTGCAATGGAGACTAAAGTATTAAACTACTACTCCTCAAATTACAGAAGTAAATAATGCCACTCTCAGTCACTCCTGCAATCTGAGTCCAGTGGCCAGGAGTTTACCACTATAACCCTCAGCATGTCAATATTTGCACATGGCTGTCAGCCCAGATGTAGCTCCATAGTATGACTCAATGACATAAAGTACTTTAGTTGTTACTCTTTCAAATCGCCTCTCTTTGTACACTGCTACTTAAACTTTAGCAAGAGGAACTAAATCTAAAAAAGGAAGAAATCATACTTTTGATACAGGTGAGGAGCTAGTCAGATGGGATAGAACAGAACTGCAACAAGCTATAAAAGAACAAGAAAACAGAGAAAGAAACCACAATGGGTTAGACACAGGGACATTCCTGGCAAACTGCTTTGTCTTTCTACCTTGCCGAAGGTATAAAATAACCCAACCCTGATAAGTTAGAGAGTGGTATTCTGTTAAAAATTTGATTGAACCTAATCTGTACAGAATTCCAAAATATTGATTTGCAGAAAATACCATATCGAAAGCAAAATAAGTGTAACTTAAGAAAAAAATGGCCTAGAAATTGGCTCACTTACTACCACCTGTTTGCGCCATGATCCGGTCTAAAAATGGTGGCCGCCACTCTAGTGTCCTTCAGTGGTGCGGGACTCAGTGGCCACCATCTTGGTGAGGGCCTTAGCACTGCCGATAGCAGCGTTGGACCTGGAGATTTAAATTAAAAGAGGGTAACGTGCACGCCGACTTAACATCACCTCAGTGAACTTGGACCTTAGCGCTGAGTTCAGCGCTGGGTTCTCAGCTCGCCAAGAAAACCCAGCATACAGCAGACTGACAGAGGCACTGTCAGCACCTCTTAAAGGGACACAAAAACCTTTCAGGTAAGTTTGTATTTAAGCATTTGGACTGGATTTTTTATTTTACTGACATAGTGCCTTGGTGCAATACATGTTAAAAGTTTTTAAGTGTGCAGGGAGTGCTGCTGGACGCTTACAAGGCCTCAGATGATAAAGGAAGGCCTCAGAGAAGACAGAAAATGCTGGAAATACACAGCAGGTCAGGCAACATCTGTGGAGAGAGAAACAGAGTTCATGTCTCAGGTCGAGATTCTGCCTGATCCGCTGAGTATTTGCACCATTTTATGCTTTTATTTCAGATTTACAGCATCCGCTCACAGAGGGAAGAGGAAGACGCAGAAGAGGAGGATGCAGAAGAGGATGATACAGGAGAGGAAGAAACAGCAGAGGAGGAAGCAGAAGGAAGGATGCAATTCAGACTTCCCTTTTCTGGCCAGGATATCCGGGATGGAATCATCCGCCTGCAGTACCAGTGACCACAACCCCAATTCCCCTTTCAAAATTTGTCCCATACCTTACCTTCCCTCTGTTACTGACCATCACAGCATCCTCTTGGCCACAATGCTGAAATAAAAGCCACCACAAAACAAACTTTCCAATCCAACTTTATACATCTCTCCATCCAATATGACATCAAGAAATCAATTCATCACCCTTATGTATTCCCTTAGTGACTGTCTTGTGTGTGCCTTTGCCTATCCTACTGATGTCACGCAGTGCTGCCCCAGTGGCTGCAGCATGGCTGGTGGAAGGCTGCAGACTTTCAGAGGGGGGACACTGCAAATATCCTTACAGGTGGACCTTCAGGAGCTGGTGGCTGGGAGTGTGAAATCAGGTGACGGTGTTTCTTCTTCTTCTTCTTCTTCACTCTCCTCTCCCTCTTCTTGGTCAACCACTGGCTGGGCAGGCTGCATTTCTTGGGTATGTGAATGAGGAAGGCATAAGAGTGGAGTTGTGAGGGGAGGGCGGGAAAGCAAGAGGTGCATGCAAGGAGGATAACGTACAAGGATACCAGCATCTTGTATCCTTTCAGCCCACCGCTGGCCAAGGGCGGCTGAGCATGGCTGAATGCGCCTGCCAAGAATGGCCACCACCATCTCCTCCAAGTGGGTGAGGTGAAGCTAGGAATGTGAAGTGTGCATCGTGTTTGGTACAGATTGTTGGTAAGTGAGTGATTGGGGCGGGGTGGAGTCGTGCATTGAGAAGTGTGTGAGGCTAGTGATGCAGTTAGTAGGAGACGGCTTTTGAAGATGCATTCACTGACTTTGAACACTGGTCTGAGGTCATGAAGCTTCTTTGGGCACTGGAGCCAGGTCGTGGGGGTGACACTGCTGACAGCGACGGCCTTGGTGATCTGGTCACACATCGTTCTTTCTGGAGGGACTCCTGGCCCCTGTGGGTAGAGGATCTCTCTTGCAGTGTTGACCCCCTGCACAAAGCTGGAGTGCTGCATGCGAGACCCTGGGTGCCCCTTCCCTGGCTTGCTAAGCCATTTGAGTTAGTGTTGAAGGACTTTTCCCATTTTTGTAGGTGCAGAAGGGAATTCAGCTTTAAGAGCTGAAGACTTCCATTTGGGAATTCTTTTTAATTTTTTTTTCAGATGGCAGATGACCTCTAACGGCTGAAAATTGCATATTTTTACATCATTTTTATTTTATCATTTCAGAAGGCATTGTCCTTTTATGAAAATGACAATGCATTGCCCTTTTAAGATCCCACAATGCATTGTGAAATCACAGCCTCGATTTCAGAGGCTGTTTGAAGATGCAACGCTGCTTGTGGACGCCATATTGGGGCCTGATACCGGGATGAACACTACCAGGAGGACATTACCTGGTGAGTTTAGCGCTGGGCTAGTAATCATTAGTGCCCAGTGCCAATTTTTGAGTCCTACCAGTGCCAACATTTTCGGTGGCCATTAACCCGCGGTGGCGTGGCGGCCACAACTTTCTAGGCCAAAACACAAGTTTGAGAGTCCAGTTCCCTCCTCAGTTGCTTGTTAATAATTCTGGTGTTTGTCTTTTACGTCTGGTTCAAATTTTTTCCCCCACTAATACATGTGCTTCAGGTATTGTGTGTCACATAGCCCACCCACTTGTGGACATTGCATCTGGGACAATATTAGACAGGGTGTAGCATTTAAGCACACATGAACATACAAACAATCAGAATCATTCTTCAACTGACTAGAGACTCTTGTCTTGACACAGACACACATCTGATTATTGCTCTGGTCTTTAGAGTTGAAGGAAATCAGAAATTAGAAGGTGGTTCATCAGTGTTTCCACAGGTCTGGCCATTGTCGCTGGGAATTTCCTCGACGGTTCTCCTGATTGGCTACCATAACTTTGATGAAGATCGGTGGAACCCCGGGTAAACTATGTAAACAGGGTTTCTGCTGAACCTCTGCCGAAGTTACATCGGTCAATCACAAGAACCCCCAAGGACATTTTCAGCATATACTTACTTTGCAGAGCTACCCCACTGCCATCACAGGATGGGGAAAGAAAATAGCTTGGAAACTACTGCAGGCAAGACCAATTCACTTGCACTTGTAATTGGTGAGAGGGTAATCAATGTCCACAAGCAAATGGACTCTTAAGACTTGGCTTGCTCACAAATACTCATTACCAGTGGAAAAATACATGAGTTCAATTTGAATGTCTTGTCTGCCTATTACCAGCAATGTTAGAAAGCTAGAACTTAGGTTGAAGGAAGGTGAGTAGACTAGAGAGGAAATTTTAACTCTCCCTGATTAGAGGGAAAGGCACAGGCGAACAGTTAAAATGGAACAGCTCCATTCACTCTCCATTCCTGCTAATTCTCCATTTTAATACCACCATTTTAACGGCCTCATTAATAAAAGAAAACTGGGATCCCAAGAGGTACATGCGAACCCGATTCAATTTTAACCCGCTCCTCAGTGGTAAGTTAAAAATAACTTTCCCTTGCGGAGCCAGGAGGAGCAGGAGTACTCCTCCGGACCCCACAAAGGAAGTCTGGGCCTCTACAGCCCCAGGCTTGCCCTTCCAGCCACAAGACCCTTGCAACACCCCTCTTCCGGATTTGCCTTGCTGCTGGCAGCCTTCTCGGTGCCAGTGGGTAGCCTCAGGGCTGCCCGAGCTTCACCGCTCCTGCCAACCAACATGGGTGAGCAGTTGGCTGGCAGCATTCAAATGAGACCCAGCAGTTGAAATGTGTTGGCTCTCCGACAAAGACTCCGGCTCAGGATAGCCGTCTGCTTCTACTGGCACCCTGCTGTGACTTACAATTGGCCCTTAGCAGTCAATGAAAGATCCATTACCCCAATTCCTCCTCTTCATATCTTCCAGTGGCCACAAATCATCTTTTGAATTGCACACATTAAGGCTTGCCTAAGGCAGTTCTTATTTGGGCAGGCCAAGTTTTCAAATAAGGACATTAATTATATTCTAGCAAATATTCTGTGACATTGCTTATAGTTAGCAAGAGATTATTATATTCCAAATTTCAGGGGGAGCTGGAATAAGGAAATGGGAATGGGGTGCAAATCTCAAATGAAAGAATCTGGAGAGATGATTCTAAGAGTTCTACCCAGAGATAGTGAAGCAATTGTCATTTAGTGGTTTCATTGCCAAGGTTCCTCTCTCAATCAAAACTACCAAATAATACAGATTAATTTGTCAGTTATCTCATTACTATTTGTGAAACTTTGTTGTGTGCAAAAATGGCCGCCATATTCATCCACATAACAACAATAATTGCACTTTAATGTAATTAATTTTATGTGAAGCGCTTTGTGATGTTTTTGAGCGTTGGTATAAGGTGCCATGTAAATGCTAATTGTTTCTTTTACGAACATTACTTTAAACATTTATTACCACTGCCAGTGATGTTGAGAGTGCTACAAGGCGAAGGCTGGAAATTGCTATCTAGGCTAGTGTCAGCTTTATGTGTTTTCTCAAGGTATTGCAAAGCTCATACACTACACTGCTAGTTCTTCAAAGGAAATGTCACTGTGTGTGTGGCTGAATAAGCTATTCTGTTTTTCACTTAAAAGGGGTGCCTTGCAGGAAGAGGCTGGCCACTCAGATTTCCACACAGATCGTTCTAGGTCTGAATCTGCTGGCACGTCGAGAGCCACAACTACTGGCTCATCTTCAACAACGCCATCATTGCACCTCAGCTACTCCTGCACATCCATTCAAGAAGATGCAGTTAGAGACTTCAAAGGGTTTTCATTGGGTGAAGCACAGAGCACTCGGGAGGATGAGGACCTGGGAGTGCAAGTGGGGTCGAGTGCCATTCCTCTACAGAGCTATGATTAGGGAGCATCGATCCTATGTGGAGACAGTGGGGACGGTTTCCATGCATATGGTTGAAATATCTTTTTAGAAATCAGCAAAGGGGGACCAAGAAATTGATAAAGAAAGGGAAAATGGAATATGAGCACAAACTAGCGAAAAATATAAAAACGGATTGTAAAAGCTTCTATAGGTATGTGAAAAGGAAAAGGCTGGCAAAGGTAAATGTAGGTCCTTTACAGTCAGAGACGGGAGAGTTTATAATGGGAATGAGGAAATGACAGTGAAATTAAATAAATACTTTGTTTCTGTCTTCACGGAGGAAGATAAAAACCTCCCAGAAATACGAGAAAACCAAGGGTGTGGCGAGGATGAGGAACTTAAAGAAATTATTATTAGTAAAAAAACAGTACTAGCAAAATTAATGGGACTAAAAGTTGATAAATCCCAAGGACCGGATGACCTACATCCTAGGGTTTTGAAAGAGGTGGCCATTGGGATAGTGGGCGCATTGGTTGTCATCTTCCAAAATTCTATAGATTCTGGAATGGTTCCTGCAGATTGGAGGATAGCAAATGCAACCCCGCTATTTAAGAAAGGAGGGAGAGAGAAAACGGGGAACTACAGACCTGTTAGTCTCACATCAGTAGTTGGGAAAATGCTGGAATCTATTATAAAGGATGCAATGACTGGGCACTTAGAAACTAATAGTAAGATTGGGCAGAGTCAACATGGATTTATGAAAGGGAAATCCTGTTTAACAAATCTACTGGAGATCTTTGAGGATGTAACTAGTGGAGTAGACAAAGGGGAAGCAGTAGATGTGGTGTATTTGGATTTTCAGAAGGCATTCGATAAGGTCCCACACAAGAGGTTGGTGAACAAAATTAGGGCACATGGAATTGGGGGTAATATACTAGCATGGATTGAGAATTGGTTAACAGACAGAAAACAAAGAGTAGGGATAAACGAGTCTTTTTCAGGATGGCAGGCTGTGACTAGTGGGGTATCGCAAGGATCGGTGCTTCGGCCCCAGCTATTCACAATCTATATCAATGATTTGGATGAAGGGACTAAATGTAACATTTCCAAATTTGCTGATGATACAAAGCTAGGTGGCAGTGTCAGTTGCGAAGAGGCTTCAAGGGGATCTTGACAGGCTCAGTGAGTGGGCGAGAACATGGCAGATGGAATATAATGTGGATAAATGTGAAGTTATCCACTTTGGTAGAAAAAAAACAAAGGCAGAGTATTTCCTAAATGGTGAAAGATTGGGGAATGCAGATGCTCAAAGGGACCTGGGTGTCCTTGTACATGAGTCACTGAAAGTGAATGTGCAGGTGCAGCAAGCCATTAGGAAGGCAAATGGTATGCTGGCCTTCATTACAAGAGGATTTGAGTACAGGAGTAAAGAAGTCTTACTCCAGTTATATAGGGCCTTGGTGAGACCACACCTGGAGTAGTATATACAATTTTGGTCTCCTTACCTAAGGAAGGATATACTTGCCATAGAGGGAGTGCAACGAAGGTTCACGAGATTGATTCCTGGGATGGTGGGACTGTCATATGAGAAGGGATTGAGTAAACTAGGCCTGTATTCTCTTGAATTCAGGAGAATGAGAGGGGATCTCATTGAAGCATACAAAACGATTACAGGGCTTGATAGGGTGGATGCTGGGAAAATGTTTCCCTTGGCTGGGGAATCTAGAAGCAGGGGCCGTAGCCTCAGGATAAAGGGTAGGCCATTCAGGACTGAGATGAGAAAACATTTCTTCACACAGAAAGTGATGAATCTTTGGAATTCTCTACCTCAGAGGGCTGTGGAGGCTCAGTCATTGGTTATATTCAAAACAGAAGTCGATAGATTTCTGACTAGTAAGGGCATCAAGGGATATGGCGACAAGGCCGGTGAATGGAGTTGAGGCAGAAGATCAGCCATGATCTCACTGAATGGCGGAGCAGGCTCGAAGGGCCGAATGGCCTACTCCTGCTCCTATTTCTTATGTTCTTATGAAATATGGACTAGTGAAAGGAGTCTACTACCTGCATCTGTAACACATTGCAGAATGTTTCTCACGCTCTGTAGAGCACCTTTGAGAGACTGACAGTCCAGGAAATTTCTGCAGCATCAAGATGTCAGGTAGAGCTTCAAAAGACATTGGTGGCTTTGGGAGTAGCAGCTAATGGTGCTGCATTAGATGCTTTGTAAAGGATACCTTAACAGGGCTTGGAAGAGCTAATTGGAACTATTCAGTCTGTGATGGCACTGACATGTAGCACCTCAGAGCCTGTGCACAGCATCAATGGGCTGTTAGGTGAGTGTGCAGAAACGGGCAGTGAGCCTGCTTCCTTCAAGGCCCTTTCCAGTGCCTTCATTAGGGATTTTCCGACATGGGCCCACTCCCCTTGCCACTGCAAGACAAAAGGCTATTAGAAGCTGGTCCCTCTAGGAGAGCTACTGAGCCACCTACCAATTAGCCTCATTTCATCTCTGAGAAAAATTAGCCTGGGAATTTTATTTTTCAAAATGTGTCTTGAGTGATTCTACTGGTTCACCTTCTCCTTTCTTTTATTAGTAAGTTCTCCTGACTAATGATTTGGGATTGGTCAGCCACACAAGTCCTTGCAGTTTTCCATTGATAATTTTCTAGCCATTTACCTCACTTTTGATTCACATGTTCTCTATCTCTTCAGTTCTGATTTGCTGCTGTTTTACTTTGAACCAATCAACAAAGTGTGATGACAAAAGTGTGGCATTACAGGAGGTACACACAAAATGTCAGTTTGGCTCAGTTGGTGGTACTCATACCTCTAAGTTATGGACTCTAGGTCATGGGTTCAACCTCAACTACTTACTTGAGCACATAATGTATGCTGACACTGGTGCAGTCAGTGAGTGCTGCATTGTTAGAGGTATCATATTCCAGATAATGTTAAACTTAGGCTCTGCCTGCCAACTCAAGTAGATGTAAAAGATCCCAGAACACTATTTGAAGAAGAACACGGAGTTCGCTCAGAGTTCTGCTCAACATTCCTTCCCTCAACCAACACCATCAAAAAAAACCAATTTACCTGCTCATTCAGTTCATTTGTTGTTTGGGGGGAATTAAACAATAGCTACTAGCCATGCAGGCTTCACTGGCTCCCCTAATGAATCAACTTTAAAATCCTTATTCTCAACTTCAAAAGTTTCAACAGTCATGCCTCATGCTACCTCAGTTATCTCTTTTAGCTCTGTGTTCCTGCTGAGAATCATAGAATGGTTACAGCACAGAAGGAGGCCATTCGGCCCGTCGAGCCTGTGCCAGCACTCTGCAAGAGTACTTCAGTTAGTCCCACTCCCCCACCCTTTCCCCATGGCCCTGCTTGCATGCTCCAAACTTCCAATACTGGTTTACTCCACGATTGGCAGCTAATCTTTCAGCCACCGTGACCCTGCCTTGCTGAACTCACTCTCAAAATGCCTCCACAGTACCTCCTCCATTCCTGCTTTTAAAGACCACTATAAACTTTTTAACTGCATTTTTGCCCTGTCCCTTAACTCCATGCTACCTATTCTTTTCACTCCCGTTCACTGTAAAATTCATTCTGCACACTGGGAAATTTTTCTGTTGTGAGGGACACTATATAAATACAAGTATATTTAAATATGGCTTTCTTGTATACAAATGAATAATGTTATTGGGACCATTGCTCTTAATTATCCATAATCATTTCCAGTCAAAATGGGGAATTTGGACCATATTGTCAAAAGATAGTGACATGGATTTTGCGGTGGGTATGACAGAGTACGCTGTCATAGCGCCTTTGAAATATATCACAGGTTTAGGATTTCCGCACACGCACGCGCTTGCGCATGTGCTGAGTCCTGAACTTGCGATCTGTCAAGGTAAGCCTTGGCAGATGATCCGCACCACCTTGGAAATCCCAATTGCTGGCGCAGAGACAAACAATGGCTCTAGATGAAATGTGAAATGCGCTGGCAGAGTGAAAGACAGGCTTCCGGTCGCCTGTCATTTCAATTCACCGTTCCATTCCCACTCAGACCTCACCGTCTGCGGCCTCTTGCATTGTTCCACGGAAGCTCAGCGTAAACTCGAGGAACAGCACCTTAACTTCCGATTAGGCACTTTACAGCCTTCTGGACTCAATATCGAGTTCAACAATTTCAGATCATAACCTCGGCCCCTATTATATTTTTATATTTTTTATCCACACTTTTGGTTTGTGCCTTTTCATTTTTTTTCACTCTCTCCCACATGGCAGCTGTCTTTTACGCTGCCAGCGCATTTCACACTTCATCTAGAGCCATTGTTTGTCCCTTTACCTGTCCTACAGGTAGACTATCCTTTATCCGAAAACCTCGGGACCAGCCGTGTTTTGGTTTTCGGAAAATTTCGGATTTCGGAAGGTATTTTATAAGACTGGGAAATTTGTCGGGGGTGGGTCGGTGGGGGTCCGCGGGGGGTCGGGGGTGGGGGTCGTCGGGGTCGGCGGTGGGGTCGGCGGGAGTCTGGGTCGGCGGGGGGGTCGGCGGGGGTCCGCGGGGGGGTCGGCGGGAGTCGGGGTCGGCGGGGAGGTCGGCGGGAGTCGGGGTCGGCGGGGGTCCGCGGGGGGGTCGGCGGGGGGGGTCGGCGGTGGTCCGCGGGGGGTCGTCGGCGGGGGTCGGGGTCGTGCGCCACTCTGGTCATGTTGTGCGCACGACTTACGCTGAACGAAAAAACCTTCGGTTTTTAGAGGGTTTCGGTTTTCGGAAGTTCGGATAAAAGGTAGTCTACCTGTATTACTATCTCGTCTCACCTTGAATATCTCTTAATGTCTCTTCTTTCATCCCCTCCCCCATATCCCAGCCCCCAAACTGCCTTTTAATCTTTTCATTTCCTGCCTTTTTTCTCAGTTCTATGGAAGGGTTTCGACCCGAAACGTTGACTCTGTTTCTCTCTCCACGGATGTTGCCTGGCCTGCTGAGTTTTTCCAGTGTTTTCTGTTGTTATCTATGTATGTATATTGTGTACATTTTGGTGGAGGAAACTTTTTTTGTCGGTCGAGTTTCATTTTAATTACTTGGGAAGTTGAATAAGAAAGTTAAATAAAGTGACCATCTATCAGTGACCAATTTTGTACTTTCAACTCAAAAATGAACAGAACAAACAATATAATGCATCTATAACGAGGAAAACAGATCTATCTATTACCAGTCTAAATGATACCAGTCTGAATAATATTTTAAACCTGAAAATTACCATTGAATATATGACTGGGAATCTCTTTCTGAAGTTCAACATTACTTGTAGGAGATATAAAACCTTTTGAGTATCAAAACAGAAAGCTGTGTACATAGGGACTAATAAATTGTGAGTTTGGACGAAAAAAATAAAACAAAATGCTGATATATGAAGTCCAAGGACCAGTTTAATTAAATTTTTTTAGAAGTTTTAAAAAAGTAATTTCAATGGAAGAGACTGAAAGAGGTTTCTATGGGCGTGGCTTAGTTTTGACACCTTTTGTGGGCGTGTCGTCCCTTACACATAGGCTGTAAACTGCGCTACTGGCCTTCATGATGTAATACGCTGCGCACAACTCTGCAGCGCCGAAGAGCAATTCTCCATTCTGGAACTCGCACAAGGTAAGCTTGTATTCTTTTCATAGGTTGGTAGCGTAGTGGTAATGTCACTGGATGAGTAATCCAGAGGCCTGGACTAATGATCCAGAGATGCGAGTTCAAATCCAACCACGGCAGCTGGGGAATTTAAATTCCGTTAATTAAATAAATCTGGAATAATTACTAGTATCAGTAATGGTAACCATGAAACTATCGGATTGTCGTAAAAACCCATCTGGTTCACTAATGTTCTTTAGGGAAGGAAATCTGCAGTCCTTACCCGGTCTGGCCTATATGTGACTCCAGACCCACAGCAATGTGGTTGACTCTTAACTGTCCTCTGAAATGGCCTAGCAAGCCACTTAGTTGTAACAAACCGCTATGAAAAACAATAAAATGAATGAAACTGGACAGACCACCCGGCATCGACATCAGCTCCAGCTACAGACAGGGCAACGGCACACCCAGCCCAGTCAACCCTGCAATGTCCTCCTCACAAACATCTGGGGACTTGTGCCAAAATTGGGAGAGCTGTCCCACAGACTAGTCAAGCAACAGCCTGACATAGTCATACTCACAGAATCATACCTTTTAGCCAATGTCCCAAACTCCTCCATCACCATCCCTGGGTATGTCCTGTCCCACCAGCAGGACAGACACACCAGAGGTGGCGGCACAGTGGTATACAGTCAGGAAGGAGTGGTCCTGGGAGTCCTCAACATTGACTCCGGACCCCATGAAGTCTCATGGCTTCAGGTCAAGCATGGGCAAGGAAACCTCCTGCTGATTGCCACCTACTGCCCTCCCTCAGCTGATGAATCAGTGCTCCTCCATGTTGAACACCACTTGGAAGAATCACTGAGAGTAGCAAGGGCACAGAATATACTCTGGGTGGGGGACTTCAATGTAGCACCACTACTGACCGAGCTGGCCGAGTCCTGAAGGACATAACTGTCAATCTGGGCCTGCGACTGCGACAGGTGGTGAGAGAACCAACACGAGGGAAAAATCTACTTGACCTTGTCCTCACCAATCTACCTGTCGCAGATGCATCTGTCCATGACCGCATTGGTAGCAGTGACCACTGCACAGTCCTTGTGGAGACGAAGTCCCGTCTTCACACTGAGGACACCCTCCATCGTGTTGTGTGGCACTACCACCGTGCTAAATGGGATAGATTCAGAACAGATCTAGCAGCTCAAAACTGGGCGTCCATCAGGCACTGTGGGCCATCAGCAGCAGCAGAATTGTATTCCACCACAATCTGTAACCTCATGGCCCGACATAACCCTCACTCTACCATTACCATCAAGCCAGGGGACCAACCCTGGTTCAATAAGGAGTGTAGAAGAACATGCCAGAAGCAGCACCAGGCGTACCTAAAAATGAGGTGCCAACCTGGGGAAGCTGCAACACAGGACTACATGCATGCTAAAAAGCGGAAGCAGCATGCTATAGACAGAACTAAACAATCCCACAATCAACGGATCAGATCAAAGCTCTGCAGTCCTGCCACATCCAGTCGTGAATGGTGGTGGACCATGAAACAACTAACAGGAGGAGGAGGCTTCATGAATATCACCATCCTCAATGATGGTGGAGCCCAGCATATGAGTGCAAAAGACAAGGCTGAAGCGTTTGCAACCATCTTCAGCCAGAAGTGCTGAGTGGATGATCCATATCGGCCTCCTCCTAAGGTCCCCACCATCACAGAAGCCAGTCTTCAGGCAATTAGATTCACTCCACGTGATATCAAGAAATGGCTGAGTGCACTGGATACAGCAAAAGCTATGGGCCCCAACAACATCCCGGCTATCGTGCTGATGACTTGTGCTCCAGAACTAGCCACGCCTCTAGCCAAGCTGTTCCAGTACAGCTACAACACTAGCATCTATTCGACAATGTGGAAAACTGCCCAGGAATGTCCTGTCCACAAAAAGCAGGACAAATGCAACCCGGCCAGTTACCGTCCCATCCCATCAGTCTACTCTGAATCATCAGCAAAGTGATGGAAGGTGTCATCGACAGTGCTATCAAGCGGCAGTTACTCACCAATAACCTGCTCACGGATGTCCAGTTTAGGTTCTGCCAAGACCACTCAGCTCCCGACCTCAATCCAGCCTTGGTCCAAACATGGACAAAGGAGCTGAATTCCAGAGGTGAGGTGAGAGTGACTGCCTTTGACATCAAGGCAACATTTGACCAAGTGTGGCATCAAGGAGCCCTAGTAAAACTGAAGTCAATGGGAATCGGCGGAAAACACTCCACTGGCTGGAGTCATACCTAGTACAAAGAAAGATGGTTGTGGTGGTTGAAGGTCAATCATCACAGCCCACAGGACATCGCTGCAGGAGTTCCTCAGGGCAGTGTCCTAGGCCTAACCATCTTCAGCTGCTTCATCAAGGACCTTCCCTCCAACATAAGGTAAGAAATGGGGATGTTCACTGATGACTGCACAGTGTTCAGTGCCATTCACAACTCCTCAGATAATGAAGCAGTCCATGCCCACATGCAATAAGACCTGGACGACATTCAGGCTTGGGCTGATAAGTGGCAGGTAACATTCGCGCCATAGAAATGCCAGGCAATGACTATCTCCAACAAGCGTGAGTCTAACCACCTCCCTTGAAATTCAACGGTATTCCCATTGCTGAATCTCCCACCATCAACATCCTGGGGGTCACCATTGACCAGAAACTTAACTGGACCAGCCACATAAATACTGTGGCAACAAGAGCTGGTCAGTGGCTAGATACTCTGCAGTGAGTGTCTCACCTCCTGACTCCCCAAAGCCTTTCCACCATCTGCAAGGCACAAGTAAGGAGTGTGATGGAATACTCTCCACTTGCCTGGATGAGTGCAGCTCCAACAACACTCAAGAAGCTCGACACCATCCAGGACAAAGCAGCCCGCTTGATTGGCACCCCATCCACCACCCTAAACATTCACGCCCTCCACCACCGGCGTACCGTGGCTGCAGTGTGTACCATCTACAAGATGCACTGCAGCAACTCACCCAGGCTTCTTTGGCAGCACCTCCCAAACCCGCGACCTCTTCCACCTAAAAGGACAAGGGCAGCAGGTGCATGGGAACAACACCACCTCCAAGTTCCCCTCCAAGTCACACACCATCCTGACTTGGAAGTATATTGCCGATCCTTCATCGTCGCTGGGTCAAAATCCTGGAACTCCCTCCCTAACAGGGAGTACCTTCACCACATGGACTGCAGCGGTTCAAGGCGGCGGCTCACCACCACCTTCTCAAGGGCAACTAGGGATGGGCAATAAATGCCAGCGACGCTCACATCCCATAAACAAATTTTTTTTAAAACACCATAGCTACGCCGCCGACCGCAATTTTTGGGCCATCAATGCTGCCTTCCAGGTGATAAATACGTTTACAGTTGACTCTTATTACCAATGTAGTTCAGACATAATTACATTGACATTCACTAACATTTACAGTTATACTGTGTGCAGCTAAAAGTTACAGCAGTTGGAGGATTTATTATTCATAGTACGTATTTTAGTATGTTAGGAGGTAATATATTTGGGGTCATATAAGAGCACACAAGTAACAGGAAGTAAAGAGACAGAATTACACAGTGTGATCTTGAAAAAAGTTTTAATCTTTGTAAGTCCACTGTGGGCTTTTATTTATTGGAGAAGCATTTCTCAAACTGGAAAATCTTTCATTTTTCTTATGATATTTCATGCAACTGATGAAGTGATCGTCTCTCTGCAGATAGGCCAAAAATTCTTAATCCACAACACTTTCTACATCAGATTTTAAAATTATTAGCTGGAACTGTTGTTGCCTCAATTTTCCAACACTGCTGATTAAATCAAATGTCGTGATTTTCATTTTTTTAATGCTCACAATTCATACAAGATATCTAAACACGTAAAAAGTTACATGATTAAATTCCCGGTGTGACTTGCAAGCATTCAGATTTTCAAATACTGCCAGGCTCATAAGTAACTTGCAAGTTTTGGCAAAGCCTGACTGAACTCCTAAAGAATCAGTGAAATTACAGTGCAAAAGGAGACCACTTAATCGATCGCACTAATTCTTTATTATCTAATCCCATTTCACTGACCTTTGTATACTTTTCAAAACCCGATCCAATTCCATTTTAAATGATGCCGTAGTCCTTGCCTTAGTATCTACTTGTGGTGAAGAATTCTATGTTCTATTACCCTGGTGTAAAAATAAAATTTGAACTTATCTCTTCATTCTTTTAGTGCTAATCCTTTCTATCTATCCCATTTATCACCAATCCATTAATTGGTGTGTTTCCAGTCCAGTGAGGAAGGAAGCAGTGCTGGATCTAGTTCTGGAGAATAAAGTGAGGCAAGTGGAGCATGTTTCAGTGGGGGAACATTTGGGGAGCAGTGATCATAATATCATTAGGTTTAGAATAGTTATGGAAAAGGACAAGGCACAATCAAGCATAAAGTACTTAACTGGAGGAGAGCTAATTTCATTGAGTTAAAAAGGGATCTTGCCCAGGTAGATTGCAATCAGAAATTGGTCGACAAAACAGTAATTGAATAATGGGAGGCCTTCAAGGAGGAGATGGTTCGGGTACCGTGTAGATACATTCCCATGAGAGGGAAAGGAAGGGTGTCTATAGCTAGAGCTCTCTGGATGACTAAAGATATGGGGGCGATTACCGAATTAGCCAGACATTTAGCGCCCAGCACAGAAGTACCGCCTTGGCCGCTAAATACAGCTTACCACCCCAGAGAGGAAGTGAAGCACTATCTCGAGTGCTCCACTTCCTCTCGGGGCAGTGTCAGGAGCGCAAAGCGCTCGAACACCAGAGTGCTACGTGGCCGCTCCACGTAGCACTGACGCATTTCACCGCCCCACTGCTTCTGTTAAAGGGGAGGGATGCTGCGAACTCTGCAGGGCCTCCGATTGTAAAGTCTGTGGGTTGTATAGCGAAGTAATACACAGACTACAAGAGTAACTTTAACAGGACTTTACTATTCGAAGGTCAGGGCGAATCTGCCCAATAAATTCTGCCACAGCACTTATATACCGGTGTGGTCACCGTCGGTATTACAGTATACAGCAGCCAGGATAAAGTAGTGCCACACCTAAAATAGTTCTCTTAAAGGTGGACGGTTACATACAATAGTTCTCTTAAAGGTAGAACAGTTACATACACTACAATCCTCCCTTTTTAGCTTACAACATACTTATTCCCCATTAACATAACATCATAACATATCCAACTTCATGTTACAACAGTTCACAGAGGTAGTCTCTGCGGAAACAGTTCACAGATTCAGTTTCTGCGGGAAACAGTTCACAGATTCAGTCTCTGATCTTCTTGACTCGGTCTGGACCACGCCTCCGTGGTGTAGTCGGGTCACCTTGCTAGAGGGACTCATCCCATAGTCCTTCCCTAGACTTAACAGCTTTACTTCCATCACTTCTGAACCAGCATTGCTGACTTTTTAAAACAAACAAAAAACAGTTGGATTGCCTTGGGAAATTTTCCTACTTTCCAACTGATTTGGCTCCGTTCGGGGGACCATGTGTGTGATCGGGTAGAGGTAATAATGGTCCAGATGGTTATCATCTTCTGCTTCGTCTTTTCCTTTTTTGCTTCTTGGAGACTCTCGGGGCTCCATTGTCAGCTGCCAGCTGCAACGCCACCATCTCCCTATGTTCCTTAGACTTTAAGTGATTCATCCTGATTTCGGCACTTTGGGAGTTCTCGGCACAAGCTGGGCAGACCAGGTCCTCGTAATATTCAGTGTCACTCAACAGATCATGGTAATATTCGGTGTCGTCCTGAGCTAGGCCCGCGAGAGGGTCTTCTATTTCCTCCTTACCCAGCTGGACGTTAGCCGACTTTTGTTCCAAATCCCGACATCTGTCCTGAAGAGACTTCATCATGCGTTCAGATTCATCCCGCTTTTTCTGGGCTTCCTGCAAGTCTTTTACTAATGACCTCATTTGTGATTTCAATACTTCAACTTCATTCGGAGATTGATTGATCGGACTATTCAATCCCTCTACTGAAGTAGCTGTTTCAGTATTCTGTTGTTCGACATTGCCGTGCGTCAGCGTACTTTTGGCATCCAAGGGCTGTTCTGCTGCAGACTTCTCAGTCTGGGTTGCCACCTCAGCTCTTCCAATGACTTTTGAGAGCTCCCTTCCCTTTGAAGATTGAGGCTCGTATTTAAGTTTTTCTCATTTTAGAGTTTTATCCCTCAGCATATGAATGAGTTGGCTGACTGTTAACTCTTCTGCCATCATCCCTTTTCCATTAACTACAGGGCTGTTTATAACCTTGTCCTGGGGCTCCTTTGCTGCTTCTACTTCGCCATCATCCGCAGCCCCCATCATTCGAATTTCCACAAATGAATCGTCCGGTGATGCTGCACCCAACTTCAGTAGGAGCTCGGAAGTCATGTCGACCAACTCAGCTTTTTCTGCCTGCAACCTGCTAACCAGCGCCTTCAGTTGCGGCACATCTTGTTCCACCAGAATGGAGCACGCCCCTTCAGAAGCCGAATCAGCTTTGATTCGTTTGGCCTCCTCGTGCAGACGGTTTGTGTGCTCCTGCTCCCTTTTCTTCCCCAGCTGCTTCTGTTGTCTTTCCAGATTCTCCCATTCGGTATCATAGAACTTTTTCATTGCTTTCATCTCTTGCTCGAGACGGCAATTCAATTGTTCTAATTGCTGTCGTAATCTGAAATAAGTTTGCGTTCGAGCTCGATGTTCCTCAGTAATATATATGTCTGTAACTTGAACAGACTCAGAATTCTCTGTCAAGCTATGTTGTTGTTGTTCAGAGGAATTCTGTTCTGAAGCTTTGTTCTCCTCTGGAGCATAAGCCTTTATGCCCACATTCGTTCTACCAACCTTAGTCAGCAAGTTCATTTTAGACTTGTCTTTCATGCTTGGGCTGGTCTTATCGTCATCCGTTTCAGAGTCTGAGCTGATTGTCTGCCCCGAGTCCTCACTCGTTATTGCTTTGAGGTAGTGCCATTCCATGTCTATTTTCTTGATCCACTCCCGTCCTAGAAGTGGTGGTCCTCCCTCAGGTAGTACGTATAAGTCCATTCCGGGGTGTTCTTTGCCCCTGTCTCTCACCTTGACTCTTATCTTTCCCATGGGGTATACTTTATGCCCCGTGTATGTCTGCAATACGAACTTGGTATCTCTCAAGGGTATATGTGAGAATAGCCGGTTGTAATCCCTTCGATTTATGACTGATAGGGCTGATCCAGTGTCCAATTCCATTCTCACTTGGACTCCGGCTATTTTTAGCCTGACCCAGATAGTTTGTAGGTCAGCTTCCTTACACACATTATGAATTCTCAGACTACCCAGTTCCTGGCCGCTTGGGTCTGAATCCGAATTCTGTTCATCTGAACTCTTCTCAACCACCTTGTATACCTTGTTGTACTTTTCCTGTGATGGCTTTTTTTTTTGGTTGTTGGTCTTCTTCCCTGACCGGCATACTTTGGCTATGTGACCCAGTTTGCCACATTTCCTACAGTCCTGGTTTTTAAACCAGCATTGGTTCTGGTCGTGTGTTGTCTTCCCACAACGATAACATTTTGTTGCACCCGAAGTAATTTGATCCACACTGAGGACCGCTGCCTTCAGCTGCATTTCCGCAGTTCCTTTCGCTGCGGCTTCGTGTGATGCTGCAATAAGGACAGCCCTATCCAGTGTAAGGTCGTTCTCTTCGAGCAGTCGCTTTTGCGTTCCTTCCTTCGACAACCCGCACAGGAACTTGTCTCGCAATGCCTCTGTCAGATTTCCTCCAAACTGGCAGTATTTCGCTAGCCTACGCAGTTCGACCAAGTATTCCGCGTTGCTTTCCTCTTTCCGTTGCGTTCTCGCATAAAATTTGAATCGTTCCACCAACATCAGCGGTGTGGGGTTCAAGTGATCCTTCAGAACAGCAACAATATTATCGAAGGTTTGATCCGCCGGTTTAACTGGTGCTAGAAGATGCTTCAATAGCCCGTATGTCTTCGCCCCCATCGAGTTTAGCAAGGTTATAGCTTTATCATCATCCTCTATTTTATTGGCCTCACAATATATCTCAATGCGTTCTACATACGTGGCCCAATCTTCTACCTCGGAATCGAAATCGTTGATGTTACCACGCTTAGGCATCTTCACCTCCCTGATAAACAACAACGAAATATTTCTTTAACTCTTTTTTTTTCCAAGATGGTGGTTTCCCCGTGCTTATCTTCTTTCCCCGCCCCTTTCAAAATGGCGGTTCCCGCTTCTGTCTTTTTCTCCGCCTACTGGCGGCTTCCCGCGGTTTCCCGCGCTTATCTTCTTTCCCCGCCCACTTTCAAGATGGCGGTTCCCGCTTTTCTTCCCCTGGCGGGAGGGGTAAGCTTTTCCCTCGGGCGACGGCCGCTGGCTTTCGGGGTTCGCAGCCTGCTCTTCGGCTTCAGCGCGTTCCCTTCTCTCGGCCGGGCAACCGGCTCTGGTACAACCCGTTGACGGCGAACGGTCTCAGCCGCTGGCTGGATCTCGCTCAGTCTCCCTCGCTCGGGCTCTGTCTCTCCGGTGCTGGGTACAACCCGTTGACGGCGAACAGTTTCAGCCGCTGGGCTGGATCTCGCTCAGTCTTCCTCGGGCTCTGTCTCTCCCGCTCGCGCGGCTCTCGCTCGCTCTCTCTCGGGCTCTGTCTCTCCCGTTCGCGCGGCTCTCGCTCGGGCTCTGTCTCTCCCGCTCGCGCGGCTCTCTCTCGGGCTCTGTCTCTCCCGTTCGCGTGGCTCTCGCTCGGCTCTGTCTCTCCCGCTCGCGCGGCTCTCAATCGCGCCTCCCAGCCTTCTCGCAGTCCGGTGCTTCCCTCCCCGGCTGCGGCTGAGTTCTCCGCAATTTATTTATTTTATCTCTTCCCGCGCCTTACGATCCCGGTCACAGCGCTTCGTGGCCTCGGTCACTGTCCGACCTTTTTCACCCCAATCGCGTCTCCCAGCTTCTCGCAGTCCGGTGCTTTCCTCCCCGGCTGTGGCTGAGTTCTCCGTGGCTTATTTATGTTTATATCTTCCCGCGCCTTACGATCCCAGTCGCAGCGCCTCGTGGTCGCGGTATTTGTCCGGCCTTTTTCGCCGTCGCGGTCTAGTCGTCTCACGATGCTCCCCAGCCCGCTTGTACCGCGGCTTCTGCTCCACGCTGCCCCAGTCTCAGCGCCTCTGGGCCCGACTTCTGTCCGGCTCCTTTCCCCCTCGACCGTGGTCGAGTGCACCGCCCTTATCCTCCGTTTATTTGTTTCTATTTTCCCTTTACTCACAGTCACCGTGGCCGACTTGCTTCTCGTGTTGATCGGCTCACTCACCACCGTGGCAGAAGGGACAATCCGTGCCTGTTGCTGATGGAAGACTTCGTGTTTGAAATCTTCCTCCTTTCTTGGTCTGCAGACTCGAGTTTTCTCTCAGCAAAACGACGAGGGCGGGTGCCTCTTCTCGACGCTCGTTTACTTCTTCAGAAGTATTGTTGCCGCAGGGTAAGATCGAACTCGTCGCCACTGTAAAGTCTGTGGGTTGTATAGCAAAGTAATGCACAGACTACAAGAGTAACTTTAACAGGACTTTACTATTCGAAGGTCAGGGTGAATCTGCCCAATAAATTCTGCCACAGCACTTATATACCGGTGTGGTCACCGTCGGTATTACAGTATACAGCAGCCAGGATAAAGTAGTGCCACACCAAAATAGTTCTCTTAAAGGTGGACGGTTACATACAATAGTTCTCTTAAAGGTAGAACAGTTACATACACTACACCGATGGCCCACACTAGGCCACCAGGGCGGCATGGTACTGAGGCTGCAGCCCGGCACCAAGACACAGTGATGGTGCTGGGCTACGCGATGGTGGCCATGGACCACGCCAAGGGCCACCACGAAGGGCTGACCTCAAAAGAAGAAAATGGCAGCACGGGTCGCAGCTGCACCTCCCCTTTAAATACCACCTCGCGAGCAGAGGTCGGTCCGGTCCGCGACCCATGAGGCTGGCGCTGACATCGCTTGTGGCACCCTTGCGGGGCGCAGCCGAATTTCTGCTGCAGGGCGGTAAGGGGCCGCAGCGGGGTGGTAAGGGGTCGTGTCGCTCAGTGATGATGTCATCGCCGGAGGCACAGCAGGCTGGCGCTATCGGCTAGCGCCTCAGCAGCACCCTGCTGAATTTCCTGGGAGGCGCAAGCCCTTTGCGCCCCTGGAGGCGCTAACAGCAGGTGCAAAGGAGACGAATTTCACCCCCATAGAGACTAAAATGAAACAGAAAAAGGAGACTTATGACAAATGTAAGGTTCATAATATAGTAGAGAACCAAGCTGAATACAGAAAGTACAGAGAAGATGGGGAAATGGGACTGACTGGATTGCTCTACGGAGAGCTGGCACGGACTCAATCGGCTGAATGGCCTCCTTCTGTGCCGTTATGACTCTATGACATCTAAACAAAGGAATAAGAGGGGCAAAAAGAGAGTATGAGAATAGATTAGCGACTAACATACAAGGGAACCCAACAGTCATTTATAAACATATAAATAGTAAAACGATTGTCAAAGGAAGGGCAGGGCTGATTTAGGACAAAAAAAGATCACCTTGTGGAGGCAGAGGTAATAAATGAATACTTTGCATCACTAGAGAAGATGATTCTGCCAATGCAGCAGTAAAGGAGGAGGCAGTAGCAATATTGGCTAGGCTAAAAAGAGATAAAGAGGTGGTACTTAAAAGGTTGGAAGTACTCAAAGTAAAAAAGTCCAGATGGGATGCATCCTAGGTTACTGAGGGTGGAAATTGCAGAGGCTCTGGCCACAATCTTCCAATGCTCCTTAGATATGGGGGCATTGCCAAAGAACTGAAGGATTGCAAATGTTACACCCCTGTTCAAAAAAGGGGAGAGGGATAAACTCGACAATTACAGGCCAGTCAGCCTAAAGTCGGTGGTGGGGAAACTTTGAGAGACAATAATCCGGGACAAAATTAATTGGTACTTGGAAAACTATGGACTAATAAATGAGAGTCAGCACAGATTTTTTAAAGGGAAATCATGTTTGACTAACATGATTGAGTTCTTTGATGAAATAACAGAGAGGTTTGAAGAGGGTAGTGCAGTTGCTGTTGTGTATATGGATTTTCAAAAGGCATTTGATACAGTACCACATGTTAGCAAAATTAAAGCCTATGGGATTAAATGAATGGTGACAACGTGGATGAAAAATTGGCTAAGGGACAGAAAGCAGAGAACAGTGGTGAATGGTTGTTTTTCAAACTGGAGGGAAGTATAGAGTGGTGTTCCCCAGGGGTCAGCATTAGGAACATTGCTCTTTTTGATATATATTAATGACCTGGACTTGGGTATACAGGGTATAATTTCAAAGTCTGCAGATGACACAAAATTCAGAAATGTAGCAAACAATGAGGAGGATAGTAACAGACTTCAAAAGGACATTGACAGACTAGTGAAATGGGTAGGCACATGACAGATGAAAGTTAACGCAGAGAAGTGTGAAGTGATACATTTTGGTAGGAAAAATGAGGGGACGCAATATGAACTAAATGGTACAATTTTAAAGGGGGTGCAGGTCAGGAACAGAGACCTGTCGGTGTATGTAGACAAATCTTTGAAGGTGGCAGGACAAGTTGAGAAAGCTGTTAAAAAAGTATATGCAATCCGTGGCTTTATTAATAGAGGCATAGGGCTGGATTTTCATTGAGGAGGTGGGTAGGAGGCGGGACTACAACTTTCGGGGCTGTAGTCCCGCCTCCATCGAGTTGTAGTCAACCCACGCGATTTTGACTTGATTGACCTTGTTGAGCTCGCCCAGCGGGCTCAGCAGGCCAATTAAGAGCCACCCGGCAACAGGTGACGTCACAGATTGATATTTCATCTGTCAAGACCTTTTGATAGATGAAATATCAGCGTTCGACAGCTGTTTGAAGCTGTCAAACACTGACAATCTGTACTCCAAGTTAATTCCTTCCTCTCAGGATGATTTCGAGATTTTTCCGGAACAGAAAGCTGAATGCTGCAATTTGTGACAGGTCGCGGCCAATCTGCTTTCTGTACCGGTGAGATGAGGGACTCCCGAGACCTGAAGCAAGGAAGGCTGTAAAGGTAAGTAAAACTTCTTTAAACACTTTAAACACACCAACACACTTACCTCTGCACTCATGCACCCATCACTCACCTGAACACCGGATATCTCGACCCCTCCAAGCCCTTCAGCCCACCTTGCTAACTTGGCGTGGTTTGGAGCCGTCGGGAATCCCACACTTCACCAATGAAAATAGGGATTAGGCTAAAAACTGCCTGTTAACTACCTGTTAACAGGCAGTTAATTGGCACTAATCCCCTTCCCGCCTCGGGGAGGCGGGTCCCAGTGCGGGTTGGGTACCCGCCTCCTTTGAAACTGGCATGGAGGCGGGTTGGGGGCCGGATGGGTTCGTGCCCCCCGATTTCGGGATTTTAACCCCCCACACGCCTCCATTCCCGCCTCCACGGCCCAATGAAAATCCTGCCCATAGAGTACAAAAGCAAGAAATTTCCGCTAAACTTTTATAAAATACTGGTTAGGCCTCAGCTGGAGTATTGTGTTCAATTCTGGGCACCACACTTTAGGAAGGATGTCAAGACCTTAAGAGAGGGTGCAAAAGAGATTTACTAAAATGGTACCAGGGATGAGAGACTTCAGTTATGTGGGGAGACTGGAGAAGCTGGGGTTGTTCTTCTTAGAGCAGAGAAGGTTAAGAGGAGATTTGATAGAGGTGTTCAAAACCATGCAAGGTTTTGATAGAGTAAATAAGGAGAAACTGTTTCCAATGGCAGAAGGGTCTGTAACCAGAGAACACAGATTTAAGGTGATTGGCAAAAGAATGAGACGACTTGAGGAAACATTATTTTATGCAGCGAGTTGTTGTGATCTGGAATGCACTGCCTGAAAGGGTGGTGGAGGCAGATTCAATAGCAAATTTTGAAAGAGAATTGGATTATTACTTGAAGGGAAAAAATTTACAGGGCTATGGGGAAAGAGCGTGGGAGTAACTGGATTACTCTTTGAAAGAGTCAGCGCAGACTCAATGCGCTGAATGGCCTCCTTCTATGCTGTACTATTCTATGATTCTACAAGATGTACCATCTCAAACTTACGAGAGTCTAAATTTGTTAGCGCCTGACAAGGGGGCAAAATGGTTGGCCGCTCCGATCACGCTAAATTAGTCCCCGTGCCTGCTTATCATGAAGTAAGCGAGGTGCCAGAGCTACTCAGACTCTTCGTTGGCAGCTCGCCTAATGGTAAGGCAGGAAATCAAATCTCAGTTAAAGGCAGCCAACACTTCATAAAAGGAACTGTACTGGAATAACTGGCAGAAGAGATGCTTGAACGACTCCCCGCTTTTCAGATGCAGCTTTGGAGGTGCTGGTGGGGGAGGTTGGCAGGAGGAGGGACCTTATCTTTCCACCTAATGGCAAGTATCCCAGCTAGCTTCATGGCAACAGTGCGCATTGGTGGCAGAGCAGATCAGTGCCAGAAGCATTGCTCCAAGACCTAGCTGCCACGTGGAAAGAAGTTCAATGACCTGACAAGGGCTACTAAGGTAAAACGCCTAACTCATATCTCTCATTACCCACTGCTTAGCCTTGCTTCCTTCCCATTGCTCTCCTCCAATTACTATAGCACACTTTACTCCCTCTCTTTTCAATGCTGGGCTGGTTTGCTTCACTGTTGATTCAAAATAGTTTATACTGGCAAATGAAACCACCTTATTTTATTTTATAAGTGAGCCTTTGAAGGATTGAAGCAAAATTGAGCTGGTTGTATTTAGTTTACGGAAAAAAAGTTACCTAAAAAAAATCAATCTTGCCATCAGGACCTCATTTAAAGTCAATTGCAAAGAATTATAATTCACATAAAATGTTATTTCTGTATATTTCAATATATATATTTTAAAACATGAATAATCCAAATATGGTGTTATCAGTAATTTGCAGGAGTTCCCATGCCTGTCATTGCAAGGGAGTTGAATTGGTGTAAAAAGTGAAATGATATGATCACTGAAACACTATTAATTTGGTATCTCTACTGAAATTAAAGCAATCCCAAACCCATTTTCCTGATAAAATCAGCATTCATGAATAGAATAAAATAAATATTCATTGCAAATCAGTCGAAATAATAAAAAAAACAAGAACGTCAAAATTAATTTATTGCTGAAAAAGCAATAAATAGGGTTTGGTTATGAGACTCCTTCTCATAGGGCTGTAGAGAGGGCTTTAAACTAATTAGTGGGGGGGAGGTTTCAAGAGAGCGAAAAATAAAAATGTCAGCGGAGAAGGCAATAGAGCAAGGTAGCAGTGGGGGAATTAAAAACCAGAGCGTGTCAGGAAGGGACAGAATGTATAAAGGTAAAGTAGCAAAGGGGGTAAAAGCAGGAATAAATTGTCACAAAACATATTTAAAAGTTCTTTATCTGAATGCACGCAGCATTCGTAACAAAATAGACGAGTTGACGGTACAAATAACTACACATGGGTATGATCTTGTGGCCATTACAGAAACATGGCTGCAAGGTGACCATGACTGGGAACTAAACATCCAGGGGTATTTGACAATTAGGAAGGACAGCACGGTGGCATAGTGGTTAGCACTGTTGCCTCACAGCGCCAGGGACCCGGGTTCAAATCCGGCCTCGGGTGACTGTCTGTGTGGAGTTTGCACGTTCTCCCCGTGTTTGCGTGGGTTTCCTCCGGGTGCTCCGGTTTCCTCCCACAGTCCAAAGATGTGCGGGTTAGGTTGATTGGCCATGATAAAAATTGGCCCTTAGTGTTAGGGGAGATTAAATATGTGGGGTTACGGGGATAGGGCTTGGGTGGGATGGCTGTCGGTGTAGGGACCGGGTGCTAGGGTTTGGATGATCAGCCATGATCTCGTTGAATGGCGGAGCAGGGCCGAATGGCCTACTCCTGCTCCTAGTTTCTATGTTTCTATGAAGGACGAGGAGGTGGGGTAGCTATGTTAATAAAGGATGGAATCACTGCAATAGTGCGAAATGATATTGGGTCAAAGGATCAGGATATTGAAACAGTTTGGGTGGAGATAAGGAATAATAAGGGGACAAAGTCACTAGTGGGCGTAGTCTATAGGCCTCCTAACAGTTGCAACTCTGTTGGTCAGAGTATAAATCAGGAAATAGTTGGGGCTTGTAATAAGGGAACAGCTATAATCATGGGGGATTTTAACTTTCATATTGACTGGACAAATCAAATTGGGCAGGGCAGCCTTGAGGAAGAGTTCATAGAGTGCATTAGGGACGGGTTCCTTGAGCAGTATGTTACTGAACCAACCAGGGGGCAGGCAATCTTGAATCTGGTCCTGTGTAATGAGACAGGGTTAATAAAAAATGTCCCAGTAAAGGATCCCCTTGGAATGAGTGACCATAACATGGTTGAATTCCAAATTCAGTTGGAAGGTGAGAGAGTTGGATCTCAAACCAGCGTACTATGCTTAAATAAAGGAGACTATGAAGATATGAGAGCAGAGTTGACTAAAGTGGACTGGGAAAATAGATTAAGGTGTAAGATGGTACATGAGCAGTGGTGTACATTCAAGGAGATATTTCACAACTTTCAAGAAAAATATATTTCAGGAAAAAGGGGCGTAAAAGAAAAGACAGCCATCCGTGGCTAAGTAAAGTAATAAAGGATAGTATCTGACTGAAAACAAGGGCATATAAAGTAGCCAAATCTAGTGGGAGGATAGAAGATTGGGAAGCATTTAAAAGCCAGCAAAGAATAACTAAAAGATGAATTAAGAAAGGGAAGATAGATTATGAAAGTAAACTAGCAAAAAATATAAAAACAGATAGCAAGAGTTTCTACAGTTATATAAAAAGAAAAAGAGTGGCTAAAGTGAATGTTGGTCCCTTAGAGGACGAGACCGGGAAATTAGTAGTGGGGAACATGGAGATGGCAAAAACGCTGAACAAATATTTTGTATCAGTCTTTACAGTAGAGGACACTAAAAATATCCCAACACTGGACAAACAGGGGGCTATTGGGGGGGGAGGAGCTAAGTATGATTAAAATCACTAAGGAGATGGTACTCGGTAAGATAATGGGACTTAAGGCGGGTAAATCTCCTGGACCTGATGGCTTACATCCTGGGGTCTTGAGAGAAGTAGCGGTAGGGATTGCGGATGCATTGTTGGTAATGTTCCAAAACTCCCTGGATTCAGGAACGGTCCCAGCAGATTGGAAAACTGCTAATGTAACACCCTTATTTAAAAAGGGAGGTAGACAAAAGGCTAGAAACTATAGACCAGTTAGCCTAACATCTGTGCTGGTAAAATGTTGGAGTCCATTATTAAGGAAGCAGTAACAGGACATTTGGATAAGCATAATTTAATCGGACAGAGTCAGCATGGTTTTATGAAGGGGAAGTCATGTTTGACAAATTTGCTGAAATTCTTTGAGGATGTAACAAACAGGGTGGATAAAGGGGAACCAGTGGATGTGGTGTATTTGGACTTCCAAAAGGCATTTGACAAGGTGCCACAAAAAAGATTACTGCACAAGATAAAAAATCACGGGATTGGGGGTAATATACTGGCATGGGTGGAAGATTGGCTATCTAACAGAAAACAGAGAGTTGGGATAAATGGTTCATTCTCGTGTTGGCAATCAGTAACTAGTGGTGTTCCGCAGGGGTCAGTGCTGAGACCCCAACTCTTTACAATCTATATTAACGATTTGGAGGAGGGGACCAAGTGCAAATATCCAAGTTTGCCGACGATACAAAGATGGGAGGGAAAGCAATGAGTGAGGAGGACATAAAAAACCTGCAAAAGGACATAGACAGGCTAAGTGAGTGGGCAGAAATTTGGCAGATGGAATATAATGTTGGAAAGTGTGAGGTTATGCACTTTGGCAGAAAAAATCAAAGAGCAAGTTATTACCTAAATGGAGAGAAACTGCAAAGTGCTACAGTACAAAGGGATCTGGGGGTCCTGCTGCATGAAACACAGAAGGTTAGTATGCAGGTACAGCAGGTGATCAGGAAGGCCAATGGAATCTTGGCTTTTATTGCAAGGGGGATGGAGTATAAAAGCAGGGAAGTCTTGCTTCAGTTATACAGGGTACTGGTGAGGCCACACCTGGAATATTGCGTACAGTTTTGGTTTCCATATTTAAGAAAAGATATACTTGCTCTCGAGGCGGTTCAGAGAAGGTTCACTTGGTTGATTCCAGAGATGAGGGGGTTGACTTATGAGGAAAGGTTGAGTAGGTTGGGCCTCTACTCATTGGAATTCAGAAGAATGAGAGGCGATCTTATCGAAACATATAAGATTGTGAGGGGGCTTGATCGGGTGGATGCGGGGAGGATGTTTCCACTGATGGGTGCGGGGAGGATGTTTCCACTGATGGGTGAGACTAGAACTAGGGGGCATAATCTTAGAATAAGGGGCTGCCGTTTCAAAACTGAGATGAGGAGAAACTTCTTCACTCAGAGGGTAGTAAATCTATGGAATTTGCTACCTCAGAGAGCTGTGGAAGCTGCGACATTAAATAAATTTAAAACAGAGATAGACAGTTTCCTAGCTGATAAGGGAATTAGGGGTTATGGGGAGCGGGCAGGGAAGTGGACGTGAGTCTAGGTTCCGATCAGCCATGATCCTATTGAATGGCGGAGCAGGCCCGAGGGGCCGTATGGCCTACTCCTGCTCCTACTTCTTATGTTCTTATGTTCTTGAAACTGCATTTCCAAAAATGGTTCCTCATCTGACTTAATTTTGATTATAAGGAAGTTGTATGAACAATTCATATAATTGTAATTATTGAGGGTGAAATCCGTCTTGGGCGGTAACGCAAATCGAGCAATAGTAATTCGGTAGCCTGTATTACACTCCACTAGATTTTCTTTTCCATTGAAGTTAACCCAAATAACTAGAACTGTTTCAGAGGCACAAAGTGCATGACTTCAGTTTGCCAAACATTGCATATAAATACAGGATTTGAATAAATGCAGACTTTAGTGAGAGTTTCTTCTGAGGTTGTAATTCTTATTTATATGGCTGTTCCTATTGAATGTTGACAAGACGAAACAGTAGAATAAATTGTTCAGTGTAATATTAGGGTAGGCAAACAAAATTGAACTTTGTTCTCTAACCTGAAAGTCCAGGCTGAGTGCGACTGACTGTTATTTGTTGTGTGCACAAAAAAATCTCCAAATGTCACGTCTGGTAAATGGTGTAGTTTGTTTATAGATTTTGGAGATTTATATCAGTGTGCACAATTACAGCACTTCTATTTGGGGCAGATTAATCTCAGTCAGTTTCCCTGTGCAGTCCTAAATTGATTTTAGTACCAGACAGACTAACGATGATATGATAATTGTTTCTGCACTGTGCAAACACCAAAATTTCCACGCAATGTCTACTTCACTTTGAACTGTTGCAGACTAGGCCTGTAGTACTATATGTGTTGTCTACACAAACTGGCTTGTGCCTCAGTACAAAATCATTCAGAAAAGTTAACACTTCCACTGTGCAAATGCCTTTAATTCATCAAAATTATTAGCTTCAAAATGAAAGTTGAGGAACATTTGGTGCTTTTAGACTCATTTTAACTTGGTCAGAATTGGCACTAATGAGTCACTAATGGCCTCTCAAGAGACTGCTAATAATACTTTATTCTCTTATTTTACATGGATTGTGTGTATAATGATGTGACCACTGATATCATGACATCTGAGTCAGAAGTTTGTGGGTTCAAATTCCACTCGAGATTTGAGCACAAAATTTAGGCCGACACTCCAGTGCAGTGCTGAGGGAGTGCACCAATGTTGGAGGTGCCATCTTTTGGATGAGATGTTAAAACAAGTCCCCGTCTGCTCTCTCAGGTGTACGTAAAAGATCGCATGGCACTATTTCAAAGAAGAGCTGGGGAGTTATCCCCAGTGTCCTGGCCAATATTTATCCCTCACTCAACATCACTGAAACAGATTATCTGGTCATTATCACATGGCCGTTTGTGGGAGCTTGCTGTGCGCAAGTTGGCTGTTGTATTTCCTACATTAGAAGAGTGACTACACTTCAAAAGTACATCATTGGCTGTAAGGGCTGTGGGACGTCCTGAAGTCAGGAAAGGCGCTATATAAATGCAAGTCTTTTTATTGGTCTGACTACAATAAGCCATTCTTCATTAGATTAAAGGAGCATGTTTACTGTATTAGGGAGTATCTGAAATACCTGCAATATCCTGCTTCAAAAATATGGCTACATATGCTGTGACACAAGCTATGCATTTGAAAAAAAAAAGTATACTTGAAAAAATCACAAGCAGTCACAATCAGTGAAATGTTGTCATTATATCAGTGGTCACATCATTATACACTCAATCCATGTAAAACTGTGCAGTGTACCCTAGCACATTACACAATAAAATCTACCCTTGGAAATGCACGATGCCTGAAATACTTTTTAACGTATTTAAAGCTAAGGTTAACAACTGGTGTATATTAATAAAAAAGTGGGGGGAGGGGTTTGAGGCCACAGGCAAGCCTTTACTTGCAGCATTAAAACACATTTCCTGGAGGATTTGGTTGTACATCAGACACTGATGGAAAGTGTAGCCTTTCAGCTTATGAGAGCACTGCTTGCATTTATTTGTGAGAATGGATTGGCTACAATACAAGCAATTCTAGAACGCTAATATTAGGACTATAGAACCTTTGAAAATTTTGCTAACAAATTCTGAGAGATAATTGTTGCTTTAAAAAAGACTGACAGAAGCATTTTCTGTATATTAGGCTCACTTGCTGTAATGACTAATGTGATGACGTGCATGTTTACCTAAGGTGGCATTGCTGAATTGTAAATATTGGCAAAAAGCCACAGAATGATTTCATCCATTTGCAATTTGTGTTTCTACTTATCTGGGGATCAATGACTAATGCAATCTCAAATCAAAGTAGGAGAAAAGGGCTTGCAAAACAACATGTCCCTTTAATTACTTTGAAAACCCTGATGTCCCAAATGCCATTCTATTGACATAAGCTTACATCATATTATGAAGTTAGAAAAACAAACTTAACAGAAATCAAAAGCAGAGAGACACAACAGTTGTTATGCCTGAACATGGATTTACTAGTTCATCAAAAATACTTGTAATTGGTGCATGAAAGCACCAAAATTTCAACACCCTTAATCATACATAACTCTGTAAGGTCATCTCTGATACCTCCCTTCAGGCTGCAAAGCCCAAGTTTCTCCAGCCTTTTCTCATAGCTCAGACCCTTGACACTAGGAATCAGTCTCGTGATTTTTCTCTGCACTGCTTGCAGTGCTGTTGATACTTTTGTTTAAACAGTAAATGTTGAAGACATAATTGGTGAAGCGATCTTGACATTAGAGCCCGGTTATTGGGGGAGAGGTGAATTGTAAGCAAAGTAATACCCTGATGATGTTGTCAGCTCCTGCTGTTTCAACAGAAATAAACAGAGGAAACAAACTAGGAACATTAAAGTCAATCATGATTCATTGTGACTGGTTGAAAAAAAATTATTGCGAAGGTGATAATTTAAAATGTAGTGAAAAATATCAAACTACTGCACATTGTGCACATTTCCAAGCGTTGGAAGTGCCTGCCTGAAATTGGAGGGAAGGGAGGGAACGTCCTGCATGTAAATTCTCAACATCCCAAATGCATGCAGGGCACTCATTCATGTGTACCCAATCATCATGGACATCCAGGGTTGGCAAGAGCTGATCTGAATGTGAAAATCAACTTAAAGAGACCAGAAGAAGATTGGGGCCAAAAGATAAGTCTAGGAGGGGCATCCATCCTGGCATAAGTGCCAAGACGTGCCCACCTGGGACCTCTGCCACTGACCACTCTAAACACGTGGGGACAGATGAGGTTTCCTGTTTTGCATACCAGTGTTGACTACCTGCATTACTAGGGCACATCTAGAGCGTCTACCAGTCCCATCATGCTGGACAGTCCAGTAGATGTAAGGGAGCCACTTTAAACAGCTTTAAAAAAAAAAAATTAGGCCTATTTCTTTGAGAAGTCAGGCCACAATTCCGCCCTGGATTGTAAGGTTGGCCCCACTTCCGTTGTTGGTTGGCCTGGTATGTCAGGTCCCTCAGAGCTGGGAAAGCAGGAACTCCCGATATAGTCTTCATCCCTCAGCCCTGCCCCTTCTTACACTGATGGCCTTGTTTGGGGTGAATGGAAGCTTCACTCCCAACAAAGAAAGAAGAAAGAACTTTCATTTATAGTGCCTTTTATGTCCTCAGGACGAAACAAAGTGCTTTACAGCCAATGAAATATTTTTGAAGTGTAATCACTCTTGTAATATAAGGAAATGTACCAACCAATTTGTGCACAGCAAGGTCCCACAAAAAGCAATGGGATAAATGACTAGATAATCTGTTTTAGTGATGTTGGTTAAGGGATAAATATTTGCCTGGATACCAAGAGAACGCCCCTGCTCATCTTCAAATAGTGCCGTTGTATCTTTTGCATCCACCTGAGAGAGCAGATGGGTTCTCAGTTTAACATCTCACCTGATACCCTCACACCTGCATCTACATTCAGGGTGCACACACTTTACTTTGGCAGAGGATTAGTGCATGCCAAGGTTTTATTCCTAAAGGAGACTGCGACAGCAGACCCTATGGCACAAATACATAATGGCCCAGAAATTCGTGTTGGAGGCTTCCCGCGGGTGCAAGACCCCGGCCTGCACTTACCTAGCGTGCCGGCCATTGAGCTGTGGGCCCCCGTGGGATTCCGATCCTGGGCCTGCTCCAACTGCCGGCATGCAGTGCTTGCGTATCCCAGGGGCGCAGTTAGTTCGATGCATCCCCTGAGATCACGTGGGCCATGGGGAGCCAATCGGAGCAGGGAAAGACCTGTCAAAACTTATAAATACTACGGGCCCCAAAACATCATTAAATCTTCAAATACTGTAAATTTTAAAAAAACATCACATTTTTTAAATAAACTATAAATTACATGAAATAACTATTTTAAACAATAATTTAAATTTTTGAAAAAATAATTTTATTTTCTAACGGGGCTAAAAATAAACTTACCTTGCTTTAAAGTATTTAAAAATAATAAACCTGTGGAAAAAATGTTTTAATTTTAATTAATTCACCACTTACCTTGTAAAAAGCAGGCCTTACGACTGCTTTTTACATGTCTAACTCCTGGAGACTTACCCTCCCGGGAAAACCTGTAAAAAAGTCCGAAGTTCGATGCGCACGCGCAGCTTCTCCTGTGCACGCGTTCGAACTCTGAACCCCTTTGTTCAGGGGAACGGAAGTGCTGGTTTCCCGCGCATGCGCAGTGCATGCAGGAAACCGGCACTTCCATTGGGCCTACGGGTGAGTACCCTGTGCGTACTCACCCGTGGAGACCCGAAGTTCTGGGCCATTGTGAAGCCCTGATTAACCATAATGCTGGATGACTATTTTTGGAAGCAGCCAAATCACAGAATATCATAGTACTGCATGAAAGAAAACATGCCAGAGTGGCCAGCATGGCCACAGCTGCCAAGATACCACCAACCATATCTGCAGATATTGTCGCACTTACCTGGCAACAAGCTCTGGCTCAGCAGAGACAGATGCAGAGCTGTGTCACCTGCAGCACAGGGCTTGTACAGACAGTGACAGTACCAGTCAGCTGAACCCTCAAACCTATCTCCACCTATTTTCAGGCAAACTGAAATGTTGACCTATAGGGATGGTGCCATGAAGTGGCAAACACAGCTACCCTCCATGCCACCACGTCATGCAGCATCCACCTGCACTTCAGTAGCCATCAAACAGGAGACAGGCTGTCCCGTTGCTTGCCTGCAAATTCATGCCTGCCCACTGAGTTTCCTTTCACTTAATATGAGCCCTCTTCTTCTTCAGCCTTGGTAAAAGCAAGGATTAACATGGCCTCTGAGTCTTTCCCAAGGCTATAAAAGTTTTTGAGCTCCTAATCTGACACTTCCCTTTAATTGCCCGCATCTCTTTAAATGTCACCTACATGCACCCACCACTAGTTACTTCCTGTATGTGCCCAAATCCACATCTGAAAGTCTGCATAATTACAATAATATGCAGATCATAGGAAATTGTGCACAAACAGCACATGCATGATTCTGTACTTATGGTCACAGATCAAATACACATTCTTGGAGTAGAATCCCTTTCTTTTCATGAATGGGGTGCCATTGGGAGTAGAGCCCTGTATGGCCACATGTGTGCCATCAATAACTTCTTGCACTTTGGGAAATCCAGCCAGATGTCAAAGGGCTTTCTTGTGTTGTGTGTTTTCCACGGGGGAAATAGATGAATTGACTAGCCCAGAGAAACAAAGCACCTGCATGATGCAACTATGCACTGCAGGTTAGGAGATGTGACAGATATTTCCTGCTGCTACTTGGAAGGACCCAATGGTTTAAAAGTTCATTGGAGCTGTTATCTTCATAGCCACTGACAAAGCCATCCTGGTTGTGGACATGGGCCAAAGTTTTGACTACCTGGGCGGGTCTGGTGCAGCCGGTGTCTGTGGCGGGGCCTGCTGCTGGCTCCTGCTGTTGAAAATGAACTTACCTTAATGGGGCCTATTAAGGCCGCCCAGCATGTTACCCGGCTCAATGAGATGGAGCGGGTCTGGTGACATCATTGATGATGCGTTTTCAGCTGGGATCTTTAAAGGGACCATGGCCACATTACATTTGAAGGTTAATCTAACATAGTGCTGTCAGTGCACTACAGCATTGGAGTGCTGAAATGACTGCACAGAGGCAGAGGGCTTCACCCAGGTTCTCCGATTACTTCCTCCATATGCTTATGGAGGGAGTCAGAGTATGCAGGGAGGTCCTCTTCCCTTCCGACGGGCGGAAGAGACCTCCCCAGGAGACCAAGACAGCCTGGTTGCAGATTGCAGAGGAGGTCACAAGCAGGGATGTGTTCAGGAGGACCTGGGTGCAGTGCAGCAAACATTTCAATGATCTCATTTGATCAGGAAACATTAGTACAAAGCCACACTCAACTGCTTCCTGCTGTGCCTCATCACATCCCCATCACTCTGCCTTTCCTACCCTACTCTGGCACATCCTTACACCAACATACCTTGCACCTCCACCCATCCCTCTCCATCTACATTATCACATCCCCATCTCACTAGCCACCCCTCACACTCACCCTCATCCTTGTGCAATCATACCAACTAACAACAAACAAGGGTAGCCACTTGGGTGTTTTATGCAATGTTTATGTAAGGTTTCTGTTACTGTGGTGTCAAACATAAAAATCTTTATTTTCAACACATCTGTCTTGGACAGATTTCTGTGCACCTTTGGAAGTGGCTTAGTGAGTTGCAGTGAATGGTGAGACATAATGGTAGCCCCCCACCCCCCGCAATGGTGATGAGTGTGAAACGAATGGCTTGGTCATTGCAGGGATGCTTTATGGTGTTGGTGTGGGATGGTGTCAACCTGGCGCATCATCTGGCAACCATATGGATGTACAGCATAAAGTTAGCTAAATCTGGCCATGATGAGGCCATCCCTGGCATTCTGGGCAGCAATGTGCTCATGTGCTGATGCCCTGTGTCCTGTGTTGCCTCAGGTGATTATGGAGAAGGCTGGTGTTGTTGTTGGTGCTGCTGGTGTTGGGGTTCATCGTGGTTCGATTCTGAGGACCAAGGTGAGACAGTATAAACGGCACACATGTTGATGGCAGGTGAAGTATGGTGAGAGAGTTCTTCCAATGAGGTGACACTGGGTGGAGACTTTGCTGGAAACACTTGCAGCCTGCAGAATCTGTGCTGGAAATGGACTGAGTAACAGCTTCTGCCTGAGGAAAGTGATCATCTGTCAGTGAAAGCTTTCACTGAACTTTTCATGCTGTCAAGTAATCAGCTGGAGCAATGGCCATGGAATGCATGCCTCAGGTTGACAGATGTGGTTCCCGAGCTGCGTGAATCCCGTGGCCATGCAGGGAAATTTAAAAAGTGAAGAAAGGCTCTTAAGTGCCTGTAAAGTACCTGTTAATCATCTCAATTGGGTTCCTCGCTGCTGTCGGTCTGATCAGCTCCACGATGACAGACGCGCCTGGGGGAAAGGCGTGTGGGAGCGAGATGACACCTGGGTTCCCAACCTGCTGTCAAAAATAACAACTTTCCTACCTGATCGTGCCCGCTACCACCCCAGAAAATTCTGGCCATGGTTTCCAGGCTTAACTGCATAGTTTGGTGATGATTCCAAAGGGAGGTCTTCAAAGAAGATTTTCCTCTTTAGAACTTGGGTGAAAAATCATCACAAGGATATTGTGCATGTAGAAAAATTATATGGCTTACATTATGAGTGTGTGCTCCTCGCCAGTCAACTTTCCTATATGCGCTCTAACCATGCCATGCTTTACACCCAAGACCTAAAGAACAAGATCTACATCATAATCTCTGCACGGACGTATCTTTGTATGATAGCAAAATACTGCAGATGCTGGAAATCTGAAATAACAACAGAAAATGCTGGAAAAACTCAGCAGGCCAGGCAACATCCGTGGAGAGAAATTAGAGTCGACGTTTTGGGTGAACCCTTTTTCAAAACTGGAAAGGAAATGAAATAGATCGAAGGCAGGGCTGCGATAGAACAAAAGAAGTAAAGAGACATTAAGAGGTATTCAAAACCAGACGAGATGGTAATAGGACAGTGGAGACAAAAGACGGCTCAGATTAGGTGTGAAGTGTACTGGCAGGATGAGAGACAGCTGCCATGTGGGAGAGAGAAAAAAAAGGAAAGGGGGGGGGAGGGAAAACCCAAAACAAAGGGGTGGAAAAAAAATAAGTAAAAATGAAATAGGGGCCGAGGTTATGATCTGAAATTGTTGAACTCGATATTGAGTCCGGAAGGCTGCAAAGTGCCTAATCGGAAGATGAGGTGCTGTTCCTCGTGTTTACGTTGAGCTTCCGTGGAACAATGCAAGAGGCCAAGGACGGTGAGGTCCGAGTGGGAATGGAGTGGTGAATTAAAATGACAGGTCACTTGTCCTATTACCATCTCGTCTGGTTTTGAATACCTCTTAATGTCTCTTTACTTCTTTTGTTCTATCGCAGCCCTGCCTTTGATCTATTTCATTTCCTTTCCAGTTTTGAAAAAGGGTTAGACCCGAAACATCGACTCTAATTTCTCTCCACGGATGTTGCCTGGCCTGCTGAGTTTTTCCAGCATTTTCTGGATGTATCTTTACTTGTGTCCAGATATGATTGTCTGGCACTGTACACATGGATGGCAGCACAAGGTTGGGTTCTAACCAAATATCTAAGGTTGTGCATGGCTACTCTGATTCTTTTCCTCCAAAAAACTATAAATATAAAGAAATACTCATATAGGCAGCAAACAATGAAATATCCCTGGGTAAACAGACTGATCCAGTAGATGCTTTAAAAGGCTGGCAGTAAATTTATTTATGATTAAACAGCTAAACAGCAAAGAACTAAAATAGGTGAAAAATGCAAAACAGGTACTTGCAGCAAGTCCAAAAAAATTAGTTCACTTTAAAAGGGAACATGAGGGAGACGGCCCCTTGCCTTACCTCTTTTATATGCGTACTAAGCATTTGAAGCACTGTTCAGGCATTTCAGCTGCATTATAGAACCTAGCCTTAATTTTTATATTTTTAGGGAACTTACTGAGCCGAGTTCACAACATGTGTGGTGGCTTTCCAATCTATAAAAGTGTTTTCAGGGAAAATTACAACACGAACTGTGCATTAAGCACCAAGCAGACTTCAGGGCTCAACACCCCATAACATAAGCTGTCAGCACCCAGCACTGAGTAGTTTTTTGGGTGCCAAAGGTTGTATCATCACCCCACATGGTCTGCAGATTTAGAAGTGTGGCCAATAGCATAATTTCCTTTAAAAATGAAAGCACACTAGAGGTCGCT